>NC_082667.1:106436074-107147949 GCF_025265405.1 Mesoplodon densirostris | reverse complement strand
GGACCATAGCCTGGTCATCCTGGCAACCCCTGCTGGAGTGACCATGTACCCCTGCCTCCCATCTAAGTAGTCCAGTGATATGGAAATCAGAGGAGTGATGTACCCAGACACATGTCTGGGGTGGCAAACCCAGCCCCAGGCCATTGGGAAGGGAGCTGACACATACATGGGTTTGTGAAAGAGACAGTCATTGCCAAATTAGTGTTAGAATCTCCCAGGGACAGGTGAGCATGCAAGTGTGAGTGCACGTGTGTGCATGTGAGTGTGGGTCTATGTGTACACATAGGCTGGTTGACCATGTGGACTTGTAGTGAGCGTGAGAGAGAGTGAGTATGCATGTATACAGGTGCACCTGGCCTGAATGCTGCTTTTTTGGGGGGCTTGGGCTTTAATTATTTTTGCTTTCTCCATCCATGTTGTATCCTTTGAGCTTTAGGGACCTGAGTTTACTCCTGAGATCAGTTCTCTGTGTCTTGGTACCTGGGGTAGATGACAACTTGGCTGGGTCTTGCTGTGCAGTTGGAGTTTCAGTTGGGCTCCCTTTGGAGAAATGCAGCCCCTTTACCCTCAGTGGGGCAGGCAGTTGACACTGACCCTGCTTAGAAGTCATCTGGGGCTTCCCAGTTCCTGGACCCCTCTCCAGGGGCTCAGGGGTGAGGTGCCTACTCCATACCCAGCTTTGCATCCCCTCTATCACCCCGCTGTAATCTTTTTGCTTGGGGACATCCCCCTCCTACTCTGGACTCCTGTTCTCTTCCTGTGGAATCCTGCCTTGGTGGAGCCCCTGACCTTGGGGCAACCCCCAGGATCTCTGGAGCCCAGAAGGGCCAAGAGTCTTTCTTGCCATGGCAGCTCCCCCTCCACCCCCCACCCCCCAGCCTCCTTCCTGCTGGCAGCTCCCAGCCTGAGTCACAGCCCCCCTGAGGCTCCCCTCCCACTCCTTTCATTAACTTCATTGAAGCTAATAATCCTGCCAGCAATTCCATTGTCTCCTCTTAATTCCAATTTCCTTTTGTCTCAAGGGGCAAATCAGCAGAGTGAAACGATGAAGTGGTAGGCACAGCCTCCCAGTATTAATTAGGGGAACATTAATGAGCAGAAATAAACACGCCTTCAGCATCAGCGTGCTGCTCCCGCCTCCCCTCTCCCCTTACGTCTCCTCTTCCTTCTTCCCCTCCTGAGCTCCAGCCAGTAATGGGAGAGTGTCCCGGGTTTGGAAACCTGCCAGTTGTCCCACCTCCACTTGCTCCCTCACTCCATCATCAAATCAGTCACTGAGTCACATAGATTTACCTCCTGAATATGTCTCAAATCCTTCCACAGTTCCCCTCCCCACCACCTCCTGCCCCCACCCTGGGCCACTGCCCCAGGCCACACTGAAACCAAGCAGGAGCCTGTGGGGCTCCTGGGCAGAGAAACCTTTCTGTGTCCCCTGTTTCTTGTCTGTAGGGAATAGATTCTAGCCTCCATGACCTTCCCTGAGTTCCAAAGGGCAGGTTCAAACAATTGCTAATCAGGGAAGGGAGGGGATGCAGAGACAATGGAGGAGCAGCCAAGAAACAATAGTGCAGCCTTGGGGCAGGGTCCTGGTTCCACCTCGAGAGATACACATAACAATATCTTTGAGCTCTTCTGCAGAACAAAAACCCCCAACAAATGGAAGATGAACTACTTGATGAAGCATTCTTTATTCCAGATAGAAGGTCATAGTTTGATAACCTTGAGAACCACAAAAGCTCATCAGGAGACCACCTGAGGCCAGATTAAAGGAATGCAGACCCTGCACAAACCCTGATCCTTAACAGCAACCCTCCCCTTGAACCATTGCTATATAACTCCTCACCAAATTCCCCCAGGTTGGGACACTCAGTTTTTGTGGGCATAAGCCCGCTGTGCCCCACTTTGCCTGGCAAAGCAATAAAGCTATTCTTTTCTACTTCACCCAAAACTCTGTCTCCAAAATTTGGTTCAGCACCGGTACACAGAGGCCTAATTTTCAGCATCAACACCACCATCAACCTAATTTTCAGCATCAACACCACCATCAACTCCCACCCAGGTGATGGTGACAGCCTCCTAACTGGCCTCCCTGCCTCCAATCTTGGCCTCATCAGATCCTTTCTCTATCCTACAGATGCAACACACACTGCCCCTTCTGGGTACACATCCTGAGAGGGCACCACACAGCCATCCCACAAACGTTCTCCATGTCACCTGCTGAGCTCCTGTTCCCTCTCCGGTTTCTTGGGCATCCTTTCCTCCAGGAAGCCTTCTCTGACCTGCAGGACTGGGCTGTGTTCCCAGAGCAGTGTAGGCTGATTCCAAACATCTCTTTCGTTACACTGGATTACAGCTGCCTGGGGCTTATCTGGCTTTCCCACCAGGCTGCATTCCAAGAGAAGGAAGGGTTTTGGAAAGGGAGGGGGGTGGGTGGCAGTGACAATGATTCATGCCCTCTAGCTGTGAGTTTTGAAGAGAGAAATAAGCACAAGTGTCGGATAGGCTCTTATTATTATTAGGCTTTTTATTATTGCTAATAAAGCTAGATTGAGGAGAATGACTTGGCCCAAAGACAAAATGAGCTCTCTATTCCATCCCTCCTGGGCTGAGACTACCCTCCCGCCAGAGCAGCACAGCAGGACAACTGCAGGTGCAGAGCAGCTGGTCGCAGAGATCTTACTAAATGGAGCAGCTGGCCACAGAGATCTTACTAAATGGAAGGAGGAATGGGAACAGCACCTCCAAAGGAGCAGCAGACATGGACGGTCACATATCTGCTTGACCCTTTTCCAATCGCAACAATCATAGTCACTGCTTCTTCTGAAGGTGAAATAGCAGTTTCTGCCCAATGTTAAAAGATAAACTGAGGCATATTAAAAATTGTAAGAGTTTATGTAAGCAAACATTGATTAGAATTGGGCAGTGCCCAACTGGAGTGGTTAGGAGCTCCACCAACAGGAGCTGGGGCAAGATTTCTACAGAGAAAGGGTGGAAACAAAGCAAGGAAATGATTTGATTGGCTCTTCGCTTAAGCATCGCATTGTTTGGGAAAGCCCAGGTGTCTGTTTGTGACTGACTGTCCTTAGGTTTCAATCACTTCTCCTTGAGGCATTACAGACTTGGTTTTGGTTTGTTTACTTGGCCACCAAGGCATTTAAGCCACCTCAATCTAATGGCCTCCTTGTTTGATTAATTTAACACCAGTACTTATAATCTTCTGGGACAAGTTTCTCTTTTACAGGCCGGCAGCAGTGTGGGGAGAGGTAAAGGATGTTTCTCCCCACGTGCACTCTCTCTGGTTCGCCACCAAATCCTGGCACCCAGCCCAGAGCCTGGCATGTTGCAGATGACTTATAAAAGTTTGTCAAGTGGCGTAGAGGGCTTACATTTATTGGCTTCATCTAGAAGGGATCGTATCTGATGAGGAAACTTAGTCCTGGGAGCCAAGGTGACTTACCCAAGGGCACAGAGATATCAGTATCCTTTTCAGCCTTCTTACTCCAGGATGATGTTTCTTGGTCCAGCTTTGGTTGCAGGCTAAGGTCACTGGGCAGGTTGGAACAGGAATGCTCAGAGGTAGCTCTGAGTAGAACCAGGCACAAACAATATCCCAAGTGCACCACGTGGAAACACCTGCATGGGATGGCTGTGGGTTTGAGATGGGGCAGTTCAGGAGGGAAGAAGACTTGAAGCCAGAGCTGTAGGAACTGGGACTGGTTAGCCTGGAGAAGAAGTGTGTTTTCTGACGGGCTGTTGGGTGGGAGGAGACTCAAGCTTGTACTGGATATTCCCAGAAGGTGGGGCTTGGAACAATGAGAAGCATATTTGTTTAGTGCACTAAATTCTACAGACACTTATAAGCACTAGTATGTGTGCACAATGGTGAACCCGTCCCTGTTGTTGAGGAGCATTTGGTCTGATTGAGTCACAAGCAAAACCATGGCAGAAATGCCCAGTGCTGGGGCTTCCCTGGTGGCGCAGTGGTTGAGGATCTGCCTGCCAATGCACGGGACATGGGTTCGAGCCCTGGTCTGGGAAGATCCCACATGCCACGGAGCAACTAGGCCCGTTAGCCACAACTGCTGAGCCTGCGCATCTGGAGCTTGTGCTCCACAACAAGAGAGGCCGTGACAGTGAGAGGCCCGTGCACCGCGATGAAGAGTGGCCCCCGCTTGCCGCAACTAGAGAAAGCCCTCGCACAGAAACGAAGACCCAACACAGCCAAAAATAAATAAATAAATAAATACATTAAAAAAAAAGAAAGAACTGAAAAGGTAGTCTCTTAATTAAAAAAAAAAAAAAAGAAAGAAAAGAAAGAAATGCCCAGTGCTGGGATTCACTGTGGTGTAGGGAAGCACTTGCCTTGGGCCAGGGGAAGGGTGGGGTGGTCAGAGATGGCTTAAGGGGGTGTCTTGGTTCCACAGAATTTTCTAATAAGTAGCGCTAACCAAAAAGGAAAGAGCAATCTGGAAGGATAGTGGCTAACCAATGGCAGATCCCTTCCAACTCTGCACCTCGTGGTTCTCAGCAGGGGGTAGGAATGGGTGGTGGTGGTGGTTAGGTCTGACTAGCCCAGGCCTCCACCCCACAAACCAGATTGGATGCTACCAGGAGCTCACCTGCATGTGCATCCTTATTTGGTCCAATACTACGAAGCCAGGCTGTGCGAGCCTGCCACACTCGCTGAACTTCAGCTGGTGACCTGGACTTAGACCAAACTCTTTACCTGCTTCAATGTCTTGCCAGGGATTGAGGAATGGTGGTTAGAGGAGAGGATTCCCTGCCTCTCTCAGAGATCGACTCTGTTGTGATCCCAGAACTGTCTGCTGAGCTCCAAGGCTCTGTGACTGTCTACGGAGAGGATGTAGGGGATGATGAGAATGATGGAAGGACCCCGAGCACCTGGGGAGGGTGGTGTGATGCCCATCTGTGTACGTAGCCTGTCTGCTGCCTGTTAGCACTTTCCCCAAACTGGAGGTACAGCTTGACTGGCTACACCTCCCTCCTTTCCTTTAACTGCTACTCCCAAAGGGCCTTTATCCCAGCAGCCCTCAGAGCAGTGCACTCAAGGGTGGTAGCAACTGCTCTCTTTGGACCATGAAGAGTGAAATCTGCAAAGGCTACATCCTGTATGATTGTCAACTGTATGCATATGTCAACTACATGACGTTCTAGAAAAGGCAAAAGTATGGGGGCAGTAAACAGTTCAGTGGTTGCCAGGAGCTGGGGATTGGGAGGGATGGGTAAGTGGAGCACAGAGGATTTTGGGGGCAAACTACTTTGTAAGATGCTGTAACGGTGGATACATGTCATTCTACACTTGTCTAAACCCATGGAATGTGCAAGACCCAGAATGAGCCCTAATGAAAACTATGGACTTTTGGTGATTATGATGTGTCAATGTAGGTTCACGCTTGGTAACTAATGTACCATTCTGGTGGCTGATGTAGTAAATAGGGAGGCTCTGCATGAGAGGGGGCAGGGGTTATATGGAAAATATACCTTCCCCTCACTTTTGCTGTGGGCCTAAAACTGCTCTAAAAAATAAAGCTTGTATTTTTAAAAATAGCTTCAAATTCTTAGACACTCTTCCCATTGAGAAGTAGGGTTGTCTATGTCTCCTCCTCTGAATCTGGGTGGGATTTTGACAGCTTTGGCTCAAGAATACAGAGGAAGTGATGCTATGGGGCTTCTGAGACTAGGTCATAAAAGGGCTTGCACCTGGTTCTCATGGTACATTCACTCTCTGGATGCTCCCTCTGGGAACCCAGCTAATATGCTTCAGGAAGTCCAAACCAGATGGACCCATGTAGGCACCCGGTTGGTGGTCCCAAGCTGAGCCCAGCCTCATGTCATGTCATCCCAGCCCAGGTACCGAACACGAGAGTGAAGCAGCCTCCAGATAATCCAACCCTGGCTGATCACGCTGCCCCTCGTTGTTTGAGTTTCTCAGGTAAGGCCCCAGACATCACAGAGCAGAGAGAAGCCATTTCTGCTGTTCTCCACCCAAATTCCTGACTATAGAATCTGTGAGCATATAAAATAATTTTGTCTTATGCCACCTACTTTTGAGTCGTTTGTTACATAGCCACAGATAACCAGGACATCATGCCAGATCAAAAGGTTACGGGAACTTGCTTTCTCAGACTCTCCCAGTATTGTTTCTACTTCCTTGAAGGCAGAGAGGCAAGGCGTGGGCTGCTGGGGAGCAGGTGCAGATTGGTCGGTGGATCGACTGCCAAGCCTGCATGTGATGGCCGGGCCACTTTACCCTTCCTTCCTGCCAATCACTTGGCTGAAAGGGGAAGTAAATGGTGCCATTAATCACCCGTTACCCTCTTTCCTCCCTCCTTCTGTCTGAAGGGGGCTGCTCACAGGTCTGTGAGCTCAGCTATGAGACACATGGGGAGGGCCCTGGTCCCTGGGGTCTAATCAATATCTGCCTCTGAGCCAGCTCTTAGGGGCTGCTAGTGCGTCATTTACAAAATGACTGTATTGACCACAGGAGAAGATAATTGCCAGAGACAAATGCCCACTTTGACATGCAGCTCTCTCTGGGGCCCTGACAAGACGAGTGAGCCTCCTTTGTGGATGTGGAAGTGATGTGCCTGGCTGTGGGGAGGGGGTGGTACACAGCAGTCTGGGACTGGATTGGGGACATGCCAAAAGATGTGTGTGTGTGTGTGTGTGTGTGTGTGTGTGAGAGAGAGAGAGAGAGGGGGGGGGGTCTGACCTATTAGAGCCCAATTACGTCCCACCTCTAAGTCCTGTGTGGGCATCAGACAAGGCTGTGAAATATTGACAGAGTCAGGGCTGCTGTTTTTTATTCCTTTGTCTCTTTTTCTGGCACCTGGGAATGATGGAGAAAATTCCTTCCCAATTCCTTTCATTAACCAGCTGCTCTAGGAGCTGAGTAAGATGAAAATGAACGGTCAGTGCTGACTCCAAGCACCAGGGAATGTGAAGGAGGAAAATAACTGACCTAATTGGTACAAGAGTAGAATCTGAGAGACCAATTAGGTCACCAGTTAGGTTGTGGCTGCATAATACATTTTCAAAATAAAGTACAAATGGGAGCATATCACAGTGCTGTTCTGCCCCATGTTTGTTTGTTTGTTTGTTTTTACCTTATGTCTTGTAGACTGTTCTATGTGGGTACATACAGCAGTCCCTCATTTTTTTTTAAAATTTATTTATTTATTTATGGCTGTGTTGGGTCTTTGTTTCTGTGCGAGGGCTTTCTCTAGTTGTGGCAAGCGGGGGCCACTCCTCATTGCGGTGCGCGGGCCTCTCACTATCGCGGCCTCTCCTGTTGCGGAGCACAGGCTCCAGACACGCAGGCTCAGTAATTGTGGCTCACGGGCCCAGTTGCTCCGCGGCATGCGGGATCCTCCCAGACCAGGGCTCGAACCCGTGTCCCCTGCATTGGCAGGCAGACTCTCAACCACTGCGCCACCAGGGAAGCCCCCTCATTTTTTAATGAACATATATAAAATTTTATTTTATGGGTATACTGTCATTGATTCAATCAGCTTCCTATTGACGCATATTTAGACAAGCATTTCTCAAACTTTAAAGTGCATATGAAGCAATCATCTGGTAATCTTGTGTAAATGCAGATTCTGATTCCGTGGGTCTAAGGGGGGGCCTGAGATTCTGCATTTTTGACAGCTCCTGGGTGATACTGATGCTTCTGGTCCATTGACCACTCTTTGCACAGAGAGGATTCAGACTGTTTTCAACATTTTGCCCTTATAAACAATGTTGCAATAAATATTTTTGTAGGTGCCTTTCATAATGTGCAACTCTATAAATTGATAGAAATAGAATTTCCGGAGCAAAGATATGTATGTGCCCTGGTAATCTGATAGATTTTGCAAATTACCCTTCCTAGAATGTTCGCTCTGTCAATGCTGCCTGCAAGGGTTGCTCCCACACCTTTGCCAACAGGAAGTATTATTAAACAAATGTGCTACCATTTGTTTTTAATATTTTTAGTTTTTTTTAATGAATTTAGGTATTATATTATTGATGCACAGATATTCAGGGCCGTTGGTGCTTCATGGTGAATCGCTGCTCTTTTTTTTTAACATTTGCCCTTCATCCCAACTTCAAATCTACATTTGCCTGGTGTGCCTTTGCCCCTGCTTTCCTTTATATTTCTGTGTATTTTTATTTAAGAGTTTTCAAACTTAAAGTTAATTTATCAATTATTTCACTTGCATATGCATATTAAAATGTCATATATTATGTAAAATCTTAATTTAGAAGTGCTGTTTCCCCCACCCTCATTATTTCATGAAATCATTTTGTTCAGACTCTTCACCTGCATTTTTAAGATGATGGTTCTCTTCTCCATCATTAAAGATAATGTTCTGAGTCATTTATCCCAATTTTCCAGAGCACATCATCTTCACCTCCTTCTAAAAGTTGACATACCACAATTTTTTGTATCCATGTGTAATGTCACTGCCAAAGTTGTCCCAAGCTATTGGCTCTTTAACATTCAGTTATTTTATCTGTTTGGCCTGTGGGTGTCTATTTATGAATTGCACAGTGGAGCTATTTACTGTTTTTTCCCCTTTCATTTATGTTTTTTATAAAAACACATTGGAATAGATATAAATGTATAGATAGCGATGTCAAACGTTCTATGAAGCTTATATTTTAAAATATGAAAAGAAAAATTGATCAGTCCTTTGCATACACAGCTTCTGCATGCAGACAAGGCAACCGCTTTAAGTTCTTTTGGCTTTTCTGGCATTTTCTCCATATATCTAAGTAACACACTTATTGCTACTTTTGTAATGTTGTAAAGTTTTAGATACTATCTATTGACTTCCTACAATGGAAAAGTTGGATTTAACCCTTTCACTCTGCTCTTCCCCGTTTCCCCTCTCAATTCTTTTAATATAGCTATAGCACTTTTTTTTTTTACTAAATAAATATTTAATGTACCTAGTACTGTGGTTATGTGACTATTATTTAGAGTTGAGCAATGTGGTAAATCATGTTGTTTCCTTTTTGCACAACTTTCTATTTTTTCTGCAGTTACTATTCAGCTTTTTCTTTGTGTCCATTTCTCTGTATTTCTCATTAATTTACTCCCAACTCTCTGGCAGAAGTATAATTCTTGTCTCAGTATTCAAAACTTCAGTAAGGGATCCTCCTGGAGGCCCCTGACCTCTTGTTCTTATCCAGATTGGTCACTCTCTTAGCTCCCTTCACAGCCCCTCGGGACCCCCTCTGTTCTCTCCTGTGTTGGATCTCCTGTCTTCCGGCTTTCTCTTTGTTTACTCTCATTTTGGTGGAACTGTCTTTTAATAGCTTTCAGAGAAAAGGTGCATGGGAGATCAAACTTTGGAGGATTTTCATCTCTGAGAATGTTCTTATTCTACCTTATAGACATCAATAGCTGATTGATGGGTTTGTTAGACAATAGAATCCTGGGTTTGGTATAATTTTCCCTTAGAATTTGAAGGACTATTGTCTCCTAGCTTCCAATATTGATGTTCTTTTTTAAAAAAATAAATTTATTTATTTTATTATTTTATTTTATTGATTTATTGTTTCTGGCTGCATTGGGTCTTTGTTGCTGCACGTGGGCGTTTCTCTGGTTGCGGCGAGCGGGGGCTACTTTTCGTTGCAGTTTGCAGGCTTCTCATTGCAGTGGTTTCCCTTGTTGTGGAGCACGGGCTCTAGGCGCGCGGGCTTCAGTAGATGTGGCTTGCGGGCTCTAGAGTGCAGGCTCAGTAGCTGTGGTGCACGGCCTTAGTTGCTCCGCGGCATGTGGGATCTTCCCAGACCAGGGATCGAACCCGTGTCCCCTGGACTGGCAGGCAGATTCTCAACCACTGCACCACAGGGAAGCCCGATGAGAACTTGTTCTGATACTGGATCCTTTGGATGTGACCCCAACTAGCCTGTCTCCCTTCCCATCAGTGCATCACCTCTCTGGATACCTGTAGATCCCCTCTCTGCCCTGGTATTCTGAGGTTTGCTGATGGTGTGCTTGGACATCCATTTTCTTGTATTGTGCTGGTCTCTCGATGATAGGACCTTTCAATATGGAAACACAGCCTTCAAATCTAGGAAGTTAACTTGCACACGTGCTACATTTTTAAAGTTCATTCTTTTTGTTCTCTCTTCTCTCTTTCCAAAACTCGTATCATTATTATTGGACATTTGACCTTCAGGAAAAATCCTTTTTTTTTTCTTTCCTATTTTCAATCTCTTTATCTTTTTATTCTTCTTTCTAAGAGATGTTATCTTTATTTTCTGACGCTTCTACTGATCTTTTAGCTCATGCTATTTTATATTTTTTGTTTCCTCAAATCCTCCCCCAACCTCCCCACACATTTTTTTTGTGGTGGAAGGACACCCTGTTCTAATTTCCATGGATGCAATAGCTTCTTTTTATCTCTCTGAGGATATTAACTATAATACTTGGGAAGTTTTCTCTGCTCCCTACCTTGACTCATTTTTTAAGTTGTTTTTCTATTTGTTTCATATCTGTGTTTCATATTAGAGACTTTCTTATATCTTTTGATTTTTTTAAAATTGAAGTATAGTTGATTTACAATGTTGTGTTAATTTCTGCTGTACAGCAAAGTGACCCAGGTATACACATATATACATTCTTTTAAAATATTCTTTTCCATTATGGTTTATCACAGGATATTGAATATAGTTCCCTGTGCTATACATTAGGACCTTGTTGTTTATCCATTCTAAATGTAATAGTTCGCATCTACCAACCCCAAACTCGCATCTCCCTCACTCCTCCCCTTTGGAGATCTGTTGATCTCTGGCTAAAGGTTGATGTTTAAGAGTGAAACATTACAGCATGGATTGGAAGTTCTGGTACATGGGCCAGATTGCCCAGAGGTGGTTTTCACTGGGGGCTTACTGAGCCGGGACCAGTCTGCATCACTGAGGACTCCCCATCCCTCTGCCATGACGTTCTCTTTTCTCTTGACCAGTCAGTTTCCACAGAGGGGAATCTGCCTTGTCTCCTGCCCTGGCTGGTGGGGTAGGAGTGGGGAAACACGTCTAGATGCCTGGTTCTGGGAGCAAAGTGGGGAAGGAGGGCCAGGGAAGCAGGGGTGGTCTCACCACTTGACATGTAGACCTTCCGGTGATGCCCTATACAGTATGGCAGGCCCACTTTCAGAGTCCCTGTGGACCAGACTTCCTTCCTGTTTGCCTGGCTGATGGTGGTGGGGAAGCTGACTGCTGCTTGCACAGACTTGAGGAGAATCCCATGGATTTCAGCCACGACCACACCCTGCTGTGGAGGTCCTTGGTGCCTCTCCATCCTGAGTTTTCTGGGATCCGTGCACTAAAGCAGCTTTGCTTCTGCTTCCCCACTTCACTGCCCTCCATGCTATTTTACGCCCAACTTTTGCTAGTTGGCTAAGTTTCTTCATGCTTCTGCTGCTTTTTTTCCCCCCAGAATTCTAAAATTCTGTTTACATCTGCTCTGATCTCCTCTCCTGTTCTCTTTGTTGTGGTTTCATGCTGTGTTCTCTTTTATGTGGTTTTCATCCTTTTGCTCTCACTTTTTTAGTCACATCAGGGAAGAAATGGAGATAAATATGTTCATAACTCCACATTTAGCTGGAACCGGTCTGTCCTCTAATTTCTGCCCTTTCTGAATCACTTTTGTTTTAGGTGTGTCTTAGAGTAATCTTTTCAAATAACAAGGCTGGTCTTACCTCTCTTTAATTTAAAATCAAGGCTCCCGATGTTTTCCTAGGATGACAACTCAAAGTCTCTGACGTGGCTTGAAGGCCTGCCTGCTCCGTCTCCAGCATCACTTTTCCCAGGACAGTGTTCCCTTCACTTACTAACTTGCTGTTCCCTCTGCCTGAATGCTTGTCCCTCAACCTCCCTTCCCCTGGTTAATTTCTGTCACCCTTCAGTGGTCATCTTAAATCTCCCTTCTTCAAGGAAGACTCTCCTGCTTCTAGACCAGGTGAGTTTCCTTGTTACACTCCCTAGATGCCCTCTGTACCTAAGTTTAAACACCTAAGGACTTGCTGGATGTCTGTGTCCTTCACTGAGGTGTAAGTTCATAGCTTTAGTAGTGAGTTTAGCTGGGAGGTAGAGGGTAGAGCCGGGTTCTGTGAGTCCAGGAAGTGCCTCTGTCTTCAATATTGTGTCCCCATGACCAAGCACAGTGTTTGCACAGAAAGGCTGCTCAAAGCATAGCCGTTGAATGAATGAATGAGTGAATATGGACCTGGGCCTTAGAGATGGCCTGGCTCAGCATCTTCTTGTTATAGCTGCAGCACAGGTGCCCACATTTTCATGTATAATGCTAGTAACAGCCCTCTGAGGTGGTTACTGTCAGTCTCGTCTTATAGAGGAAGAAGTTGGAGTTCAGAGAGTGAAAGTAACTCGCCTAACCTCACATAGCTAAGTGATAGAGCTGGGATTAGCACTCAGGTCTATCTACCACCAAAGCCTATCCATTTCTTCACTCCACGTGCCCTGAATGATAACATTTGGCTCACCTTTGCCAGGATTCAGGGGAATGAGTGGATGAGTCCGCCTGTGCTGTTATGACAACCCCCTAAACCTCATGGCTTACAACAAGTAATGGTTATTCTTTATGGGTCTGCAAGGGGGTTGTGGCTCTGCTGGGCCTGGCTGTGTTTGGCTCTGGGTGGAGGGTCAAGTTCAGGTCTGCTCCTGCTTCTCATCCCAGGATTAGCCTGAAGGAGCCTCCATGCTCTGGGGCATTTTGTTCTCATGGTAGAGAGAGGAAGCTCAAGAGGGCTCCCATAAATGTACAGCCCTCCTAGAAGCTTCGGACCCATGTGCTACATCCATTCACATTCCATTGGCCAAAGCAAGTTGGCCAAGCCCAACGTCCAAGGTGTGGGAGGTGTCTCCTCCCATGGGTGTGGGGGCTTTAGAGAATGAACATTTGCTGAACGATAATACAACCTTGCATAGTGAGAGACAAAGTGGCCTCCATGGACAATGACAACATTGGAACCCACTTCCTAGGGGCTTCCAGCCCAACAGTGATGTCCCCTGAGAAGATCTTTCACGGCAGCCCACATGTTAAGCACCCACCCTGTCTAAATGGATCTTGTTCTTACAGACATCCAAACCTCACTGGTGAGGAGGTATGGAATGTTAGACTGGACAGCTATTTTTGTTTTTTTTTAATTGAAGTATAGTTGATTTACAATGTATTAATTTCTGCTATACAGCAAAGTAGTTCAGTTATACATATATATACATTCTTTTTTTGAAATATTATTTTCCATTATGGTCTATCATAGGATATTGGATATACTTCTCCGTTCTGTAGAGTAGGACCTTGTTTATCCAGTCTATATATAAAAGCTTACATCTGCTAACCCCAGCCTCCCATTCCATCCTTCCTCCAATGCTCTCCCCCTTGGCAACCACCAGTCTGTTCTCTTTGCCCCTGATTCTCTTTCATAGAATTTGTGTCATATTTTAGATTCCACATATAAGTGATATCATATGGCCTTTGTCTTTCTCTTTCTGACTTACTTCACTTGGTATGGTAATCTCTACTTCCTTCCATGTTGCTGCAAATGGAGTTACTTCATTCTTTTATATGGCTGAGTAGTATTCTATTGTATATATGTACCACATCTTCTTTATCCATCCATCTGTCGATGGATGTTTAGGTTGTCTCCATGTCTTGGCTATTGTGAATAGTGCTTCTATGAACATTGGGGTACATGTGTCTTTTTGAATTATAGTTTTGTCTGGATATATGCCTAGGAGTGGGATTGCTCGTCCATATGATAATTCTATTTTTAGTTTTCTGAGGAACCTCCATACTGTTTTCCACAGTGTCTGCACCAGTGGACATCTGTTTTGATTGGTTGGTGCTCATGCAGTTATTAAATATATGTGTAAATGTAAGTTACATATTTAACCCTTTTTCTGACCTGGCCCCACCCCCTTCTCCAGGACTGGATGCTTCTGTAACCAGGACCTGCCATGTCCACTGAGAACCCCAAAGGGGAAAAGCATGGAAATGAAAGCAGTAGAGCACAGTTAAACACAGAGAAGAACTTCCTGTCTGCCTAGGTTTCAGATTAAAATGGTACGTTCCTTTATTAATGTAACAAACATTTTTTAGATAACTTTCAATGCTTGGCACTTGAAATGCTGGGGTTGGGGGTAGGGGGAGGGCAGGTAATATTGCACAGCCGCTGGCTGGGTTTGAGAGAAGCTCGCTTTCTGTCTGAGGAGATGTCGCAGCTGATAGGGACCTTAGGTGCCTTGCAGGTCAACCCTTCAAACAGACCCCATTAGTGAAGTAGCAGGGCTGGGGCAAGATTCCTGAGTAAGTGCCCTCTACTGTCTTCAGAGAACACAGAAAATCAATTTTGAGACTTAAGCCCTGGGTGGTGAGAGGACAGACGGTCGGTGGCTGCTCTGGAGGGTGACATTATCTGTCCCTGGTTGAGCATGTGTGAATGTCTCCCTGGGGCCCAGAGGAGGCCTAGACTCTGAGCCCCTTTGCAGAGGCTGGACTCACCTCCAGCCCCACTGATGCCGGAGCCTGGGAGCTGGGAAGTGGGGTGGGCAGGAGGGAACTAGCCACCTTTGCGGCTGATTTAATCATAACAGGGTGTGGGGGGGGAGCCCGTGTTCCTTCTCTCTTGCTGAATCCAAACCATATTAGAAACAAGCCTCTCTTGGGGCCTCTGTTGATAATAAGGGGCTGATGTGACTGCCTCGAGTGGGAGGATCTATTCGCCTTTCATTCATTCCTCCTCACCCCTATATCCCTCCTCTCCTGTTCCCGCGCCTGTGGACGGCAGGAGGAAAGAATAGAAAGTTGGTTAACGTGCGTTAAAATGGATGATCAAAATAAAGATTTAGGGCTTCCCTGGTGGCGCAGTTGTTGAGAGTCCGCCTGCCGATGCAGGGGACGGGGGTTCGTGCCCCGGACTGGGAAGATCCCACATGCCGCGGAGCGGCTGGGCCCGTGAGCCATGGCCGCTGATCCTACGCGTCTGGAGCCTGTGCTCCGCAACGGGAGAGGCCACAGCAGTGAGAGGCCCGAGAACCGCAAAAAAAATAAAAAATAAAAAAAAATAAGGATTTAGCTTTTTAGGAGCTCATTGTCTGGGCTTCTCTATGACCCTCAATCTGGTGCCTGGGCTTCCCAGGGAGGAGGAGGGGTTTGTGAGCCTGGTGAGAGGTTCTTGGTGTGAGGCTGGGAGAATCCATCATGCCAGGGCTCCAGGCCTGTGTGCAAATCCCCCTACTACAAGGCATGGCTCTAGGGAAGGCATCCCCGCTATGCCAGTTTTGCTCTTTTAACTTAGGCGAGTCCCGTCACCTCTGGGCTTCCATTTTCGTAGCTGCACACTGTCAATATAGGTCTGTCCTCACAGGCAGTAATGAGGATTAGGAGAGAGAAGAGCTGGGAAAGCACTTTGAGGATGGCTAAGCAGGGAACAGGTGTTGGGGATGGAGATTACCATTAACATTGCCAACCCTGCTCCTCTGGAGATGAAGGGAGAGGGGTTGGGAAGGGGAGCCCCTCCTCCTTTGCCCATGGTAGTGGGCCAGTGTGGAGTCCTGGGGACGTACTGGAGGAGAGCCGGACCTCCATGCCCCATGCCCTGCAGGAGCGGCTGTTCAGTGACAGATGCTCCACGTGGGTCCACAGCCCCGGGCTGTCTGTCTGCTGGCCTCTTCAGCCAGAGCACATTAGTAAAACCTCCGCGTGGCGCCAGCTCTCTCTGCGGGGCCCTTGATTAGGCTGGATCTCTGGGCTAGGAATGCAAATAGGCAGTGCAAAGAGCCGGGTCTGGGCTCTCCGGCTGGATGAGGCCAGCCTCCCCGCCCTGTGCGTCGCCAGGGACAGATCCGTCATCGCCTCGGCCTCAGCCAGGCTGGGCTGGGCTTCTGAGCCATCTGTCTCCAAATACCCTTTTGCAGATGGACTTTGAGGTAGGTCCCCTCCCATCTCCACCCTAGGAAAGGGGTCCTTCCTCTCTGGCTCCTTCTTTGCTCTGCTGCTGATATGAGGAAGAAGATTTGGATGCCTTGCAGCTTTCCTCCACTTGTGAGACCCCGTCACTCCCCTCAGCATGGCTGAAGTTTTGAATTCCGGGTGAGGAGGACGAGAGGGAGGCCAGTCCAGCCCCCGGCCCCTAGGCCTCCCCATGCCACATGGCTCTTGTCGTCAGCTTTGAAACCAGGTTGAGTGCTTCAGAACCCGAGTTTGGGAAGGAGAAATTCAACGACTCCAGAATAGAAACACTACAATCAAGTGGGTTAAACTCCAGCCCTGACATTTAATTAGCATCTTTTTTCAGCTCCCACACTTGAAGAGTACCTGTTATTTCTTTTCTTTTACTCACAATACACTGTAAGCCAGTAGCATTTTCCTGAGCTCCCAAACCTCTCATCAGAAGTCAATCACTTTGGAAGCATGATAAATCCTTCTGCAAGCCTGCTGTGCATCTGGAAGTCAGGAGCTTCCTGAGAGGGGATGAGGAGATATCCCCACACAAGCTCCCAGGTTTTAGTCTGTCCACCCGTGGCCCCATCACCCTGAGCATGTTGCCTCTCCAAGTGAGCCCAGGCATCTAATGAACTGCTAGACCATTTGCCTCTCAGAGTGGCAAGAAGAGAGCCCAGTGGAGCCCTGCCTGCCTGAGCCGTGCTGGGAGCTGCTGGGAGCAGAGTGGTGAAGTGGACGGTGTGGGCACAGCTGGAGGGGGGCCTCACCCCCATCCCCACACGTAGACTCTCACACAGATACAGTGGCATTAAGTGCCGTGAAGGGTGCTATAAAGCCAAGGCCTGGACGAGTCTGGGAGGCCAGAGATTCACGTGTAGGCAGAGATCTTGATGTAGGATGAGGTGGAAAAAAAAACCAAAATGTCTGTGCTAATGCCCTGAGGCAGGAGGGAGCTGGGAGCCTCTGAGTGATGGAACAAAGCATTTCTCACACCTATGCCTTTCTCTTTGCCCAGCTGTCACAGTCCTGCCTCAGGCCTGGCTGCAGCATTAGCTTCTCCTTTTTTTTTTTTTTTTTTTCTGTTTATAAAATTTTATTTTATTTATTTTTATTGAAGTGTGGTTGATTTACAAGGTTGTGTTAGTTTCTGGTGTACAGCAAAGTGATTCAGTTATGCAAATATATGTATTTTTTCTTTTTCAGATTCTTTTCCATTATAGGTTATTACAAGCATTAGCTTCTATCGAGCCTCTTGGCTCCTTCCCTCAGCCCCTTGCAGCCCACGTGACTGGCTGCCACCAGATTCATCTCGGGAACACATAGCTTTGATCGTAATACCCACTTATCCTGAAGCAGCTGTTGTCTCCCACTGAACTAAGTGAGGCCTGTGCACTCTGGTCCCCACTGTGCCCTTGTTTCCCATCACTTTCCTGCTTGTGGCCTCAATTCAGCCACATGGGGCCCCTCACCCTCCTACAAACACACCCCGTGCTCTCCTGCCCCGGCGGCATCTGTGCTCTTGTCGGCATTTCTGTGAAGGCCTGTAAGCATCCTGCTCAGGCTTCAGGCTCCTTCCCAGATGCTGCTTCTCCAAGGAGTCGTTTGACACAAGCACCCCAACTCCACCAGCATGTGAGCTCACCTGGGGCCCTGGCCACTGTGCAGTGGTCATGAGGGACGTGCCCACGAGTGGCCTGGGTTGGAGGCTGGGGGAATCCAGCTGAGACCCAGTGGCGGGCCTTCTGCAGGGAGGTCTAAGAAAGCTAGTTTATTCATTTTGCCTGAAGATCCTCACCCCACCCCACCCTGACCTGCCTCCCCCAACTCTTGAGTGAGGTACAGAATTGCTCTTGCTTTGCTGAGTTAAGTGCTTGCAGGCCTTAGTGCCCATCAAGCTTCCATGTTTGCCTCTTTATCCCTGAACTGCCAGAAAGGAGGGGGTATAGGTGCAATGTGAAATTATGGGAAGAACATGGACTTGGGTTCGGAGACACCTGCGTTCCAATCCAGCTCTGCCATGTGTTAGATGTCTACTCTCAGGCACGTGATCTGACCTTCCTATTCCATGGAGACAATAAGACCTCCCTTTTAGGTATGTTGTAGGATAAATGAGATCATGTGATGGGCTAGAAACATAGCAGTTAACTCGTTTTAGGATCTGCCAAGATAGTGATGATGTTCCTCTCTGAAAGAAGCCTAAAGTTGATTATTTTAATCCCACTGTGATAGAAGTTTGGGCTGTAAGCAATAAAGCCCTGGCATTCAAAGTCTTTTTCTCCCTAATTCCAATACTCCCCTTCCAAGACAATCAAGCAATATTTCAGCACTGCTCACGCTGTTATTCCTCTGTTGAAGGTGGGGTTATATCACATGTGACCCTGGATCCTGGATCCTGAGCTGCTCTAGCTCACTTATCGAAGGGGCGTGACCACCACCCACAGGCATCCTCCGTGGGCCCATCTTGGGAAGGAGAGACACTTTGTCCCTTTAGTTTGTACCTGGGGCAGAACTGTGGGCACTGTGGGTAACATCCCTCACTAGGGTTTGTGAAATTTCTGGGAAGTCTCTTTTTTTTTTTTTTTCAGAAAGTATGCTTGTGATTTGATGTTCTGAAGTCAGACAGGCCTGCATGCAAATTCCAACCCTACAATTTATTAACTGTGAAACCATGGGCAAGTTACTTAATCTCTAACTTAGTTTTCTCTTCAGTAAAACAAGGATAGAGTTATTAAACACAGAAATGTATTTAAAACACCTAGGCCATTGCCTGGCCCACTGAAATACCCATTTATTCACCCAGCATCTATTTTTGGGTGCCTACTGTGTACCAAGGGCAGTTTTAGGTGCTGGGGATCACGGACAATCATTTCTGCCTCATGGAGCTTACATTCCAGTGGGAGTGGGAGAAAGGCTACAGCAACAAAATGAAATACAGCAGGGTGAGGGGGTGCTGGGGTGCTGGCAGAGGTGGGGTCTACAGTGGAAAGGCCAAGGCAGGTTTCAAGGAGAAGGTGGCATTGAAGCAAAGACCCGAGGAGCTGAGGGTATGAGCCTGGCGCATAGGGCGCTCCTGGCAAAGGGATGAGCCAGTGCAAAGTCTCTGAGCAGGGCTATGCCTTGGGGGTCTGGGGGGCAACAAGGAGCCTGTAGGGCAGGGGCAGAGAGAGGGAAGGACGGGTAGGGGAGGACAGGGGACAACAGGGCACGGGAGGCGGGTGCAGATTGGATGGGGCTCTGTGGGCCATCTGGAGGGCCTTGGGCCGAAGGGTGACATGATCTGACTATTTTCACAAGTGCTCTGCTGAGAATGTTCTCTACAGGAGCATGGGAGGAAATGGTAATGCCCGCTGGAAGCATCTGCAGTGACCCCGCTGAGAGACTCGGGGGGCTTGGCCCAGGGTGCAAGCAGTGGAACTGGGGAGAGTGGTTGGATTCTGGATATATTTTGAAGCTAGAACTTACAGGACTTCCCGACAGGTTGGATGTGGGGAGTGAGAGAATGAGGGAGGTTAAGGATGACACCAAAGTTTTTGGCCTGAGCAATTGGAAGAATAGCTTGTGGAAGGCTGTGGGCCTGGAGTAGGTCTGTGGGGTGAGATCGGGAGTTCTGCTTTGGACATGTCCCCTTTGAGAGGCCTATTAGACACCCACATGGAGATGTTAGGAGACCACGGGCTATGCGAGTCTGGAGCTCAGAATAGGGAGCTGGGCTGGAGACATAAACATAGAGATGGGATTTAAAGCTGGGAGGATAAGAGAGAGATGTCCAAGGGATTCAGTGTGGATTGAGTAGAAGTAAGGACCAAGGACAGAGTCCTGGTTCTCCAGCCAGGACTCAAGAGTAAATAAGTGTTAGAGACTGGGATGAACAGATACACACTACTATATATAAGATAGGTAAGCAACAAGGATTTACTGTAGAGTGCAGGGAACTATACCCAATATCCCGTAATAGCCTATAATGCAAAAGAATCTAAAAAATAATATCTATCTATCTATCTATATCTGAATCTTTCTGCTGTACACCTGAAACGATCACAATGTTGCAAACCAACTATACTTCAATAACAAAGAAAAAAACTACAGAAGAGGAGTAAATAAGTGTTACATACTCAAGTAACAGATATGATAATGTTTTATTCTCTCAATATCAAACTTCCTCTTTCCATGACCTTCTTTCTTTTCAAATCTTCTATCTATCCACCTGTCTATCTATCTAATCTATCTATCTATCTATGAATCTTCTTCCAGGTGTAATCTTTACTTTGTATCTTAAGACTCTGATTTTCTTTAAAAATATAGATTTGAATCTCATTTCAACTATATATTTTGCCTTGTTTACTATCACTCCAGTTGAATCAAATGTATACTGGCAGGGCCTCCCTGGTGGCGCAAGTGGTTGAGAGTCCGCCTGCCGATGCAGGGGATACGGGTTCGTGCCCCGGTCTGGGAGGATCCCATATGCCGCGGAGCGGCTGGGCCCGTGAGCCATGGCCGCTGAGCCTGCGCGTCCGGAGCCTGCGCGTCCGGAGCCTGTGCTCCGCAACGGGGGAGGCCACAACAGTGAGAGGAGGCCCGCATACCGCAAAAAAAAAAAAAAAAAAAAAAAAAAAATGTATACTGGCAATCTTTGGGGGTTTGTTTACTTAGAGTGTAAGACTCACCTCCCCTATTGAGCCCAAAACAATCCCTGGAAAAGTGCACCTGCGGGGCATCTTAGGTAGACCTCATGGAAGAAAGGGAACTCATGCAACTGAGGTGTGCGGAACTGAAGTCTCATCTGTGGCTTCAAGCTGGTGGTCAATCTCACTCGTTTTGTTCTGCATGCAGAGCTTGAGTGAATGATAAAAAGCAAAAACAAACAAAAATCGACAACAAGAAGAAAATACATTCAAAATTCTGAGTCTGAAATCTGATTTCCACGACAGTTAGTGAGGGCAGCCAGGACTATGGGCCCCACCCCAGTCTCAGGGCTCCCCTCGCCACTCTGCCCGCTCCCTATGTCTCCTTGGGGACCGCCAGGAGAGAAGTCACCTGATTCCTCTGTATGCAAAAACCTGGTATTTAGCTGAAATGTGTTTTAGGAAGTTATGTTCCCTGGAAGGGGATATGCTCTTCTGAAAGCACTACCATCTTTATCAGGGACAGGGCTATCAGGAGGTGCTGTGCCTTAGAGTTAATGAGTACATTTGTTTATTATTTTTTTGTAAGACTTTTTTTTAAAAGAGCATCTATTTATTTATTTATTTATTTATTTATGGCTACGTTGGGTCTTCGTTTCTGCCCGTGGGCTTTCGCTAGTTGTGGCAAGCGAGGGCTACTCTTTGTTGCAGTGCACGGGCTTCTCATTGTGGTGGCTTCTCTAGTTGTGGAGCATGGGCTCTAGGTGCTTCAGTAGTTGTGGCACGTGGGCTCAGTAGCTGTGGCTTGTAGGTCTAGAGCTCAGGCTCGGTAGTTGTGGTGCACTGGCTTAGTTGCTCCATGGTGTGTAGGATCTTCCCGGACCAGGGCTCGAACCCGTGTCCCTTGCATTGGCAGGTGGATTCTTTTTTTTTTTTTCCATCTTTATTGGGGTATAATTGCTTTACAATGGTGTGTTAGTTTCTGCTTTATAACAAAGTGAGTCAGTTATACATATACGTATGTTCCCATATCTCTTCCGTCTTGCACCTCCCTCCCTCCCACCCTCTTTATCCCACCCCTCTAGGTAGTCACAAAGCACCGAGCTGATCTCCCTGTGCTATGTGGCTGCTTCCCACTAGCTATCTATTTTATATTTGGTAGTGTATATATGTCCATGTCACTCTCTCACTTTGTCACAGCTTACCCTTCCCCCTCCCCATATCCTCAAGTCCATTCTCTAGCAGGTCTGTATCTTTCTTCCTGTCTTACGGCTAGGTTCTTCATGACATTTTTTTCCGTAAATTCCATATATATGTGTTAGCATACGGTATTTGTCTTTCTCTTTCTGACTTACTTCACTCTGTATGACAGACTCTAGATCCATCTACCTCATTACAAATAGCTCAATTTCGTTTCTTTTTATGGCTGAGTAATATTCCACTGTATATATGTGCCACATCTTCTTTATCCATTCATCCGATGATAGGCAATTAGGTTGTTTCCATCTCCTGGCATATGGATTCTTAACCACTGTGCCACCAGGGAAGTCCCTAATGAGTAAATTTAAATGTTGGATGCAAATTAGGCTTAATATTAATTCTAGCTCCAAAGAGCAAAGGAGATCATTAAACAGCCATGAGGCTTTTTTTCTGAGTAGACAAGCCTGTTGCCAGCACACAGGCATAATGTGATAGCTTTTTGATGACTTCTGCCAAGCCATATGGAAGTAAAAACATAATGGTTTAAAGAGAACGGAGCTCTCCTCCATGTAGACCTGGGGCGGACCAGCAGAATCTTTGCAGTGTTCCACCGCCCTCAGGCTGGGCCAGACAGTGAGTGGCATTAGGGGGCAGCCACGTGAGTCCTCGACAGACACATCCGGAGGGGCTGCTGCTGCTCAGCCCCCACCTGCCTGCAAGAATCCCACCTGTCAGGCTGTGCTCGGCCTCCGGAGGTGCCCAATTCTATCAGCAGAGAGGGTAATAGTTCCATACCTGCCTTCCTAAGCACCATCCTCCTGTCAGTGGACTAATTAAAAAACACACCCAAATCCATGAGTTACAAACACAGCATTCCTCTTCATATGCAAATGCAATCAATAGATACCAAGGTGATTTACACAGTGGTAAAAGAGGAAGAATTCTTTATAATGTGGCTTTTGCGGTGAAAACTTAAGCTCATGTGTGTCACATGTAAGCTAAGCCTGTCTTTGAGTCTGACACAACATGCTCTCTGTTAAGCCCCTCAGCAAACAATCACTCTAAGACCCAGGGCATATCCCCCAGGAAGCTCTCCTGGTTCAATATACCCCACACAGTTGGCTGGCTCTTTACTTCCTCCCCTAGTACGCATGCCCCGGGCAGGCAGGGCTAGGTCCCTGTTTAACATTTGCCCACATGGTGCTAGGAGTGCTTTCCTTGTCAGCTTGAGGCTGGAAAAGCACTGTAACCTCCTCCCGCCCATCCAGGCTGAGCTGATTGGATGCTCTACACTGGAAGGGATTTCTGAGACCATCTCATGACACCTCCTCACGGTTCACCTGGGAAGATTGAGACCCTGAGTAGAGAGATGAATTGTCCAAAGTGACACTGATATCGATTAGGGGTAGTACAGGACCTAGAGTTATACCAGCCCTGAGGAAGTGTCCAGAGACCAGCGGGGTGGTCCCTCAGGGATGCTTCCTTCCCTCAGGTCATCACTTAACAGTGATCACTATGTCATTTGGCCTCTGTGCTGTGAGCCTCTTGAGAGATGCTTGATCTTAAACAACTCACAGACCAAAACTCAGTTGCTATTTGCCAGGTGAGGGTTGGAGAGCTCTAAAACTTGAAGGCACAGCTCCTGCCCTAAGGGATCCTATATCAGAGATTGCTAACTGTTTTGTTTATAAGAAGACTTTTTACATCAGAAAAAAAATTTAGGATCTTCTCTTCACTCAACTGAAATTGTGTGAAAGTATGTAAAAACTGAGAAGATAAAAATAACAGAAAGTACTGAAAATCTTGTACATATATTTCAAAAATAGCTTACATACGTGATAACATTTTTTCAGCCCATAGGCAATGCTTGGCGTGCTTTTGGATTGTGCATTCTTCAATGATTCTACTGTTCCCAGGAGTGCATGATTTAGAGTCAATAGGGAAGCGATCGTTTGTCTTGGGAGTCTGCAGTTCCTGGAATGGAAACTGTTGTGTGGCTTCTTCAGAGGCTGAGGTGAGTGGTGACCATCAAGACTCTCTTCCTTCCAGTCATCCTGAATCAAGGTGAGTCTTGAGCAGGGCAGGGACTGGAGAGATGGGGGAGGGGAGAGGTCCAAAACATCAAGTCGTTTCTCAGAAGGATGGGGATCTGGTCCCAGAGCATGAGGCAAGGAACTAATAATAATTATAAGCTACCTTTTTTTTTTTTTTTTTTTTTTTTTGCGGTACGCGGGCCTCTCACTGCTGTGGCCTCTCCTGCTGTGGAGCACAGGGTCCAGACGCGCAGGCTCAGCGGCCATGGCTCACGGGCCTAGCCGCTCCGCGGCATGTGGCATCTTCCCGGACCGGGGCACGAACCCGTGTCCCCTGCACCCGTGTCCCCAGCAGGGGGACTCTCAACCACTGCACCACCAGAGAAGCCCTAAGCTACCATTTATTGAGTAGCTACTAACCTCCAGAAACTGTGTAAACGGAGATCAGATAGATACGAATATGGATATGAATATGGAAATGGAAATGGATATAGATGTATCTCCCCCACATAAAACCCAGAGCTCACGTTCACCAGTTCCTGCACTGAGTCGTGCTTTAAGAAGCAAATTCTAGCCACCCAAAGTAATTAAACGGGAATTCCAATCTTTACTGGCATCTCTCAAAGAGCATTAAAATGATTGAATTCAAGCCTCACGGTAAAACCTCTCAAAGTTCCCTTTCCGTCTGGAATCCCCCATATCTACAGGCTAATTCAGAAGCTCTCACTTGGCAAATACTCCAGAATGTTCCCTGATACTTCAGTGTTCTTGATGCTGTTTCTTCCTCCCTTGCTTCTCCTCCGTCTGGGATCTTCCCCAGGCAGATAGACCTAACCATCGGGTTTAGTTTCTTCTCTGCTTGCATGTTATGCAGATTCTCTACACCAAAGGACAGTGCTGGGGCCAACCCAACAGGCAAGAGCCTGTGTCCTGGCCTTTGACCTCTTTAGGGCTGTCTCTCTCCTTCCATTCGCCCCATTGCACAACCAAAAGCCAGAGAACCGGTGGGCAGAGACAGAACTCTCTTGAAAGACCAGAGGTGAGGAAGAGCTGAGCAAAATTCTCCAAGGTGGATGGGGTGGGGGAGGGTGAGGAGGTGGAGAAAGAAGGACGCAGACTGGGAATACTGACACAGTGACAAGTCTGGTTCTAATCGCAGGCATCTTAGGATTTAATCTCCATCAACCCTAGGAAGGAGGTGGAATGAGCCTCGCGTTGCAAAGGAGGAGAAAGGGCTCAGAGAGGGTAACGAGGATGGTAAGAGGTTGAGAAGACAAAGCACCAAGCACTGGGGTGATACTCGGGGAAGCTCCCACCCTCCTCTCCAAGCTTTGGCAGCATTTTGATCCCAGGAGTCGAGTCCCGTTCCAAACAATTCTGTGGTGCCCTGGTGTGGTCTTGGTGTTTTCTGATCATCCTTTGACCACTCTCCTGGTCCCAATCAAGTTTTATTTCAGGCACATGGTTTGCTTAGACATGGATCTTCATATGATGGATCCACGCTACGGTGTTTGTTGTTCTAGAGAGAAAATGCCATTTTGCTTCCGGTTTTCTACATACACTCTGGCTACACCAGCCTATTCTCCACTTTCAAACACAGCTTCGTTTGTCTGTCCTGTCCTTGAAAGTGCTTCACAGCTCTGCACCTGCCTCCCATCCCAGGCTCTGCCAGCCAAGACTGTGGCCCCTTAATAACGGTCATGTTGCTGGTTCCACACAGGAAGGAAGAGAAAAGTGGGTGGCTATGGCAGGATGAATTTTGTCCCTGCAAAATTCGTATGTTGAAATCCTAAACCCCAGCATGTGACTGTATTTGGAGAGTCTTCAAAGAGGTAACTGAGTTAAAATGAAGTCACTAGTGTGGGCCCTAATCCAATGTGACTGGTGTCCTAACAAGAAGAGGAGATTAGGACACAGACATGCACAGTGGGAAGACCATGTGAGGACACAGCAAGAAAGCATCCACCTTCAAGCCAAAAAGAGAGGCCTCAGAAGAAACCGACCCTGCTGATACCTTGATCTTGAACTTCCAGCCTCCAGAACTGTGAGGAAATAAATTTCTGTTGTTTAAGCCACCCCGTCTGTGGTACTTTGTTATGGCAGCCACAGCAAAAGAATACAGGGCCCTCCTTTGGGCCTGACAGAGGCCCCTGTCCTGGAATGAATTATATGGGAGTCTGAAATAACCAAGAAGAGTCCTAGGGCCTGCCTGTGCCCCTCAGAGCCTGCCCCAAATCTCACCATCTGGAGGTTGTTCTCTTCCAGGTGACAACTGTGCCCATGAGAGAGTTCAGCTCAGAGGTGGCTGCCAGCCTTCTGAAGAGTGATAGGAAGGAGGGAGTGTGACGTAGATCTCAGAGCGCGGGCTCTCTCTAGTTGCAGCGAGCAGGGCCTACTCTTTGCTGTGGTGCACGGGCTTCTCATTGCCGTGGCTTCTCTTGTTGCAGAGCACAGGCTCTAGAGCGCAGGCTCAGTAGTTGTGATGCACAGGCTTAGTTGCTCCGTGGCATGTGGGATCTTCCTGGACCAGGGCTTGAACCCGTGTCCCCTGCACTGGCAGGCGGATTCTTAACACTTGTGCCACCAGGGAAGTCCCACCTACACACAGTAGGCTTTTAACACATTTTGTGAAATGGGAATATTGGTGCAATACCTTTCCCAGGGGTACCAGCTGCCATTCACTGAGGGCTTACTAGATTCCAGGCTCTTTACATATATTTCCTCACTTAATGCTCAACTCAGCTCCAAGAGATCATTATCCACCTTTTATAGATGAGGAAACTTGGGATCAAAAATTTAAGTGGGGCTTCCCTGGTGGCGCAGTGGTTGAGAGTCTGCCTGCCGATGCAGGGGACATGGGTTTGTGCCCGGTACGGGAGGATCCCACATGCCACGGAGCGGCTGGACCCGTGAGCCATGGCCACTGAGCCTGCGCATCCAGAGCCTGTGCTCCACAACGGGAGAGGCCACAACAGTGAGAGGCCCGTGTACCGCAAAAAAAAAAAAAAAAAAAGTTAAGTGACCTCCTGAGGTCTGTAAATGAAGCTATGCGGAGCTGGATGCCAACCCAGGCATCTGTCTGACTTTAGACATCTCTCCTGGGTGGTTCTAGGAGACCCTTCAGTGGGGCCCCTGTCTGAGCTCACAGTATGGCTAACCAGGGGTCCTAAATGAATGAGATTCATGGTCATGGCTGGAGATGGTAACAGCCTGCTCTCAACAGCCTCTTGGCATGCCGAAGGGATGTGGATCTTGCCGTTAATGGAGGGTGTCAGCACATGGGGAGGCTCCCAGACCTGCCCACTGGGGTCTTGCAGTTTTGTCAAGGGACCTGTCATTGCAAGCCCCTGGATGCCTCCTCCAGCAGCCCTGGTGTTTCCAGCCTCTGACTCAGCTTTCTCCCTTTGGTCCAGTTAATGCCTCTCATCTGAAAAAGGTTTCTGGTAAACTAGGTCTGACATTTTGAAAGTCTGAGGTTGGTAATTGGGCATTTGTTTTGCCAGACTCAGGCTGTTCTGAGATGCATTTCTTCTCAGCTTGATTATTCTGCCCAAATCCCAGGCTTCTCCAGATCCCTGGAGCTGCCAAATTTTTTTTTTTTTTGTATCTGAAGTTGCTTCACGGCCGGCAGGCCCCTCTCAGAAACCAGATCCTACCAGAAAAGGCTGTTTCTGGGGTGCTGCCCACGAGTTGGTGGGAGGAAGTGGGGGAATTCTCAAAACTAAGGTTTCTAGCTGGGGGTCCTTGGACTTTCTGAGGGGCGTGTGAATGGGCTTGGGAAAGTTCCTGAAACTCTTGAAACTGTGCTCAAAAGTTTCCTGGTAAACTTTTGGGTGAAGAGGCTCTGAAATTTTCATTAGATTCTCAATAAGGCTAGGAAACCCCAAAGAGCTCAAGAGTCACTAGTCTGAAAACAAGGATTAGAAAACTGGGAACAGTTAGAGGCAACAGGAATGCTGATTCTGGAGAAGAACAAGAGGACGAAATGGATCTTTAGTGACTCTGAAGTTCTGTTTTTGTAGTAAAACTATTTCTTAACAATACCACTTCTTGAGACAGTGTGCTATGTGCTGTATTCACTGAGCCATTATAACAGCTCTTTACAGTAGATTCACATTCTCATTTTACAGATAAGGAAACAGGTGCCCAGAGAGTTTAGGGGGCTCATCTAAGGTCACACAGCTAAGGATGGTGGCACTAAGATTTGAATATGGTTTTGTTTACTTCCAGAAGCCAAGTAAGATGTGCAGTAGGAGAAGCTAATTAGAAGTGAGGATAAACTTTCTCCACATGGCTGACTCTAGGCTGAGATAGTAATGAAGGGTTCCTAAAATTTTTTTTTTTTATTGTTTTTATTAGTTTCTGCTTTATAACAAAGTGAATCAGTCATACATATACATCTGTTCCCACATCCCCTCCCTCATGCATCTCCCTCCCTCCCACCCTCCCCATCCCTCCCCTCCAGGCAGTCACAAAGCACCGAGCTGATCTCCCTGTGCTCTGCGGCTGCTTCCCACTATCTATCTACCCTACGTTTGGTAGTGTATATATGTCCATGCCTCTCTTTCGCTTTGTCACAGCTTACCCTTCCCCCTCCCCATATCCTCAAGTCCATTCTCAAGTAGGTCTGGTTCCTAAAATTTAACACTTCTAGAGATTTTAAACTATTTCTTTCATTTTATTTCATTTAAAAAATTTTTATTTTATATTGGAGTATAGTTGATTAACAATTATGTGTTGGTTTCAGGTGTACAGTGAAATGATTCAGTTATACCCATACAAGTGTCCATTCTTTTTCACTTTCTTTTCCCATTTAGGTTATTACAGAATATCGAGCTGAGTTCCCTGTGCTACACAATAGGTCCCTGTTGGTTATTTTAAATATAGTACTATGTATATGTCAATCCCAAAGTCCCAGTCTATCCCTGCCCTCTACCCTTTCCCCCTGATAACCATAAGTTCGTTCTCTAAGGCTGTGTTTCTGTTTTGTAAATAAGTTCATTTGTATCACTTTTTTAGCTTCCACATGTAAGAGATATCATATGACGTTTGTCTTTCTCTGTCTGACTTCCTTCACTTAGCATGATAATCTCCAGGTTCATTTTATAATGCTTAACACTTTTTTAAAAAATAGTATTATGTAAACGACTTTATTTAGGTCTTCCCAATCCCCTGTAAGGTATAAAGGGTAGATATTAGTTCCTGCACGTTAGAGTGACACAGACTTGCTAATATTGTGTGATGAGGGAGCAGCAGCCCCAAATTATTCAAACTCATCTGCCAGGCTTTCTGCACTCAGCCTGGCAATGACACTGACATTGATGACTGGCTGGAGGCAGGTGGTTGGACCAGAGTATCTCTAAGAATCCCGTCCCGGGCTTCCCTGGTGGCTCAGTGGTTGGGGACACTAAAAATAGAATTGCCATATGATCCAGCAACTACTGGACATACATCTGAAAAAGATACACGCACCCCAATGTTCATAGAAGCACTATTTACAATAGCCAAGACATGGAAGCAACCTATGTGCCCATCAACAGATGAACAGATAAAGAAGATATGGTGTATATATGCATGTGTGTGTATATATGCACATATATATGTGTATTAAATGGAATATTACTCAGCCATAAAGAAGAGTGAAATAATGTCATCTGCAGCAACATGGATGGACCTAGAGATTATCATACTAAGTGAAATAAGTCAGAAAGAGAAAGACAAATACCATATGATATCACTTATATTTAGAATCTAAAGAAATAATGATACAAATGAACTTATGTACAAAACAGAAACAGACTCACAGACTTTGAAAACTTATGGTTACCAAAGGGAAGAGGTGTAGGGGAGGGATAAATTAGAAGTTTGGGATTAAAATATACACTCTACTGTATATAAAATAGATAATAAGGACCTACTGTATAGCACAGGGAACTCTACTCAATATTCTGCAATAACTTATATGAGAAAAGAATCTGAAAAGAATGTATATATGTATATGTAAAACTGAATCACTTTGCTGTATGCCTGAAACATATGTAAAATAAAAATTAAATTATAAAAAAAAGAATGGATGGGCTTCTCTGGTGGCGCAGTGGTTGAGAGTCTGCCTGCCGATGCAGGGGACATGGATTCATGCCCTGGTCCGGGAGGATCCCATATGTCGCGGGGCGGCTGGGCCTGTGAGCCATGGCCGCTGAGCCTGCGTGTCCGGAGCCTGCGCGTCCGGAGCCTGTGCTCCGCAACGGGAGAGGCCACAACAGTGAGAGGCCTGTGTACCGCAAAAAAAAAAAAAAAAAAAAAAGAATGGATGATGCTCAGGAATTACAAAGATAAGAGATAAAATAAAATAAAAATTAAAACTGATTGAGGTCATTGGGGAGTTTTAGCAATCAGTGATATCTGATTATTTTTGTTTTTTGTTATGCCCTGTGCATGTATTATTTATTCAATAACATTAACTAAAATGTTTTTTAAAAATCTAAATCATAAAGCAACAAGTGGGACTTCTCTGGTGGTCCAGTGGTTGAGAACCCATTTTACAATGCAGGGGATGCTGGTTCAATCCCTGGTTGGGGAACTAAGATCCCACATGCTGTGGGGCAACTAAGCCTGCATGCCACAACTACTGAGCCCCCCTGCCACAACTAGAGAGCCCATGTGCTGCAACTACAGAGCCCATGCACTCTGGAGCCTGCACGCCACGGCTAGTGAGCCCATGCACTGCAACTGCTCAGCCCATGCGCTCTGGAGCCCACATGCCACAACTAGAGAGAAACCCATGCACCGCAGCAAAGAGCCTATGTGCCACAACGAAAGATCGCGTGTGCGGCAACTGGGACCTGATGTATCCAATAAATAAAATGAATGAAATAAAGCAATAAGTAATGGCACCGTAATGAAATGGTCATGTAATAAAAATAAAACATATGCATAAAAATACTTAGCATGGAAAAATTTTAAGTAAATATGAAACTGTCTCCTTTCATATTCCTACAGTTCTCTTAACTGAGATCCTTTTTTTCAACTTTTGTTTTGATTCAGGTCAACAGAGTGGGCCACTGCCTGATTTTAGTAATGTATGCAGCACAGTCCAGTGGCCGAGCACGTGTGTTAACACACTTAACTCTGAACCTATGAGGTGGATACTATTATCATCATGCCTCACAGATGAAGTAACTAAGGCACAGAGAAGTAACTTGCCTGAGATCCCAGTGCCTGTTGTTTTGAGTTTTCCTCCCAAAGTCCTTTTCTTTCTGAAAGAAGAAAGAAAAAAATTTCATGAAAAAAAGTTTTTGTGTTACAACCCAAGGTATCATAAAAAACATACCTTTAGACCCAACTCAGAGAGAAACAGATGGAGGTGACAAGCACAAGCAAACACAAGCCAAGCGGCGCTGCCTGTTGGCACAAACCCCCACCCAGGCCCATTAAGTTAATGCAGGTTAATTTGGGGAGGTTTTAGAATCTAGTAAGGTGAGGTGCAGAGTTTCCTGACCGCAGATTCTTGGAAAAGTTGAGTTGCAGTGTGTGTGTGTGTGTGTGTGTGTGTGTGTGTGTGTGTGTGTGTGTGTTCCGGTGCATGCCCACGGGGAGGCCAGTGAGGCAACCAGGGTGCAAAACAGAAGGAAGCCTCCCTCTCCTCCCCCAGGATTGTGCATCCCCCGGGTCCTGCGCCTGCGCAGTGGGGCTGGGCATTCCCATCCAAGGTCTCTGTCTCCATTTCTAGCTCAAAACAGTTGAGGAACAGAGTGATTATTTAAACCTTCTTTTCCCTCTAAAAGGAACAGTCGGAGCGCAGGGTGCATATGGAAGAGCTTATGCAGTGGGGCTCTGGTGGGCGTGAGCACTCCGCATCGTGGAAACCCTTCCCCCCACGAGTCATATTTCGTTTAGCTTCCACTCCTAACGGACCCGCTAGTTGAAGGTAGGAAGCATAAGGAACACTTGAAAAGGACGACGAGAACGATTTGCCCCGTGATCATCTTGATCAAATCAGCAAGCTGCATTTGGCTAATCAAAATTCTGAGAGCACTTTGAGACTTCTCTGGTACTTCAAAAACCAATATTAAAAAGAAAAGAAAAATGCATTTCATTTTGGCTTTTCATTTTTGGGGAATAAATATTATTCATGAAGGTTTTGTTTGCAGAGAGATGCTTGAAAGTAGCATCCTCCTTCTCTCCTACCTTGCTTAGAAAAATATGAAAAAAATTTTTTAAAAGCCAGTTTAATTTTTAAAGTGCAAAATGTGGTAATTTCAAGCATCAGGTCATCAAAGCAGTTTTTGATGCTGTAATACCTTGTTAAATTTTAATCTGTATTTTAATACACATTCGGACCCCAAACCAAGCATGTGAGACTGAGATGCTTTAAATTCCTGAGGGGATTCCTAAGTCATCTTACTGTGAAATGGCAGAGAAACATTGCTGTGAAAGAAAGTTTCCAACCTTTGGAGCCAGACAGGACTGGCTTACAGATCCTCCATGGGTGAGTTTCTCAGCTGTTAGCCTCAGTTTTCCCATCTGGAATAACAGGGCTAAGAAGGTTCAATGAGTGTATATGTAAAGATGTGATCTTTTCATGGGCACATGGGCATGGAACTGTCTTCCTTGACAACCAATTTAATTGCCCCCCCCCTTTACCTATTCCCATGCTTAAAGCTGCTGCTTCATACATTATCTTGTTTCCACTGCATCCATAGAACTTATTGCTGTCTAACCTGATCTCTTTGATTTATTTGTCTTACTGTCTGCTGCCTATTTTGGCATGTGAAGTCCGGGAGATCAGGGATTGCTTCTGTTTTCTTTTTAATCCTCTTTTTTTTTTTTTTTTTTTTTTTCTTTTTGCGGTACGCGGGCCTCTCACTGTTGTGGCCTCTCCCGTTGCGGAGCACAGGCTCCGGATGCGCAGGCCCAGAGGCCATGGCTCACGGGCCCAGCCGCTCCGCGGCATATGGGATCCTCCCAGACCGGGGCACGAACCTGTATCCCCTGCATCGGCAGGCGGACTCTCAACCACTGCGCCACCAGGGAGGCCCTGCTTCTGTTTTCTTTATCTTTGCCTCTCTTGTATTTAAAATAGCCTGATGTGTTATACACGCTCAATAAACATTTGTTAAATGCCTTTCTAACTCTTTTCCCTCTTTCGTAACTGACTGTGACAGTCACTTCATCTCTCCATGTTTTAGTTTCTTCATTTGTCACAGAAGCACATTGGTCTAGAGTAGTGGTTGGCAAACTACAGCTCGTGGGCCCCTATGGCCCACCACCTGTTTTGTAAATAAAGTTTTATTGGAACATAGCCATGCTCACTTGTTTACGTATTGTCTGTGGCTGCTCTGGGGATACAACAGCAGAGTTGAGTGGTTGCAGAGATGGTATAGCTCGCAAGCCTAAAATAGTCAGTATCTGGCACTTTATAGAAACAGTTTGCTAATTTCTGGTCTTATTGAACTCTGAGATCTTTATACTCCTTGATGCTCTTAATCTTCTGGGAAACACCGCCACAATGTTCACTGCTCTGTGTAATAAGAAATAGCCGACTGATTTTCTGAACCTCTTTGAAGTTTCATATTAGGCCACGAATTGACTTTGGTTGTGGATTTTATACTAATGGTTTATTCATTTCCCCATGACTTTCCAGCCTTCTCCCCAGAAGGATTTAAGCCCTGAATGGTATAACTGCTCTCACCCACCTTGAGATTTGCCGTAACTTTTTCTTGACACCAGCAACTTCAGTTCTAGGATGGGATTGCCTTAACACTGAGCTTCGAGCCTGCTTGGCTTTGGAATCGATAAATGTTTCTAGCTGGTATTGCTCCAGCTTCAATGTCACAAAACATCAGCTGAGAACCGGAGGTGGAGAAGGAGGGCGGCAGGCTCCTTATTTCTCTGAGGAGCCTCTTCCCTTTTTAAGCTCCCTGCCCACACAGTTCCACAAAGGGCTGTGTTTCAGAAGTGAGGCAACGTGGTATAATTGAGAGAACATAGAGTTTGGCTCCAGAGAGATTTTGGTTCACATTCCATACCTGCCACTCACTAGTTGCACGACTTCGGATGAGTAACATAATCTTTCTGCACCTCAATTTCCTCATCTGTGAAATGGAGATATTGAGTACTACCTCATAAAGGAGAGTGAATAGCAGTGGTCATTTAATAAGTATTATCTGAGCACCTGTTATATGCCAGGCATTATTCTAAGTTCTGGGAATACAGCAGTAAACAAAATAGCGTCTCTTCTCTCGTGGACCTTATGTCCTATTGGAGGGAAGTAGACAAATAAGCAAACGAATATTTAATATAGTGATGAATGCAATGAAGAAAAATAAAGCAGGGTAAAGGGATAGAGAGTGATGGGAAGGTGACATTTTATTTAATAGGATGGAAGTCCTCTTTAGGGAGGTGACATTTGGAAAAGACCTGAAGAAAGTGAGGGAGAGAGACATGGGGATATTTGGGAGAACAATATTCTGGGTCAAAGCAACAGCATGTGCAAAGGCCAGGAAGCAAGAGCCTGCTTGGTGTTCAAAGCAGAGCCTGTGGGCCAGGGTGGCTGGAGCTGAGGCCGGGGCTTGGTGGGTGGGCAGGGGGCGTGCTCAGACTTGAGCTTGAGGGAGCATGCAGGGCAAGAATCATTTAGGGCCCCGGGGCCATGGAGAGACTCAGGATTCTATTCTACAAGGAGTAGGAGGTCAAAGGAGGGTTTTGAGCAGGGATGCGACATGCTCTGACTTATGTTATAAAATAATTCTGGATGCTGTACGTGGAGGCCAAACTGTGAACTATTTTTAAAATGCCTATTATCATTTCTTGTTTACAATACACTTTGAATACCCACTATTCAAAGTGGTATCAGAACCTATTTAGAGGGAATTACCTACAGCTGTAGCAAGACAACGTGAGGTTAATTGGGGAAACAGTCTGATTGCTGAAGAGTGACAGGAGAGCCGACTCCCCGTGGAGAAATGGTGTGCACCCAGCAGGTCCGAGGCATGGACACCTTGACCCCTGGCCAGGTCTCTGTCTCCTGGCTGATGAGATTATCCCGTTTTCCCTCTTTGTCAGCCTTCAGCAGCAATTAGAGCCACGCAGGCTAGGCTGGACTATTTGCCATGTTTGAAATTGGATCATAAAAACGAGAGATGATTACACGTGCTTTAGAAAGACCAAACATCATTAAGCCTCCCAGATCTGCTCTCTGGAAAGCTTTCCACCCTGGCCACTTAGCTGAGCCATTTGGAGGCACAGAGAGGTGTCGGCAGCACCTTGGGCAGGTGGGGCGTTCTCACAGGAAGGGCTGAGGGCATGACAGAGCAGAGAGTGGGATTAAAATCACCGCGTGAGCTTAAAAAATTAGGAGTGTGGACCAGCTGCCCTGCACCCCTAGTTACGCCAGCTCCCAAGGGGGAATGGGGCTGGGATGAGGCGGGCTCGACTCGCTGGCCAGAAGCTCACTCTGAGTGTCTGGTCTCCTGTCGGGTCAGCTTTGTCAGCCCAGGTCCGTGAGGAGTCACCCTCCCCCGACCCCCGCCTCCACCCCAAAGGATTCCCTGCTCAGCCTCCCACCTCCCTCCTGTAGGCGTCATTTCTACATCTGACTTTGGAGCCCCAGGCCTGCAGATGGGGAGGTTGCCCTTTTTATGCACGTGCAGTCCCAGCTGCGGTGGGTGGGGATTCCAGGAGGGTGATCTGTCTGTTGTCCTGGTTTGTCTGGGATTGAGGGGTTTCCCTGGATGTGGGATTTTGGTCCTAAAACTGGGAAAGTCCCAGGCAAACCAAGACAAGTTGGCCACCCTAGAGGCTGACCAGACTATAGGCTCATTGAGAGTAGGGGCTGTGTTTTGTTGTTGGTTTGCTAACCGCTTTATTGAGATATCATAACATGCCATCAATTGACCCATTTAAAATGTACAGTTCAGTGATTTTTAGTATATTTACAGGTGTGCAACTATCATCATAATCCATTTTAGACCACTGTCATCACCCTCCAAAGCAAGCCCATACCCATTCGCTGCTCCCCATTTCTGCCCCAAAACCTTACACCCACCCTGGAGCCACAGCCTTGGACCAAATTAATCCCCTTCCTGTCTCTACAGATTTGTCTATTCTGGAATTTGATATAAATGGAACCATATAATTTGTGAAATTTTGTGTCTGGCTTTTTTCACTTAGCATAATGTTTTCAAGGTCTGTTCATGTTGTAGCATGTGTCAATACTGCACTCCTTTTTCATTGCTGAATAATATTCCATTGTATGGATATACCACAGCTATTTATCTATTCATCAGTTGTTGGACATTTGGGTTGTTTCTACTTTTTGGTTATTAGGAATAATGCTGCGATGATCGTTCGCATACAAGTGTTTGTGTGGACATCTGTTTTCATTTTTCTTGGGTAGAAATCTAGGAGTGGGACTGCTGGGTCATGTGGTAACTCTGTTTAATCATTTGAGGGACTGTCAGATGTTTTCCAAAGCAACAGCTCCATTTCACATTCTCACAGCAATGTATGAAGGTTCCAGTTTCTCTACACTCTCACCAGTACTTGCTATGTCCCGTCTTTTTATTATAGCCATCCTAGTGGGTGTGAACAGCATTTCATTGTGTCTTGATTTGCATTTCCCTGATGGCTAATAATTGGGAGCTGTGTTTTATTCCTGCTTATATCTAAGCATGTGGCACATTGGCTGGGGCAAAATTGGTGCTTAATAAGTGATAGTTGAATTCTAAGTACTAGAATGAATCCCATAACATTCCCATTTCTAGAGGGTGCACATATATATGGCTAGAGTGGGTGGGTCCCAGGTGGGTTTAAGAAAGCACCCAAGGGAGTATATAAGATATACGGATGAAAGGCCTCTCCTTACTGGTACAGGACACACTCTGTCAGCCAGAGACCGTGGGCTTTGATGCCAAATAGCTGTGTGTTCAAATCCCCTGCTGAGGCCCCAGGCCTCACTGTGGGTGCGAAAAGCAGCAAAAGAGTGAGTTATGAGACTAGAGAGACAGAGAAGGGCCAGCCTAAAGAGGACCCCTGTGATACCCTCCATTTAGGTTTTTATCCTAGGAAACAGTGGTTCCCTTGGGAACCACTACGGGCCTATAAGCAGGGCAGCCATGTGGGTAGGTTTGCATTTTAGAAAGAGCCCCCTGGTAGCAGCGCGGAGCCAGCATGACCCATGGAAGGATGTTGCAAGAATGGGGATTATATGTGAGGGAGGCTGGACAGAGGCAGTGAGAGAGGAGGGGCTCAAGCGGTGGTGGGGAGTCAGACACCTCTGGCAAGGGACATTCTGAGGGTCATGGGCCCCTTTGCAAACCTGATGAAACCCAAAGACCCTTCCCCCAGGGGTAAAGTGTACAGAATTTAGTGTGCCATCTTCGAGGTGGCAAAAGAACTACTTAGAGCCCAAGACTGCCTTCATCTCATCTTGCTGGGGGTGGCCAGCAGACCACTTTCTCTCTCTAAGCTTTGCTTTTCCTCTCTGTAAGAAAGGAGCCCATGCCAGATGATCTAACAACTTCTCCTGTCCTGAGGGCCTCTTCCTCCTGGTGGTCCTCGGGAATATTCCCCGTGGGGGTCAGGTTTGGAAGCCTTCTGCCCAGGACAGGACCCAGGGAAGTGAGTCAGTATGTGACATGAGCCCGATGGTGTTGGCAACTGAATGTTAGGAGTTGCTTTGCCTTGTGGTTTTTATTGCATATCTATAAAGAAAAAAATGAATAAAAATGTATTTCCCATCTTATAAATAATGCATATGTCAGAAGTGGCCTGGAGAATTATCACCTGTTGTCTGGCTTCATGTGTGTTTATACTTTTCTGAAGGGTTTAAATTATTTCAGAACTCAGATTCAAGCATTTTGCTGAAAAATTCTGTTTGATTTATAGTCATCATATTCCTCCCAAAGTAAGAGCTCTCAACATGTTGCCCTGTTATCCCTGCTGCTTTTTGCTGGGGCTGGGATGATTAGAATTTCTTCAACATTCTGAGACATTCTTCTCTGCCAGTGTTGGGGTGGAGTTCCAGGGGGGCAAGGTGTCAGGTGGAAACGGATACTCTGTGTCCCAGCTCTTGTCTGAGACTCACCAGGGTGACCTAAAGTGCTTTGGGCAAAACAATTTACCTTTCAGATGTTTCACCCACTGAAAAATGTAGTTGTGGAATAGATTTTCAGAATTTCTTTAGCACCAACATTTTATAATACAAAAGGGCTTTGCCCCAGCTTGTCTTTTTTGCTTACAGGCAATGATTCTCCAAACTGATCATCACCCCATGTGAGGCTGGCTAGATAATAGTCACCTGGAAGCTTATTAAAAATACGAATTCCAGGGAATTCCCTGGTGGTCCAATGGTAAGGACTCCATGCTTTCACTGCCAAGGGTGCAGGTTCAATCTCTGGTCAGGGAACTAAGATCCTGTAAGCTGTGAGGCCAAAAAAAAAAAAAAAAAACCCACAAAGAAACCAAAAACAAAAAGAAATTTCAGGCTTCCAGGACCAGAGGTTCTAATTTATGGGGTCTGAAATGGGCGGGACATGGGAGAATGTATCCTTTTTTTTTTAAAACTCTTTTACTAATTTAAAAAATCTGTTTAAAAATATTACTTTTTGCTTCCTCGCTGCCTCTCTCCCCCCACTAATCTACTAAGGTGATTCTAATGTGTATCCAGGCTTGGCAGTCATGCTTTTAGATAAATATTACTGTATTTCAATTCAATTTAATAAGCCTTTATGAAGTATCTAGTATGTGTGAGGTGTTTTGCCCAAAAAGATGAAAAAGACACAATCTCTGCTTTAATTCACAGTCTGGTCATGAAGGAAAACAGGTAAAAATAAATTATACTCTAGTATGAGAGATGCCATAATAAACGTATGTACCAGATACAGAGGAAGGAATGACTAAAGTGGGCTGGAAGTGACAAGACAGGAGAAAGGGCTGGTGAGTGGAGAGATCCAGGTTTAGGAAGAGGATGCGACTTAATCAGAGAACCTGTTCTCTGTGTTTTAAAGCCTGGTTCCAGATAATAGCTGATATTCCCTTAAAATAATGACCCAAACACTATAGTCATTCTGGCTAGAATAAGGGATGACACAAGAATTGGCTGATGTGATTTAGCATTGTTCTGGAAATTCTTGATGATTTATTATGTATGAAATAGGATTAGGTCATTTAAGTGTGGAAAGGAGGAAATAAAGTTGTTATTATATGTTGATGATCTGCTTTTATACTAGAAAACTCAAAGGAATAACTTGAAAAACTATGAAAAGTTTTAACTATTTAGTAGCTGAAAACACAATGCAGTACAAAAATCTCTAGCGTCAGAAAGCAGATCGATAGTTGCCTAGAAACGGGGTGGAAGGGTTAGCAGGGGAAGATCACAAAAGGGCACAAGGAAATTTGGGAGGATGATGGATATGTTCACTGCCTTAATTGTGGTGATGGTTTCATGGGTGTAACACATGTCAAATACATCAAATATCACCTTAAAAATGTGCAGTTTGGGCTTCCCTGGTGGCGCAGTGGTTGAGAGTCCGCCTGCCGATGCAGGGGACACGGATTCATGCCCCGGTCCGGGAAGATCCCACATGCCATGGAGCGGCTGGGCCCGTGAGCCATGGCTGCTGAGCCTGCGCGTCTGGAGCTTGTGCTCTGCAACAGGAGAGTCCAAAGTGGGAGAGGCCCACGTACCACAAAAAAAAAAAAAAAAAAGGGCAATTTATTGGATCTCAATAAAGCTGTAAAAAAGATGCAGTTCCTGTATATCAGTAACAACTATTTGGAAAATATAGGGAAAAATCCCATTTATTACACAATAAAACCCATAAAATATCTGGAATAACTACAACAAAAGGTGAGAAAAGGTGAGAATTTATATAAAGAAAAGTACAAAACTTTACTGAGAGTCACAAAAGGAGACTTGAATAAATGGAGAGGTATATATACCATGTTCCGGGGTGGAAAGACTGCCCCAAAGGAGTCATTCTTCCTAAAGTGCCATGCAAGTTTGGAACATTGTCAATCAAAAGGACAGAGTTGGGGCTTCCCTGGTGGCGCAGTGGTTGAGAGTCTGCCTGCCGATGCAGGGGACACGGGTTCGTGCCCCGGTCCGGGAGGATCCCACATGCCGCGGAGCAGCCGGGCCCGTGAGCCATGGCCGCTGAGCCTGCACGTCCGGAGTCTGTGCTCCGCAACGGGAGACGCCACAACAGTGAGAGGCCCGCGTACCGCAAAAAAAAAAAAAAAAAAAAAAGACAGAGTTGGGACTGACATATAAACACTACTATACATAAAATAGATAACTAATAAAAACCTGCTGTAATACTCTGTAATGGCCTATTTGGGAAAAGAATCTTAAAAAAAAAAGAATGGATATATGTATATGAATAACTGATTCACTTTGCTGTACACCTGAAACTAAGACAACATTGTAAATTAGCTATAGTCCAAAAAAAAATTAAAAGAGAATTACATGCTAAGCACTAATAAATGTGTCTGGCACACACAAACAAAGATAGAGTTGTTTTCTTCTTGGGAGGGTGAGGGATGGGGGGAAGGAGTGGAGGATTTGACCGAATGAGGCAGCTGTGTGTGCTCGCCAGGTCTCTTAGTTTCTGTATTCTGATGCTTTGACATCTGAGGCCTTGCTGACCCAGGAGGGAGTGCCTTTCGAAGGGTTAGCCGGTTCCTAGAGCTTGCTCTTGAGTGTGTCTTTCAGATGCAAGCCAACCAATCCAGAGCTCACAACCCCCTCACCTCCTTTATTGGGCTCTCACACTCCAGGTCTCTAACTCCCTGCCTTAATCACCCCAGGGCCAGGCACCACTCTCTCTGCTTCCTGACTGATGCCAAGGTTTGCCTACATGGCCCTCCTTTGCCCTGAGATCTCTGAATATCACAAAACATCTTTTCCATGACAGTTGTTTCCTGATCTGTGGGACTTAACAGTACCTAAATAGTAACCAAATATGCATTAAAAGACTGCGTAGGGGACTTCCCTGGTGGTCCAGTGGTTTAGAATCTGCTTCCCAATGCAGGGGATGTGGGTTCGATCCCTGGTCGGGGAAATAATATCCCCCATTCTGCGGAGCAACTAAGCCCGCGTGTCACAACTACTGAGCCCGTGTACTCTAGAGCCTGCACGCCACAACTAGAGAGAAGCCTGCACGTCACAATGAAACATCCCACGTGCCGCAAAGAAGATCCCGCATGCCACAACTGAGATCCGATGCAGCCAAAGAAAAGACTGTGTGGTAGGCAGAATTCTAAACATGGCTCTCTCGAGATCCCTCCCCGTGATTATTCAATCAAACACTAACCTAGCTGCTGCTGAGAAGGGACTTTGCAGATGTAAATAAGGTCCCAAGTCAGTTGGCCTTAAGACACAGAGATTATTTGAGTGGCCAGACCCAATCAGGGAGCCCTTGAAAAGTGGAGAGTTTTCTCTGGCGATTGGCAGGAGAGGAAGTTGAGGGGAGATGGGCTCCCACTGGCTTCGAGGAAGAAGCAGCAAGCTATTATACTGTAAGCGACTGAGGGGACACGTGCCACGGAACCAGGGAACTTGGAAAAGGACCCGTGCCTCAGAGGAGAATTGTAGCTTCACTGACACTATGATTTCAGCCTCTGGGACCTGAGCAGAGGATCCAGCTAAGCTGTACCCTAGCCTCTTGATTTGTGGAACTGTGATAATAAATGTGTGTTGTTTTACAACTGCTGAGTTTGTGGTGACTTGTTATGGCAGCATAGAATGGTGGTTTGGGCGATGCCCTCTGCAGCCAGATTGGGTTCAAATATCTGCTCTGGCACCTATTGGCCGTGTGACCTTGACAAAGTTACTTAGCCTCAGTTCCCTCATCTGGAAAGTGGGGGTAAGTATAGTGTCTGTCTCATAGTTTAGTTGAGAGTTAGAGTATATGAGTTAATGCATGGAAAGTGCTTAGAATATGCCTGGCACAGAGTATATGCTCTGTAACTGTTTGCCATTTTTATGCCTCTAAATTTAGATGGAAGAATAATCAGTTGAAAATAACCAAGGAAAAGAAGCATAAAAGAAGATGAATGAGAAGGCTAGCTCCACCAGATACTTTTTAAAAAGCAAACTGATGAAGCTACGATAATTAAGTCAGTATGGTAATGGTTCAAGAATTGTTCAATAGAACAGAATTCATAACCAGATACACACACGCACACACATGTATCTATCCATTTAACAAATATTTATACAGTGGGTACTGTTCTATACACTGGGGATATGGCAATAAAACAAAAGAAAAACCAAACATAACAGATAAAGTTCTTGTTCTTAGGGATTTCTACCCTAGTAGATGGAACCAGACAATAAACAAATATATAATGTTATGTGGGTATGAATATTATGAAAAGGCCAGTCAGGATAAGGCCAGGGGAGAGATGGAGAGTGTTATTTCAGATAGAGTGGCGGGCGGAGGCCTTTTAATAGGTGAATAAGGAGTCACTCAAATCATAGACGAGGAGTGTCTAGGTGGAAGGAGGAGGAAAAAGAGCCAAGGCTATGGCAGGTGCAGGTGACCTGTACAAGTCTGATATATTTGCAGCAGAACGAGAGAAGGAGGTCAGTGGCAAAAATGAGGCAAGAAAAGGCCTTGCATGAGCTTTTAACCAGAGGGTTGCCAGGTAAAATATGACATCAGTTTATGTTTTAATTTCAGAGACACAATGAATAATTTTTTTTAGTATAAGTGTGTCCCATGAAGTACTTGGGAAATAGTTATGCTAAAAATTTATTCATCTGTCTCCAAAATTCAATTTTAACTGGTTGTCTTGAACTTTTATTTGCTAAATTTGGCAATTCTGAGGAAGATGATTATGACATAATATTAAATTAAAAAATCAGTTATGGACTGCATGTTTCAATGCCCTGTCTAATTCATATGCTAAAATCCTAACCCCCAGTGTGATGGTTTTAGGAGGTGGGGCCTTTGGGAGGTGATTAGGTCACGAGGGTGGAGCCCTCATGAGTGGGATTAGTGCCTTTATAAAAGAGACCCCAGGGCTTCCCTGGTGGCACAGTGGTTGAGAGTCTGCCTGCCAGTGCAGGGCACATGGGTTCGTGCCCCAGTCCAGGAAGATCCCACATGCCGCTGAGTGGCTGGGCCTGTGAGCCATGGCCGTTGAGCCTGCTCGTCCGGAGCCTGTGCTCCGCGATGGGAGAGGCCACAACAGTGAGAGGCCCACATACCACAAAAAAAAAAAAAAAAAAAGAGACCCTAGAGAGCTCCCTTATCTCTTCTGCCATGTAAGGACACAGTGAGATGACAGGAGGTGAGCTCTCACCAGACACCAAATCTGCCGAGGCCTTGATCTTGGACATTCCAGCCTCCAGAACTGTGAGAAATAAATGTTTGCTGTTTCAGGCACTCTGTCAATTGTATTTTTGTTACATCAGCCTAAACGGACTAACAGAATCATGATACAAAATTAGATTTCTCCAATTTGTTCAAATCAGTATTCTAAATGCCTAGAAGAATGCCCTTGGTAGATACGGAATAAATAATTGTTGAATTATTGAGTTAATTGTACATGTGTTGCTTTTTTAAAACATTTTTATTGGAGTATAATTGCTTTACAATGGTGTGTTAGTTTCTGCTTTATAACAAAGTGACTCATTTATATACATACATATATCCCCATATCTCTTACCTCTTGCATCTCCCTCCCTCCCACCCTCCCTATCCCACCCTTCTAGCTGGTCACAAAGCACCGAGCTGATCTCCCTGTGCTATGCAACTGCTTCCGACTAGCTATCTATTTTACATTTGGTAGTGTATATATGCCCATATATACACTACCACTCTCTCACTTTGTCCCAGCTTACCCTTCCCCCTCCCCGTGTCCTCATGTGTTACTTTTAAATCAGGAAATCTTCAGTTCAACTATGGGGAGAAGTTGCTGTAGATAAGTTCACTATCTATGGTACTCAGAAAGGGGGAGAGAGGAGAGAGTTTCCAGGGGGAACTCTGGGTGCGCCAGGGTTTCCAGGGGGAACCCATGGACAAACTGCCATGTTTGTCCCAGGAGGAAGAGGCTGGGTGCTTTATCTGAGGCTTCCATATGATGGGTGCAGGTTCTGTGAGGTTTGGCTTGGATGGTGCAATTCTGAGACTACGAGCTGTAAGGGACCATAGAGACAAGACTGGATGACCATGGGCCTTGTGAGGTGAATGAGGGTCTCTAAAACTGTGTAGGTCTTGAGTTTGCAGGAGTCTGCTTGAGGCCACAGGAGGCCTGCTTAGGGACCTACGATGTCTTGAAAACAGGCTGAGTCACTTTCATCCTCCCCTTGCCCCTGAGTTAAATATTTGGGGAAAATGGGGCATTTCTATTCTTTCAAAAACATCATAATGAATTCTACATTAGTCTCTGAAAAGTGATTTGGCTTGAACTGACCCCCTAATGGCCTGCAGTCTTATAATCACCAGAGATTTGGAGTGTACTATTAACAAGCATAACACTTCAATAATGCGTCCTCCTGTTGTCAATGGCAAGCCTCCAGAATTCCAAACTTCAATGCCTGTGCTCTGGTTCATGTAAGAAAACAGACAAAAGAGCAAGAAGCAAGGGTGGGAGAGAGGGAGTGAAATACTCATTGATGTCCTCCTCTGTGGCTCTGCGGGAACAGAGCCCCAGACATTTATTGATCAGCCTGACAGTGTTGATGAGGCTTTTGTGTTCTGTTTATGAGGCTGTCTTCTGCTCTAGGCTGCTCTTCATTTGTCCAGTGCCCGACACCTAGCAGGCGGGGCCCACATATGTTTGTCAATCTCAGTTGAACTCTTCAGCCAGTCCTGCCAACAGACAAGTGGAAACAAAGCCTAAAACACCTGTCCTTAGAAAACAAAATCCTCCACACCACAGAGCCAGCTTACCAGCATGGGGAGTCCAGAAGCCCCTGTGCCCAATCTGGGTCTTTGGGAGTAAACCCAGGAGAAGCTCCAGGCAGTGACAGGACCTCGGAGTCCCTGAGTCTCTAAGCCATCCTTAGTGGGAAGAGGGTCTGGCTGGTGGTTCAAATGAAAACTTCCCTTTTTTCCATATTGGGGTTGATCTCAGCATCCCAGAGACATGCTTTTTCTGTAAAGAAGAGGGACTGAAGTCAGCTTTAGGGTCCCCCAACTCGCAGATCCTCATTTTGGTCTGTCACTTTCTGCTCTAGTGATGGGATCCTGCTGGGAGAACTATACTGGGGTTGGGGGGTACATATGGACCTGGAGGACTGGAGGGCTGGAGGAGATCTTTTACAGGAAAGCCACCAGACAACGCTTTCATTCCCCAGGGTCCACCCCTCACTCATGAATCCAGGCGCTGTCTCACATATTTGTTCATTCAACAGATGCTTATTAAGCAGGTATTCTCTGCAAAGAACTCAGTTGGGCTTAGGACGCAGCAAAGAAGTGAGGTCCCCCTGACGCTCACCTTGCTGACTGAGCCTGCCAGTTGCTTTGCTCTCATCTCACATCCCAGCCCCACCTCCACGTTCACCAGGTGCCAATCACACTCACCTCTGGCTGTGCCTCTAGCAAGCCAAGCTTCCGCCTATCTCAGGGCTTTTGTGTTTGCTGTTCCATCTCCCTAGAGCTTCACAAAATGGGTTCATTCACCTCCTGCAGCTCAAAGATACCTCATTACTACCTTAGAGAGGTGCCCACAGGCACCCTTGTATGCCCTTATTATTAAGAATTCACTTTACAGTATTTGTTCAGTACTGTACTGTTTGCTTCCCTCCCTATGAAACTTAGGTCTGTGAGAGCAGGGGTTTCTGCTCTGCTCATGGTTTCTACCTGGAACATGGAATGGGACTTGGCAAACAGTAGGTGCTCGGGAAATACGCATTGGCTAGGTGGGCTTTCATTACCTCACCTGGCCTCTAGGGGAGCTCTGCTCAGCCAGAGGGACAAGCATGTTAACCCAACCTTGGCCCATACACGTTGACGTGTTTGGAAAGAAAAATTGTGAAGCAAAGGTGGAAAACTCAGTACATTTCAAAAGCTGACTAAATCAAATGTGTATCCTAAGGTGACCTAAAGCCTCAGGGGCGTCTTGGCTGACACTGATCCTGGTTGATCCTGGTTGATCCTGCTTGAATGGGACCTGGGGCAGCTGCACCTCCTCATTGCCAGATTCAGAGGGGACTTTCAGGCCTGCTGCCCAGCCTCCTCTTCGGATGGGGATTCACGATGTGCTTCCTGGTCCTGCGTTGCCACGTGTATCTCTCTGCAGGTGTCCTGGCCTCTTGGGTTGACCCGGCTTTTGCTGTGGCATAGTAACTTTACAGAAATAAGTCTTGGGCTCCCAGCTGTCCTGCACAGAACAACAGACACGCCCACTGCGTATTCTGGAGGGGTCTCTCACTCTGGTCCTTCTAGTCTCTCTTCTAGTCCACTAGCTGGTTTATGGATGATTTTCCTTCTCTCATTTGGATGCAGTCTGACTTTTTTCCCTACTTAGTCTAAGCCAGTGCCTGGCTCAGCTGTACCTGTGGCCTTATGGCCTGAAAGATGTCCACTCCCTATGTGGAATCTTGGGGTGTTTGTTACAGAACTTTTCTGAGTTTCATTTTCCTTAACTGTAAAGTAGAGGTGGTAACACCTGCCTCATAAAGTTTGGTGAGGTCCAAAGAGATAATAAATGTACAGGACCTGGCAAAAAAAATGTACAGGACCTGGTAGAGATGATTATCCTTGTGAAAATCACGAGGTCTTTAGTCCCATTACCGGCTGAGATCCTGATTGGCTGGTAGGGGTTTCAGGACTCTCAGAAAAATGGGTGAATTTCCACCCATCCTCAGGGGGAGGGCACCCCCAGGTCCACCCCCCTCCCCCAGGCAGGCAGTGTGGTGAAAGGCAAGGACATTAGACTGGGAGTCAGGACCCGCATTTGAGCCTGACTCTGAGTGGCCTTAACCCACTATTCCCCTGGGTAATCAAGTGCTTCCCCTCAGCTCTGCTTTGCCGAGTTTTGCAGTCTGTGTGGTCTGAAAACTACAAGAGAGCTGCTTTCAAGGAGTGAGGAAGGGGATGTCCATCCTTGCTTAGTGAGTGAGGGCTGCAGGTAGTGCCCACCCTGACCTGCAGGTGATTTTTAGCAATGAGCAGATAAGGCGTTCACTTGATTCAGGAAACCAACTTCAAAAAAATCTCTGAAGCTAAATTCCTGTTGACAGTAAGATCCATAGGAGTTTTCCAAGCTCCTGAGAAAGTGAAAGAGGTTCTTTGCTTTGGTTATGATCGAGGCAGCGGGCCCAGCAGCCCTGGTGCAGAGACAGCTAAGGAATGTCCCTCCGACATGAGGGAGAGAGGCCGGGCTGGTTTGCTGGGGATGGTCCCAGCTGTCCTGTGCCTCTCTGCCGTCGAGAGCAATGAGCACACGTCTCTGTCTGCGTCCTCAGGAAGCAGAGCGTGAGCAAGTGGGTTAAACCTCAGTTAATGCCAGGTGGTGCAGGCGACAGGTTGGAGCACCTTGGGTGAAGCCTCTAAACTCTGAGCCCCACTCCCTTCCTCCTTCTGGGAGCCGGAGATAAGGGTGGTGCGATCATCTTTCCCTCGCCAGGATGCAGGGCAATCAGCGAGACTGAGAAAGTGACTCCCTCACGTGGAAGAAAAGATGTGTGACTATTGGTATTACCCCTGGCCGAAGGGCACCCATGTTCGTCGCAGGAGAAGGGGCCTGAGAGACTGACTGACTGACTGAATGAATGAATGAATGAACGATTTATTTATTTATTTATTTGTTCGTTTGTTTGTTTTCATACTTCACCTCAATTTAGCAAGCATTTACTGTCTCCTATTCTTTTATTTTATTTTATTTTATTTTTTGTGGTATGCGGGCCTCTCACTGCTGTGGCCTCTCCCGTTGCGGAGCACAGGCTCCGGACGCGCAGGCTTAGCAGCCATGGCTCACGGGCCTAGCCGCTCCGCGGCATGTGGGATCTTCCCGGACCGGGGCACGAACCTGCGTCCCCCGCATCGGCAGGCAGACTGTTAACCACTGCGCCACCAGGGAAGCCCTGTCTCCTATTCTTAGTAATGCAGAGATGAACAGAACATGGCTTCTGTCCCTTAGAACTCCCATCCTAAATCCTCACTCTCTCCTCCTGGATATCGTCATCCTTCGTATGAAACGGTCTGAGCCTCTCAGCATTCTGCTTGCATTCCAGCCTCCTAGACCTGCTATGTGTTTTATTTCACTTAAGTCTCATAACGACACCCTCTCGAGTTGGTATTTTAAACATCACTTTGCAGGTGCGGGCATGGAGGCCCCGAGATGTCTCTGGGGGATGGAGCCCACATGAGGAAGGGATAGGGCACCTTCAGAGGACCTGGCGGGCTTCACAGAGGACCTGACACCTGCCTGGATTTTCATGGACAAGCTGAAGGTTACTGCAGGGACAAGAGGGCAAGGGGATTCCAGGCAGAGGGAAAAGCTCGCTCAGAAGCTTAAAGGTGGGAACCAGCTGCCTGTGCAATGCAAACAGCAGGCACTTACAAGTTACGGCTTAGAAAAGTCAGGAAGACCCTTCTGTACCAGGCTAAGGAACTGGGACTTCATCCTGGGGCAATGCCGTGTGTGTGTGTGCATGTGTGAGCACGTGTGCTTGCAAATGTGTGTGGTGGTGTTTACACTGGGCAGAATCATTGATTGGCTGTAGATTTGATTGTCACTCTAATGAGCGGCAGGTGATGCAGAGGGAGATGGGGCTGGCGGTGGACAGACTAGTCGGGAGGTTATCACAACCATCCCGTATAGTAACTAATGTTTACTGACTGCTCATCTCACTCTGGGTGCAGTGCTGAGCACTTGATAAGCATCATCTCAGAAATCTTGCAACAACCCTGAGGTGATATTATTATTACCTCCAATGTTACCTAAATGGAGACTGAAATTCTGAAAGGTTAAACAACTTGCCCGAGATCACACAGCTACCAACATAAACTGGGATTTGAATACAGCTCACTCTGACCCGATTCCAAACCCTTGACCAATGTGACCTACCATGGACCTACATTTGGCCAGGGACAGTGGGATTGAAAGTACAGGAAAAGTCTGAGGGATATTTAGGAGGTAAAGCCAGTGAATTTAGTGAGTGGATGGATGTAGGAAATGAGTGAGAGGGAGAAGCTTCTGGCCCAGATGGCTCTGGAGTCTGAAGAAATAGAAAGGATTTATGGAAACAATATTGTTGTTTTGAACCCATATTGGGCTGGCACAGGTATAGCTGGATCCTGACTCTGCTCTCCATCACATGAACTGCCCACCCCCACCCCCTTGTTTCATTTATAAACGGATCAGCAATCCATCTATGCTCTCCTCCAATCGATAAGAAAAATGTTGACCTGGGGCTTCCCTGGTGGCGCAGTGGTTGAGAGTCCGCCTGCCGATGCAGGGGACACGGGTTCGTGCCCTGGTCCGGGAAGATCCCACATGCCGTGGAGCGGCTGGGCCTGTGAGCCATGGCCGCTGAGCCTGCGTGTCTGGAGCCTGTGCTCTGCAATGGGAGAAGCCACAACAGTGAGAGGCCCGCGTACCGCAAAAAAAAAAAAAAAAGAAAAATGTTGACCAGGACAGGCCAGGATGGGTTCCCTGCCTGAGGCCTCCAGCCCCCTCCCCAGATTGGTACTGACCCAGCTAATCTGCTCTCTTTGGTATGGTCAACCTGTCGGTCACTAAGCCCCTGACTACATTATCATCCAAGTTACATTTCTCCACCTGGGATCGTGACCCCAAGATACTGCACTTTTGGCTAGTCCTCTATCAACTCTATCAGAAAAGGAAATGAAGTATGTCAGGCGCGACGAGTTCTTGATGGACCCACGTTGGGGATCATGGCATCTCTTCCTGAGGCTCCCAAAGCCACCTGTTTCATAAGCAGTTCTGAAGTTGTACCTGGAATAGACCTCAGGCATGCCTTCTATCCCTTTGAGAAAATCAAGGCCCTTGTTAGTTTCTCGCTCGTTTTCAACAGCATCCAGCAAATTCTAACTGAGCGCTTGCTATGTCCCAGGTATGTCTTTTGTTCCCTTTCCCATTCCATGGAATTCTTCAGGGATTTCTAACAGCAAATCAGTGCTCTTCATGTTACCCTCAAACCATGGAATGTAACTCTTCCAGGGCAAGAGGCTTGACCTTGTTTTAACAACACGGGTGCTACTGGAGTCGTCAATTCTCCTTATCAGTGTTCATTCTAGATGCTCTAATCTGAGGACCGTTGTCCTTGACAGGAAGATGGAAGCTGAAGAGTGCAGCTTTTTGTTAATTTTCAACCATTAGTCCTAGAAGGACAGGAGGAAACTGATAACCAAGAGTTTTGAGAGCTTTCCTCTGTTTCTGTGTTTTGGTTTTTTTTTTTTTTTTTTTTTTTGGTTGTTGTTGTTTTTTAATGCATCATTCCATGTAATCCTTGCAACAAACCCACAGTGTAAGAACTATTATTCCCATGTTAAGGGTAAGGAAACTGAGGTTCAGAGAGCTTAGGAAAGTTGCCCAAGGTCATACAGCCAGTACTTGAGAGGTGGATCTAGCTCTTCTCTGTTCTCGTTGCTCTGACTATACCCAGGAAGTCCCTTTGTGGTGTGGTCCTTAGCTCATTCTGGCTTCAGCCTTGCTGGCATGATACTTAAAAGTCTGTATCACTCCTTTGTATTCATCCTGTGCAACCACCTTTCTTCCATATCAGAGTCATGTGCAATTGTATTGTCAGAATTTCATTTTTGAAAGTCATCCCTCCAGAGCTGTCTTTCTTGAGAGTGGAAGGTCATGGGACCAGCCTATCTTTCCTCCGAAGGTTTTGCAATCTGCCTTCGTAAAGACTAAGGTACATGTCAGACCATGCCCAGCTTTTTTCTCTGTGAATATCATGAACTTTGAGATGACCTGGCTACTGTTTCTCAGGATTTCTCTGCCTGTTGCTTCTCCAAGCAGTTCACCCTTATCGGAGCAGAATTAAGTGCAAAGTAGATGTCTTGCCCTGACCCCAGCATTTGCGCTCTGAGAGATTCAATTGCCGAGGCAGAACACGAAAGTATTGAATGTTCCCTGCCTTTACCTGCGGTGATAGTTCCTGCAATGAAAAGTAGTTGTAAATAAAATTGATTAGGTAACTTAGACTGAGAAATGATATTTCTATGAGTTTTTAAATAGAAATTTGATTTGTCTATATGTCAGCTTGCAGGAACTTACTTGAGTCTCTATCTGTGTGTGTTTATGTAATATGAACATGTGTGACTCTAAGAAGAGCTATATCCGAGTGTTTGTGCTGTTTTAGGGAAAACAACATTAAGTGACTTTGTATGAAGTAGACAGTATAGAGGAGTGGTGAAAAGCATTAATTTTTGGAGACAAACAGATATGGATTTCAGTGCTTTCTTAGCACTTCATTACCTCTGAGACTCAATGGATTTCTAACATCTTTAAGCTTTAGTTGTCTTATCTGTAAAGTGATGGCGATACAGAATCTATATCAATCTCTTAAGGGTGTGTGAAGACTAAAGGAGATTAATGTACGTAAATGCTTTGCACAATGCTGGCACATAATAAAATGCTCAATTCACTTAAGATATTCTTATGCGTAACCACATCTGTTCTTATGGGACATTCCTTTGGTTTGTATCAGTGTGTGTGAATCTGAATGTGAATATCTGAGTATATGCTTCTGGAATATTTTACTTTCCTTGCTACTCTTTCACATAGACATTCACAGACACACTACAGTGTGTCCTGAGGACAGGGAGACCTTCAGAGTGGGGAGACTGGAATCTGGAATCCTTCTTTTTTATATAGATTATACTCAATTTACAGTTATTATAAAGTGTTGGCTATATTACCTGTGCTGTACATTATATCCTTGTAGCTAGTTTATTTTATACATAGAAGTTTGTACCTTTTAATCCCTGACCTCTATCTTGCCCCTCCCTGGTTTCTCTATATCTGTGAGTCTGTTTCTGTTTTGCTATCATCACTAGTTTGTTTTTAGATACCATGTATAAGTGATAACATACACTATTTGTCTTTCTCTGTCTGACTTATTTCACTATACATAATACCCTCCAAGTCTATCCATGTTGTTGCAAATGGCAAAATTTCATTCTTTTTTATGGCTGAGTAGTATTCCATTGTATGTGTATGTGTGTGTATATATATACATCTTCTTTACCCATTCATCCCTTGATGGACACTTAGGTCGCTTTCACATCTTGGCTATTGTAAACAATGCTGCTATGAACATTGGGGTGCATGTATCTTTTTGAACTAGTGTTTTTGTTTTCTTCAGATATATACCCAGAAGTGGAATTGCTGGATCAAAGGGTAGTTCTGTTTTTAGTTTTTTGAGAAAACTTGCACCATTTTCCACAGTGGCTGCACCAATTTACATTCCCACCGTCCGTGTACTAGGGTTCCCTTTTCTCCACACCCTTGCCAACATTTGTTATTTGTGTTCTTTTTGATGATAGTCATTCTGACATGTGTGAGGTAATATCTCATTGTGGTTGTGATTTGCATTTCCCTGTTGCTTAGTGACATTGAGCATATTTTCATGTGCCTGTTGGCCATCCGTATGAAACTGGAATCCTTCTAAACCCAGGGTCCGAAGAGCTGGGGAGCATTTAAGCTGGAGAAGAGAGTTGGACTCAGAAGTGCAGGGGGCAGAACGTGAAAGGGCCTGAGCAGCGAAGGAAGCTGAGACTTCTTGTGTGTTTTCTCCAAAGGGCAGAACTAAGATCAATAGGTGAAGGCGGTGTTGGATTCAGCTAGAGGCAGGTGGAGCTCTGCCAGCCAAGCTGGCTGTGGGATGGGATGCCTTCGCCCCAGGCGGTGCTCACACGGTGGCCAGGCAGCTGTCCTCACTCAGCCTCCTTCCCCAGACAGGAGGCCAAACTAGGGATCTCCTATCTGTGCCCCGTGAGAAAGAGCAGCAGCCTGCACGTGTGTATTTCCTCAACTGAAACTCCAATTTTGATTTCCAGGCAGCACAACATTTGTTTTTAGAAAAAAAAAAAAAAAAAAAAAAAAACCCAACCAGCTTAGAGGTGAGAAGGGTGACAGGGCTACAATTATCACCTGCGCCTCAGCACCTAGTGCATTGTGGGAAAGGCGCTGACAGCTCTGAAGTCTCTTTGTGTGGGGAGCTGAAGCCCCCAACCTCTGCTCAGAACGTTTGACACAGACAGACAGCTGTGGGACCAGCGTGGGGCTGGGGGGAGCGGGGAGGGGCTGTCACCGCCTCCCCTTCTCTTTATGTTGCGCTAGCGGGCAGAGGGGCCCCCCACGTTCCATTGTTGGACAGATTTCTATCTTCCTCAACTAGCCTTTACTTAAGGGTCTCCTCTGGGTGCCAGACTTTACAAAAAAGAAAAGGAAACCAGTGGGCCTTAATTTGCGATGAACTGACCTTTCTTAGAGGGCAGGATGGAGGAGTGACCTGCAGAGGGCGCCAGAGTGATTCAACGTTAAGTAGCTGCTAAAGAAGCCCAGTGGAGTAGTACAAAGAGGTGGGGCTTTCCTGCCCCAAAGATCCAGGTTAAAAACCAGATTCTGCTTCCTATTTGACATGTGACCTTGGACAACTTTTTTAACCCCTTAGAGCCTCAGCTTCCTCATCTGTAAAATGGGGGTAGCTATATCTACCTTGCAGGACTGTTATGAAGGCTGAAAGAGACAAAGCAGGATTAAATGAAATTACACAGAGCCAGGTGGGGGGAGGGCAAGAATTACTGCAAAGGATCTGCATCTCCACTGGCACATCAAGCCCATTGTCTGCATACAGAATTTACATTACCCTCTCATATGTGTTCAATCATTTTTCATGTGTACATTTTACATGTATAATAAATAAAATGCAAATTCAGGGACAAGCATCCTGAAATTCCTAGTAGACTTTGTAATGATGTTTTCTTCAATCAACAGGCATGAAGTGCCAGTGCTCTTACATGGAGATCTGTGGACTTGCTTGCTGTGAGAAGAGAGTCCTCAGAGGTCTCCAGAAAGGTTGGGAACCACCAAGACAATGCATGTAAAGTACTTGATCTCACTCCCAGTCCCCCAAGCCCCGAGAAGGAGGGCCTTTCTGACCTGGGTAGGGATCTAATTTCTCTCCTCCAAGGCTGCCAGGTTACAAAGAATGTACCACATACCAAGGACAGGCAGGCTTGACTGAGCTCCTTGAAAAACTTGGCGTTGGTTTCCCCCTTCCTTTTCTACAATCCAACTCCAAATTAAGGGAGTTTCTGGGGAGGATTTCTGGTTCATCAGAATAATGCTTGTCACTTGATCTCCTTCTGTGATCAGGGTTCTCCTCCACTGCCCTCTCTTACTGGGGGTGAGAAGCAGAGGCTCAGAGGCCTGTAGCTGGGAAAACGTGCCTTTCAGGCACTAATCCTTAGAGTAGACCCACAGGAGAAAACTTCCCTGCCCTCCTACCTCCACCACCTGGAAAACACCTGCAGTTCAGCTGTTTGGCCTTTAGGAAGGGGCCCTAGAGCTATTGGGGTCAGTTCCCACCACGCACCAACCAGAAGCACCAGTTCATCAAAGCAGCCTGAACCATGGCCACCCCTGCAGCCCATCCTTACTTCTAGTAACTACCCCCATGTCTACTCCATGGCTCTCTCCATACGCATCCCACAGCTGGTGCTGTAACCTCTTGCTTCTCAAAGAGTTTTCCTGGGTCAGCAGCATCCCGTCATCTGAATACTTGTTCAGAAATGTAACATCTTAGCCCTCTCCCCTCCTCAGGCCTACTGAATTAGGGTCTGCATATTAACAAAGTCCCCAGGTGATATGTACGCACATTGAAGTCCAAGAATCATGCATCTAGCTCACCTATGGGCTCCCATCACTGCCCAACTACTTTGTGGTTAGGACGACTCCAAGGATTACTTCTGGTTACTCAGAACCAGGGACAGAGAACATGGTACAGAGAAATGGTCACAGGCATCTTGGCCAGAAGTCAGAGTGAGCCAGCTAGCATTATTATTATTATTATTATTATTTTTGGAGGTACGCGGGCCTCTCACTGTTGTGGCCTCTCCCGTTGTGGAGCACAGGCTCCAGACGCGCAGGCTCAGTGGCCATGGCTCACGGGCCCAGCCACTCCGTGGCACGTGGGATCCTCCCGGACCGGGGCACGAACCCATGTCCCCTGTATCAGCAGGCGGACTCTCAACCACTGTGCCACCAGGGATGCCCCCAGCTAGCATTATTAAGCCCTGACTGTGTGAAAGGCATGTTATAGGCACGATCTGATCTTATCTTTACCTCTTCTCTCCAAGGCAGGATGTCCCCCATACATGGAGGAGGAAACTGAGGATCGAAGAGGTTTGAAACTAGCTCACCATTCCAGAACCAATAAGAAGACTGAGTGTCAGTTAGACTTGGAGAGAAAGGGAATTTCAGGCAGAGTCACAGCCTGTAGAGAGAGGCACAGAGATGGGAGAAAGCATCATCAACATCACTGTTAAGGAACCCTATGTGCAGGGGGCTGGGCTGGGTATTCATTCATTTATTCATTCATTCACTCCATAGCTACTTACTGAATAGCCACTCTGTGCCGTGCTCCGTGCTGGGCAATGTAGTTACCATGTGGAATAACGCAGACATAGTCTCTACTCTTGAGGAGCTGTCTTTCTATTGGGGAAGAGCGATTCCCCAAAAAGGATTTAATTGTAATTGAAATAAGTGCCAAAAATCACTAGCTTTGTGCTTAACCAGCTTAGTTTTGGGGGAGAGGATACTTGCTGTACACAATCTTTCAACTGAAAGACATCCCTTCCTTTAGGACTCCCAGGGCTGCTGTCTTCTCTCTGGTTGACAGTTTATCTCCTTTTGTCCATAAGCCAAAATCATGCGTTTGTGCACAGTGCCTGACACAAGGGATTCTGGACGAAGAGGGCAGGAGCATGCACCCACCCTGCTGGGGAAGGGGCCAGAGCACAGAATTCCCCTTGGATCTTTGTGTGAAGGGGGTGACGCTGAACATGACGTTTTTTTCTAACATCAAAAGTCCTGGAAGGCTGTAGTTTCCTGCGTTTTCTCTGCCAGGTGTGCTTGGGAGGAAGCTCCAGACAAAAGCAGCATCAAAGCTCAGCCTGACATTCCCTTTTTCCCCCTGACAAAGGCTGCTCACACTCAGACACAGTCGTGGCTCTTCCCCAGGTATTTATGTTTTATGGCTGTGCTTTGATTTGGGGGCTCTCATTTTCTCACTTGGATTTGCTGTTTCTGGCAGCTCTGGTCCCAGCAAATGACCTTTGCACATAGGGCAGCTGCAGTGACCAGCCAAGGTTGCCAGGGAGACTCTATTGCTGTACAAGCAGCAGGAACATAAGAATTTCCATATGGGCCTGTTTCAGTTGTCTGTTGCTGCAGAACAAATCACCCCAAACCTGTCATAACCAATAGTGGCTTAAAGGAACAGTGACATTATTTTTTGCAGTTTTGTGGGTAGACTGAATTCAGCTTGGAGGTTCTTCTCTACCCTGCAAGGTGTAGCAGAGATCACTCATGAGGCTGCATTCTGCTAGGAGCTAGATAGGGGCTGGAACACCCAAGATGACTTTCATCCTTAATCCACGTAGCCTCTCATCATTCAGTAGTTTACTCTGAGCTTCTCTCTAAAATGGCGGGCGGCTTCCAAGAGGGAGCCTTCCAAGAAGACAAGCCCCAGTGTGCAAAGACTAATCCAGTTTCTGTTTGCATCATGCTTGCTGATGTCCCACTGGCCAAAGCAAGTCACATGGCCAAGTCCAGAGTCACTGTGGGAAGAAGAGTGCTGTGACTTGGAAGAGTGCTGGGAACGAGGCAAAGGTGTAACTACCAGGAAATGTGGTGTAGTGGGGACCGCCAATGTAACAATTTACCATGTGGCCTTTGGAACTGCAGCTGCCAGTAAATGTTCAGGTAACTAATACAGGGCTTGATTAGACAAGTCTAGAAGGTGGAAAAGCAGTCCTTGGAGGCACACATGGGTTTAACATATTTCATTCAATAATGAGTAAGTCACTCAAAGTAGTACCATTCACTGTGCCACATACTGGGCACACCAAGATGACCAAGGCACTGTCCTGGCTTTCAAGGAGCTCACAGATCATTGATTACAGACAGACAAGTAGGCAATACTCTCATATGTATGATCTGTACTGGGACTGAGCTTTGCCTTGGATCCTATAGAGTCAAAGGAGAGAGGGATTTATATCAGACTGAGGGACAGAGACAGCTTCCCTAGGGAAGGAATCCTTGAGCTGAGTTTCAGGGCAACAGTGGGAGCTGGCCAAGTGGATTTGCGGCTGGGCATACTGAACACAGGAAGTAGTGTGTGTGAAGGCCCTGGGATGAGAAATACTTTGAAACCACCAGCAAGTTGGATGCAGTTCTTCGTTCCACAGATCTAGAAGGAAGAAATCGTGTGGCAGATGAGCCCAGAAAGCCTAGAGCTCTTGTACTAGGTTCTTGTACTTTATCATACCCTGATCCTTTGAAACCAGAGGAGAGTATTAGAAAGACATCTTTTTTTCTGCTTAATGAAATTTAAATGGTTTCCTATAATAACCACGTTTACTTGTGTAGAATATAACACAAATGGGAAAACATTATTCTGGCCACCCCCCAAAGAATTAGGAGGCTGGTGCCAAAATTTAGTTATGATTTGATGGCAGTCTGAACTGAGTCAAAGGCACATGGAAGGAGGAAGAAGGGAGACAGAGGAGAGCCACTTAGGAAGTTATAAATGTGAGATTTGGTGCAGTGGGAATATGAGGGCTAAAGAGGAGGAGATAAGGCTAATGCCATCTTCTGAAAGTCTCCCCCACCCCCCTTCATGCACCTGTCTCCAGGGGTGCCGAAAGTCTAGCACTGACCAAGGAAATTGCTTTGTAGGCTGGGTGTCCTGATAGGATGTGTCTCTGAAAGCAGGAACCTCTCAGCGGAGACGGGGTTGATCTACATTAAATACACTGTGCAGGCAGTCCACAAATAGATAAGCAGTGTGTGTATCTGAGTGAGGAACAGCTGGGGCTCCCGAGCATCTTGGGTAGAACTACCTGGGTTCAATCCTGGCTTGAGTGCTGGGTGTTTCTAACTCTGTGATTTTTAGGTAAGTTACTTAAATGCTCTGTACCTTAGTTTCCTCAGCTGTGGAAAGAAGGATACTTTATAGGGGTATTGCAAGGATTACCTGGGACGATGCTTGTAAAATCTTAGAAGAGTGCTGAGATATAGAAAGCACATGACAAATGAAAGCTATAATAATTATTAAAACAGTTTTTTCCAGCTTCAGGACACCCTGGACACTGTAGACAGAGATCCTGCTGCCAGCTCTGACCACCAGTGAGGCTGCACCAGCCCTAGGTACCCCTGAGTTTTGACTCCACCAGCTAGTGTTCTGATACAGACTCTGGTACACCGAGTCCTGCGGCCAGAGACTCAGGACCTGGCCCTACCCACCAGTGGCCAGCACTAGACCCAGGACCTGGCTTCACCCACCCGCAGGTTGGCACCTACTCCAGAACCACTGCAGCACCACATCCTGACTTGTCGGGACCCAGCCAACATACTAGCAGGCTGGCACAAGCCCCAGGACCCCTGGGTCCTAAACCCACCACCAGCAGGCTGACATCAGCTCTAAGAGTTGTTGGACTCCTCAGGCAGCCACCCCAGGATCCAGCCCCACCCACCTTCAGACCAGCAGTAGCTTTGGGACGCCCCAGAAGCTGCAGCCAGCTGTGTCAGGAACTGGCCCAATCCACCAGCAGGCTGACACTGGATCTGGGAACCCTGGACTGCAAACACCAGTCTTCCACAGCCAGCTGTCTTGTGACCTGACCCCTCCAACTGTAGCTGGCAGCCTCTGCATAAAGCAGGCCCCCACAACCAACCAGACCAGGGGCCAACCATACCTACAAGACTGCCCTCAACAGTCAGCTCACCAAAAGAGAAGGAGCCACATAGCTCACATAGGGGACACCCCTAAAGCATATAGCTCTGGTGACCAGAGGGAAGTGTGTGCTGCTGGGATGTATAGGACGTCTCCTAGAAAAGGCAACTTCTCCAAGATCAGGAAATGTAACCAACTTACCAAATACACAGAAATAAAAACTGAAAATTGGGCAAAATTAGGTGATAGAAGAACATGTGGAAGGAATAAGATGAAAACTCCAGAAGAAAAACTAAGTGAAGTAGAGATAAGCAATCTATCCAATAGAGAGTTCAAGGTAATGATCATAAAGATGATCAAAGAACTCGGGAAAGAATTGATGAACAGAGCAAGAAATTACAAGTTTTTACCAAGGAGTTAGAAAATATAAAGAAAAACCAAACACAGACGAAGAATACAATAACTGAAATGAAAAATACACTAGGAGGAATCAACAGTAGATTAATTAACACAGAGGAATGGATCAGCTAGCTGAAGACAGAGTAGTGGAAATCACTGAAGCTGAATAGAAAAAAGGAAAACAAAAAGAATAAGAAAAGTAAGGACAGTTTAAGAGACCTCTGAGACAACATCAAGTATATTAACATTCAAATTATAGGGGTCTCAGGAGGAGAAGAGAGAGGAAAGGGGCGGAAAACATATTTGAAGACATAAGAGCTGAAAACTTCCCTAAACTGGGAAAGAAAACAGACACCTAGCTACAAGAAGCACAAAGAGTTCCAAACAGGATCAACCCAAAGAGGATCGCACAAAGATACATTATAATCAAAATAGTAGAAATTAAAAATAAAGAGAGAATATTAAAAGTAGCAAGGGAAAAGCAACGAGTTACATACCAGGTAACTCTCACAAGGCTATCAGTTGAATTTTCAGCAGAAACTCTGCAGGACAAATGGAGTGGTATGATATATTTAAAGTGACGAAAGGGAAAAACCTACAACCAAAAAAATACCTGGAGACAAATGAAAATGAAAACACAATGATCCAAAATCTATATGACACAGCAAAAGCAGTTCTAAGAGGGAAGTCTATAGCGATGAAAGCCTACTTCAGGAAACAAGAAAAATATCAAATAAACAACCTAATTTACGCCTAAAGGAATTAGAAAAATTAGAACAAAGAAAACCCAAAGTTAGTAGAAGGAAAGAAGTCATAAAGATCAGAGCAGAAATAAATTAAATAGCAAAATACAACAGAAAAGATCAATGAAACTAAGAGTTGGTTCTTTGAAAAGTTAAACAAAATTGACAAGCTTTTAGCAACCTTTAGACTCATCAAGATAAAAAGAGAGGGCCCAAATCAATAAAATCAGAAATGAAAAAGGAGAAGTTGCCACACATACCACAGAAATACAAAAGATAATAAGAGACTCCTACAAACAACTATGCACCAATAAAATGGACAACCTAGAAGAAATGGACAAATTCCTAGATATGTACAATCTCCCAAGACTGAACCAGAAAGAAATAGAAAATGTGAACAATGGGGACAGACCAATTACCAGTAATGAAATTGAATCAGTAGTCAAAAAAAAACCAAAAAAAACCAAAAAAACATTAAAACCTCCCCCAAACCAAAAGTCTAGCATCAGATGACTTTATGGGTGAATTCTACCAAACATTTAGAGAAGAGTTAACCTTTATCCTTCTCAAACTATTCCAAAAACTTACAGAGGAAGGAATGCCTTTGAACTCATTCTATGAGGCCAGCAGCATCATCCTGATACCAAAATCAGACAAAGTTATCACAAGAAAAGAAAAGTACAGGCCAATATCATTGATGAACATAGATGCAAAAATCTTCAACAAAATATTAGCAAACCAAATTCAACAATACATTAAAAGAATCATACACCAAGACCAAGTGGGATTTATCCCAGGGATGCAAGGATGACTCAATATCTGCAAATCAATCAATGTGATACATTAACGAATTAAAGAATAAAAATCATATGGTCATCACAATAGATGCAGATAAAACTTTTGACATCCATTTATGATAAAAGCTCTCAAAAAAGTCAGCATAGAGGGGACATACCTCAACATAATAAAGGCCAAATATGACAAGCCCTATGAAAATACCAATGACATTTTTCACAGAACTAGAACAAATAATTCTAAAATTTGTATGGAAACATGAAAGACTCCAAATAGCCAAAGTAATCTAGAGAAAGAAGAACAAAGCTGGAGGTGTCTTGCTCCTGGACTTCAGACTATACTACAAAGCTACAGTCATCAAAACAATATGGTATATGGTACTGGCACAAATACAGAACTATAGATCAATGGAACAGAATAGAGAGCTCCAAAATAAACCCACATACTTATGGTCAATTAATCTATGACAAAAGGGACAAGAATACATAATGGAGAAAAGACAGTCTCTTCAATAAATGGTGCTGGGAAAACTGGACAGCTACATGTAAAAGAATGAAATTAGAACATTTTCTCACACCATATACAAAAATAAATTTGCAATGGATTAAATACCTAAATGTAAGACTGGAAACCATAAATCTCCTAGAAGAGAACATAGGCAGAACACTCTTTGACATACATTGTAGCAGTTTTGTTTTGATCTGTATCTTAATGCAAAGGAAACAAAAGCAAAAATAAACAAATGGGACCTAATTAAACTTAAAAGCTTTTGATCAGCAAAGGAAACCTCTGACAAAACGAAAGACAACCTACTGAATGGGAGAAAGTATTTGCAAATGATGTGAACAATAAGGGATTAATACCCAAAACATACAAACAGCTCATACAACCAATAGCCAAAAACCAAACAATCCAATTAAAAATGGGGAGAAGACCTCTATGGACATTTGCCCAAAGAAGGCATACAGATGGCCAACAGCCACATGAAAAGATGTTCAATGTTGCTAATCATCAGGTAAATGCAAATCAAAACCACAATGAGATACAACTTCACACCTGTCAGAATGGCTGTCAAAAAAATCTACAAATAACAAATGTTGGTGAGGATGTGGAGAAAAGAGAACCCTAGTAAACTGTTGGTGGGAATGTAAATTGTTGCAGCCACTATGGAAAACAGTATGGAGGTTCCTCAAAAAACTGAAATAGAATTACTATATGTTCCAGCAATTCCACTCCTGGATAAAAATCTGAAGACAATGAAAACACTAATTTGAAAAGGTACATGTACCCCAATATTCATAGCAGTATTATTTACCATAGCTAAGGTATGGAAACAACCTAAGTGTCCCTCAATGGATGAATGAATAAAGAAGATGTGATATATACAATGGAATGCTACTCAGCCATAAGAAAAGAATGAAAGTTTGCCATTTGCAAAACATGGATGGACCTGCAAGGTATTATGTTTAGTGAAATTATGCTTAGTGAAAGTCAAACAGAGAAAAACAAATAGCATATGATATCATTTATATGTGGAATCTAAAAAATAAACACGTGAATGAACAAAACAAAACAGAATCAGACTCACAGATATAGAGAACAAACTGGTGGTTACTTGTGGAGAGAGGGAAGGGGGAGGGGGCAAGATAGGGAAGGAGGATTAAGAGGTACACACTACTATGAATAAAATAAAGAAGCTACAAGGCTATGTTGTGCAGCACAGGGAAGATAGCCAATACTTTATAACTTTAAATGGAGTATAATCTATTAAACTTTTTGAATCCTTAAAAAGCCTAATTCTTGTATATTTATGGAATAGGTACATCTTCCAAATGATTCAGAATTCAAAAAGTACAAAGTTATATGTATGGAAAAAAGTCTCTCTTACCACTATCCCCTAGATATCTAGGTTTTCTCCCTCACAGTGACAATTGTTCTTGGACATTCTTTTAAGATAGCTTATACACGTCCAATAAAATACATATATGCTCCCTCTTTTTATTACACAAGGGTGAATGTACTTTATAACATTATATTGCACTCCCCCCACTTTTGGCTACGATTTCTCATAAGTACTTTCTTAAACTAGTGAACTACTGTCTAACTTTTTGCTATTACAAACAGTGGTGCTATGAAGAACAAATGACATTATTTCACTCATGCTGGAGTCTAGCTAAGTATAAATTTCTTGAAGTAGAATGTCTGGATCAAGAGCGTGCATGGATTTTTTATTTTGTTAGATTTTGCTAAGTTATGTAGATGTTATACCAATTTACACCTCCACTAACAATGTGTGAGCATGAAGAGCGTGTTGGGATACACATTATCATGCATTGTTAGAGAGAGTGTAAATTGGCATCACCTCTGTGGAGAGTAATTTAGCAATATCTAACATTTTGATAATGGCCAATTTAATAGGTGACAAACGGTATTTCAGCATCATTTTATTTTGTAAGTCTCTTATTGTGTGTGGAATTAAGTATTTTTCCCTATGCTTAAAACCCTTTTGCATTTTCCTTTCAGTAAACTGTTGCAAATGTTTTGTTCCTTTTTCTATTGTGCTGTTAGCTAATTTTTTTTTTTTTTTTTTTTTTTTTTTTTTTTTTAGCGGTACACGGGCCTCTCACTGTTGTGGCCTCTCCCGTTGCGGAGCACAGGCTACGGACACGCAGGCTCAACGGCCATGGCTCACGGGCCCAGCCGCTCCACGGCATGTGGGATCTTCCCAGACCGGGGCACGAACCTGTGTCCCCTGCATCGGCAGGCGGACTCTCAACCACTGCGCCACCAGGGAAGCCCAGCTAATTCTTTTCTTATTGATTTGTGAACTCTTTATATATTAAAGAAATTGTGATATGACTTGAAGATATTTTCTCAGTTTTTAGTTTGTCTTTTTATCTTACATATGGTGGCTTTTGCTATGCAGGTCCTTAAAAACGTTTATGTTGACAAGTTGTTCAGTGTTTCTTTTGTGGTTTTTGAGATTTGCATCAGATTTAGGTCATTTATACTCTGAGATGATAAAAAAATGTTCTCCCATTTTTCTTCTGTTGTTACTATGGTATCAGTTTTGTATTTAAAACTGTTATTCATCATTTGGAATTTCTTCTTGTGTAGGTGTTGTATGAATAAAACTTAATTTCTTTTTAGGGTTTTCATCCTATATTCCCAGAATCATTTTTTTTAAAAAATCCATTTATCCCTTCTGATTTATGATGCTTTCTTTATAATGTACTAATTTCCCAGGTTATCTGGATTTATTTCTGGTCTTTTTATTCTTTCCCAATGATCTGTCAGTCTATTCATATGCCATATCACAATGCTTTAATTTTTGTAGCTTTATAATATATTTGAATATACTTTTATACTTGAATATACTTAAATGCACTCTTTTACATTAATTGTATTCATAGATTGAGAATTTACATCTTTATAATGTTGTGTTTTGTCAAGACCATAGTGTGCCTGTTCATTTGTTCAAGTCTTCTTTTGTATTTTTAGTTTTCTTCATATCAATCTTGCACATTTACCACTAATTTTTATTGCTCAGTATTTCATCTTTATTTGTATGTGTATTTTTTGCTGTTGTGAATGGAGTCTTCTTCTATTATGCCTTCATATTGTCATTTGTTGTTTGCTTACATGAAGCTCTTAAGTTCTATATACTAATCTTGCATCCAGCCAATGTAGTGAAATCTCTCACTACTTATAATAGTTTATTTGGTGTTGTTTATCTCCTTGTAGGATTTTTGGGTTTTCCCAAATGAAAATAGTGATAATTTTTCCTCCTGCTTTCCAATGTTTATAGCTCTAATTTCTTCCTATGTCTAACTGCATTGGCTAGTACTTCTAGAACAGTTTAATACGGGAAATAGTGGACATTTTTTCTGCATTCTTACCATTAATGGAAATGCTTATGATGTTTCCTCATTAAACTTTGGAGTTCAGAGAGATATATCTTACCATGTTGAGGGAGTATTCATTAAAACCTCTTACTTAATTAAGAGATTCAATTTATATGAAGGTTCATAAACAGACAAAAAACTAATACATGGTAAAAAAAAAGTGAGGACAATGTTTATCTTGGTGGAGGGATTTTTGACTGAGAAGACACATGAGGGAATCTTTTGGAGGGCTGGAAATATCATATATTAGGATCATGGTGATGATTATACATATAAATGTAAACCATCATTGAGTTGTATACTTGTGATTTATGCTCTTTGCTGTATATATAGTACAAGTAAATTAAAAAGAAAAAGGAAAAGAGTGATTGTTGAATTCTATCCTATGACTTTTTGGTATCTGTGCAGATAATCATATCATTTTTCTTCTATCTATTAATATAGTGGATGTGTTAATAGATTTCCTACTATTGCATCTCCCTTGCATTACTGGAAACAAATCTTACCTGGTCTTGGTGTGTCACTTTATTTAGGATTTTTGGAAATGATATTTATAAGGGTGTTGGTTTATGGTTAGGTTTTGGAATTAGTGTTATTAGTGTTATGCTTGCTTCATTCAGAAGAATTTGGAAGAATTCCTTTTCTTCTATGCTCTAAAAAATTTTCAGGGCTGTTAGAAACCACTATTTTCTTTTTCTTCTTTTAAAAAAAGATGTAGAAAATTACCTTGTAAAAATTTCTGGCTTGGTAGTTTTACAGAGAGAAAGTTTACTAACATTTTCTATTTAATCTTTCATAATTGGTCTGTTTAGTTTTTCTATCTTTTATAGTCAGTTTAGAAAATTATACAACTTATGCTATTATTCATTCTCTTGAAATTTTCAAATGTATTTATGTAGAGCTAAGTGTTTTAATTTCCTTTATATCTGTAGTTCTCCCCCTCCATATGCCTTATTTGGTAGTTTTGCTTTCTCTCCCTTTCATTAATTAGATTACTTATTTATTTTCCTAAAAGTCAGCTCTTCAATTTATCCTAACATTTTCCTTTTTAAATTAATATATTCATTTCTGCTTTTAGCTATTACATCCTTCCTTATGCTTTCCTAAGGGTTGTTTTATTATTTTTATAGCTTCTAGAATTGACTGTTTAACTCATTTATTTTATAGACTCTTGATTATTATTACTACTTACTGAAATAAATTTCTCTTTTGATATTACTTTAGCTGCATTTCATAGAATTTATATATATTGTCTCAATTATCATATTCTAACTATCCTACCGTATTTATCTGCATACCTTTTTTGACCTAAGAGTTATTTTAGAAAGACTTCAAATGTTTTTTCCAGTGGTAAGAATTTTTTATTTTTGTTTTTATTATTTATTTCTAGTTTTAGTGCAATATGACCAGAGAATGAATTTTATACTTTTTGACTTTGGGTACATTTCAAATGAATATGTTTTCTCTGTTTTGAGGATACAGAGTTGGAAATATATAAGCTAAATGTACTTATTGAGCTAGGTTATTTTGGTGTTCTGTAAGCTTAATCTTTATCCAATTGACCTGTGATCATAGAGAGTTGAATCAAAATCTTTTACTACTGATGTATTTTCACCTATTTATCCTTGTGTTTCCTTTTATTTTTGTGTTGTAAATATTGATGATATGCTATTTACCCATAGGTAGTCATAACTTTTTAATTTCACTGCGAGTTTATCATTTAGCATTATAAAGTGTCATTCTTTGTCTCACTGTGTGCTTTCATACAAATTCAAACTACCTGATTTTAGATTATGACCTGTTTTGTTTTTCTGTGCATGTACTTGGCATACCATTGTCTACCCTTTTATTTTCAACCTTTTAAATCCCTTTGTTTTAGGTGGCTTTTATATGCAGCAGAGCTGGTTTTGCTTTGTGATACAATCTGAAATCTTTTTCTTTTAATAAAGAGTTTAGTTCATTACATGTATTTATATGATATATACGTTTGGTCTTCATTCTGTCACTGTTTTGTCATGTTTTCAGGTTTTGTATATAAGAAACGTCATCTTTGTGGAACTTTTTCTCCTTTTTCTTGTGTGTGTAATTTGGAAGGTTTGTATTTTTCTGGCAGTTGCCTTAATAACTATAACTTTATATAACATGCTTAATCCCCTATTTCTTTAGACAGTCTGAATTATATAATACATTCAATTCCCTATTTCTTTAGATAATAGGTAGCAATTTCTTTCATACCTTTGTTCAGTGCTTTTGCTTCACTAAGATAATTGCCTCATTACTTTCTTTTTAAAAAATCATGGTGAAATATTTAGTCACAACTTATTCAGCTCTGTGAAAACAGTTTCTTGTTGATCCTTTTTCATCTACTCTTTGTTTTTACTATTTCTTTCCTCCTTTATTCTTGCTTTTTGTGTATAGACCTTGTTTTGGTTCCTTTTCAAATATTTTTGGTAAAGGAGAGTTTTTCCGTGAAGCAGGTATTTGTGGTTGGTTTGTGTGTGAGGTGGGTGAGCCTGTGTTTCAGGTGACCAGAATTTCTTGTTAGGACTCAAGAATTTTGTGTATGAGTAGCTGGGGCTTTTACTTCTCTCCAGCCAGAGAAGACAGGCAGCTGTGGGGTAATTCACAGGAAAAAACCTCTCTCCTCCCCACTGTCACAAAGATGGACTTTTTTCACAACTATGGCTTGTTTGTGTGACATCTGGTCTTGCCCCACCTTCTCTGCTTCATGGAGCTGGCTCCATGCACTCTCCTGGTACCACCCCATGTACTCCATTCCTACTTTTGAAACTGTGGGGTTTAGGTTTTACATCTTGAGGAGGGCTGTCTTCTCACCTTCCAGAAATGTACTCTGAAATTTCTTTCTGAGCTCTGCTGCTGAGACTTCCTCTCCCCACTTCTTCCACCTAGATCTTCACTGCGGGATGACACGTCCATCTGTCTATGGTTCCAAGACTCAGGTCTCTCCTACTTTGCGAAGATGGAGTTTATGTTTCAACCTCTCATTTGCCTTGTTGCTTGGAGGTAATTTCTGAGAGAAGAAGGAAGAAATGCCAGCTTTACTTCACATTAGTCATGCTGGGAGTTGACTGTCCTAGCTGATATTATTGCAACTCTGCTGCTAGGAAGTGGGTCAGAGTAAAGGGTGGCCTTGCCAGATGTCAGGAGGGTCTGAGTCTTCAGGCTCAGAGGAGACCAGATTCGGATGAAAATGGTCTTACTGACAAGTGGGTCCCCAGCTTGTGACAACCACCCATAAGGGCAGGCACTGAGGGAACAGATGCAGCTTTGCCTCCTGAGGACCCAGAATCCCCTCCACATGGCGGGGACGCCATGACCTTCAACATGTTCAGTGGACAGAGGAGCAAGAGTGTTCATCTTGCAATTACTGATGGCGCAACCAAGGGTTAGAGGGGAAAAAAGGTCTCAGCAAATGAGCCTTCCAGTTTCCAGCCGGAAGCCCTCTCTCCTCTTGAACGTTCTGCCACCCAAACCATCCTCGGTCTTAAGGAAGAGTACACTTGCCAGGCCCAGAAGGCTCTCTGCACTCTCAGCCTCGGGACCTGGCATACCTGTCCCCTGCATGTGACTTCTTCCTCCAACTCCATTTCCAGCCCCTGCCAGCCACAGTCCTCTTATGCATCCCTCAGAGGTCAGCCCTCCTTAACCCTTCCCATTTTGCTCTTGCATTGGTCCATTTAGGTAACCTGGCCTTGAATTTCCTTTGTTTCTCTTACTTGTCCCATTGTTTTGAAAGATCCTGTGCTTGTTCCTTCGCTCTTATTCTTTCCTATGCTTAGAACTCTCTTTCCCTCCATTTTCCAATGTTCATTCCCTCATCTTACTTGGTCTTTGTTCAAAAGTCATCTGCTCAGAGTGGCTGTCTCTGTCTCCCCTGTATAAAATTGCCCTCGAACCACATTCATAGAAAATTATTTTAAAGACTTTTAATCTTTGGTTAGTTGTCTATCTTCCTCATTAGAATACAAGCTTCATGAGAGCAAGGATTTTATTTGTTATATATGGCACTCTGTTCTCAGAAGCTAGAAAAGGGATGATACATAACAGACAGTTAAATATTATAGGACAGAAGGAAGGAGGAAAGCAAGGAAAGATGACTGTATCTGTCACACATCACACAGAACTAGCATTTATGTTTTACTTGTCTACTTCTCCCTTTAAGCTGTCATGTCTTTGGGGTGCTTCATTCTAGTGCCTTAGCCAGAGGCCAAAGGCTGCCTCTGCATAGTAGAGGTTCAATATATGTTTACTGAATTTGATCAAACACAGCATCTATACCCTCAAATGAATCTCAGAAGTTGATCTGCAGAAACCTTGGGGAACAGGGTAATAACTGTTCTGGTACCTCATCACCTACTCCCCGCCCCTGCTTGCATTCTATATTTTCAAAAGCTTCCAGTGTGATAGGAATAATAATAATAATTTTAAAAAGCAATAGATTCCATTTGATCAGGGATGAGAAGTATTTCAGGGGGGCTAGCTAAGGCCTGCCCCAGCCCCTCTGCCCTAGGTGGGTAGAGGTGGGTGGGGCTGGCTCTACATGCAGCCCATCGTCAGACTGATTACTCCCCACTCTGCCCCGACACACAGGTGTTCACTGAGGGAGCTGGGAAATTGTCCAGTCATCAGGAGAGTTCTTGGAATTCACCAACAGAATGGAGAATTCTGATGGAAGCGACGCATTGGAAGCTTGATTAGACAGAAAGCTTTTATCGCTATTGAACTATCTGTGGCTTCCACCCATTGCTCTGGTTTTCCCTCCTAGAGAGGGAGGATTTCTTTTGCAAGCTGCCTAAAGCAGATGCTGCATTAATACCACCTTTGTGGCCATCACCTTTTCTTTGTAACAACAGCTCCTGTTCCTTGTGGCAGGGCTATTAGAACCCACTTCTCTGAATGACCTGGACAGAAATACTAGGGAATTAATATCTTCCCAAAGGCAGCCCTTCACCAATGAGTGATGCATGGAGGGGTTCCTTATCCCTTGACTGAGATAACTCTGAAGCATGTTTATTGCTCTGTTTTTCCAGAGTTTTCCTGCAGAATTCAGCTCCAGTCACCTACCTGGAAGCTGTATTATTAATGCAGCCTTTATTGGCTTCCTTACTCCCTGCATTTCTTGTACCTTTCAGTAAGCCGCTCACACTTGAACCCTTAGCTCAGAGGCTGCTTCTGGGGGAACCCAAACCAATAAACCTAACTACAAAAGTACAAAACCTTTTTGAAGTAAATTGTATGAAAGCAAATAAACAGAGAGATGAAACGTACTCATCGATGTGAAGATTTAGCACTCTAAGGTCACCCTTTCTCCCCAGTTAATCTTTACATTTGATGAATTTGAATCAGACTCTCAGGAGGATATTTCAGAAACTTGACAAAATGATCCCCAAAATCACATGGTAGAATCAAGAACACAAATAGTTAAAACAATTTTGAAAAAGAAGAACAAAGAAGGGGACCTCCCTTGGCCATCTATGAAGATGAATTCAAAGCTGTAGAAATAAAACCAGCATGGCATGACCCGGAAATGGACAAGTTAACCGCGGGGAAGATGGCAGCCAGGGCCAAGAATGAGGGTGTGGTGGAGGTGGCATCCGCAGTCGAGGGGAGGGGGAGGTCTTTGGGAGGGAGGGCGACTGGCTACTGTCCACTTCTTCAGAGAACAGAATAAAGGAAATGGGTTTGAACTCCAAGAGGGGTGCAGTTTAGGTAAAAGGAAGAGGGCCAGGTCCCAGGCCAGATGAGTAAAGCAAACATTGGCATTTCTCACTGGATAATTTAGAGCTTCTGTTTTGAGGGTCCCAGGGCTTGTCCATCTCTCTGTGTTCTGTGTGCTGTTTCCCGGGTTGATAAACATATACCACTGGCTTCTTGGGACAGGTGGTGCTGTCAGCCCCCTGATTGCTGTATCAGCTGAGCGCCAAGCATTTTGACATGGCACTCCCCACTTAGCGCTCCTGTGATCTTGCAAAGAGTGGCCTGCACAGCAGGGTAATGGGAACCATTCCGGACAGTGATGTGTCATCATCTCTGGGAAAGTGGCAGGCAGTGTGGACATGAAGAACAGATGCTCATTTCCCTGGCCCTCACTGAGAGAGCCACATGCTTCCTGTCGCCAGTATCTGGCCACTTCCGTATACTGACCTCCAGACCTGGACACAGAGTGACACTGACACATGACTCCCACAGACGGGGACCCCCACTAAGAGACACACAGTGCCACACTGGCACAGGAACACACCCACACTCACAGCCTGAGTGCAACCCTCCCCAGACTTGCTGAGAGGCCATTTGGGTGAGATTTGGTTTCTCCTGGCTAAATTCCATGGCTGGGGCCTTTCCTGGTGCTGGGAGCTGGTTTGGGGGTGGGAGACACTGTGCCTTCAACCCTTCCCACAAACACCATGCACACATACACATGCTCTGTGACACGGTTAGTTTTATGTGTCAACTCAGCTGGGCCAGTGCATGTCCAAGATATTTAGTCAAATGTTATTCTGGGTGTTTCTGCAAGGGTGTTTTTGGATGAGATTAACATTTAAATCTGTGGACTCTGAGTAAAGCAGATTGCCATCCCAGATGTGGTGGGCCTCATCCAATCTGTTGAAGGCCTGAATAGAACAAAAAGACCAGCCTCCCTTGAGCAAGAGAGATTTCTCCTGCAGACAGCCTTTGGATTTCATCTACAACACTAGATTTTCTTGTTGTATAGAAGATTGTCTTTGGATTCAAACTATAGCATCAGCTCTCTGGGGTCTCCAGCCTGCCAGCCCACCCTGCAGATTTTGGATTTGCCAGTCATTTGCGTGAGCCAATGCCCCAAAGCTTCATAAAAAAAACTCTTTATTTTATAGATATATGTATACATGTATATATATAATATTATGTTCACTTCCTATTGGTTCCCTTTCTCTAGAAAACTGACTAGTGCCTACACAGGACACAATCCTTCTACAAAAACTTACACGTTCAGGGCCATATTTTCTGAAGAATTTCCTGACATTTCCTGAGTGTCAGGCACTGTACTAGACTCATAGCCATCACACGTCATCATCTCAGCAATTCTATGCAGGACGCTTTGTAATCAGTGTTTCACATGTGTGGAAGGTGAGACTCAGATGGTAAAGTGACCCTTCCAAATCTCCAGAGCTAGAAAGTGCCTGAGCTGGGATCTGAACCTTCACTCACTCATTCATTCATTCACCCACAATTCCTCCAGGCTCTGTGCTGACGTGGGAGTGCAGTAGGGAATCAGGACCACAGGGCTCCTGCATCCTCAGAGCTTAGATCACAGAGTCCTGCCCAGAGCCGCTCCACTCTCCCCCGCCACATACACTCTAGGACGCCACAGTCACAACATTGAGTCTAGGTCTTATGACGGCTCTTGGTCTGGGGTAGCTGTCCTCTACCTTAGGCCAGCAGGACCTCTGCAACCCTTTGGGGTCAGGTTGGGGGGACCAAGTAGGCACTTAGTCCATGCGGTATGATTCCCATTGATCATCTTGTCTTCAAACATTTGTCTAGCTGCTGGACACCCCAATTCCAGAAGTCCAGGGTGGGGCATAGCATCCTAGCATCTGTTGTCCCTGAGGAGTTGGAGCCCAGGACAGGCACGGGTGAAGGAGAAAAAAGAGAAAGCAGGAGGTAGCCACGGGTGTTGGGCAGCCTGGGGTGAGATGGAGCAGATCTGACCATGTGACTCCCCGTCTCTAACCTTTCAGTGGCTCCCCTTGATGGAAAGTTAAAGAGTCAGCCCCTTAAGTGCCTTACAAGTATCCCCAGATAACTCCTGCCAATCCATGCCACCTCCAGACTAGGTTAGGAGCCCATGCTTTCAGTGATTCTATTCAGCAGATTTTATTCTAAATATCTGGTTGTGCATCTGCCCCCAACAGTCACCAGATTCTGGGGTCCTCCAGGGCACAGGTCTCCAGGCCTCGGTGCAGGGGCCTGGCACACAGGCGGTATTTAAAAAATAGTTGCTGAGTGAATGAATGAACACAGAGCTGAGTGAGCATTCCTCAGGGGGCTGAGTGTGAGCCCTGGAGGCTGGGCTTAGAGTAATGGGAGCCTTCCTCTGCCACCTCTTCCAGATGGTCCCCAGGCCAAGCACAGCTTCCCTCTTCCCTTCCAGACTCCATAATTAATGCAGCACCTTCAGTAATAAACATGCACCTCGTGGTCTCCAATCTTTCTCATTAGGGCCGAGGCAGATTGTTCATCTCCTTTTCCTGGTGCTAATGAATGAATCATGCTGCCCAGCAGATGGCCCTGTGCCGTCCTGGGGTGAAAGTGCTCCCGTCCTTTCAGGATCTGGACCTAGCGGCCAACATAGCCCCCACGTTGGATGGACACAGGCCCAGAGTTGGTGTCTTTGGGTGAAAGGGGGTCTAGGTGGCACCCCAGCCCTAATGGGCTGCAGGATTAAGCGTCAACCTTCAGCCTGACACTCAAGGCCCCTGCAGGCTTAGTCTCCACCTGCCACATTGTACCTTTTGTTCTCTAAACACTTCCCTGCAGAGCATTCCTTCCTCCTCCAGGAGTTCATTTGTGAAGTTCCCTGTTATCGATACCTTTTCCTTATATGTCTCTTTGAAGCTCATTCATTGCAAAAAAGCCTATGAAAGTGACACCTCTTCCATGAAGCCCTCCTTGATCACATCAGGGCAGAGTTCCCAGGTCCTCCTTGTACACTTGGCATAGAATGTCTTCTGGCCTCAGCTCTGTCACTAACTGTGTCACCTTCCCTACCTGGGTCTCAGATACCTTGTCTTTAGAGGAAAGAAAATCCCCCCAGAGATTTTTGTGAGGTTTAAATGACCTTCATTCGATGACCATCTACAAACATTTATTCTGTATTTAGTTCAAAACATGCAGGACTAGGTGCAGAGAACAAAATGGTAAATAAAATATAGCTTCCCACTCAAGTAGCTTGTAGTTCAGTGTAAAATAATCTAAACAATAATAATAATAGCAATAACTTCACATTTATGCTTTCCAGGGCACATTGGGCTAAATGCTTTATATACAGACAAATATAAAGATCATAATATCAAGTACTAAAATGCTTTGAAATTACATAAAGTCACAAGAAAATTGAAGATGATCTTGTTATCACGATTTATCGTTAGATGTCTGTCTGTCTTGACTCCCCATTTAGGCTGTAAGCTCTATGAATCAGAACAGGACTCATGCTTCTTTGTGGTTTCCATGGTGCTCTCAGCAAAGTGCGTCTCCATCCACGACTGTCTGCTGATTGGTTACTCCCCTTCCAGAACCAAGAGGACCAGATGGCATGCTACCTGGTCGGAGGTAAATGCCATTGGATGTCCGGTCAACAGGACCTTACAGAGGTCATTTTGTCCAGCTCCTGCCATCCACCAGGTCCAGCAGGTGAGGAGCGGTTATCTTTCCTTGAAAGGCTTCAGAGCAGAAATGTCTGCTTTTCCCAGTAGGTCCTGAGTTCTGGTGTGTTCTTTGAAAATTCTTGGCCTCATGTCCCTCTCCCAGATCTTCTCCCCTAAACATCCCTCAACTGCAAAACAGAGTCGTGCTCTCACGTCCTCTGTCCTCATTCGCCTTCCGCTCTGCAGTACCTCCTCCCCAACTCAACTGCCGTCCAAGGCCGTCAGCCACTCCAGGTCCCACCTGGCAGGAAACACATCCCTGCTAGTTTGGTGGGAAAGACCAAGCATCAGGAGGCCTGGATCGGGTCTGCTTCTGGAACTGCCTCACCTCCAGACCCCAATTCTGCCTCTGGAACAATGAAGATCATCTCCTGTCCTTGCTCACTTACTGGATCATTGGGAGGATCATATGGTCTATGTGTTAACAGGCTTTACCACCTGGATCATGTGAAACAGAGTTGTCAGGTCATTACTACCTGAATTTTAAAGAGAAACATCTAGGTTTTGAGTTTTAAGTTCAGACCAAGTTCAGACTCTTCTTCTTTTCTAGGAAGAAAAGTAATATGGGGACACCAGGATTGCTCAGCGATACCCTACAAGTAACCACAAGTCTTTGGTCAGCCTGTTTCCCTGCTCCATGACGTGGGGTAGGAGGTAGGTGCTGCAGGAGGGTGGGAGGGGGAGGGTGAATTCGTGTCGTGCTGGGCAGGAGAACGGGCAGGTGGGGAGATGACCGCAGTGTCTGGCCAGGGCCACGATGCTCCTCCGGGCCCAGCCACTCTCTAGGTCACTTCACAAAAGGTCATCGCACCTGCATGGAGAATTTTCCAGCTTTTAATGAAGGCACCGAGGCAGTGCTTTGGTAAAGTTCAGCCTCTAATCCCCAATTAAGGCGCTAGACCTTAGCTGTGTCCAGCACCTGGTTGCCGATGGCGTTAGTAACTGTGTCTTGCGCTCTCTCTCTCTCACACTCCCTGGTACAATTTCCATTGGGAGTGGGGTCCTTCGTCAGGCTCCTGATGTCCAGAGACCTCTCCCCAAGGTCATGTCTCAGAGTGTGAGTGGAGAAACCGCTGGGCTCAGCCTAGCCTCCAGCTCCCCTCCTCCCCTGTCCCCCCTGAGCTCCTCCCTTGCTCCCTTCAGTGTCCCCACGCTATGTCCATTGTGGCCTGAGGCTATTTATTAAGAACTTACTCTGTGCCAGGCACTTTGCATATATAATCATTTAATCCGTAAAATGAGCTTTTGAGAAAGACTGACCCCCAGCCCCCCTTTCACCAGCGGGAGAGCCAGAGGTCTTAGAAGGCGGGATTTGCTGCAGCCCTACAGATGGGAGAGGACGGAGCTCAGACTCACTCTGGGTCTGTGTGACCCCAGGTCCTTCACCACACCAGTTCCCTTCCACGGTTGATGCAACATGGGCTCTGCAGGGGCTGGGGGCTTAGGACAAGTAAGGATGACCAGGTTGCTATCGAACAGCCTATGACAGCACTGATGGCTGACATTTTTGATCAGGTGGCTGGGCATTAAGTAGATGGTGAGTTTTTCCATGAAAACAATGTATTCAGGTACTGTCTCAGCACATTACTACCCATCTCATTTAACTTCACAATAATCCTGCCAGATAAGTAACTTTATTCCCATTTCATAGATGAACAAACTGAGACACAGAGATTAAATTTTTTTCAGTTTTAATTTTTTTATTGAAGTATAGTCGATTTACAAGGTTGTGTTAATTTCTGCTGCACAGCAAAGTGATTCAGTTATACATATACAATCTTTTTTTAATATTCTTTTCCATTATGGTTTATCATAGGATATTGAATATACTTCTCTGTGCTATACAGTAGGACCTTGCTATTTATCTATTCCATATATAAAAGCCTACATCTGCTAACCCCACCTCCCACTCCAACCCTCCCTCCTCCCCCTCCCCCTCCCCCTTGGCAACCACCAGTCTGTTCTCTTTGTCCCTGATTCTGTTTCTGTTTCATAGATAGGTTCATTTGTGCCATATTTTAGATTCCACATATAAGTGATATCATATGGTATTTGTCTTTCTTCATCTGCCTTACTTCACTTAGTATGATAATCTCTAGTTGCATCCATGTGGTTGCAAATGGCATTATTTCATTCTTTTTTATGGCTGAGTAGTATTCCATTGTATATATGTACCACATCTTCTTTATCCTTTCATCTGTCAATGGACATTTAGGTTGTTTTCGTGTCTTGGCTATGATAAACAGTGCTGCTATAAACATTGGGGTGCATGTATCTTTTTGAATTATAGTTTTGTCTGGATATATGTCCAGGAGTGGGATTGCTGGATCATATGGTAATTCTATTTTTAGTTTTCTGAGGAACCTCTATATTGTTTTCCACAGTGGCTGCACCAACTTAGATTCCCACCAACAGTGTATGAGGGTTCCCCTTTCTCCACACCCTCTCCAGCCTTTGTTATTTGTAGACTTTTTAATGATGGCCATTCTGACCAGTGTGAGGTGGTACCTCACTGTTGTTTTGATTTGCATTTCTCTAATAATTAGTGATGTTGAGCATCTTTTTATGTGCCTATTGGCCATCTGTATGTCTTCTTTGGAGAAATGTCTATTTAGGTCTTCCACCCATTTTTTTGAATGGGTTGTTTTTTGTTGTTGTTTGTTTTTTGTTTAGAGTTGTATGAGCTGTTAGTATATTTTGTAAATTAAGCCTTTGTTGGTTGCATTGTTTGTAAATATTTTCTCCCAATTGAGCAACAGAATAACCTGGGAATGTTTTGCAAAATATACGGGCCCCTTCCACCCTCCAATCTCCTCCATCCCCCTCCCCATCCTCTACTAACTCAGATTCAGTGTGTTTGCCTATAGTTTGGGTTTGTGTGCTTTGAAAAAACCTCTCCAGGTGATTCTGATGTGCAGGTCTGGTTAAGAAAAATCAGCAAGTGAATGAATGAATGAAACATATGAGCTAATAGGAGGGGTTTTAGTTGGGACCAAGAAACTGAAGAAGCAAAGACAGATGAGCCTTCTTTATGGCTTAGGAACTTGGTAAAGATGATCTTCTACTAGTCTTCTTTCTTTTCACTCAGTTGGCAAAATAAACAGCACTTGCTGGGGAAGAAAGAAGTAGCTCCTTCCCCCTTCTTGTCACTCCTTCTCCTTCTTTCTAGGAGAAGTCAATAATTGCCCAGAAACAGGAGTCTGGCTTTTTCTCTTTGCGTTCCAATTTGCAGGTCGCCATGGTTGTCTTGCTGTTAGCGCATAGATTGGATTGGAAATTGAGGTCATGGTGAGGAGAGGGAAACTACAAATGGGAGGAGGGATGAGCCAGTGGGGAGTTGGTGATTGATCCCCCATGCTCGGCTCAACCCAGCAGGACCTTGGAGTCTGAGGAACTGTTTAAGCCATTTAACCTAGGGAGTAACAGAGAAAGTCAGGGATGAGGGTGAAGAAAGAAAGAGACCAATCAGTCAGCCCCTGCAGGCAGCATGGAGTGACCCCTGTTGACTCATTTGCTACCAGAAGGGGGCACAGTGGCTGCTCTGCTCTGCAGGGACACACATCTTCTCCTCCGCCTTCAACAGGCAGGCAGCGGGAAGCGAGGGGTGTGAATCAGGGACACAAACCAAGTCCAGGAATCTGTAAACCACCAACGGCTGGGCTTACAGCAAGTTTTAATAGAAACAGCAAGACAACATACATAAGAACAACAAAACTACAGAAGTGGACCTTTTACTATCAATGTCAATGATCTTTTCTGCCGTGGTGGAAACGTTCTACACTGGGCTGTCCAATAGGGCAGCCACTGGCTACACATCACACTTGAAGTGTGACCAGTACAGGGAACTGACTTTTTTTTTTTTTTTTTTTTTTTTTTGCGGTACGCGGGCCTCTCACTGTTGTGGCCTCTCCCGTTGCGGAGCACAGGTTCCGGACGCGCAGGCTCAGCAGCCATGGCTCACAGGCCCAGCCGCTCCGCGGCATGTGGGATCTTCCCGGATCGGGGCACGAACCCGTGTCCCCTGCATCGGCTGGCGGACTCTCAACCACTGCGCCACCAGGGAAGCCCAGGGAACTGACTTTTAACTTTTATTTCATGTTAGTGAATTTAAATTTAAACAGCCATATTAGTTAGCAGCTGCCATATGGGATAGTGTAGGTCTATGCAGAGAGCTGAATGGGTGGGGAGGGAGGAGCTTTAGCCTGGGGTGGGCGAAGAGAAGGAAAACACTGGCACGTAATTCGGGCAAAAATTTCAAGTCCCTGTTGTGTGGAGTGGAATACTTTATAAAACATTTTCCCTCACTGTGAGAGCCAGGCTCTCTGAGCTGTGGCTTCTTGAGATCTTGGGCTGACGCAGAGAATTCTCGTTCTCATGCCACCTCCAGCACCATGTGGGGAGGCTACCACTGAATCCTGCAGCACTCAAGGGAGAAACGATCTGTTCTTCCATTGCAGCAGTTCTCAAAACACTTACCTTAAGTTGGTGCAGCCACTACAGAGAACAGTATGGAGGCTCCTTTAAAAACTAAAAATAGAGCTACCATATGATCCTGCAATCCCACTCCTGGGCACATATCTGGAAAAGAAGAAAACTCTAACTCAGAGAGATACATGCACCCCAATGTTCATAGCAGCACTGTTTATAATACTGAAGACATGGAAGCAACTTAAATGTCCATCAATAGATGAATGGATATGGAGGCTGAATAAGATATTTTGTACACAAAGAAATTTGAAAAATTGTCCTCCTGTGCTACACCTTAAGCTATTTATGGAAGTAATCCAGCAAAATGAGGCAATAAACCAAGAAGGAAGGTAATAGGGGATTCAGTGCAGATTGCAGCTAGTCTAGAGTGGAGAGGCTTCTATTGATTGTGTGACTGAGAGTTTAGAAACACCTTGAGGCATATTGTACTTACTATGTATTAGGCACTGTTGGAAGGGAGGAGGGAGAGGAAGAGGAGAATCGGAAATTGAACTCCAGAGGACAAAAGGCTATACAGACATAAACATGAAGCAAACTAAACTATTGTTGATTTTTAACCTACTATTGGTGAGGAAGAGAAGAATCCACTTAAACTTGACACTATAGATGTCCCCCTTTTCAGTGACACTCAGGGGTAATGACCACCTATCTAATTTGTTGTCCAAACCAGAAATCTTCTAACAATACCGGTCTCCTAATAAAAATAAGCACGAAGATAACACACACTGGGTGTCTCCCACGTGCCTGTGCATGCATCTATATCTCACTGAACCCCCATAACAGCCCCCAAGAGAGGGACTCTGAGTGTCCCCATGCTGCTGGTGGAGAAACAGGCACAGGAATGTTCAATAGTCTATCTACCTAAGATCACACAGAGGGTGGGAGAGCCCGTTTTTAAACCATCTGCCTCCAATTCCAGGTGCCAGGAGCCGGACTCAGCCTACAGGTCTCTTCTGCTCGCCTGGAGGTGAAACCATGTGTCATGATTAGTGAAATCCTGTCTTCACTCATCAAGGTACCTTGAGCACTTGCACATCCTCCAAGTAGCATGTAGCATAAGCAATAAGATGTTTGCCCCGGTATTGTCCAGGAACTTGGAATCAGCTGTGCCTAGTCAGGCGGAGCTGGTTTAGAGGGGACAGGACCACCGATCTTCCACCTGGGCAAGTGCCTTTTGACCTTCTGCCATCAGAGGGCCGAAAACTCCAGCCTGAGAATGTGCTGAGCCCTGTAGCCTAGTTACTGAGCTGGCGCTCAGAACAACGACGAGCACACCTTTTTCCAATCACCTTTCCTCACGCTCCCCATGCCTCATCCTGCCCTGATTCTTGATTCTTCATCCCACAGGTACCCCAAGCCCCTTGCCTCGGGGGAGGAGGATTTGAGACCTATTCTCACGTCACTTCCTCGCTTGGCTGCCTTGTGAATAAACCTCCTCTTTGCTGCAAAAAAATAGATGAATGGATAAAGAAGATGTGGTATATATACACACTGGAATACTATTCAGCCATACAAAAGCATGAAGTAATGCCATTTGCAGCAACATGGATGGACCTAGAGATTATCATACTAAGTGAAGTAAGTCAGACAGAGAAAAAGAAATATGATATCACTTATATGTGGAATCTAAAAAAAAGTGATACAAATGAACTTATTTCTTAGAAAACAGAAACAGACTCACAGATTTTGAAAACAAACTTATGGTTACCAGAGGGGAAAGAGGGGGAGGGATAAATTAGAAGTTTAGGATTAACAGATACACACTACTATATATAAAATAGGTAAACAAGGAACTATTGTATAGCACAGGGAATTATACCCAATATCTTGTAATAACCTTGAATGGAAAAGAATCTGAAATATATATACATATAACTGAATCACTATGCTGTACGCTTGAAACTAACACAACACTGTAAATCAACTATACTTCAATTAAAAAAAAAAAAAGAGGGCTTCCCTGGTGGCGCGGTGGTTGAGAGTCCGCCTGCCGATGCAGGGGACACGGGTTCATGCCCTGGTCCGGGAAGATCCCACATGCCACGGAGCAGCTGGAACCATGAGCCATGGCCTCTGAGCCTGCGCGTCCGGAGCCTGTGCTCCGCAACGGGAGAGGCCACAACAGTGAGAGGCCCGCGTACTGCAAAACAAACAAACAAACAAACAAACAAAAACCCTTACCGTAAAGGAGTCACTAAAAGAACAAGCCTCTCTTTCTGGAGCAAGGGCAGAGCTGGGACTAGAGCTCAGAGCTGTCTGGCTCCAGAGCCCCAGACTCTTGGCTCTATGCAGCCACTTCTCAAACTGGTGTCCAGACCACCCTGAGTCAGAATGAGTTATTAACTTGCTGAGTGGCGTTGAGAAAAATCACTTGATCTCTAAACCTTATCTATAAAATGAGGGAGTCAGACAGCCCCTGAGACACCCAAGCTTCTTTCTGGCTCAAAAATACTGTTTCTAAAGCATTTAAAATCCCCTTCTAGACACCTGTTGAAGTCAAATGGGCAGTGGAATTGCTTGTCTCTCACGAGAGTGAGCTTCCCTTTCGTCCCTAATTATCCTCGACATTAGTTGTTTTATTTATTAATATTATCATTACTATTAGAACAGATTCTATTTTCTGTGGCTCAGCCTGGATCACTCCCAGGAAAACCACTGTCAGCTGGAAACTTTCACAGTCTGGCCCTGAAACCAATGGGGTTCACATAGCAAAAGCACTGTTTTCACCTCCCTGCCCTTCTCTCCCCCTCATTTCTTCCTTACCTTATTGTTTTTCCCCATCTTCTCTTTTTCCATTTCCTCTCTTCCCTCCCACACTCTTTCCTATAGCTTCCTCTTTCTCCCCTTCTTCCTCTCTCCCATTCCTGACCCTGCCCAGGTCTTCACCACCCCTGCCACTCCTGCCTTCTCTTACTCAGGTCCTGGGAGCCCTCACTGACCTGGTTTCATGTTCTTCCCAAGCCACAGACTAAGCCACACTTTGGTGAGTAGGTGGGAGGGTGGAAAGGCTGGAGATACTACCTGCACCCTCCTCCTCCTCATGCTTTTTTAGCATTTATGTCTCCAAATGCAACAGGAGCCTGGCCATGGGAGCAGCTCTTGTTGCTAATAGAAACCAAAAAAGGAAAGGAAAAACCTTCCAGTCTGTTATGGACTAAATGTTGGTGTCTCCCTCAATTCATAGGTTGAAATCCTACCACTCAATGGTATTAGGAGGTGGGGACTTTGGGAGCTAATTAGGATTAGATGAAGTTATGAGGGTAGAGCCCTCATGAATGGGATTAGTGCCCTTATAAGTGTCAGGAGAGAACTTGCTTTTTCTCTCTCTTTCTGTCACGTGAGGCTGTAAGGAGAAATTGTTTGTTTGCAACCTGGAAGAGAGTCCTCACCAGAAGCCAACCATCCTGGCACTATGTTCTTAGACTTGTAGCCTCTAGAACTGTGAGAAATAAGTTTCAATTATTGATAAACTACCTGGTCTGTGATATTTTGTTATAGCAGGCTGAACTAAGTCACAACCAAACCAACCCTCCAAAACCCAAATGTTCAACAAGGCATTGGCAGTGATGTTTGCGAATTGGGAATCAAAATGGGGAGTTTACCTGCTGTCTTCCAGCTCAGAGAGGGGCACCTACTCTCCAAACTCAGGGAGACTCATCTCACAGGGAGGCAAGCAAAGGAGGAATACAGACCTGGGAGAAGCCAACACCTTCAGCAAGGGAGCCCTGAACTCTTCAACCTGTGGTTCTAGGCTCCACAGGCTGGCTGCCTCTCTGTCTGGAAGCCCTCAACAGGGCAGCTGCAGCTTAGGCTGGAGACCTCTGAGTCTGTATTTCCCATGTGCCTCTATCCTACTTGCCCTGTCCTGGGATAGTGAGAGAAAAGCCCTGGCTTTCAGGGCCTGTGCTAACTCAGCTTGGCACATGGCACACTCAACTGGCAGTCCTGCTTGCCATCACACCTGCTGCGGCCCCCATGCTACAAGGAGCGCTTCTCCAGAGTTAGGACTTGGGACTCTGGTTGCCTCTGTGACACCCCCCCCCCACCGCCCCCATTCAAGCCCTATTCCTCTTTGTCAGCAGTAGCTGAGAAGCAGAGGAGGGGAAGAACTGTTTTCTCTAAGTCTGCAGAGCCAGTCTGCAGGAGTGAAAAGAGACCTAAGCCTTGGTTCCTGGCCAGTGCCACCACTTACCAGCCTTGTGTCCCCTCCAAGCCTCATTTTTTTTTTCATCTGTGTAATGAGAATGGAACACTTCCTTCACTGGGGACCTTATGAGGATTGAAGGGATAATAGACACCCCTTTGTCGTGGACAGTGGACGGGTGGTTTGGTTAGCCTGGAAGCTGGGGGATGGACTCAATGACCTCTTCAGGTCACTGCCTTTCTTGGGAATCTATAACTCTAGGGAAACTTAAGTGAGTCCAGAAATGACCGTGCAACAGGCCGAGGTAGGTGAGGCTTAACAGCTCATTACTTGTGTGGCTGACAAAGCAACAGGGCCCTCAAGCAATTTTGAGAGTCAAGAGAAGGTGCCAATAATGGGCATCTGTTTAGCATCTGGAGCGAATTTCTCAGGCATCACACATCAATTTCCAGCGGGCTCCTGCTGATTCGTTTTTCACGGTGGTGTGGTGTGGAACGGCTGCCGCTGATGCGCTGGGAAGGGGAAGACAAAGGGAGCGTTGTGACTTTTGAGTTGTGTCGACACTCAGCCAGAAACAAAGGCACTTGTTATGCAATTGACATGATGGGAAGGGCCAGCCCAGGGCAGCAGCCTTGAACTGTGGAGCCGTGGAGCAATTTCACCAAGGGAGATAGAACAAAACTAAATTCAGCTTCCAGCTTTAGGTAATGGCGGGGGAAATGGCCAAGCCGAAAAAGACTGGCCAACCTTCAAGAAGAGAGATGTTCTCAGTGACCACCCACCAGGGCCACTAGTGGTTACTAGTCCAGGGTTACTAGTCTGGGCAGGAACGTAGACTTGAGGGCAATATGTGATGAGTACAAGGCTACAAAGAAAAGGCAGGTGATGGGTCAGTTTTGGGGTGTTCAGGAAGCCAGTTGAGATAAAGCATCAGCTAAGTCTCAAAGACCAAGGCTGGTGTGGATACCAGGAAGGTCATTGCTCACAGTGACAGTGAATAGGGGGCACCTCCCCAGAGAAGCTGCCTGCTGTCCCTTTCGCTTATCATCTCTGCACGGTTAGCCGGGTTGAAAGATGCTGGAGCCAGAGACAGAAGGCAGAGGCTTGCTCAGAACCAGGGCAGAGCTGTTAGGTGGCCCTCAGATTAGGACTTTCTTGTGGAAGAAGAAAAGACATCCTGCACTTTGTGATGGGTGGTTTATTTAAAGAAGGGTGATGTCCTGAACTCTGTATCTGTCAAGGAAAGAGGGTCTAACAGAGCAGGAAAACTGCCAGTGAAATTTGGGGGAAGAGTTTCCTATGAAGACCGTGAGCATGTGAGCAAGAAAGTTGGGAGATTTCTTTTGAAAGAGGCAGGGTGGCCAGCAGGATGGGAGGGGTTTCAAGGGTCTTTAAAACACAGGAGTCTTTCTTTCCACCTGGGATGGTGAGGGGTAATTTGTCCTGTAGGGAAGGGCTTGCAAATCACCTCTCTGATTGACAGGTTCTACAATCTTTGGATCCACCCTTACGTCCCCTGCTGCCTAAATCATCTCACCAGACTCAGCCTATATGATAGGGGTGGGTGATTTATCAGCCATACAGCTTATCACAACAGATCATATTCCATCTAAATATTCCCAGGACTGAGCTGCATGAACATGGGGTTTATCCTTTTCTGCTTTTCTTGAATAATATTTCAAATATCATGATATTGCCTCCTTTTTCACTGTGCTGCTATGTGAAACAAGCCAGCCTTCTCTCCCTCTTTGTGTCTCTGTTTCTGTCTCTGTCTATCTGTCACTCTCTCTTACACACACACACACACACACACACCAGTCAGAACCTAGCCCTGGACCAGATTCCTAAACTTGGTCTGCAAATCCTGATGTGTTCATTGGCACAGGGCACACTCGGGCTATTTGCATAAGTGACTCAAGACAGTTATTACTGGGACACTGTTGTGAAGGTTCTTCCCTTGGCTTCCTGCCATTCAAGTTGTCTAAGGACCACACTCTTCAGCGGCATGCAGAGATAATAAAAGAAGCAACAGAAGGAGCGTCCGGGGTCGTGGAGCAGAGAGCAGGGAGGGCAGAAGCAAGTTTCTTGCTCTCTTTTCATCTTCAGGGAAGACTGGGAAAACACTGCAATCATGATGACGATGGTCACCGTTGCTGAGCCCCTGCTATGAGTGGATACGTACACAGGGATGTCAATAATGACAGCTGTCACTCTTGAGGATCTGTGGTGTGTATCTTACACACATCACTGCATTTACTCCTCTCATCAAACCTAGGAGGAAAATATCATTATTCCATTTTACAGTTTTCCCATTTTACAGCTGACATCTTTTATATAGGGTCCGAGGCATCTGCCCAACCTCACAGGCAATAGAACATCCAGAATTTCCAAACCCAGGTTATTCTGGCTCTAGAATCTGTGTACTCACTTACCCACCTGCTGTTTCTTGTTCTGCTGGGCCCCTGAGACCCAGATTTTCAATGAACAAATACCAGTTTCTTCACTAGACCTAAACTCCAGCTCAGTTTTTATTCCCATTGTTGTTCAGCTGTCAGGGGAAGGGGATGAGCACATTTCATCCCTGCGGCATAAGGCAGAAAAGGCTGAAAGTGGAAAACAATATAGATTTATGTCATTTAAATAACAGCAACATAGTATTGCACAAATGGACCACCATTTACAGTGAAATAAGTAAATATATACTTAAATGTGGGCATTTTATTTTTATAAGAGTCTCCAAGGTGGAATTTCTGAGTCCACATGTGGGGATGTGTATGTGTGTGTGTGTGTGTGTGTGTGTGTGTGTGTGTGGTGTTTTTTTTGCCACTCTTATTTATTTATTTATTTATTTATTTTTAACATCTTTATTGGAGTATAATTGCTTTACAATGGTATGTTAGTTTCTGCTTTATAACAAAGTGAATCAGCTGTATGTGTGTTTTAAATGCCATTGTTACTGTGGTAGTTGCTCATCTAAAGCGCTTTGATCTTTTCTGTGGAATTATCTAGTCATGGAACTTCTAGGAATGGAACTACTATTTGAAACGGAGTTGACTTATCTTTCTTCCAAGTGAATATTTTTATAATGGTCTTTTTTTCTCCTAACATTAAAAAAATTTCAAACTTGCAGCAAAGTTGACATAATTTTACAGTGAACATTCATAAATTCAGCACCTTGATTCCACCTATCATTAACATTTTACTGTACTTATTTTATTATGTATCTATTTATCCAAGCCTCTAACCATCCATCAAACAAATTGTATCCCAGGCCTGTGCTAATAAAGTACCACAGATGGGGTAGCTTAAACAACAGAAATGTATTGTCTCACAGTTCTGGAAGCTGGAAGTCTAAAATCAAGGTGTTGGCAGGGTTGCTTCCTCTGAGAGAAAAATCTGTTCCAGACCTCTCTCCTTGGCCATCTTCTCTCTGTATCTCTTCACACTGCCTTCCCTCAATGCAGGTCTGTTTCCAAGTACAAATCCTCCCTACCCCCGCTCCGCCTCTTTTAAAGACATCAGTCGTATTGGATCAGGACCCACCCGAATGACCGACCTCATTTTAATTTGGTTACCTCTGTAAAGACACTATCTCCAAATGAGGTTACATTTTGAGGTGCTGGAGGTTAGGACTTCAATACCTGAATTTTGGTGGTACAAAATTCAACCCATAAAACCAACTTATTTTTGGATACATTTCAAAGTAAATTTCAAACGTCTGTCCATATCCTTCTAAATACTTCAGTGAGCATATCATTGAATTCTATATTTGTTTATAATTTTATGTAAAATTCACATGTAATAAAATGCTCAAATCTTAAGTATACATTGGAGGTTTGATAAATGTAAGCACTAGTGTAATCCAAATTTCTATCAAAATATAGAACATTATCATCATTCCAGAAATTTCCTTTGTGTCCCTTTCCAGATAACCCCTGCCCTCACTGCCCATGTAAGTATATTTACAAGTTTTAAAATATATTGCCAGTTGACTTTCTAAAATGCTAGTTAAAATTCATAGCCCCACCAGCAATGAATTAAGGGCTCATTGCTCCACTTACCCACTTGTTACATTAGTAATAATGAGAGCTAATGTTGGCTGCTTATTCTGTGCAAGGCTCTGTTCTAAGCTTTACTTGACCTAAATGCTCATTTCTTTCTCACAACAACCCTGTGAAGTAGGTATGATTGCTATCCTTATTTTAAAGATGAAGATACTTAGGCACAAAGAGGCTAAAAGTAACTTGCCAATGTTTACGCAGTAACTTGAGATTTGAATCAGGCAGTTTATTTGGAATCAATATTCTTTAAATTTATATTTTGCAGATCTAATGTGTAGAAGTGGTATTTGATACCTGCTTTAATTTGCATTTCCATAACACAATGAGATTGAAAGTTTATTGGCCATTTGGATTTTCTCTTCTGTGAATTATCAGTTCCTATCATTCGCACATTTGCCTACTGGGCTGTTGGTCTGTCTTACCAATTTGTAAGATCTCTTTGTATATTAAAGGTATTATCTCTTTAATATATAATTTTATGGTGTATCACGTTGATTGATTTGCGTATATTGAAGAATCCTTGCATTCCTGGGATAAACCCCACTTGATCATGTTGTATGATCCTTTTAATGTGCTGTTGGATTCTGTTCGCTAGTATTTTGTTGAGGATTTTTGCATCTATGTTCATCAGCGATATTGGCCTGTAGTTTTCTTTCTTTGTGACATCCTTGTCTGGTTTTGGTATCAGGGTGATGGTGGCCTCGTAGAATAAGTTTGGGAGTCCTCCTCCTTCTGCTATATTTTGGAAGAGTTTGAGAAGGATAGGTGTTAACTCTTCTCTAAATGTTTGATAGAATTCCCCTGTGAAGCCATCTGGTCCTGGACTTTTGTTTGTTGGAAGATTTTTAATCATAGTTTCAATTTCAGTGCTTGTGATTGGTCTGTTCATATTTTCTATTTCTTCCTGATTCAGTCTTGGCACGTTGTGCATTTCTAAGAATTTGTCCATATCTTCCTGGTTGTCCATGTTATTGGCATAGAGTTGCTTGTAGTAATCTCTCATGATCTTTTGTATTTCTGCAGTGTCAGTTGTTACTTCTCCTTTTTCATTTCTAATTCTATTGATTTGAGTCTTCTCCCCTTTTTTCTTGATGAGTCTGGCTAATGGTTTATCAATTTTTTTATCTTCTTAAAGAACCAGCTTTTAGTTTTATTGATCTTTGCTATCTTTTTTAACAAATTGAAGGAGAAAAACCATATGATCATCTCAATAGATGCAGAGAAAGCTTTCAACAAAATTCAACATTTTTATGATAAAAACCCTGCAGAAAGTAGGCATAGAGGGAACTTTCCTCAACATAATAAAGGCCATATATGACAAACCCACAGCCAACATCGTCCTCAATGGTGAAAAACTGAAACCATTTCCACTAAGATCAGGAACAAGACAAGGTTGCCCACTCTCACCATTCTTATTCAACATAGTTTTGGAAGATTTAGCCACAGCAATCAGAGAAGAAAAGGAAATAAAAGGAATTGAAATTGGAAAAAGAAGAAGTAAAGCTGTCACTGTTTGCAGATGACATGATACTATGCATAGAGAATCCTAAAGATGCTACCAGAAAACTACTAGAGCTAATCAATGAATTTGGTAAAGTAGCGGGATACAAAATTAATGTACAGAAATCTCTGGCATTCCTATACACTAAAGATGAGAAATCTGAAAGTGAAATCAAGAAAACACTCCCATTTACCATTGCAACAAAAAGAATAAAATATCTAGGAATAAACCTACCTAAGGAGACAAAAGACCTGTATGCAGAAAATTATAAGACACTGATGAAAGAAATTAAAGATGATACAAATAGATGGAGAGATGTACCATGTTCTTGGATTGGAAGAATCAACATTGTGAAAATGACTCTACTACCCAAAGCAATCTACAGATTCAATGCAATCCCTATCAAACTACCAATGGCATTTTTCACAGAACTAGAACAAAAAATTTCACAATTTGTATGGAAACACAAAAGACCCTGAAGAGCCAAAGCAACTGTGAGAACAAAAAACGGAGTTGGAGGAATCAGGTTCTCTGACTTCAGACTATACAGTATGGTACTGGCACAAAAACAGAAAGATAGATCAATGGAACAGGATAGAAAGCCCAGAGATAAACCCAAGCACATATGGTCACCTTATCTTTGATAAAGGAGGCAGGAATGTACAGTGGAGAAAGGACATTCTCTTCAATAAGTGGTGCTGGGAAAACTGGACAGGTACATGTAAAAGTATGAGATCAGATCACTCCCTAACACCATACACAAAAATAAACTCAAAATGGACTAAAGACCTAAATGTAAGGCCAGACACTATCAAACTCTTAGAGGAAAACATAGACAGAACACTCTATGACATAAATCACAGCAAGATCCTTTTTGACCCACCTCCTCCTAGAGAAATGGAAATAAAAACAAAAATAAACAAATGGGACCTAATGAGACTTAAAAGCTTTTGCACAGCAAAGGAAACCATAAACAAGACGAAAAGACAACCCTCAGAATGTGAGGAAATATTTGCAAATGAAGCAACTGACAAAGGATTAATCTGCAAAATTTATAAGCAGCTCATGCAGCTCAATAACAAAAAAACAAACAACCCAATCCAAAAATGGGCAGAAGACATTTCTCCAAAGAAGATATACAGACTACCAACAAACACATGAAAGAATGCTCAACATCATTAATCATTCGAGAAATGCAAATCAAAACTACAATGAGATATCATCTCACACCAGTCAGAATGGCCACCATCAAAAAATCTAGAAACAATAAATGTTGGAGAGGGTGTGGAGAAAAGGGAACCCTCTTGCACTGCTGGTAGGAATGTGAACTGGTACAGCCACTATGGAGAACAGTATGGAGGTTCCTTAAAAAACTACAAATAGAACTACCATATGACCCAGCAATCCCACTACTGGGCATATACCCTGAGAAAACCATAATTCAAAAAGAGTCATGTACCAAAATGTTCATTGCAGCTCTATTCACAATAGCCCAGAGATGGAAACAACCTAAGTGTCCATCATCCGATGAATGGATAAAGAATATGTGGCACATATATGCAATGGAATATTACTCAGCCATAAAAAGAAACGAAATTGAGCTATTTGTAATGAGGTGAATGGACCTAGAGTCTGTCATACAGAGTGAAGTAAGTCAGAAAGAGAAAGACAAATACTGTATGCTGACACATATATATGGAATTTAAGAAAAAAAATGTCATGAAGAACATAGGGGTAAGACAGGAATAAAGACACAGACCTACTAGAGAATGGACTTGAGGATATGGGGAGGGGGAAGGGTAAGCTGTGACAAAGTGAAAGAGCGGCATGGACATATATACACTACCAAACGTAAGGTAGATAGCTAGTGGGAAGCAGCCGCATAGCACAGGGAGATCAGCTCAGTGCTTTTTGACCACCTAGAGGGATGAGATAGGGAGGGTAGGAGCAAGGGAGACGCAAGAGGGAAGAGATATGGGAACATATGTATATGTATAACTGATTCACTTTGTTATAAAGCAGAAACTAACACACCATTGTAAAGCAATTATACTCCAATAAAGATGTTAAAAGTAAATACTATTGAAAACTTAAAAAAAGAAAGTGAAAACATATGGATTAATCATCATCTTTGAAATCATCATCTTTGAAAATGTTTCTAAATAAAATCTTCTTGAATCAATATCAATGTAAATTAAGATGGGAAGCAACTGATGAAAACACACTGAGACAAGTTATTACCACCTTGAGTTCAAGATAACCTTCATTTTCACTTTTATATAGGATAGTGTATACCGAAGTCTATGGAGAAAGTCTATAGAGAAGAACAATTTTGTCTAAAAATAAGTAGAATTTGTTTTTTTAGCTTAAGTGTAACATATCAACATCGAGTAAATTAATCAATACTAAGTAAAAAAAAAAATTTGTTTCCAAAACACACAGTCTGTATGAGAAGATCTGAATAGATATTTTTCCAAAGAAGACATATAGATGGCCAAACAGGCAGATGAAAAGATGCTCAACTTTGCTAATCATCAGGCAAATTCAAATCCAAACCACGATAATATATCACCTCACACCTGTCAGAATGGCTATCTTTAAAAAGACCACAAGTAACAAATGTTGATGAGGATGGGGAGAAAAGGAAACCCTAGTACACTATGGGTGGGTATGTAAATTGGTTCAGCTACCATGGAAAACAGTATTGAGATTCCTCAAAAAACTAAAATAGAGCTACCATATGATCCAGAAATTCCACTCCTGGGTACATATCTGAAGAAAATAAAAACACTAATTTGAAAGGATACATGTACCCCAATGTCCATAGCAGCATTATTTACAATAGACAAGATATGGAAGCAACTGAATGTCTATCAACAGATGAATGGATAAAGAAGATGTGATATATCTAGGTCTAGATCTAGATCTGTATATCTATCTATCTATCTATCTATCTATCTAATGGAATATTACTCAGCCACAAAAAAAATGAAAATTTGCCATTTGCAACAGCATGGATGGACCTGGAGGGTATTATGCTTACTGAAGTAAGTCAGACAGAGAAAGACAAATACTGTATGGTGTCACCTATATATGGAATCTAAAAAATAATTAAATAATGAATATAACAAAACAAAAACAGACTCATGGGTATAGAGAACAAGCTAGTGGCTACCAGTGGAGAGAGGGAAGGGAGGAGGACCAAGATAGGGGTAGAGGATAAAGAGGTACAAACTACTATGCATAAAATAAATAAGCTACAGGATATATTGTATAGCACATGGAATATAACCAGTATTTTATAATTTTAAATGGAGTATAATCTATAAAAATATTGAATCATTATGTTGTACACCTGAAACTAATATAATATTGTAAATCAACTGTATTTCAATTAAAAAAGAGATATCCACTATATTTTCCTTGGTTTAATTTCTGCTTATTGTCTTTTCCTCTCATTAATTGTGATGTTTTATTATGCTTTCTGATTATCTTGTTGATTACCTTCCCATTCCTAATAGTCAGAATTACACTGATCACTTCTATTACATCAAAATTATGTTCCCATTATTGTCATAATCTTGCACAGCCTTTCTCCCAAGATGAGCCCTAGTGGTCTATATTATAGCTATTGATATAATTCTGCTGCCTTCTAATTGCAGCGTTGCAGATGAGAAATCCAAGGTTAGTCTGATTCTCTTTTGTGTGTGTTTCCTTCTTCTCCCTTCCCCCTCCTTTCTGTTTGACAGCTTTCAATATTTTTGTCTTTACCCTTTGAGAAGATTCAATATCATAATTTAGGAATTTCACTAGGATATTTCTAGGTGTCTGTTTATTTTCATCAGTTTTCACTTAGTTTTTTTAAAATGTCATTTCAATCTTCAATTTCAAGTCTATTTGGAACTCAGGAGAAACAGTGTTTTCCATTTGTTCCCCCTCTTTCCTTCCAGATATCCTATTCTTTGCTTATTAGGTTTCTTGGATCTTTATCCAATTTGATTATCTTTTCCTTTTTTGATTTTGTTTTGTGCCTTGGCTTGCTTTTATGAGGCATTTCTCTTGATTTCCTAGATCTCCAATTTGACTCTCAATTGTAACTATCTTGTTTCTCAGTTTACTTATTTTATCTATTAAATACAGAGGTTTTGTTTTGTTTTCAGCTTCTGAAAGTCCCTTGGTGCTGAAACTGCATCTTTTTTGAGAGTCGTCACCACCTTTTAAAATTAATATTCTCATATGCTCTTCCAACAGCCCTTCTTCAGCAGGAACCACCTGCTCTACACCTCCTATTTAGTCATTCCGCCTTAAGATTCCAGAGTTCCCTTAAGTGATTTGTAATTTTGCTCTGTCTTTTTACGATTTGTGTGATCCCTTCAGCCCCATATAGGCAGGTTGTTTGCATTTCTACTAGTGGTGTCAGAATGACAGGTGATAGAACATACAATGATTTTTGCTTTTCTGAACAAGAGATGATTGAACTGGCAACTATCACCCCTCTTTTGATTTTTTATAAGAATATTTCCCTGCTCTTAGGTCTATAAACAGAAGGTACTTGGAGAAATTCCACCTGTGCAGTTCCCTTCCTGGACCACTAGAAATAGCAGGATCAGGCAGATCCTCCTTTCTAGAATCGCACAATGCAGGCAGTTAAAGCCTCTCTTTATCCCCCTTTCTCCCTTGATAACCATAAACTTTTTTTTCTACATCTGGGATAAATAGGGAGATTGGGATTGACATATACACACTACAAATATAAAATAGATAACTAATAAGGACCAACTGTATAGCACAGGGAACTCTACTCAATACTCTGTAATGACCTATATGGGAAAGGAATCTTAAAAAGAGTGGATATATGTATACATATAACTGATTCACTTTGCTGTACAGCAGAAACTAACACAACATTTTAAATCAACTATACTCCAATAAAAATTAATTTTAAAAAAGCCTCTCTTCAAGCAGTTCACAGCCTTCTGCTGGCTAAGTTCCCCCCACTTTTCCAAAAACCACAAAAATACCCAACTTCTTCCCAGGCCTGAGGAAATGAAAATCTATTCCTCTGGAACCTTGGCTCTTACTTGGATCTAAGGATAATAAAGCCCACTCTCTCTCCTCACAATCTCTGAGATCTCTAATGTGCCCTCCAGATGCCACCAGTTTAGCTGCCTTGGGCATGGTATCATTGCATACTGTTTCAGGTAGTTGTAGCTATTTCATTTTCAATGCTATATAGTATTCCACTGATGAGTATAGTTTATTCATTCTACAGTTGAAAGACTTTGGGGTTATTTCCAATTTGGGGCCACTATAAACAATTCTCTGCAAATATTCCTATAGGTGTTTCCTGGTGCGCATGAGCAGGCATTTTTCTACAGCAGGGCAGTCTGCTACTCCTAGGGTGCTCTAAGACCTTTTCAGGGGTTCATGAGGTCAAAACTTTTTATAAGACATGATTTGCTTTTTCTCACTGAGTTTACATTTGCACCAATAGTACAAAAACAATGGTGGTAAAACTACTCAACATGAATCAAGGTAGTGGCACCATACTGCACTAGTAGTCATTGTATTATTCATCACAATGTACCACAATTGAAAAAAAAAGCCAGTTACCTTTAAGAATGCCCTGTATAAGTAGGAAAAATTACTAATTGTATTAAACCTTGATTCTTGAGTAAATATCTTTTTAATATTCTGTGTAGCATTGAAAAAATATCAAGTATATAGGAAATATTTAAGAAGGGCAAAACTTCTACAAGGAAAACTCTGTAACTTCATGGAAGGGCATTGAATAAGACTTAAATAGATGGAGAAATATACCACATTCATTAGAAGGCTCAATGTTGTAAAGATGTTAATTCTCCCAAAGTTTATTCAAAGATTCAATGCACAGAGATTGCTGACATTGTTTTACATTTTTGCAAAACTCTTTAACATCTCGCTTGATGGAAGACAGCAGGATTCCTAGGTACTTGATATTTTTTGATGCTGTAATAAAAAGGATCTTTCACAAATTTTCTCTTAGTGGCTGATACACAAGAATATCATTGTTTAAAAAAATATTAGCTTTGTATCCAGCCAATGTACTAAAGTTCTTATTTTTTATTAATTAATTAATTTATTTATTTATTTATTTTTGGCTGTGTTGGGTCTTCGTTTCTGTGCGAGGGCTTTCTCTAGTTGCAGCAAGCGGGGTCCACTCTTCATCGTGGGCCTCTCACTATCACGGCCTCTCACGTTGTGGAGCACAGGCTCCAGACACACAGGCTCAGTAGTTGTGGCTCATGGGCCTAGTTGCTCTGCGGCATGTGGGATCTTCCCACACCAGGGCTCGAACCCGTGTCCCCTGCATTGACAGGCAGATTCTCAACCACTGCACCACCAGGGAAGCCCTAAATTTCTTATTAATGCTAATAGTCTAATTGTAGATTTTTCCAGATTTTCTAGGTACACAATAATTTCACCAGTGAACCGTGGCAGTCTTATTTCTTCATTTATGATCTTTGTACCTTGCATTTATTTTTCTTGCCTTAATGCGCTGGGGAGGATCTCTACTACAATGTCAGACTGCAATTGTTATATCAGGCATCATTGTCTTTTTTGCCATTTTATAGATATTCTCTACCACATCAGGAAGGATGTCCTGTTCAGAGAGTCCTGAGCTGCACCACTGCCACCACCATCTTAGTTACTATCACTCTCTGGAGGAGCCACAGCTGCTACAGCTGGACTCAGTCACCATCACCACACCCATGAGCAGCCAGGTGAGACCCAGCACCCCACAGTCTGGCCCTCAGTGATGCCCATACCAAACCCCGCACCTGGAGCAGTGGGTGAAGGGAGCAGTGGCCCCAGCAGCCTCATCTAGGAGGCACCAAGAAAGTCATCACAATGAGGGTTTGGGGAAAAGTAAAAAAGCTCAATATAAGAAACAGATATGGTTTCATCAACAGGAAGATGTTTTTGCACACTAGAATGCCAGAAAGAAGGAAATCCCAGGAGCTACCTTTGCAGTGTAAGATGAGGAGAGACTGTGGAGTTTGATTTTGTTGAAGGGGAGAAGGATGGAGAAGCAGCAGATGTTACAGGTCCCGGTGGAGTTCCAGAGCAAGGCAGTAGCAGACCATAAGCAGTGCTTATAAACCCTACACATGTGGTAGGGGTCCTCCACATGATTACCAGCAGAATTTTCAGAAGAGTGAGAGTGGAAAGAAAGGGATTGAAGAGGGCTCCAGAAGGCCGGGCCCAGCAGCGCCATCCCTACCACAAGCACCTTACAGAGACCCTATGGGCACCCCACACAATAGTCCTGGGCAGGGAGAAGGGAGGAGGGTGCTGAGAACTAGAGTGTAGAAGAACAAGGTAGACCTGTGAGACAGAATATGTATCAGGTTATTGACGGTGATTCTGCAGGGGCTCTTCTCACAGAAGGCAGCCTACAGAGGATAGCAATGAAGAAGATAAAGGAAATCAAGAAGAGGAGACCCCAGGTCAGCAGACACCTCAACATCTATTCCACAGAAGATGCCCAGAAAACCCACTACCACAAGGTGGCAAAGAGACAAGAGCAACTGAGAGTTTGACTGCTCCTGAGGCCGAGCAGGGCATGGCTGAGTAAATGGGGCTTACCAGCTCTACCATTACCAGATTTAGTCATCTGAGGAGAGGAAATGAGTATGAAGTTCCAACAATAAGGATGAACAAAAATGGGAGAAGACCTTAAGTGCTTGCTCTTTGCCTGTTGACTGGATAACTAGAACCATCTGCAATATCTGTGCAGCTTATGGCTTTTATTATTTTTATCTAAAGATGTCTCTTTCTGGTTAATGACAAATGTGTGTTTTTTTAAAGCCTGTTTTCTCTCAGTATATCTTTAGAGGTTTTTAAATTGTTTTATATCTGGTCAAGTTGAGATTTTTAAGAACTCATTTTAATTTTTTTAAATTTACTTTTTTAAATTGAAGTATAGCTGATTTACAATGTTGTGGTAGTTCCTGGTGTATGGCAAAGTCATTCAGATATATATAGATATGTGTGTGTGTGTGTATGTATATATATATATATATATATATATATATTCTTTTCCATTATAGTTTATTACAAGATATTAAATAGAGTTCCCTGAGCTATACAGTAGGACCTTGTTTTTTCTATTTTATAAATATATAGTACTGTGTATCTGCTAATCTCAAACTCCTAATGTGCACCCCCCCTTTCTTCTTTGGTAACCATAAGTTTGTTTTCTATGTCTGTGAGTCTATTTCTGTTTTGTAAATAAGTTCATTTATATCATATTTTAGATTCCACATATAAGTGATATTATATTATATTTTTCTTTCACGGTCTGATTTACTTCATTTAGAAGGATAATCTCTAGGTCCATCCATGTTGCTGCAAATGGCATTATTTTATTATTTTTTAAAGCTGGGTAGTATTCCACTCTATATATATACCATGTCTTCTTTATCCATTCATCTGTTGATGGACATTTAGGTTCCTACCATGTCTTGGCTATTGTAAATAGTGCTGCTGTGAACATTGGGATGCATGTATCTTTTCGAATTATAGTTTTCTCTGGATATATTATATAAATAATATAACTCATTTTTAAATTGTAAGAAATGTTTGCTTCTTAATTTTTTCCAAAAATGTCAATAAACTGCAAGCACCTGTTAGTAAAGGTCTTAAATAGTAATAATAATAATAAAAAGAAAGCATCCTTTCTATTTCTATTCAGCTAAGTGATTCTTCCTTAAAATTATAAACGAATGTTGCATTTTATCAAAAGATTTCCCCACATCAATTGGGATAATCATATAATTTTTTCTCCTTAGCCTATTAATAAGGTAAATTACCTTGACTGATTTTTCTAATGTTGAATCAGCTTTGCATTTTGGCATTAAATCCAACTTATTCATGTTTTATATCCTTCTATAAATCGTTGGATTTGCTTTCTAAAATTTTTTGAAAATGATTGCATCTATGTTCAAGAGTGAAATTTGCTTATAATTTTCAGTTCTTTTAATATTTCTGCCAGGTTCGGTATCCAGGTTATGCTTAAGTTGGAATGTGTTTACTTATTTTTTAATTTCTCATGATTATATAAAGATTCAAGTATTTCTTCCATAAATTGCTGGTAGATTTACTGGTGAAACCATCTGGACTTGGAGTTTTATACTCAGAAATATATTTTTTACTACTAATTCTATTTCTTTAAGGCTTACATAGATTTTTCAGCTTTTCTCCATAATTTAATTGAACTTTATTGATGGAAATGTTAATTGTTTTCAGTTTTCACTATTACAAAGGATGCTGCAATGAACACATTTATACAAGTATTTTGCAAGTTTGTGCATCTTTACATTTTAAACATATTTATAAGATACATTTTAAACATCTTTATAAGATAAATGCTTATAAGGGGAATTGCTGGGTCACAAAGTATGAACATTTTTAGTTGTCTTGGTCTTGACATCAGGCCATTTCTTTCCTGAAGAAACAGCATTGGAGAGAGAAATGCCCTCTGTATTAGTTATTTATGGTGAGTAACAAATGACTCCAAAACTTGATGGTTTAAAACAATAATAGACAATTATTATCCTCACAGTTTCTGTGACTCAGAAGTTGTGAGTGGCTTAGTTGAGTGGTTCTGACTTGGGCTCTCTCATGAGATGGTCATCAAGATGTCAGCCAGGACTGCAACATTTGAGGGCTTGTCTGAGGCTGGAGCAATATTTTCAAGATGGCTCACTCATGTAGCTGACAAGTGGGTGTCAGTCCTTAACAGGTGGCCTCAGTTTCTTCCCCAATGGGGGCTCTCCACACCCTGCTTGAGTATCATCACAACATGGCAGTGGAGTTCCCCAGAACAAGCTATCTGAGAGAGAGAGAGAGAAAGAGAGAAGCAGCAGTGGCTTTTGAATGAACTTTGGAAATCACACACCATTACTTCTGCCATACTCTATTCCTTAGAAAAGCATCACTGACTCTGGCCCACACTGAAGGTATGGGGAGTTAGACTCCACCCTTTGAAGGAACAAGTGTCAAAGAAGTTACAAGTGTATTTTAAAACCATCACAATCTCTCTGTAAGCCTAGTTTAAGTAGGTTTATCTCCTTGCATGAACCTTCAAAAATGTGTTTCTAAGGAAAATTTCTCAGCCCACTGAAGTCACTGAAGCAAATGGCAACAGCTGGTGAGAGTGTGGAACTGGAGCTACAAGAAGTTAAGCACCTGCTGCCCTTAGTGTCCAGTGTCCTTAGTGTCCTGGCTATGATCCAGCCTCAAGATTTATGTCTTAATTATGTAAATAGAGCAATTATGCCAGCAGAGGCTCTGGTAAGCTAATTACTAAACAAGAAATCAATGCTGCTGAAGTCAAGACTAATGAATCCCAAGGCACCCAACACCCTGATTGTAATTGCAATATTGAGGACCTTATTTCAATCGACCGTACCAGAGAGGTTGGAGGGAAGAGGGCCATTCTCGCCATGATTGATTCATTGAGACCCTATCCAAGATTCCTTTTCTCATGGATGCTGGGGGGCTGGAACCAACCTCTGGCCACCCTCTCCCATCCCATGGCCACCTCTACACATACCCAGTCAGCCTGTAATAGCTCAGACTCTGGGAAGTGACCATACGGATTATTATGGTCAGTGCCAGTAGGCAGGGAGGGGCTCTGACCAGAGCATCAGCTCAGTTGGACGTGACTTTTACATTTGGAGGACTGAAGCAGGGTGAGAGGGTTTCACTGGGACCCCCTTCTCCCCAGCTCCCTGCTTTGCATGAGATGTCTGATTGCCCCTGACAATGGACAAGACTGGATAGAGAGGTCTCCTGACCCTAAAGGTTCCTGGAGGCATAAGAGTGCCTACTCTCTTCATTGTCCACCCTTTGTCCTCTCCAACTCTCACATCACAGGGCTCTGGGTTCTGTCTCTCTTGCTTTATGTGACAATTTTCCAAATTGTCTTGTCTCACCCTTAGATTTTATCCAGTGCTGCTATAAGGAATAGCCATGTGCAATCTGGTTCTGTAGTTATTATAAAAATACTGTTGAGGACCATGAGTTGCTGTACACCTACAACAAGATGATTTGGGGGGGAGGGAGTCGTGGCCAATCTCCAAACCAAAGCAGTTGACAAGAAGCACTGAGGAACTCTGCATTCTAAAAAGCATTGCCCAGGAACAGAAACCATGCATCCTGGCAAGGACAAGGTGGTTTGAAAACAGGTTGCAGAATTGGCCTGCCACCTTCAATCCACATCCAATCCTGACCTTTATTCTTCCACCCTTGTTTATATGAAAAGAGGATCAGGGAATGTGGAGAGATGGCATCAGACCTGCCAACCTTACAGCATTCGTGATGAGGGGAGATTCTCTTTTCTTTCCATGGGAAGACATATGTGATCACAGAGTCAACTGGCTACTTCTGGTCTAGAGGTTTTTGTGAGGGGCCTGTGGAGGTGGCCTATGCCAGCAGAGGGACAGGGGACTGCAGAAGACCTGGGAAGGAAGAACTGGAGGAACCCACATCCCCTCATCCTTGGAGAATACAAAGGAAGTCCACAGCCTTTCCTGTCATTCCACCTGCAGGAGCATGGAATGAGAGGGGTCAGGAACTGTGGACTGCCCAGGCAGTTGCTGTGACAAGTGAGGAGAACCTCCATCCAGAGAAGGTTGGGGACCATAACCCGGACTGAAGGAGGACTTTGCCCCCTTCATTCTGAGTGAGCTGTCATACGAGAGGAGATCCAGGTTGAGTTGAGCATTGCTCCAAAACACCACCCCACCTTCAATGTAGAATCTACTAGCCTTACATGGGATCAGACTGAACCAGGCCAAGATTGGAGATGCCTCCTCACCACCACTGGTCCTCAGCCATGCTGAGATGCCTCCTGCTTCCCCCTCCCTCCTTCCTGTCCCTAAGCCTAGAGAGCAAGACCCAGGAGAAGGTGGAGGAGGAGCAGAGGGGAAAGAAGAGACCACACTGCTCCTTCTTCTGGGTCCCTGAGGCTGAAATCTTCCTGGGTTTTGAGGAAGAGGAAGAGCTTTGAATCAGATACAAATTGGGAGTTTTAACCTGGACTGAGTTTTTAATAACTGAAAACGACAGGAACATTCACTGTCTGCCCAAAATATCATTAAGTGATGAGGAAAAGGGATTCGACAGAACACAGCAGAAAGCAGTGACTGGAAAGAATTAATTTTCGCATTTATACCCCATGAGTTGAGACTCTTCGGTAACCCACTGCACATCATTCCAGTCAGTGCTCCCTAAATAAAGCCCTAGGAGGGAAATTAGTTTCAGAAATTTTTGCAAGGCTCTCCAGGACATGAGGAAATGAACACATTCACACACTATGGGAGTTAAGATAAACTGGGGAGGTCTTTTGGGGGGATGATTTGGAAATATGTGTCATAAGCCTTAAAAATGTGCATATCTTTGACCCAGCAGTTTTATTCTTCGGAATATATATATTTATTCAACAGATTTTTATGGAGCACCAAATTTGTGCCGGACACTGTTCAGGTACGTTAACAAGATGGACATGATCCCTATCCTTACAGACCTTACAGTTTACTGAAGGGAGACAGAAAAACAGGATGTTACAATACAGCATCAATCATGCTCTAGCAGAATGAAGTGATGGTGGTGATGGTGGCCACCATGGGAGGGATATCTGTCTGTGACGATAATGGTGATGGCAGAGTGTCAGGGAGGTTCATCTGAGGAAGTGATGTGTGAAAGATGAATACGGTGAGCTAGGCATGGGATCCCAGGTGAAGAAAGAATGTTCTAGGCAGGAAGAGTATGTACAAGATCGCAGAGGCAGGGAGAGCATAGCATAGTTCAGGAGCCTAAGGAAGTTTGGTTTGGCCAGAGAAGCAAGAGTGAGAGGATGAAAAGGTGGGAGGATGGAAAGGGAGGCAAGGGACCCTAAGGAAATAATTGAGGGTACATGCAAAAGCTCACCAAAGCATCAGTGATGGCTATTATAGCTGAAGCTTGGAGACAACTTAGATGTCAATTAATAGGTTCCCAGTAACACCAGTACAACAAAACACTGCACAGCTACAAATGAGGCTGTGGAAGAATATTTATTGACACAAAAAGATGTTCAATGTTATATTGTCAAATAAAAAATCAGGATATAAGACTGTATATATAGTATGATCTTTTTTTTGTGTGTGTGTGGTACGTGCGCCTCTCACTGCTGTGGCCTCTCCCGTTGCAGAGCACAGGCTCCGGATGCACAGTTTCAGCGGCCATGGCCCACGGGCCCAGCTGCTCCACGGCACGTGGGATCCTCCCAGACCGGGGCACGAACCCGTGTCCCCTGCATCGGCAGGCAGACTCTCAACCACTGTGCCACCAGGGAAGCCCTGGTCTTATTTTTATGTTTAAAATTATACAAAGATTCTAGAGAAAATATATTTTATTAACATTTATCTCTGGGTGCTGGGATTGTGGGTAAATTTCATTCCTTCCTTTTTGCTCAACTGTAGTTTCTACAGTAGTTTATCTGTATGCAAGTATTGCTTGGGTAATAAGGAAGTGAAAGTTATAAGACACAAAATCACTGAAATGTAAGCTGAAAAAATTTGATGCCAGGAAAATCTTGATCTTCCTGTTAAGTGTGAAGAAATTATTCAAAATTGAGAAGGGGAAGTCGTATAAAAGACAACTGACATGGAATATCAATTTTAACACTTATGGGCTTCAACCGACTCTGCAAGGGCATTCAGACTGTCTACCTCCAGGCGTGCTGCCTTTCCCAGCTTCATGCAGCACTGCCTGGCCCCAGGCAGTGCCAGCTTTTCTTGGACATCACCAATTCTGGTTCCACTTCCTTCCTGGTCCTTGTATAACAAAGCTACATTTTCTAGTTTCATCTCAGATGCTTCTTTTAATTTTTTTAGACAGCTTTGTTGAGGTATAATTTATATACCAAAAAACCCCACACATATTTAATGTATATAATTTGATGAGTTTGGACTTATGCATACACCTGGGAAACTATCTACTTCAATCAAGGTTATAGACAAATGTATCACCTCCAAAAGTGTCCTTGTGCCTCTTTGTGGTTTGTGTGTGTGCCTGTGTGTTAATAACACTTAACATGGAATCTACCTTCTTAACCAAATTTTAAGTGCACAGTAAAGTATTTTTAAATATAGGCACTATGTTGTACAGTGAATCTCTAGAACTTATTCATACTGTATAACTGAAACTTTATACCCATTGAAAGATTTGCAAGCAGATAAAGTCTATTAAAGTCCTATGAATTCCAGTGAGTCATACAGCTTTGTCTAAAAAATAAGCATCTTCTGCTGATCCTACCAGGGCGGCCCTCTTTGGTACTTGCACACACATCTAGCACAATGAATATATATCAGTGTCCTATGGAGGCTTGTACAATTGAGCGTAGATGAGCTTGTGGTGTGCTTTCTCCCCTTGGATAACAATTCTTGTGTTAGTTATCATGATTCCTTTTTGCCTAATGCCTGTAGTCAGAAACCATGTGATGCTCAATTATTAGGGTGAAAGAGGAGCTCTTTAGAGTCAGGACTTTGAGTTCATCCTGATCCTTGGATGTGGCCCTGCTCCAGCCATGTGGCCCCTCTGCCTCAAGCCGACCAGTCTCCTCACTGTCCCTTGAAAGAAGAATGTTTTCCCCTTCCCTATTCCTGTGTTCATTCTGGTCCTCTCACCAAGAATTCCTTCTCTGCACCTCTTATGGTCTAACCAAATGCTACTGATCTGTCACAGTCTAGCTCGAGTCTCAGCTGTGTGACAGCCTGCCCGATGCTACAATTTACGTGTGTCTGGAGTCTACGTGCTTCATGGAAAGAGTGTAGATTTTGCCACTGGAAGCCCTAAGATCCAATTGCGACTTCACTACTTACTAGTTGAGTGATCTTGGGAAATTTACTTCACATTTGAGAAATTTTCTCTGTGAAAATTTTTTTCACAGAGATGTTGTGAGAATTACAAGATAATATAATTTTTAAGTCCCTTAAATTACCAAACACTACCTGTATTCAACAAGCATTTATTAAGCACGAATTGTGCAACCAACATTAAACTAGACATTACGCAAATGCTAGTTTTGTTATAACACTCAGTAATCAATAATAGTCTTCCAGGGAATCCAGCAAATAACATTCTGCTTTGTGCTTCTCATATTTCACCTGTGAATATATTAACTCTTTTGTATTTTGTAGGTTAACTATTTTGTGTTATGAAATAGCTATCAAATTCCTACTGTGAGCTTAGTGGGGATAAAATGATGAACAAGAACCTGCCCTCCTGCAGTGGCATGAGTACAAGGAGGAACTTTTGAAGGCTCTAAGGAAGGCAATGATTTAATGGGATTTGTGTCATCAAAAATATCATTTTTTTCTACTTTAGTTGGAACTTTCTTCCCTTCTTTGCCTGGCTAAGTCCTCCCTTTCTTTATTCCTCAAATTTGATGTCCCCTACTCCAAGGATACTTCTCTGACCTCCCATCCTGTGTTTGTGCCCTCCCATGTGCACTCCCTTTATTTTATTAAATTGAAGTATAGTTGATTTACAATGTTGTGTTAATTACTGTTGTACAGCAAAGTGGTTCAGATACACACACACACACACACACACACACACACACACACATATATATATATATATATACACATTCTTTTTTTTAATATTCTTTTCCATTATGGTTTATCACAGAATGTTGAATATAACTCTCTGTGCTATAAAGTAGGACCTTGTTTATCTATTCTATGTATAAAAGCTTACATCTGCTAACCCCAACCTCCCACCCCATCCCTCCCCCAACCCCTCCCCTTTGGCAACCACCAGTCTGTTCTTTATGTCCCTGATTCTGTTTCATAGATAGGTTCATTTGTGTCATATTTTAGATCCCACATATAAGTGATATCATATGGTATTTGTCTTTCTCTTTCTGACTTACTTTACTTAGTATGATAATCTCTAGTTGCATCCATGTTGCTGCAAATGGCATTATTTCATTCTTTTTTAGGGCTGAGTAGTATTCCATTGTGTATATGTACCACATATTCTTTATCAAGTCATCTGTTGATGGACATTTAGGTTGCTTCCATGTCTTGGCTATTGTGAATAGTGCTGCTGTGAATGTAAGGGTGCATGTATCTTTTTGAATTTTGGTTTTGTCCAGATATATGTCCAGGAGTGAGATTGCTGGATCATATGGTAATTCTATTTTTAGTTTTCTGAGGAAACTCCATACTGTTTTCCACAGTGGCTGCACCAACTTACACTCCCACCAACAGTGTAGGAGGGTTCCCTTTTCTCCACAGCCTTTCCAGCATTTGTTATTTGTTGACTTTTTAGTAATAGCCATTCTGACTGGTGTGAGGTGATACCTCAATGCAGTTTTGATTTGACACGTGCACTCTTTAGGTCTCAGTACAGCTCTCAGCACACTGGCTTGTAATTGTCTGATTGCCTGTCTAGTTGCCCCTGGGCCATGAGCTCCATGGGCTGACAGAACTCTTGCTTATCTTTTCATATTTGTGTTCTCAGTGTCCAGCCAGAGCACAGCGTAGGTGCTCAGTAAACACTGCTGAAAAAATAGTGACCCTGGCAAGAGCAGTTTCAGGGAAGTAGTGGAGCAAAGCCAGACAACAGCAAGATGAAGCAAGAACGAGGCACAATGAGAAGAGACACTTCTTCCGAGAATCTTACTTGAGAAGAGTACGGGTGAGCAGGGCAACAGCTGGAAGAGGACACGGGGAGATGGAGGGTTTGTTTTGTAAGATGGAAGAGACTTAGACATATTTAAATACTGGTGGGGACTATCTGGAAGGAAAGAAGGAGATTAAGATATCGGAGGCTGTAGGAGTCAATACTAATAACACAATAATGCTGCGGAGTAAGCGAGCCCCAGTCCCAGTGGCTTATGGTAAGAATAAACATTTATTTGACTCACTCATGTGTCTTCAGGGGGGCTCTGCACTGTGTCTCAGGTCTGCCTATCTAGGGCTGTTCCATGTGCCTTCCATCCTTGGGCCAGTGAGCTAGCCGAGCATGTTTTTCTCATTGTGTTGGCAGAGGCTGAAGAGAGAGGATCAGAAACAAGCAAGGCTCTTAAGGCCTTGGCTCAGGACAGACACACTATCACTTCTGCCCACATTCCACTGTGCAAAACCAGTCACGTGGCAGTCTCAATGTGAACATCAATCAGGCAGGGAAAAGTGCTTTGCCTACAGGGGACCATAGCAAAGATGGGAAGAAAGAATTGTGAGCTAAGAATAGAGAGGTTTGCATGCCAGAGAGAGAGAGAGAGAGAGAGAGAGGAAATATGGAGCCAATTGATGAGGTGGATTACTTGAGGATTGAGAATGGCAAGAGAATAAAATATTGGCAATAGAGTAGCTCAAATAATAAACCATGTGGTCCAGGCTAGACAGAGAAGAATGGAAAGAAAGTGGAGGCTGACCGGGTGAGAAAGTATAGGGAACAAGAGGTGCTGGTGAGGCTGAGGATGAGATGGGTCCAAGTACCTGAGCTGGAGATGGTAAGATAAGAGGTTGAAGGCAGAGAGTGAGGCCTTTGAATCTGAACTTTTTGCAGTGGCACAATCCAAGCTGCTGACCAGACTTAGTCTGTAGCTGTAAACAGTTGAACCTGAGAGGAGGTGAAGGTAGTCCGAGCTAAGGCTGTCGAGGCACTGGGAGGCCCAGGGCTTGGATGGGGGGTTCACGCAGATGAAGACATCCCCAGGGTTCCAGCAGGGCTGGGTTGGAGGAGACTGTGAGGGAGGTTGTCTCGAGGGAAACTGGAGAAGATAGGGATGGAGTCGGGGAGGGACCCGGGCCTTACTTTACATGGAAGTAGAGGCGAAATTTGTGAAAGCTGCATTAGGGAGCCGGAAAGATGTCATCTCTGGCTCCTGATGGAGACATTTGTGGGTTGTGGAAGAAAGAGCAATTCCTAATCGATAAGCCTGCAGGGAAAACAAAAGTTGGAGGAAAAAGCCAAGTTTCAGTTAAGCTAGAAAGAGAAGAGCCATTCAGTGGAAGAGTTTGAGGGAACAGGAAATTCTGTTTACTGAAAAGTTGGTTCCATGGGAAACCATGGGATCTGGCATTGTGGTGGAGGAAGCCCTAGGCAGTGGGAGAGGAGAGATACATTGGAGGAAGGAGCGTGGATGTGAGGTACGGCTGGGTCCGTGGGGGAAAGAAGGTCCCAGGTATTTCTGGAAAGAGGAAATCTAAAGCCAGAAGACTTAGTTCCTGGGACTCTCATCATGTGGGGAAAACAACAGAAGTCCTTAGACGATGAGGCAGCCCTAACTCACTAGAAAAGTACCAGGCCCTTAAGGAACGCTTAACAGAACGAATACATGTCCAGAGAAAATACTGGGTCCGTGAGCCACCTTCTCCTCTACTGGAAAAGGCGATGGCTCTGATCTTGTCCAGAGCAGGGAAAAGTCAGCAGCCTGCTGCGCTGCAGTAACCTGACCCCTATTGCTTCCAAACCTGTGAATTACCTGTCCAGATATTTCCAAACCTTTGATTATGGGTTTTTGATTTCTCATGAACTTTTATGGGGTTTACCTTGGCAATTAAATTACGTATGCTATTTATCAGGTCATCTTCTCCAATTAAGATGATAATGAGCTTCCATGTTCTACCAGATATTTATCAGCCTCTCTATGAAAAAGAGCTTAATGAAACACTCAAGACAGGTAATCACGTTAACAAGGGGTGCCCCTGGGGAGGATTTGAGATGTCTAACAATAGAGTGGAGAGTAATGGGACTTCATGGTAAATAGTTCTGACAATCACAGACCTAATGGCACTTGAATGAATGTCTGGGCTAGTTGGGAGGACTGGGCATTTCTTCCCTTGGCAGGTCATAGAAACCAGAAGCTGGTGCAATACTGTGGGCAACCGGCCTTGATAGTATGATGGCCAACAAAAACTTACTGCTACTACTATTTGTCAAATGCCTATTGTGTATAAGGCATTGTACTAGGGGCTCTACAAGCATTATGCCAAGTCAGACTTACTGAAACCTACTTTATAAGTAAGTACAACACTATGTTGTATTTTCCTGACAAAGCAACTAAGGCTCAAAGGGATGCAGTAACTTGCCTGAGGTCATATGGCAGATAAGTAGCAACACTGAGACTTGAATTCTGGTTGAGAAGAGGCATGCTCCTCCATGTGACAGGAGAGTGATGTGAAGCAGAGAAGTTCTAGTTGCAATGGTGCCTGTCACTAAGCCCATGTGGCTGCCACAGAAATGGCTTTGACCAAGGGCAGCAAATATGTGGCACATGTACTGCCTGTCACTCCCTCTTGTTCTCCCCATGCCAGACATCTCTAATTTATCATGATACTCTCTTCCATTGAGCACAGATGAGGCCTCGTAATCATTCTCACCACAGCACTGCAGGCAGTAACTAAGTCAGTCAGAACTGACATGTGAGATGAAATCTCTTTGCCATCCTTGACACAGATGCTCTATGAAAACATGAGGGACAAAGCACTGGGCTTGGAGTTTGAGGAACCCAGCTTTGAATCCTAGTTCTCCCTCTTCAAACAGTCCCAGAGCCCATTTTACCACTTGTGACATCAAGGGTTGTGGGGATTAAATTAAACACCAACATGGGAAGCACAGCACCTACAGCAGAGTAAGCCCCAGAGAAGTGTTGTTTCCTCATTTTATAAACAATGACCAACACGTTCAGACTTGGATCAGGGGCAAGTGTAGTTTTCTCAAACTCTTAGAAAACTCCCTGAAGGACAAAGGCAGTGACAGAATAGCCTGGATCCCAGAGAAGGCATGGAGAGTGTCAAGGTCCAGGGGCGAGGACCTACAGTGATGAGAGTCACTGAGGTGCTCAAGGGCAGTCCCTCCAGGTTTGTCCCCCAGGGAATAGAGAGGCAAGGAAGCCACCATCTGGGACCAACTCTGACCTCATTCTCTTCTCTTTTTCTGATTTCCTTCCAGTGGTCCAACCAGGTGCAGGGGGGGCCTTGATGCAGTCCCTGCAGTTCAGCTCCAGGGCTAGCACAGGTGGAGAACAGTAGAGAGCAGACCTGGAAGGGGAAATCTGAGATCTCCAGCATGGAGACTTTTCTCCCTGGCAGTGGTCTTAAATTGAGAACTTGAACACTGTTCTGCTGGTTCCTTCATTTCCTGGTTTGAGTTTTGCTAATCTATACCCTACATCTAGCAGAGAACCAAAGAAAGGAGAAGGAAGCCAGAGTAGCAGTAAAGACCACCTGCAGTTAAAAGAGCAGGCCCCAGAAAACAGGGGATTGTAGGTCTGGTAGGCTGGCTAGTCTGGCAAGTGGTTGTCTGGAAGACTGGGCAACAGGCAGCAGGGCAGTGGTGTAATCATGGGCAAAGGAGGGGGTGTCCAAATGGAGGGACATAGATGGTCCATCCAGCTGGTTGGGCACAGCTATGAGGATGCTCAGGCAGGCTTGAGACCTCAGCAGATAAATTCAGCTCAACACTCACTGAGTAGTTTTCTCTGTTTCTGGTTCCATTCTAGGCACTGAGAAACTAAAGATGGGCAAGATAATCCTTTCTAGTAATTGCAACAGTAATGGGAAGTGTGATTGTATAGAGATACTTAATGTGCTCTGGGGACCCCATCAGGACCTGCTGGAGAGAAGGATGCCTGGGGAGAGGAAAACATTCCAGCCAGAGGGAAGAGTACAAGCAAATGTCCGTGGATGTGAGAGCCCACAGCATAGTTAGGCACTGCTGCAGATTAAAGTGGGAGAAGAGGAGGGGCAAGAGATGAGGCTGGAGATGTGGGTGGAGGCAGGTGGAGGCTGCTCCTTGTCAGGAGCAGACAAGGAGGACCACACTCCCTGGTAGCTGACAGGCAGGCCTTGAAGAGTTTAGCAGAGGGGTAATGTGGTTACATCTGCCTTTGGATGGCTCTCTCTTGACGCTGGGCCAAAGTTGGATCTAGGGTTAAGTTTGGAGGCAGAGAGAGCAGTGAGGAGGAAATTACAATGGTCCAGGTGGGAGGGGACCAGGGCCCGAGCTAGGCAAGTGTGCCAGAAAGAACTGGTCCTGCAGAGCCCAACACAGCTCAGCTACTGGGCCTGTGCCCGCCATACCTGGCAGGATGCTGGGAACCCTTCCCCAAAGGACGGAAGGTACTGCTGCTGCTGCTTCCTTGCAGGTGGCTTTCCCCAGCTGTCTGGCTGAGCAAATTCTCCTTAAACCATGCTTAGGACAGTCATGGTTATAAGCAAATGATATTGCCCATAGGTAATTACAAGATTACCCAGTGGGCTCAGGAAAACCCAAATAGTTCTCAGGTTGCCAGCATGAGTGGCAAAGAGGTAAGCCAAGGCCCTCTAGGAGGGCTTGCTGGATGTTGCTGGAAGCTGGGCAGGGTGGGGAAAGATGAGGAAGGATGGACATCCCCGTAGCTGGGGAGGATGTTCCCCAGGAGTGTCACAGTAGAGAAGAGGATGCCCGTGGAAGCAGGTGGGTTTACTCCATAATTCCTACTAAGTCCCCTGCCTGATAAGTCAAGTCCATCACTATAATAGTAAATCCCACTTAAGGAGCACTTCCTGTGGGCCAAGTATTCTTTCTCAGGGAGCTCCCCCATACCGGATCACATTTAATTTTCACAAAAACTTTAAAAAATAAACTATTATATCCATTTTACAGATAAGGAAATTGAGACTTAGTTAAGCAAAGAAACTCGTCCAAAGTCACAGAGCTAGGCAACAGCACACAGGTTTTGGAGCCCTGCATGGGTTTGGCCATCTCAGCACAGACCCCTGTAGCAATTTTGTGATAGAAATGGGGGCGGGAGAATCAGACGGGAAAACCAGTCACTCGGCTTTGAGGGAAGGTCAGGACACGGGCAAGGGAGTTTCTCCTCCTGAACTTGTGCGCTCTTCCTTGTAACCCAAGCAGACCAGGGGCTCAGTCGGGACTGGGTGACTGGTAGGGTGGCTTCTTTCGGTACTAGTTTTTTGCAGAGGAGAAGGTGCTATGCCCAAAACAAGAATATGTCACAGAACAAAGAGGGGCCAGATATGTCTTTGATCTCATCATTCTCCTTGCCTTTCTCCTTCCCTCTCTCCTACCTCTCACCTCTCTCCACCTTTCCCTCCTTCACTCACCCCTTTCCTCCTTCCTGGAACCTCAGAGTCAAGTCAACACCCAACTACTCTCTCAAAATCCCTGACAGTTGAACCCACCTGTCCAGCCACCCTTTGTCCACACTCCGGGCATCTGGACTGCTCTCTTCCTTGACTTCCAACTCTCCCCGTTCCTACCCCCATCAAAGCTTCCACATCCCCAGAGGCTCTCAGCTACAAAGTTGGAAAGCAATCAAAACAAAACAACTCACACTAAATTGGGTACAACAGAAAACTCTCCTTTAAGCCCTCAGGGGTGTTTGTTCGTTAAGCCAAATGGACGACTAACTGGGGAGATTTCTCTTAACAAACATTTGTTGAGAGTCTACCTTGTCATGAGTTGGTTCTGTGCTGGGGGATGGAGGGAGGGATGCAGGTGACCCAGGGGATCTCACTCTTTAGTCAAGAAGTAAGACAAGAACACAAATAATGATGTCATGAATGTCACAAAGAGGTGCATGAGTTTATTAAAACTGGGGAGGGGTGAGGGAGATGAGGGTGGGGTGAGGGAGATAAGGAAAGGCCTATGGAACACAACAGTTTGAGCTGGGCTCTGAAAGACTAGTGGGAATCAGACATATAGATGGGGGTGGGGGGAAGTCAGTCATCTCAGACAAAGAGAGCAGTGTGGACACAGTCCTGGAGATGGGCCTGGAACATGACTCAATGGGCAATTCCAGTGTGTGAGGAAGAGGTTTCTGCTTGAAAGTAGACAGAGAAAGGGATTTAAGTCCCATCCCTTGGCTTGTTCTTGCAGCACAAGGACCCAAGGTCTATAATCCTGCTTCCTTCCTCTTCCCATGATGCCCCACCCAGTCCAGTCCCTGCCTCACTGGAGGAAGGGGCCAGGGCTCTTCTGTCTCTCACCGGTCTTATCTAAGGGCTTGCCTTGAATCACATCCCATCAACTCAGCTCCCAACTGACTCTCCAAATCTGTAGACAGCCCTACCCGTCATCAGATCTGTCAGAGACCAGATGATAGACCTGAGGGCCCTCTATGGAGCCTCAGAGTAGCACCCCAATCTTTCCCAGTGTCTCCTTTCCCTCCCCCCATCAAGTTGACCCTCTCCAAATACTTGCTTTCTATAACTGTAATAATAGTCTTCCCTCTGAATAACATACCCACTATTTATGCCTAATTACCATGTGGTCCAATAATGATACGCAGAACACTAAGTGATTGAGATCAACTTTGCTTGAAGTTTTGCTTCATTACAACACCAAACTTGATTCATATATACTGAATATTTAACCTGTCCGGGCCTTGGCTCCCATGTAAAATGAGGGGTATTGATTAGATTAGTGTTTCCCCATCTGGCTGATGCTCAGAACCACTGGTTGGTTTTTTAGAAATATCAGAACGCCCACTTTCTAAATTCTTATAGAGTAGGTCTGGCGTTTGAGATCTTAGACCTATATTTCTCTTAGTTTCCCAGGTGTTTGCATTGCATCCAATCTAAGGACTGATATTTGGGAAACTGAGGTAGATCATCTCTGTGACTCTTTCCTAAACTCACTGATTCATTCTCTGCAGAGGGGACACCAGCCGAGATGAGACTGGAGAGAGGCAAGGGACAGATATGGCAGATTTGATCCATTTTAACAAGAGTAGAATTTATCTCAAAGGCAAGGGAAAGACTTTGCAGGGTTTTCAGCAGGGGTGACATGATCAAATTTATGTTTTAGAAACAACCTTCTTATGCAGCGTGGAAGATGGGCCAGAGGTGGGAGACCCGAGAAAAGGCTTTGGTAATAACTGCCTGAGATGATGCTGCTGACTTGGATTGCACTGGTGGCAGCAAGGGTGCATTCGGAAAGTAGAATGGACAGAACAGACTCATTTCTTGTTGCCTTTGGATCTGGGACATGGTGGATCATTGCTGTTAGGCTTTGCAGCTTTTGTCCCTTCCTAAACTGTGTGGTTCCTGGTCAGCTCAGTTAGAGGTAGATGTCCCAGATTTTGACTCAGGAGCTGGTGACTCAGAGAAGCAAGGAGAGCAGATCATCCATTCCAGAGGCAGCCCAAGTAGCCACAACTTCAGTTTCCAGAAGCAGCATGACAGAATGCCAGGGGAATGCCAGTGCCTGATGCCAGCAGCGGTGCTGATGCCATCTGGTGCCCTGTGTTTACCTGCAATAGCTGAGTTCTCACTGGACTGCTGGGTGGGCATGATTTTAGTTGAAGACCTTACAGTGTCTAGCTCTTTTGTTCCTGCCTGTTTTATCAGGCTGGTGTTGTAATCTCCCCTGTGATTTTGTGAGCTACTACAGTATTTTTGATGACTTCCCTTTTTGCCCTTAAAGTGCCCAAATTGTTCATTTCTTACATCCACATCCACTGACCCAGACTGGGTCGGAGGCAGTGAGGGCATGAGCAGCTAGGCAGAGTCCTCAGCCATGACAAACACATGCAAGGGAGCAGGGAGTGAGAAAGAATCCTGAATGCTGCTGGTTGGCTTGCAGAATAAAAGTACCTCTGCTCTTGATTTGTTCACCTTCAATAACGAAAGCTCAGATTGAGCTTTTCTTCACTATTAGAGATTTCTCTGAGCTGTACAACTCCATTCAAAACCTGAGTGCTTGATTAGGAGTTTGAGATTAACATATACACACTACTACATACAAAATAAATAACCAACAAGGACCTACTGTAGAGCACAGGGAACTATACTCAAAATCTTGTAATAACCTATAATGGAAGAGAATGTAAAAAAAGAATATATGGGCTTCTCTGGTGACGCATGGTTAAGAATCCGCCTGCCAACACATGGGACACAGGTTTGAGCCCTGGTCCGAAAAGATCCCACATGCCGCAGAGCAACTAAGCCCATGCACCACAACTATTAAGCCTGTGCTCTAGAGCCCATGAGCCACAACTACTGAGCCTGTGAGCCACAACTACTGAAGCCTGTGTGCCTAGAGCCCATGCTCCGCAACAAGAGAAGCCACCACAATGAGAAGCCCGCGCACCGCTACGAAGAGTAACCCCCGCTCGCCACAACTAGAGAAAGTCCGCACACAGTAATGAAGACCCAACACAACTAAAAAAGAGGAAAAAAATGGCATGAGAGCATGCATTTAAAAAAAAGAATATAGGGCCTCCCTGGTGGCGCAGTGGTTAAGAGTCCGCCTGCCGATGCAGGGGATACGGGTTCATGCCCCGGTCTGGGAGGATCCCATATGCCGCAGAGCGGCTGGGCCCGTGAGCCATGGCCGCTGGGCCTGCGCATCCGGAGCCTGTGCTCCGCAACGGGAGAGGCCACAACAGTGAGAGGCCCGCATACCGCAAAAAGAAAAAAAAAAAAAAAAAAAATAAATAAATAAATAAATAAAAGAATATATATATGTATGTATAATTGAGTCACTTTGCTGTACATCTGAAACTAACAACTAATTAACACAATCAACTATATTTCAATAAAAATTTAAAAAGCAAACAAACCTGAGTGCTTGAATGTGCAGGCTATCAGAAAACTATCACTCTAGTTTCATTGCCTATTCCCATCTTCTGGAAACGGAAGCCCTTTAACCTTCCAGTGCTCTCCCCAATTCATGATATTCTTGACATCACAAGGCTGTTGGAAGGTAGATGAGATCACAGAAAGGGCTGAGGAAATGCAAGGCAGCACTGATTGAACTTCCCTAAATACAACTTCCCAAGTTATATATAAATTGATTGTTTTCTAAATAGTCACTTTTCCACCTACTGGTAATCTCCAAGATGTTTTATTTTATTTTCACATGTATGGTGACCACAGTGGCTATAGAAACACAAGGTTTATACATTTTCTATTATAGTAAAATATACATAACATATGATTTACCATCTTAACCATTTTTAAGTATAAGTACGTTCACATTGTTGTGCAACCATCACCACCATCCATCCTCAGAACTGTTTCATCTTCCCAAACGGAAACTCTATACCTTTTAAACACTAACTTCCTATTCACCACTCCTTCCAGCCCCTGGCAACTACTACTCAAATCTCTTCCATCCCTGGGTACCTCATGTAAGTAGGATCGTACAATATTTGTCCTTTTGTGACAGGATTATTTCACTTAGCATAATGTCCTCAAGTTTCATCCATCTTGTAGCACTTGACAGGATTCCTGGCCTTTTAAGACTGAATAATATCCCATCATATGTACATACTACATTTTGTTTATCCATTCATCTGTTGATGGACACTTGAGTTGCTTCTACCTTCTGGCTATTATGAATAATGCTGCTATGAACTTGGGTGTACAGGTAAGGTGTACATTTTTGTGACCTCTTCCCTTCAAGTAATTAAATAAATTTTTCATGTGAATGATTGCATTTTAATTTATTTGTTTTGTAATTCGGAAGAGTTGTATAATAGACTTTCTTAAAGTGGGTCACACCTGTATTCGTTATTGTTCCAAAATAGGAGGATGCAAAGAATATCTACAAATGTCCATTTCCCACTGATGTGGAAAAGCCCAGTGAGGGAATCAGTCTCTAAGGGTGAATTGCACATGCAGATATCAAAACTCTCAGGTAACTCCCTCTACTCTCCTGTCTTGGTCAAAGAGCGAGCATGCTCTAAACCTCTCCTTTGAAAAGAATCCTCTCCTTCCCCACCCCTCCCTTGGGAGGATCAGCCCTCTCTTCCTCAGTCCCTTCACTGGACTCTTCTGACACGGGGCTGTGGATCTCTCAGCAACTTTGGTAACCAAGAACCCTCTACCTCTCTAAGGTTTTCTGCACTTCGATAAAAATAATGAAGTATGAGAAGGACATGTGCATTTCTTTTTGCCCCACACCTCCACTGATCTAGAAGGATTGACACCTTAGCATTCTCAGAGTCATTTGCAAATGGGATAAGCGCAAAATGACAAAAGAGAAGAGGGCGAGAAAAGAAACATTCCCAGAGCTTGAAAATAGGGACTCAGTTTTCATCTGTGAAGTAGGTTAAGAAATCTGAAAAGTAGGCTGGAACATCACATAGAGCTTTATGTATTTCTGTCAGTGCTTCTCTGGTTGAAGTTTTTGGTGAGAGCAGAAAACAGGCAAAATGCATTGATTATACACCAATATGTCGGTTGTCATTCCCACTTCCTCTTCATGATAACACTGCGATAAGGATCTGTATCTCCACTTTCCAACTGAGGAAACTGAGGCTCAGAGATGTTCACAATGCTCCCAAGGGCGTGGAATGTGGCCGTGAACTCCTGTGTGACCCCAGTGGTGCTGCTTCCCTGATCTGCTTCCAACCTCTCTAATGAGAGCATTTCCCTTATCTTCTGTGGAATGATTTTCAGAAGGGGGCCTGTGATAGCCTGTGTGTGTTTCTCTCTGTGGGTGCATCAGAATTAGACAGAGACCAGCAAGGGACTCCCTTCCAAGCCCTAGCTATGCCTCCTCCTCCAGCTAGAGGACATTCTTGGACCACAGAGGCAGTTCTAGATTTTCCTTCCTTTCTGTTGGATCCATCCTTTGTTTCCTCACTACCATGGGCCAGCAAAACCCCTACCTGCCTCAACTCATCCTCTGCCCCTAATACTCATTGCTAAACATTTGCTTCCCATTTTCAAGGATAAAGCATAAAAATAAAGATGTAGGTAGCACATCAGGAACAACTTCCTGACTCTGGAAGTTTCTGGAACATACAGAAACTTAAGGAGTCTCTCGTGTCCTCCTTTCCAAGAAAGCTATAAGGAAAAGGGACACCCTGCCCCCACCTGGCCTACTTGGACTGGGTACAGTTCTGCCTGGAGGGGAGAGGAGGCACCAAATGACCCCCAGAGGGCCCTGCCAGCCTGGGAAGCCAGAGACTCTGGTGCAGCGCCTGCTTGGCCACAGATGTTCCCTGTCATCAATCATTCAGGGCATCTGTTTGTTGTGCCGCTTGTTTAAAGAGCGAGGCATTTGTTAATAGAAAACTAAAAGATCCATCCGTCTCACTCAGAGCCAGCATGAAATCCACTCAGCCATGCAAGCCTGAGGTAGAAAAGGCAGCACAGAGCTACCATGTCTTTGGGTTGGCGTACCCCATGGAAGTCATCTTCTGCTTCCTGCATGAGCACAGCTACCCTCCCCACCTCGGATCAGCCAGGGGCTGCCCATGTTATAGCTTATCTAATACTTCCTCATCTGTTATCCTCAGTGTAGTCCAGAGAGAAAGGTATTTTTAGCCCCATTTGAAAGATGGGGAGATCTGAGCCTTAAAGAGATTAAACTATTTGGCCAAGGTCACACAACTGATAGGTGACACAAGCAGGACATCAGTCCGGGTCCTCTGACTGGTCAGGAGAGGGGTGCCCTGTCCACGGAGTGGTTCTGTCCCTCGACCGACCAATGTAGAGATGCCGAGCTGGGAGGCACCAAGTGCTTCCTTAAGTGGATTTTAAACCTTGGGAAGAATGACCTGAGGATATACAAGGGGGAACACTGAGATTTCAACTATGTCTGGAACGTTTTATCTCTTTATAAGCAAATATGGCACAATGTTAGGATTCCTGATTGTTGTAATGTCTCCCTATCAAGCCTGCAGAGAGATGGGGACAGTCCAGATCCACATATAGTGCCAAAGGCAAGAGGCAGAAGAGGCACGCCACACCCGCTTACATCTCTTCCCCCTCCCCCAGTTGCCTCCAGAGATGGGGGATGTGCTGGTCTGAGCCTCAGGAGACGGGGACTGGTCCAGCACTGGATCTCTGTGACATCTGGAAGGGACTCCATTTCTTTGGGCCTCAGTTCCCTCTTGTAGAGGGATGAGAGTGGGGGGTTAGATGAATGCTAATTTTTTTCCAACTCTAATTTTTGATAATTGTGTGTGTCATTGGAGGAAATGCTGAGTCAAATTTAAGCCTTGGGACCTAGAGTCCCAAAGCCCTGGAGTGGCTTGACTCCAGCCACGATGGACTGACTCCCTGATACGTAGTTTTAACTCTTCGTCCGTGCTCTGCCGCTTGCCTGGAATGCTGCCTTCTTCCCCTAGGGAACTGGTATTTGCTTCTTCAGTGCTTAGCGCCTGTGAGGTTTTCCTTTTTGTGTGTTGCACAGCACCTGTATAAGCCACAGGTATGTTGCAGATATTTCCTGGAGGTCTCCATTCTGGATTGGCAGGCGGTGAGAGCAGGAGCCTGGTTTCATTCCTCTCTGTGACCCCTGAATCTGACATAGAGCCTGGCAAAGGATGGGCAGTCAGTAACTGCAGTTAACCCTTGAACAACATGGGGGTTACGGGTGCCAATCCTCAAAAATCCGCATATAATTTACAGTCCACCCTCCTCATCCACGGGTCTGCATGCATGGATTGAACTAACCCCCTACAGTGTAGTACTGTACTACTTACTGTTGAACAATATAGCAGGATAAGTGGACCCGCAAAGTTCAAATCCCTGTTGCTCAGTGCTCAACTCTGATTGCAGAAGCAAAAATAAAGGGAAGGCGGAAAGGTGAGAGGAAGGTGGCACAAGACCAGGGCCAGAGGACCAGCAGCAGAGCAGCCCTCACCACCACCACCTCCCTCCCGTGCCAACCCCCTACTCCCTTTGGAGTCAAAGGTGAGCTGAAATCTCAGGCATCCTTTAGAATTTCCATCTCAGGTCAACTCCAAGCAGGCTTTCCCCTGGAAGAGTTAAGCAACAGAACTTAGCACAGCTTTGACCAGCTGTTTGAAGACAGGTCCTGGACCTCTCCTTCCCTGACCCTCTGGATGCGAGGTATCTCCCCCAACCCTTGTCTTCTGACTCCTCAGGTGATGAGGACACCTGTCACTGCAGCCCTGCATATACGGGGTGTAACTTTGGGGGTGTGGTGGGACCGCTCAATTCGCGCCTCGACTCCCACCAGCCTCAAAACCAGGGATGGCGGCATCTCCCACCCCCTGGCCCTTCCTGGCAGGCCCAGGCGCGGGTGGCTTGCACTCAAGCGCGCAGGGGGCGGGGCGGGGCCTGTCCCAGGGGCGGGGCCCGAGGCGCCCCGTGGCCCAGGCGGCCCCGCCCCCCTCCCTCCTGCGCTCCCCGAGCTCAGGCGCCGCGGAGCTGTCCAGCGGTGGTGCCAGAGCCGGCCGACTGTCGCGCGCACCACGCCGCCTCCGCGCCGGGTCCCTGCGCCGCTCGCCCGCCCAGCTCCCGGCCCCCCCGCCCCGCCCCGCCCCGCCGCGGCCAGTCCACTGCTCCCTGCGGGCCGGAGCCGGCCAAGTGGCTGCCCGCCGGGGCTCTGAGCGGCGCGGCGGGGCCGGGAGCCAGGGACCCGCCGAGGAGAGCGGCGGCCCCGGACGGCTGCCGGAGGGGCGGCCGCGCGTGGATGCGGCGGGAGCCGGAAGCCTCGAGCAGCCGGCGCCGTCTCTGCCCCTGGGCGCCCTATGGCTTGAAGGTAAGCGCCGGCAGTATGCAGCGACAGGCGGCCCGGGCCCAGGCAAGGTCGCTGGGAGAGGAGGAGGGAGCTCAAAGGGCGGCGCGTCTGGGACCAGAAGTTTGTCCGGCCACTCTGGCGCCGTCTGCCAGGGGACCTCCCGCCTGAGGTCGGGCTCTCTCCACGGACCCTCCGTCGGGCCGCCTCCCCGGGGTGAAGGGAACACAGCGGCTGCCCCTCTCCCACCCTCTTGGCATCCTTCTTGCCAGCCGGGTGCGAACCCTTGCTCCGGACACGGGTGGGCAGAGCGCCGGGAGCGAGCCCGGTGGAGCCGCGGTTTCGCAGGGCTGCCGGCTCCCGGCCCATCTCGGGAGGGCACTTTCCACCCGGCACCCGAGTACGGGACCCCAAGGCGCGCGGCCGGAGTTCCGGCCGCCCCGGAGGGAGAAGGGTTGTTCTTGGCAGCTCTGCATTTGTGCGACCCGAGACTTTTCAGTTTCTAAGGACCGAAGCCAAGGGTAGGGAAGAGGCTGGTTCTGGCTCTACTCTTCCACGCCTAATGTGCCGCTGTCCTTGGTCCTGGATTTACGTTCTCCTTCGCCATCTCCCCGTTTGAGATTCAGTCGAGGAGGGAGGCTGGGGTTTCAGACCCATCTCGACCTGGGAATGGGGGTGATGATGGGAGCAGAGGCGGAGGGTGACTCTCCTACTCTGGACTGGACCAAGAGCCTCGATAGGGCGGTGTGCAGAGACAAGAGGCCGCTCTAAGCGCCAGACAGAGCGCGCGTCCATCCCTGCCTGCGGCGGGCAGCCTGTGAGCAGTCCCTGTTGAAGAGCAGAGGTAAGAGGGTGCGTGTGCGTCTACACAACAGGCTTCGCCGTGGACACAAGTCACAGCACTGCAGCTGCGTAGGGACAGGCCCTTTCTCTCAGACACAGGGAAGCTATCTGAACGAGTGAGTCACTTGCCCCACCTAGCACCCCGCTACTTTTTGTTCTGGGGGCTCCTGAGGTTGATGACATGCAAGACACTTTGTGGATCCCTCTCTAGTTCCTTCTGCAGATCCAACCTTTTCTGGATTTTGACTAGGCTACCAACCTTTCAGGCTAATTCTTGCTCTTCTCAGGAACTATGTGATCAGTGATTCTTACCCCTTTGGATGCAAATACTCTGCTTACCCCTGATTCATCCTTCAGCATTAGGACCACTTGAAAAAGAAATCATTCTCATTTTTCTCCCTGTTGCTGCTATTTAATGAGGGTGGGCAGAGAGAGGAGCCCATCGTGAATGTGACCAATTGCAAGAGAATCAGCAAGCTGATTTGCTGGGTTCCAGCCCCCTGCTTTTGACTTCTCTGTTTAGGATTCAAGATTCCTGGCTTATGTGACTGGGAGAGAGCTGTTGATGCCGTCTTTGAAATCAGACATCTGACAGGGAAGACATTTGAGACAGTTAGACCGAGAACAAAGTGAGGGCCAGCCCTCACTGGTGGCTCCAGCCTTGATCTCTTGAAGAACATTCTGAGTCTCTTATGTCTTCCCTGCACAGCCCGGGGCGGGGGAGAAAGGTGCCTGAAACATGGGAGGTTCTGATTCGTTGCAGAGGTCTGGGACAGCATTTCTGTAAGGGCTGGTTTTTGTTTTAATGAACCCTCTGTATCTGAATCACTGGGGAAGCTGGTTTAAAATGCATATTTTTTTGGTTCTTGTCTGAAGAGCTGCTGAATGAGAGTTTCAAGCTGAGGCCCAGGAATGTATATTTTAACAATATTTCTGGTGATCCATGTGTACACTGGGTTAAGAAATCGTCTCTCACATAAGATCATGCTTCTTTGACTAGGGGGAGCATGATTAAGATCTCTAATCCACCCCCTTGCCTTCTGCAGTTATGCATGTTGAATTCTTCAGGTGTGGGACTGTTGATGGAGGGGCCATACCCCTGATTCAATCCCTTTGCTGCAATAGAGGATGCAGCACAATCTCCTCTCCCAGAGGATCTGCCTGGGCTTTCCTTCTTTTTAAAACAGATTTTTGGCCTCTCTAAGAATCATCAATATGGTTTACGTTGACCTGTGTACATACTAAGGCTCCTTTGGGGGCCAACCCAGTGTGTTCTTCCTCCCCTCCCCTTCTGGGGGAATTATCGTCGTTCAGTATGCTTGTGCTGTGATCTGCTAACCCAACTGCTCCTGAAATGCCAAGGAGCGATTAGTTCAGCTTAGTAGCATGCCATGCTCCCCAAGGCTGGTAGCCACTCGTGCCCTGCTGGCAGTGACATATTGACTGTATTGATTTGGTTCTTGTGCTCTGTAAAAGCCGGGAAGCTTGTAGGGGTGAATAAGGCTAGTAATGATGCTTGTAGGCTAGTCAGTTTTCTATCTTCACCTGTGAGGTTCAATTATTTCTGTCTAAACCGTGCAATGATGTAAGAAAATCTGAACTTGAGAGAAACCCTCTGTTCTTCCTTCTACCAGTGGAAACAAAGGGAGCTCAGGTTCTCATTAAAAATATGGCCTCACATATACCTGGGATTGACCTGCTGAAGCTAGACTGGTCTAAGGTCTCTGTTCTCTGAGTAAACATGTGTAAGAGGAAAGGCATGAGGACTCAGTCTGGAAAGAGCTGTCGCCATCTTCCCTGTAAGTGAAAGTCGTGTTTTGGTGTTGAGGAAGAAGCGTGGCTGTGAAGATAGCAGAGAACACATGCGGCAGGGGTTGGGGGCTGGGGTGAGGATGATGAGACTTTCTTGAGCCAATCCTGCCCCTTCCAGTGACTCATATTTTCCGACATGCCACCCTTCATTTCTCCCTGCCTTGTGGCTTAATACTCATGAATCTCCAGCAGTGAAAGTATTTCAGCACCTAGGAAGGGAGAGGAGAATCTAAGTTGAGGTTCTGTAATGCCAGGACCCCAAGCCATATCACCAGCATCTCCCAGAATCAGGTTGTATATCACAGGTCACAGCAACCTAATATTTGAGGGCTTGAAAATAACAGGCTGACTGCGCAGTCAGTCCCATTTCCCCTCAGACATAGTTACCAGGACTTTAAATCATTAGATTATTTGTACTTCCTCAGAAGTCATTCTGGATGCACCTGACCCCAAACAGGGCAGCTTTTTCTTTAGTCCAGAAATATGGTGTCTCTCTCCTATTATTAAGGTTCTCCAGAAGAGGAGTTGTATAAGCTTTCTAGTTCCAGGGCATCAGGACTGACCTTGGCAACCAAAGGTTCTCTATCTTACCAGGAGCTCTGCTTAGCAGGAGAGCATCCAGCATCTAGGAAATGCTTGGAAACCCCAGGCAGCAGGCAGGGCACAGCTTGGTAGCTTCCCAGCAGGCACCCTCCCCTATATGTGGCCTCTCACTTAGTTGACCCCCAGTATCATAGTTCCCTCCCCTCACCCCCCACAGGGCCTCTTATGGCTCTGGGGGGGACTCCAACATTTGCTTTGGGATTCTTTTTTTTTTTTTTTTTTTTTGCGGCACGCGGGCCTCTCACTGCTGTGGCCTCTCCCGTTGCGGAACACAGGCTCCGGACGCGCAGGCCCAGCGGCCATAGCTCACGGGCCCAGCCGCTCCGCGGCATGTGGGATCTTCCCGGACCGGGGCACGAACCCATGTCCCCTGCATCGGCAGGCGGACTCTCAACCACTGCGCCACCAGGGAAGCCCTCCAGCCTTTTAAATTACTGCAATAGCATTGGAATTCAGTGTTAATACACCTCTGCCTCTAACCTGTCCCCATCACCAATGTAAGTGAAGATTTCTTTTTTGTTTTGTTTTTTCTTTTAACAATAGAATCATATTATCTAAATGCATAGGCTTGGAAAATAGCTTGATTATAGTGTCAGTACATGTGGGTGGAGGAGTAAAACTACAAGATTCAGCCACTTGGTTTGCTCCTGTTTGGGTTCAGAGAAAGGAGAGAAACTTGCCCTTCTGGTCTGTACATTTCCCCTCTTCTTCTCCCTTTCACCTCAATCTGATAAATGGGGTAAATCAACACCCTTGGGAGCTGGGAAGTCCCTGGGAGGGTGCAGCCTCTTCTCTGCCTGGGAGACATGGGAATGTTTCTCTGAAGGAGCAGGGGCCCCTGCTGGCTTCAGTGAACAGGACAGAGCCAGAGGTGACACACTGGGGCCTGGGGACTCCCCCCTCCCCTGGATGGAAGAGGCTGTGCCACTGCAGTGTCCCAAGCTCAGAGCCCTGGGGGCTGAGGGGACATCCGAGAGTGTGGGGCAGTGTAATGGATGTGGGAGCCGAGGAAAAGTAAAGTCTTGGGGGCCCTTGGAAGAGGTTGATGTTAAATATGCATGTGTAAAGCAGCTTGGTGCAGTTGGGCAATTTGTCATAATGTGACGGCACCTGCAGGAATTTTCACTTTTTCCGGGAAGAGACAGGGGTATTCTTTGCTGTCTGCAGTGATGGGGAGGGAAAGGAGGGAGGACCCCTGGCTTTCCCTGGAGTCCTCTGAGTGATGTCAGCTTGTTCGCAGACAGAAGATGCTTAAGTGAAGTCAGGCAGACTCAGCTCCCAGGGGCCCTGTCGATACGCCTGCAGCCAGCCTGGGCAGTCCCGCCTTCCAGGGCGCTGTGGTTCAGCACAGAATGGCAGCCATAGGCCCAAGGACGCTCCTCTGTAGAAGTCTGGGAGCCAAGGTGAGTCCTGGGGCCCATCCGTTTGCCTTTGGGCTCCTTCAGAACCTGCCTGCCCTTCTCATTTCCACACCCGCCTTGTTGCTATTGTTTGAATTCTAAGTGGCCCAGCAGGGGAAAGGCATTAGAAACGAAATTATTTTTGTTACACGCTGTATAATTGCCTCCTCTCCTTTCTGTTACCCCAGGCAGCAACATCACTAGCAATTCTCCGGGATCCTTTGGTCTGGGAAAGTGGTTTACTCACAGGCTTCCTTAGAAGGGCTGCTTTTGACAAGTGGCCCTGCTCACCAGTCCCCCCATTGCTGGCCTAATCATCATAACAGCTACCATTTATCTTGCATTTGTTATGTGCAGGGTATTGTGCTGAGCACGTGACTTTTGTTTTTTATTTCAACTCCCTATCCTGCAACAACTCTATGAAACAGGCACTATTATTACCCCCGTTTTACAGAGGAAGGAGTGTGGGCTTAGAGAGGTAAGTGGCTTGCACAAGGTCACAGGGCTAATAGGGAGATTCAAAGCCAGACCACCTGATGTTAAAGCAATACTCCTCTCTGACCTATGTCAGCGGCATATAGAATAAGGGAAGAGAATGTGGTTAAGAAAGCGTTTTCTTTGATAAACGGAAGTAACCTGACCTTTGCATATGATACCAGGAAAGGAGGAGATAGCAGAGGGGGAAGAAAGGATGAATAACTTCTTGGGATTCTTAAAGATCTAAGACTATCTAAGAAGTAGTTCTGCACCTTGATCTGGGAGCCTTTGGATGAAATGCCCCGGAAATGAACCTCAGCAAGCACTGGAGGCAGGGGGGTGGAGGGGCAGGAGAAGAGCTGTGGACTGATAAAGACGGGGCTTTCCTGAACAACTCTGAACCTGTTGACATCACGTCCCAGCTCACACCTCTTTGAGGTAAACTGAACTGTCCAAAAGGTGAAACCCAGACTCCTTCCAACCTTTAGGCCTTTGGTGTTGCTTTCTTATTACCAAGGGATGAAAACCTGTCACATCTTCAAGACTAAGCTCCTAGATTGTACAGAAAATGAGGGTGAGGGTGGGATGGCCTGGGACCCTGCACAGATGCAGGAGTAACTCACAGGAGTTTGCTTGGAGGTCAGTGCTTTTCTGGTGGACAGAGGCAGTAGAGGCCCAGGTGGCCCTGAGCATCAATTTCTTCAGGAATAAAGTTAAGGAATTATTTATATGCTGCCTACTAGATTGGAATTCTTAAGATTCAGCAGCACTGAAGGCTCCACTGAAATGGTGGGATAATGGTGTTCGCCTTAAATGAGCTAGAAGACTTCTAGCCTGTCTTGTTGAATCTCACCATGAATTCTATGAATGATACTTACCAACATTTGATCCCTTTTTTTAAACCCTTTAAAAACAATATAGCATGGGACTTCCCTGGTGGTCCAGTGGTTAACACTCTAAGCTTCCACTGCAGGGGACACGGGTTTGATTTCTGGTTGGGGAACTAAAATGGCCAAAATATAAAAAAACAGAAAACAGTATCACATGGTAGTTAAGGCTGTGGGCTTTGGGGTAAAACTGCCAAAGTTTGAATCCTGACTATAATACTTACTAGCTCTGTTACCTTAAGCAAGTTGGTTAACCTCTGTCGTCTTGAGTTTCTCATCTATAAGCGGGGATGTTAATACTGACTTCATTGGGTTGTAGTGATTAATTAGGACATTTAGATGTAAGACATTTGAGAGTCCCTGGCAAAGGGAAGCACTCCATACATGTTAACTCTAATGACTGTTATTGTTATCATTAAGAAATTTCAGGGCTTCCCTGGTGGCGCAGTGGTTGAGAGTCTGCCTGCCGATGCAGGGGACACGGGTTCGTGCCCCGGTCTGGGAAGATCCCACATGCCACGGAGTGGCTGGGCCCGTGAGCCATGGCTGCTGAGCCTGCGCGTCTGGAGCCTGTGCTCCGCAACAGGAGAGGCCACAACAGTGAGAGGCCCGCGTACCGCAAAAAAAAGAAAAAGAAAAAGAAATTTCAGCGGGAATATTTTCAGCTGTTTTTCTTTTGCACAAATTCAGTCCCTGATTTTACATCTCTGAAATTAAGCATGTTTCTAAAACTTTCACAGAATTCAAGCTTACATTTCTTTCCTACACCCTCCATTTATCTGCACCACAGTTCCTTGGCACTTGCCTGTCAGAAGCTCTTACTCATCCTGAGTGAGAGGGGTTCAAATTGCTTGTCATCCCATTGAATCAGGTTCCGCTGAACTTCCATCTTACCACGCACAAGCCAGGAAGAGGCGTTGGTCTTCATGGTGATGGTTTTGCACAGCCTTAGTTTTCTTCCTGGCTTTTCCCTCATCTGCCTTCTCATGATCGGAGCCTTCTTGATTGTCATCGTTACACGGTGCGGTGCACTCTGGCACAAACCACTTTTTATTAAAAATGAAAAATAAGTAGAATATACTGGTGTCCAAGGACAAGGAGACATCTCTTTTTCTTTCCCAGGTTGAGAAGGCTAAGGAACCTCACACTGAGAAGATCCCTGAACCTGGCAGAAATTCACTGTCCATCTTTTGGAGTCATTAACTACAGGCGAAAATGCTACCCATTTTTTGGATGAAGTATGTTCCTGCCTAAGAAAGGAGGATGGAACACAATAGCTGTGGTCTTAAGACTCTCCAATCATGAAAGCAACACCCTCTTTTTGGCTTTTTTCTTTTCTTATGAATCCTTCCTTGGGGAGGACTCTTTCCTAATGGACACGGCTCCTCCTGGCCAATTAAAAAGGCTTACTGTTTAGCAATGGGAGGAGATTTCTGAGGGCATGCTGGTATTCTGTTCCCTGATCTTCTTCCTCAGGTCATGTGGTCACTGCCTTCTTGGACTCTGAGCTCCCCCTGCTCCTTCCCTCATTAATGGCAGGGTCAACAAGAGAAATGTATTGGCAAGCAGAAACCAGCATCCAGGGTCCCAAGCGGAAGAAGTCAGGCCCTCTGAAATGGGTCCATGTTTCCATACGCATCTTACCTTGAGCAATGTGTATAGCTGAAGGCCTGGCATTGCTCTGGATGACTCATGGCCCAATGTCTGCCCTTTGGCCAGTCTTCTCTGGTGAGCCGAAGGGGGTGGTGGGAGGTGATCACTGCTCTCCATAGATCCATGCTGCTGCCACACATTCTAGAATCTTCCTGAGTTTCGTTCTGTGGTAACCAGCCTCCAAGATGGCCCTCAATACTCCCCACCTCCTGCTATTCATGTTCTTGTGTAGTCTTCTCCTACATTAAATAGGGAAGACCTGTGTACCAAGAGAATAATGTGTAAATGACAGATTGTGACTTCTGAGGATAGATCATAAAAGATATCATGACTTTCACCTTGTTCTGTTTTGGATCACTTATTCTGGGGAAAGTCGGCTGCCACGTCATCAGGACACCTAAGCAGCCCTATGGAAAGGTCTGCATGGCAAGGAACTGAGGCTTCCTTCCAACAGCCACATGGATGAACCATCTTGGAAGCAGATCTTTTCTCCCCAGACAAGCCTTCAATGACCATGGCCACTGCCAAGGTCTTAACTGCAACCTTTTAAGAGACCCTGAGCTAGAACCACCCAGCTGAGCTGCCTGAACTACTGACCCACAGAAGCTGTAAGATAATAAATTTTTGTTGTTTTAAGTTGCTAGGATTTTAAGTAATTTATTATACATAGTAGAAAACTAATACACACTCTGAAATTATTCATACTTTTCTTCTACAGTAACATGGAGTCTCTTCACTATTCAGGTATAAAGATGAATTCCTCTTACTGGACTAAAACTGCCTCTGTGAATTTTAAGGGGTGCTCTCTGGTTTTGTTATTCTGGGATTCGAAAAAACTCATGTTTCACACATTATGATCATGAACCTCTCAGCCATCATCTTTACAGACCAGGCTGCTGATTTCTGTATTCTGCTTTCCTGTACTCCGTCTTGCCTGAATGTCTTTTGGTGTGGCAGCCATTCAACATGCATTTCACTTTTTATTCTTTCATTGAACAAAAATTATTGAGCACCTACTGTGTACTAGGCACTCATCTTGGTTACAAATACATCAATGAACAAAACTAAGATCCCTTGGGCCTCCCTGGTGGCGCAAGTGGTTGAGAGTCCGCCTGCCGATCCAGGGGATACGGGTTCGTGCCCCGGTCTGGGAGGATCCCATATGCCGCGGAGCGGCTGGGCCCGTGAGCCATGGCCGCTGAGCCTGCGCGTCCGGAGCCTGCGCGTCCGGAGCCTGTGCTCCGCAACGGGGGAGGCCACAACAGTGAGAGGCCCGCATACCGCAAAAAAAAAAAAAAAACTAAGATCCCTGCCCTTCTGAAACTTACATTCTGGTGGGAGGAGAAAAATGGTAAACAATAAGTATAAAAAGTAAATTTGTGAGTATGTTGGAAGCAATAAGTACTTGGAAAAAGACAAAATCGATTAAGGTTAGGTGATGTGGAGTGCTGGAGGGTGGAAGGAAAGGAAAGTTTACATTATTAAATAGGTGGTCAGGATGGATGTCATTGAGAAAATTTCATTTGAGAAAAGACTTAAAGGATGTGAGAGAGTGAGCTATGTATATATCAGAAGGAAGAGCATTCAAGGCAGGGGGATCCTACAGTCTGCTTGCATTTTTAGGCATTTTAAGTAATTGTCTTATTCTTTAAGGAGAAATAGTAATAATACTCTGCATTTGGAACTCCCTTTTAATTTTCAAAACCCATGAGACAATAGCAATCTCTTTCATTTGTAACTCACTTTCACATACACTATTCCTATTGATCCTTACAACAAGCCATTGAAGTAGCTATTGTAACCCCATTTTGCAGATGTGGCCACTGAGGCTCAGAGAGGTTAAGTGAAGACAAACAGGATGGAACAGTTGTTGGGGGTGGTCTTTGCAGCTCTAGGTAGTTAGTTTTTTGTTTTTGTTTTTGTTTTAGCCATGTCACATGTCTTGCAGGATCTTAGTTCCCTGACCAGGGCTTGAACCTGGGCCACAGCAGCGAAAGCGCCAAGTCCTAACCACTGGACTGCCAGGGAATTCCGGGTAGTTGGTTTTGAAACTGGAATTTAGAGTTTGGGGAACTGAACTGAGCCTTAGTTTAAAAAGTACAGATAATCATCATTTACCTGAGACCCTTCAAAAGCAATAACTGTCTGAACCTATTTTTCCTAAAATCACTTATAAAAAAAATGGGATACCCACGCCCTGCCCATCTAACTATTCAGTATAACAAAGTGATTCAGACGATGAAGTTGGAAGCCAGATTGATGCAGCTTCAGAGCTGTGTTCTGCCGGAAACCAGCTATGTGACTTCAATCAAGTTACTACCTTTGAGATTCAGAGTTTTTCCTCCATAGAATAGGGATGACCATGGCACTCACTTCATAAGGTTTTGTAGGAAGAGAATGAATCATGCATATAAAGTACTTATACTGACACGTGGTAAACTCTTAGTAAACATTCACTATCATTATTCTTATCATAATTATTAGGAAGCATTGAAATGTCCACGGGATCCTTCCCAATCTCCAAATTTTATCTTCTCTCTTCTGGAGGGAAGAAGAACATCACTGCACATGAGGAAATTAGACAATGTGGGATTTGACTCACAGAGTTCTTCTTGGAAGGAGCCACTGTCACACAGCAAGGGAGCGTGGCAGAACAGGACTAGAACTCACTTCTGCCCCGGGGCCCCTTCTGCCACGCCCTGCTATCACCAACCTCAGGTTGGAGCATGGAGAATTCAGAGAACTCAAAGAAACTAAGGGCTGAAGAGTGGAGTTTGAGCTGGGGATGGTCTAAGGTGAGGCTAGAGGCATAGGCCAGGGCCAGACTATGAACCCTGAGGCCTTTGGAAGGAGACTGGGCTCCATCCTGAGGGCACCAAGAAGTCATTCTGAAGCGTTGGGTTTTAGGCAGCAGAATAACTCAATTGATTTCATCTGTGTTAAAAAAAAAAAATCACAGAGGCTGCCCAGTGGGAGATCTGATGACAGAAAAGGAGGTTGGAAGCAGAACAGCGAGAAGGGTTTCCAATTGTCTGGGACAGTCATGCTGGAGACCGGTGGAAAGACATGGGTGATTTGAAAAATTATTTAAAAGTCAACAGAACTTGTGATTGATGGGCCCAGAAGGATGAAGGGAAAGAAGCCAAGGGTGATTTAAGGACAGTGAGGCAAGGGAATGAAGGATGTTGGTGAAAGTGTCTGAATGTTGGGCCAGAAATCTGACCTAATCTTCACTTTCCTTTCTTCACAAGGAAAGTGAAGACAGGCTGTGGATATTAAGGGGGGATTACTGATAGAATCAGTGGACTGATGGTGTGGATGAGGTCAGAGACCTGCTATACTTGCAGTAATTGAGCCATTGAACTGGGATGCAGAGGCAATTGTGATCACAGAGGGAGAGAACTAAACTTGTGACTTCAGAGAGGAGCAGTCCTGGGTGACGGCAAGGATCAGGTTGAAATCGTGCGAACAGGTGAACTGAAGTGGAGTGTGGACTTGGAGATGAGGGGATCCAGGAGCTGAGGGGCCGAGGTGTTTGAAGCTGGTTCCACCCAGTCAAGGGCAGGAGGTGGGCTGGAGTGGAAGATAGTGAGCTAGGTGCCAGAGTCTTCAGTGAAGTAGAAGTGACCAGGAATCTATGGGTGTCACTGACTGACACACAGGGATGGAGGGGTCATGGAGGGGTTGGATGTACCTCAAGGGAACAGGGTCTTACAAGAGGGTGGAGGAGGCAGTCATGAGTCATAGGAAGAGCTGCAGAGAAGTGGGGCCCTCGGTTGAGGCTGGGAGGGGAGGAGCCCCCTGCTGAGACCCAGCACACACCTTTCCAGGCCTCAGCACGCTGGATATCTCCTCTGCTTCCTCATTAGCTCATGAACCCATTAGATTACATTCCTCTCTTTATCTGCAGAGAACGGAAGAGAAAGAGGAGAAGGAAAGAGAAAAAAGGGTGGCAGGTGGGTATAAAGCTGTAAATGAGAGAGGTGAGGAGGGTGGAGATTACAAGGAAGAGGAAAGAAAATGGATCTGTGGACATTTGTTGTCCCTCTGAGCTCACTGTATCGCATCCAGCCTTTGAGCGTGTTGTTTTCTCTGCCTGAATGCTCCATCCCTTGACCTGAAAGGGTTACTGCTAGTCAGCCTTTAAAACTGAGCACAGGTACCACCTCTTCCAGGCAGACTTCAGTGATTTTCCCCCTCCACTGTCCCACCAGCCTGGGCTAGGAGCCCCTTCTTTATTATTTCCATAGCATGAAGTGCAAGATTTATCATACTGTGCTGTACTTGCCTGTTTACTGGTCTCTTTCCCCACTAGATGATAAATTCCTTGAAGGCAAAAATGCAATCCTTACCTCTCCAGGCTTACGTACCAGCTCACTGCACTGCATATGATGAGACTGTGATCAGGGAAATCCCCCCGCACCCCACATACCTACAATAATAAGATAGGAGGACATGCTGTCTTCTGCTCATCCTTGAACTCCCCCGTATTATTAAGGTAGGTTAGAAAGTTCCTCCAGCAAGAGATTTAGACTAGAGAGCTCCCAGCCTGTCAAGGTTGTAAAGAGCCTCAGGGACCTAGACTAATTCTTCATGCATGGATGAGAAAATTGTGCCCAGAGAGGTAAGGGATGCATCTAGAGTCTCACGGCTGCTCAGCAGCAGACCAAACCCGGATCCCCGGCCTGCCAGTGACCCAGCCCATTCCCCACCACACCGAGCCCATGCCCTGCACTGTGCCTGGTAGCCAGAGATGGTGTTTGCCACATGGCTTGGCCTCAGGTAGCCGCATCAAAAGTTTCCTCAATGCAACCAGCTCCAAAACTTATCCCCTTGTCCTGTCTTCCCATTTTTAGGTCCAGAATTTCTGAGTTGATGACACTTATCACTCAGCTCTACTCTAATTGCCTGGAAAATACAGATAAGTGAAATGCAGTAGGACCAAGTGGAAACTTATATATTTTGAGGCGCTTACAGTTTTGAGTGATGGGGCTGCATTAATGGCTATTAATGTTCCCGTTTTCTCACAAAGAAGCAGATTGTAGGCAAGTCGGTGCTTCCTCAGTATATCAAATGACATGCAAAAGCCCTTTGAATGCTTTGTTATTGTCATTCACAGTAACATAATACGGTGCACTGATTGCTCCTTTGTCATCAGTCAGATCTTAGTGCTGGGCAGCAAGGAGGGGACAGGAGAAGGGGGAGTTCTGTGCCCTACGCTTAGCACATACTTGGCGGTTAGTAGGCTGTCAGTAAATAATTATTGTATGAATGAAGGAATGAATACTGTCTCTTGCAGAGCAGGCTGAAATTTGCTCAAAAGCTGATATATCACATCCTAAAGGAACTGGGTTCCAGCACTCTGAAGGGACTGGATAAAACCCGGCAACCAGCCCGGAGAAACCAAACATCCACAGCCTTCTTTTGTAAGCACTTTTGCTTGGCTCCCAAATGTGATAAGAAAAGCACATGGAGAAGGATGGCTGCAAACCTGTGTGAGTTCCCTGGGCCCTGGGGCATCAAGAAGCCTGAAATCAAGGTGCCAGCAGGGCTGTGCTCCCTCTGAAGACTCTAGGCTCTCTCCTTGACTCTTTCAGCTTCTCAGGGCTCCTGGCTTCCTTGACTCGTGGTAGCATAACTCCAGTCTCTGCCTCCATCTCTGCATCATCTTTGTCTCCCTGTGTCGTCTCCTCTTCTCTATCTCTTTTTCAATAAATTTATTTATTTATTTATTTTTGACTGCGTTGGGTCTTCGTTGCTATGCACGGGCTTCCTCTAGTTGCGGCGAGCGGGGGTGACTCTCCGTTGCAGCGCACTGGTTTCTCATTGTGGTGGCTTCTCTTGTTGTGGAGCACAGGCTCTAGGCACGTGGGCTGCAGTAGTTGTGGCACGCGGGCTCTAGAGCGCAAACTCCGTAGTTGTGGTGCACGGGCTTAGTTGCTCCGCAGCATGTGGGATCTTCCTGGACCAGGGCTCGAACCCGTGTCCCCTGCATTGGCAGGTGGATTCTTAACCACTGAGCCACCAGGGAAGCCCTGTCTCCTCTTCTCTTACAAGGATACCAGCTATTGGACTTAGGACCCAGCCTAACCCCATACGATCCTATCTAGATCCTTAACTAATTACCTTTGCAAAGACCCTATTTCCAAATAAGGTCAGATTCTGTGGTTCTGGGTGGACATGAATTTGGGGGACACTGTTCAACCCACCACAAGGAGCTTCCTGCCTCCCTGGTTCCTTGTCCCTAGAGACATCCTTTGCCTCTTCCGGGGCAGGACCATTTCTCTTCTAGACACCTGTTCTTGGAACAGCTGCTTGCTTATCTAATTGAAGTCTCATCTCCTGAGTTAGAAAGCAAATAAGGACAAGAAAGAAAGCAATTAGTCAGACTGGGAGTTCAGGATTAAAAGAGATTCACTGGGACTTACCTGGTGGTCCAGTGGTTGAGACTTCGCCTTCCAGTGCAGGGGGTGTGGGTTCTATCCCTGGCTGGGGAGCTAAGATCCCACATGCCTTGCGGCCAAAAAACCAAAACATAAAACAGAAGCAATATTGTAACAAATTCAATAAGGACTTAAAAATGGTCCACATCAAAAAATATCTTTAAAAAAAAGAGAGAGATTCACTGACTTCCTGCCTTGGTGGTTAATAAGGGGGAAGCTAGGAAAAGTTTGGAGAAAGAGAAGAGAAGGAGGGGGTCCCTCAAGTGTTTCACAGAGGGGAGTCCCATGGGAACCTGGATTCCTGCAGCAATTTGGCTCAGGCCCAATGAGGGTGGTGGCTGGGTGTAAATATAAAGTGCCTGATAAAAGGAGCTCAAGGATGTGGAGTTGTTCACTCAATATTCATCCTACAAGCATTTATTAAATGCCTCCTATGTGCCCAGGTCCTCAGTCTAACCCACTCATTTCACAGGTGAGAACACTGAGGCTCCAGTCGGCCAAGGGACTCATCCAAGGTCTCCTGGGGGCAGAGTCAGGACCAAAAACCAAGTCTCCTAACTCAGTGTACTTCGCACAAAGCAGTGTTCTTCTCTCACATACTCCAGTCTGCCATGGAATCCCTGGTCTGCATCAGGCAATAGTAACAATAATAGCAAACTGTGCATCTGGACAGGGCTTAACTATGTGCAGAGTGTGTCCCCAGAATTCATTTTACTACCGCTCCATGATGTGATGGGACCGGAGGCAACTGTGCAGAGGCCTTCCTGGCCCCTGCCCCAGAGCTCAGTTTTGCTGGGTGTGGAGGAAGGGAGGTATGGGATCTCCCTGGAGAGAAGAAGGGCTGAGACCACAGACAGAGGCTAGCAGACACACTGCATTATAAACCATAGACCCCGAGGGAACCCCAACATTAAGTTTGTCCAGCTGGCAGGTCCTCCAGGACCTGGGAGATGCTGATGGTGCTAGGGAGCTTTCTGGGCCCTTAGCATGGATTACATGCCTGCAAATAAGGAACCCACAGCCTTGCAGATTCACCTTATCGGGGCCCTGCCTTAGAAGATTACAGGGAAGAGCTGCTCTCAGCCCAGCTTTGGGATTTGAAGTCTTAGAGGCTCAACCTGGGGCCTGGCTTGGGACCTGCACCAGCATCCTGAGCACCCACAATGCCCGGGCCCCCCAGCTTCTCTGGTTTCCCAAGCAGTTACCTGTCTTCTGCAGTATCTCCCCATTCAGTCTCCATGGTAATGTCATAGCCCCAGGGGTCCATGGTAGGGAGAGAGGTGGAAAAGGGCAAGGACAGAGGACATGTGGCTAGTGGTGTCCACGTGTCTCTTCTGAGCAGTGAGGCTCCAACAGGCGAGGGAGGGGCCCCCATCAACAAGGCTGGCAGTGTAGAGGGTCCCGCAGCATTGCCTCTAGACCTTTCAGAAAAGGATCCAGGAGCTCTTGAGCAGTGGGTAGAGGGGGCTTTTGGAGGCTGGTGGCTCAGGGATCTCCGTGGATCCCCAAAGGATCCTGGGAGCAGGTGAATAAACTGGGGCAATGGTCAAAATGAGCCACTTGTCTGAAGACAGCCAATTTGATGGTGCCTCTAGCATATCCTCTGAGTTTCAGTCCACCAGACAGAGACTCAGGAAAACCTAACGAATGGACACAAAAAGTAAAGAGATAAAAGGCAGAGCTGGAATCCAGTGTATTTCTGCCCGACCATGGCGCTGCTCATTGGAGCCCACTGCCCAGGTGGTCCGTTCTGGCAATCTGCTAACTTGCTTTCTGTTTATGCAGACAGGACCCACATGAGCCTTTATAGGGGTCTAGAGAGTCAGGAGTCTTAGGTTCTAGTCTCGGAAAACATTATTCTGACATTTGTGGAAACAGCAGGGAAGACTTGATTCAGGACTGTGGTCACAGGTGTCGAGACTATCACAAGAGGGGAGAGAGGTCCTCCTCAACTCTGAATATACAAAGACAGCTGGGGGTTTACAACCTATGAGCAGAATCGTGGGGGGAACAGTGGATGGAAGATTCCTAAGAGGAGACATCAGGGGTAGGGGGATTCTTGCTGAAGGCAGGCCAGTGTGATCAGGTATCAAGGATGGGGAATTCTTTCTAAACTGACAGCAGGATTCTTGCTAAAGCTGGGCTGGGCGAAGACAGGGCCCAAGGACAAGGTCTAGTCGAAAAAGCATTCTCAGAGGAGCCTGACTAAAGTTGGGTCAACCCTAATCGGGTGCCCTAGGGATATTTAACCTCCCTGTCCTCTGATTCTTATTTCTAAAATGATGGGATTGGGGCTTCCCTGGTGGCGCAGTGGTTGGGAATCCACCTGCCGATGCAGGGGACACGGGTTCATGCCCCGGTCCGGGAGGATCCCACGTGCCGCGAAGCGGCTGGGCCCGTGAGCCATGGCCGCTGAGCCTGTGCATCCGGAGCCTGTGCTCCGCAACGGGAGGGGCCACAACAGTGAGAGGCCTGCGTAGCGCAAAAAATAATAATAATAAATAAATAAATAAATAAATATTTTTTAAAAATGATGGGATTGGGTTGGATGAGGTCCCTTCCAGTGCAAACAGACCAGGACCAGCAATGGCGGCTCTAATTCTACCTCCCTTCACTCAGAGCTACATTTGACAGTCCCAAACGTTGCTTTGAAACACATCTACTGTTTAGGTGTTAATTTTATAATCAGATGCTTTCTTACCTACAGTAGTATTCAAATTACCCGAGTGAATAATATCTACTAGTTTAAGATCCTGACTATGCTATGTGCATTATACACATCATCTTTAATCCTCATGACAGCCCTTAAAAGATAGGAATTATTAACCCCATTTTACAGATGAGAAAACCGAGGCTCAGAGACATTAAGTAAATGTACTCAAGGCCACACAGCTGCTAGGAACTGAAGCTGGTTTTGAGCCCAGGTCTGGCTGGTACAGCTGCCCCCCATGCTGCCCCTGGGCCACATTAAGTTCTCCCATGTGGTAGGTTTATCTTCTTCACTTTTATTACAGTACCTGCCACAATGTATTATAATGACTCACCTCTGTCTCTTCCCCCAACCCACCCCACCCCTGCCCCCAGCATGTGAGGTCAATTAGGGCAACTTCCTGTCCTTGGTGTTTAGTAGACCCTGAATGTTGTAGAGCGAATATATGAAGGAAAGAGGACATGTATTACAAAAATTTGGAACTTGGGGAAATTGGAGAATATATATATATATTCCATAGTGTTATGCACAATAATGGAAATTCAATGAATTCTAAGTTATACGCACGCACACACACACACACACACAAAGTACTCAGAACATAAGTTGTGATGGACCAGCATCTTTTTTTTCTAGATCACAACTGATACATGTCCTTTCAGATAAATTAGTCTGATAATCTTGGCTGACACATCTGGAGGAAGAGTACATCTGCATGCCAGTGCGAGAGTAACCCTCGTGGCCTCTCCATCAAAACCCATCAAGGGCTTTGTCTCCACATGGCAAAAACATCGAGAAGCAGTAAACACAGCCTTTTTCTCATTTTTTTTCCTAGTGATATTTGTAGGCCTACACCTGGCATTCTGTGTTACCCATGTGGGCCAGAGATTACAAAGGCAGGAGAGTCAAGGCATGAAATAAGGAAACTGGGGAGAGAGGCATTTATCAAAACATGGGGCCTGGAAAATGATCTTATAATTTAAAAAATTACACTGTATGTTCATATATAAAAATTGCTAAATACTCAGGTTAGTTACAGTTAACCAGCTGAGCTATTGCCTCAGGCAGTTGTTTTTCTAATTACAGGTCTTGGCTGTGTCACCAGCTAGCTGGGAGCCCCAGGGGGAGCTAAGAAAGTCTTCTTCTGTCCTTTTAAATCCCTTTTAGAGAGTCTTGCCCCCTCACCTCCACTGGGTCTAGGAGGGCGGACGCAGGTCTTCGGAACCCCTCCCCAGCCCAGGCTGGTCCTGGCGGGGCCCTGCCCCAAGCCCAGTGAGCAAGCCCTGGGAATGAGAGGCTCTTGGTAGGTTCAGCTTCCAGGGCTGGGCGGTAATTGGCCCAGGCTCTAATGAGCAGAGCCAAGACGACAAAGCCCCTCAGCTGCTTAGAACTACTACCTGCAGAGGGACCAGGACGAGCATCAAACCAGTAGCCTGGAGAGCTGCCACTTGGACGGCACATAATTTCCAAATTAGCTGTTTCTGAGGCTTGGATTCCGCGGTGCAGATAGCGCTCTGGCAGAAGCTGCAGAAAGCAAACAAATGGAAACCTTACAGGGAAAGTGATTTCACTCATCGTCGACAGCCTGGGTTTCCCTCTCCCTCTCCACCTTTTTCATTAAGATGCAAATGGAGCCTTTGTTGCCAGGAAGTCCAGCTGCTCTGGTCCTTGGTCCTGGGGGTGTTGGTGATGGTGAGGATTCCAGCTCAGCTTCTCAGACTAAGTTATCAAGTTACAGGGGCCTGGAGGAGGGGAAGGAGGTGTTGGAATCAGCGAAGCTGGCGCGGGCTAAGAGCCAGTCCTATCGCGCTCCTTCAACTGGGTGGAAACAGAAGTACTATCAACCCTTAGATTAATCCTCAAGCCTCCTGCCTAGAAAGATACAGACACATACAGACCACTGAAAAGTGCTAGATGAGAGCACAGGGTCATTGTTTTTATTGCTGGGAGCTGTCCTTCTTGCTGTTTACTTGTAGCTCTCTCTGATCGAAAGAATGAATATTCATTGAATAAACCAACACACTCTACGATACGTGTATCCTTTAAGCATTCAGTCCCACTGAGGGAAGATATACCATTTCCATTTTGCAAATGGGATCAGGCGCATTCAGGGTGGTATGGCCGCAGACCCATCTCCATTTTACAGGTGGGTCTGCTGAGCCTCAGGGAAGTGGAGCGGCTGATCCAAGGAAGTGGCGCAGTCAGTATTGAAAAGCAGCTCATAACCTTTCCAACAGCTCCTGTGCGCTCATCTGCCTCTCCCACACGCATGTAAGCTCTGAGGACCTTGTTGTCTTTTTATCACCCTGCAGGGCCTAGCAAAATGCTTTGCATCCAGTAGGCACAAATACATATTTGTTAAATAAAATGAATGCATTTGATTTTAGAATTCTTGTAAAACTACTTAAGGTTGTCCTAGTTAGCTATGGAGACTTGGGCAAGTTACTGACATTTTGTGTCTCAAATTCCTCCTGGGAGAATCTTAGATGACAATCACTTCCAGGGCTGGTTGGATCTTGGATTGTCTGAGGTCAGTCTCTTGGCCTCATGGAGATAGCTGCCTCTCAGAAGCTGCACAGAGAAGACCCACGGTGAGCCCTGTGGTTCATTCATTCTTTTGGTGGGCCGGGGAGAGGGGAAGGTGAATTCCATTTGGAACCACCATTAATTGCTTTTTCTTTTGTTTTTTTTAATCGTGGTAAAAAATAAACCCATATGACATAAAATTCACCATCTTAACCATTTTTAAGTGTACAGTTCAGTAGTGTTAAATGTATTCACATTGTTTGTAACAGATTTCCAGAACTTTATCATTTTGTAACACTGAAACTCTATACCCATAAACACTAATTCCCCATTTCCCCCTCTGCTCAGCCCCTGGCAACCACCATTTCACTTTCTGTTTCAATGAGTTTGACTACTTTAAATGCCTCCTATACGTGAAATCACAATATTTGTCCTTTTGTGACTGGCTTATTTCACTTAGCATCATGTCTTCAAGGCTCATCTACGTTGTAGCACATGTGAGAATTTCCTGCCTTTTCAAGGCTGGATAGTATTCCATTGTATGTACATATCATATATTAAAAAGTTCATTCATCCAGTGATAGACACTAGGGCTGCTTCCACCTCTTGGCTATTGTGAATAATACTGCCATGAACATGAGTGTGCAAATATCTCTTTGAGACGTTGTTTTAATACTTTTAGATGAATACCCAAAAGTAGAATTGCTGGTAACTCTAATTTTTTGAGGAACCTCCATACTGCTTTCCAGAGAGGTTCCATCATCTTATATTTCCACAACAGTGCCCAATTTCTCCAAATCCTTGCCAACACTTGTTATTTTCTGTGTTATAAATAGTGGCCATCTTAGCGGTGTGAAGTGATATCTCATTGTGATTTTGATTTGCATTTTTCTAATGACTAGTGAGGTTGAACATCTTTTCATAGGTTTATTCATTCTTGGTGGAACTGAACAAGGATCTTCAAAGTGGATACTAAAAAGGCAGATCTCATGGGATTCCTTGGCCTGGGTCCAGGGATCCCCGTTTTCACAAGGAGACTGAGTAGAGGATGAAGCTTTTCTGCTCTCCCCCTTCAGACAGGATAAGGTACAGAGGATGTGCTCCTCGGCTCCTGATCAAGCCCACTGGGGCCTGACAAGGGAGGGAGGCAGTTATAAGTTACAAAGGGAAAAGCCAGGGCTTTGGAGTGAGACCAGTTCAAATCCCAAGTCTGCCTCCTATGGCTTGTGGGATCCGGAGCAAATTACTTAACCTCTCCGAACGCTAATTTCCTCATCTGTAAAACAGATTATTTTGTGGGAGATCCGTGAGGTTTTGTGCTGGTAAATGTTTTAACAACCAGCTTTCCAAGAAAAAATAATGTTCTGGTTTGTAGCATTTACTGATTTTGTTATGGAAATACTCAATCTGTGGCTGATTTCAAGCTGCCAACTTGGAGTCTTGAACTCAGTTGGGAGAAGGGATCTGCACAGCCAGCTCCAGCACACCACAGTCCTCATGTGAAATGCCTCACTCAGGATTTGGCAGGTGTCAGGTTCTTAATTAAATTTCCCTTCCTCTCTTCCTTCCACCGCAGGGATTCTGCATGACCCAAGAAAGAATTCTTGGGTTTTTTCAGCATGTTTATTCAACAGATATGTATTGAGCTCCTAGTATGTATAAAACTCCATCCCAGGAGCAGAGTATAGGGGCATGAGGAACAGGAAGGGGATCTGTTTTGAGTCTGTGACCTTCAGAGACTCCAGCTTGGTTAGGTGACCTTCCCATGTGCTGTCATTCCTCTCATGTAACATTTAATCACCTCTGTACTTGTCTCTCCCACTGAGCTGAGATATCCTTGAAGACAATGACTGTGTCTTAGTTTGGTGTCCACGTTGCCTGGCACCTTGAAGGTCTTCAATAAGTATTGTTAAATGATTTCTGAAGCCTGAAAGCTACCTGAGGAGGAGGCGAAACTAACACATCTGAAACATTCAGAGAATAATGCAAGATTAATAGTCAATCGTAATTACAAAACTTCCAATTCGATAAGAATCCTACTGCTTCAAAGCATTTTCAGTTCAAACAGTTAACCCTGACTGAATGTTTATAGTATGTTAGGTAGCAACAATCACTCAACACATTATCTCACTTAATCTTTGCAGCAATCTTTGCTGTTATTATCATCCCCATTTCATGTATGAGTAAAATGAGCAACAGCAGTTAAGTAGATTTCCCAATATTTTTTATCGTATGTGTACAGCCAGGATGTAAGTCTAAGACTTGATCCTGCCTCAGAAGTAGAGAAGGGTATTGTGTTTTTATCTCCATTTCAAAATCTCACCTCCATAAAGGTGAGAAAACTGGCTTTGAGAGTGAGAGAGAGATTTTTTTTTTTTTTTTTTTTTTTTTTTTTTTTGGCTGTACGTGGGCCTCTCATTGTTGTGGCCTCTCCCGTTGCGGAGCACAGGCTCCGGACGCGCAGGCTCAGCGGCCACGGCTCACGGGCCCAGCCGCTCCGCGGCATGTGGGATCTTCCCGGACCAGGGCACGAACCCGCGTCCCCTGCATCAGCAGGCGGAGTCTCAACCACTGCGCCACCAGGGAAGCCCGAGAGCGGGAGAGATATTAAGTGCCAAAGTCACACAGCAAATAGGATGCAGAACCAGGATTAAGACCTAGGCCTTCCAATAGGATAATAAAGTACAGTGTGAGGTGCCATACACAGCAAACCCTCTTTCAGAGAAGGGCGGCACTACTGGGATGTCAAGTGGTCAGGGAGCCTTTCAGAAGATGTGGGGATTGAGTCGGACCTTGGGGAGCTGGAGGTGGACTGGATCAGCATATGTCATCGTTCGGTCCTCAAACACAGAGATACACACACACACACACATCCCAGTGGCCCTGCCCCCTGGTCCCCAACTTGGAAAGCAAGGAGATACCATTCAGACAAGCTCACCCCATCTCATGGAGACCCCACAGGAGATGTGCTTGGCAGCAGCTGCTGCTTCTCCTACATGGGTGTTTGTTAAGTTATTTATATAAAGGATCCACTGGCCCCTAGGTTGCCCAGATAGCATTACCCTTTCTCATGGCCTTCATCTCTGACTCCTGGAGAGGTTGTCATGCTTCCAATTGCTTAGAAAGTGCCTGTCTCCCACACAGAATCGGGAGTCAGCCAACCTCGCACTTCGAGGGCAGTGTTGCAACCACAAGGGCAGAGCCTGAAGCCATGAATCACCGTTACAGGAGGCATGGTAGAAGCTGTGCTCCAGGCAGGCCGGGTGTGAGCCCTGCGCTGGGCTGGCAGGGAGCCAGATGAGGGGAAGAGAAATGAGGTGGTGGAGTTCACCGCTCCATCCCCAGCTGCTGGATTTTCCTGTCAGTGCTTAATTTTTGAGTCACGTAAACTGTTCAAGTAATAATTTTCCAAAGGTGAAAAACATATTTCTCAGACCATTACATGTCAACAATTTATTTAACTCATTAATGAGGGAACCGGTGAGATGACAAAGCGAGATTCAAAAGAGGGTAAAAGAAAAAAATATATCGGTGGAAGAAAGGAAGCAAGCTGGAATAAGATTACTAGATTAGATACAAAACTTATTAATATTTTATAGGACAATAAAATCATAAAATTTGGGACTATCTTCTCAACTGGATGGAAGATATTTGCATATGATCAATTTCTCCTTGTTAACATCTATCTTACAGGGTTGGGCCCCTAACGGATAATAAACAGTAAGTAAAAAAGGACACTCCCCTGGTGAGTCAGGTGAGCCTTCAGTGGCCTTGTTGACTTATTTCCATGTTTTTTATTGTTTTTTGTTTTTTTTGCGGTACACGGGCCTCTCACTGTTGTGGCCTCTCCCGTTGCGGAGCACAGCCTCCAGACGCACAGGCTCAGCGGCCATGGCTCACGGGCCCAGCCGCTCCGCGGCATGTGGGATCTTCCCGGACCAGGGCATGAACCCGTGTCCCCTGCATCGGCAGGCGGACTCTGAACCACTCAACCACTGCACCACCAGGGAAGCCCCCATATTTTTTTAAGAGTTCAAGGGAATCCAACTGGTCTTCTGCCAGTTGCTGAGTATGTCTAGTTTAATTACGCATTCCCGGTCTGGGGAAAAAAACCACAGGATGGGTTTGGGGACCCACTGGACCTATTGTGAGAAGGACTGAGCTCAAAGTCCCACTGATCACCTGACCTCCATAAGCCCCTACTAGGCCTGGTAGACCACAGTGTTGTTTTGGGTTTCTGGGGATTAGTGTTGGTTCAGAGCCAGACTACAGTATAGGCAGACCTCAGAGATATTGCAGGTTCAGTTCCAGACCACCATAATAAAGCAAATATCTCAATAAAGTGAATCACATGAATTTTTTGGTTTCCCGGTGCATATAAAGTTATGTTTATACTGTAGTTTATTATGTGCAATAGCATATGTCCCAAAAAAGTACATACCTTAATTAAAAAATACTTTATTGCTAAAAAATGCTAACCATGATCTGACAATGCAGGGTTGCCACAAACCAATTTGTAAACAATGCAGTAGCTTCAAAGTGCAATAAAACGAGGAATGCCTGCAATCCCTGAAAAGTCAGATTATTTCCTTTTCTTCCAGTGCACAGTCACCCTGGTAACAGGCTGTAGGTCCCTTTGGGGAAGGCTGGGAGAAAGATTAACTATTAATTTTTCACTGTATATTAAGGTTCTTCCTCAAGGGGACTTGGCCTCCCCTTCATTCAAGGGATTCTGGGTAAATAAATTGGCTCAAGTCTGGGAATTGATTGAGGGGTTATGACTCTTTTTTGGTGATTCAAGTCAGACTTCTGTTCACTTGACCTAGAAGGACTCCTCTCCTTACATAGATAAGTAAGCATTTAGTAGATGACCATTCACTTCTCTTCTGGGGATACCATGATCAAGCAGCTGATGCCACAGGTCCCTGTGAGTCAGACTCTTCTGATTGCTGCTTTGACTCTGCTGTCCATTGGGACCTGGAGACAATGTGGACTTTGGGGAAAGAGCCTGTGAGAAAGAGTGAGATGTGAATTCTGATCCTGCCTTTGCTACTCACTAGCTGGGTGACCTTGGGCAAATTATTAAGCCTCTCTGATCCAACTTCCTTAACTTTTAAAAAGGGAGTAATACCCCTGCCCTGCTTGGGCAGAAGGCTGTTGTGAGTCCTTTGAAAAAAATAACAATGACTTTATTATTTTTTTTTTATTGGAGTATAGTTGATTTACAATGTTGCGTTAGTTTCAGGTGTACAGCGAAGTGATTCATTTAAACACAATGTCTTTAGACCGTGGCTGTTTGTTTAGCTTTGGTGTTTTAGATGGTGTGAGTGGAGGATGCAAGCTGGGTCTGACCTATCAAAGTGCTTTGGTTCAAACGATGTGATGAATTTGTTGCCAGCATTTTAAAATAGGAGGATTTCAAATACATGTCTGGATTTTGATCTTCTTTTGAAATGCTGGAAGTTCTGGCACATTCTCATATGACGGTGATAGACAGTAGGGCATCCTTTAAGAGCAGCTGTTCTCTCCAGTTTACCTGCCCCACCCCCTACTTCACTCCTGAGCACTGCGTTTATTGAGGGAGCCCCCAGGTGCCAGGTGTGATGCTAGGGATAGATGCTTACAAAGTGCAAATGATTGGTTAACAGTTTGGTGTGACAAGTGCCACAGACGGGTTGGTGCCAGTCTGAGCAGTAACTCAGGAAGCCATCAGTTCTCCCGCACCGGCATGGGTCTCTGCTCCCCCAGACTCCTTCCTGCCTTTCAGCCATTTTGCTCTGACTTGGGAGTGACTTTTCACTTCTCTGATTGTGTCTCCAGCTCCAGTTCTTAGAAGACCCGTCTGGCTTGTCTGAGCATAATCTCTTGCCAGATATTAAGGCTAGTTGTGCTTTTTCGTCAGCTATGACTCCAGCTTAAAATCTTGGTCTTAAATTCCCAGTTGTTCCACCCGGGCAGATGTCATCTTGGTGGGAACAGCTCCATGTCACTCTATCACTCTGCTAGCACAGCATTTATTAATTCAGAAAATTTTCCTGAGCACCTGCTATGGGTGTGTGCCCAGTGGGAGAAGCACTGCGCTTTTCAACCCGCCCTTGACCACAGCGACCGGCACCGGCTGGAAGGACGGCTGCTTCTATGGCTCACTGCACAGCACAGACGCTTGTCTCTCCTGAGCCTCCTGAACGCTGAGCCCTCGCCGTCTGACCTGCCCACCATCCACCTGCCCAGTGCGTCATGGGCACCCCCTCCCCAGGCATCCAGGCTACTCCTCAGCTTTATGAGGAAGGCTAGTTAAGAATGTCACCTGGTCTGAACCCCACACTGGAGCTCTGAGGGAAGAAGGAGTGCAGGGGAGGAGGTGCCCCTGAGCCCGGGCAGTCAGGGAAGGTGTCTTCTAGGAGGTAGGCTTTGCCCCTTGAAGGGTCAGTGGGATGTAGCCAGTGGGAACAGTGGCAGGTGGAGAAATGGTGACTTTCAAAGTTGAGGGAATGGGGGGGATGAGGCAGAGAGGAGGGCGGAAAAGCACAGATCAGCTCCGGCTAGAGTCGCCTTTCCACAGGAGAGCAGCAGGTTTAATTTAGGGAGGTGGAAAATAGAGGAATCTCGACTGTCTCCTTCGGGGAAGGGGTTGGAGGTATCCTGAGCAAGGCGATGATGGGATCCCAAAGCCGTGGCTTGGGGAGGTGGTCTTAGGAGACCGTGCAGGGGATCGGGAGGTGAGCTTGGAGGTGGGAGCTGGGGGAGAGACTCCGAGTTCCAGCCCCCTCCTCACATCGCCTCCATCCACTTGGAGCCCCTGGGCCTGGTCTCACTGCACAGGCCACGCTCCTCCGGGGCAGCCGGGAGAGCTGCACTTCTCCTTGTCGCCCCTTCCCACCTCGGGAGGACCTGAGTGAAGTCTGAGCCCAGGCCTCTCCGGGAGGGATGTGGGACTGTGCTTGAGGAAGGCGCCAGGCAGACGGCGTTGCCCTTGTCCTGGGGTGGGGCAGTTAGCAGCCCCAGGCCCCTCTGGTTCAGCCTTTTCCCCAGTTCCTTCTCTCTTGGCTGGGCTGGGAGAGGTGATTAATGCTGCTCCCGAGGGAGCACCACGTTGCATTACTGAGACACCAGCTCCTTCCTAGGGGCAAATATTGTGGCAGGGACTCCTGGGCTTAGTAGAGTGGGGAGCAGCTCTGGGAGGGTGCCAGGAATCCCTGTGCTTTCAGGAATAGCCAGGGATTCCTCCCCCACCCCCAGAGGGGAGCATGGTCTCCAGACACAGCTCCTCTGGGCACAGTCGCCAGCCAGTTGCCTCCAAGGCTGGGCTGCCTCAGGTTGAAGCTGGACCCCTCCCCATTGCTCTGGGCTCCCCTCTGGGTGTGGATGCTCTGCTGGTCTGTGGACCAGAGATCTCATCAGGACTCAGAAGCGTGTCAGAGGATGGTTGAGCCTTCCTGTCTCGGAGCTCGTTATGCCTGTGACTCACCCAACCCCATTTGCTGGCTCCATCTCACAGAACAGTGAGGACCTCTCAGCCTCAGGGTCCTCTGAGCGTGTTCCCTGTTGCTGACCTCACTCCCAGAGACCTCTAGGGATCTTTTTATGGGGTCTTACCCTCACCATGACCACAGACATCTGCTTTAATGGGCAGTAACCATAGCAGATAGCTGTCCCCAGACTGACTGGGAGGACTGCCTGGGCCCTCTGATTACGCTCCTTCCACCACGGGCCCTCAGCACCAGCCAGGCTGGAGCTCACATCGTGGCGGGTGGGAGGGCAGGGCACTAGGAGGATGGAGCTTCGGAGCTACTCCAGGGCAGCCACACGTACTTGTTAGAACAGGAAAGAGCAGCTCAGAGGTCGCCCGGCTGGAGGTGCAGGGCAGAGCTGGTCTCCTGGGTCCTTCTGTCCTGTCGCCGGCGCGCACGCAGCCCCAGAGCTCTGCTCGGGTGCCAGGTGTTAGCGGCTTGGCTGCCTGGCCCGTGTGCTCCCAGAGTGCTGAGAAAGCAGCATCTTTTCTGTTTTTTTTTTTTTTTCAGAAGTGTGATACGGAAATCTTGAGAATTGGCAAAGTTTTTTCTGTTGTTCTCACAGCCACTGCCATCAACCATGCCAGGCATCCTGTGCAACAGAGATGCAAATTCAATAGGAAACCCGAGGGACTTCCCTGGTGGCGCAGTGGTTAAGATTCTGCCTGCCAATACAGGGGACACGGGTTCGAGCCCTAGTCCAGGAGGATCCCACACGCTGCGGAGCAACTAAGCCCGTGCTCCATAACTACTGAGCCTACACTCTTGAGCCAGCGAGCCACAACTACTGAGCCCGCGAGCCACAACTACTGAAGCCCGTGTGCCTAGAGCCCGTGCTCCGCAACAAGAGAAGCCACCGCAATAAGAAGCCCGTGCACCGCAACAAAGAGTAGCCCCCACTCGCCGCAACTAGAGAAAGCCCGCACGCAGCAACGAAGACCCAACGCAGCCAAAAATAAATAAATAAACAAACAAACAAATACATAAATTTATGGGGGAAAAAAAAAGGAAACCCGAGGGAGCAGGCCAGGAAAGGCGCAGGAGTGGGAGACGATTTTACGATTTAAATAAAAACACTTCTCAGAGCTGTGCAACTGCCAGTGCAGCAGCCGTGGGGACAGACTCAGGGACAGACGTACAGAACGCACCCGAGCAGGGAGTGGGTGTCTGGCCCTCGGTGCACGCCTCTCCCAGTCCAGGCTCAGTGTGTGTGGGGGCTGCTATCTTTGGAGGTTGGAGCAGAACTGGGGCAGGTTTGGACTTCCTAGGGCTGTGATATGCTACAGGGTCCGTTTCTGAGGGCTCTGAGGGCTTCTGCACAGATCTGTATCAGCTCAGTGCTCTCGGCCGAGTTCTAGCTCTGCTTCAGTTAAGGCTGTAAACGAGATCACAGGAGGCCAGTTAGGGTTTCTCTGACACCAGCCCATCAGCACGTGTGGCCGGGGGGCAGCCAGAGGGGAGAGTGAGGATGGTTCCGTGGAGCTCCTCCCACTTTGGAAACACCTCAGGTGGTGCCAGCGTCATCTTCATTTGCCACAGACGCCTGCTTCCTAAATGGTGCCAGTACGACTACACGGCTCACTGGGGCTTCCTCCTGTTTGACTGTGCATTACCAACGGGCCGAGGCCACGGGGACCTGGCTTTGGTGATGGCAGAAGGAATGTGGGCTTTGGGGAGCCCAAGGGGCCTGGCTTTGAACCTTGGATCTGCCATTTACCAGCCGTGTGGTCACGAAGTTTCTGGGTGGAATGACAGGTGGGAACCAGCTGCACTTATTCCAGGAGAGTTGGCATTCTGTCTTCACACATCAGCATGAGAAATGCCGCCCGATTCTTCTTGTTTTCACAACTTCTCGAATCAACCTGTATTGTTAAATGGGGTCATTATTCTGACTTTGGAGCATCGTCATGAGGCTGAGCAGTGGTAAAATCTCTAAGAGAGTGTCTTGCTTTCCTAGTAGTTGGTAGGGGCCTCACAGCCCAGTGGACAAGAGGGGTTCTACTACTAGACATATCCAGGCTTCAATCTCCCACTCTGCTTACCAGCTACACTAAGTTATGAACCCTCTTAGACTCCCCCGCTTCATCTGTAATGAAAGGATTAATAGTATTTACTTCTTAAGGTTGTTTTAAGAATTAGGAAAAAGGAGTGTTAAGTATACAGCACAGAGTACACAGCCAATGGTTAAGGAACAGGAGATGCTATTACTGTTACTGCTGCTGTTGCTGTCGTTGTAGATAAGTCAGCTTTGTCCAGTACTGGTGGCAGCCTCATGTCTGACCCTCAGTGCCATAGGGCTAGAAACGGGTCTTCTCTGCAGAAATGACTATAAGAAAAACTTGGATGGCGAGGGTGTCTGGGTGATTAGGGATGGGATCTGTGGACCTGGGGCTCAGAGAGTAGCTCCAGGGGGCCCTGGAAAGGGGTGAGTGGACAGGTAGAGCCTAAGACCCTCCGTTTGCTTCCCATGCATGAAGCAGAGTCCATGTGTCTCAGCAGGAGTGATGCAGGCCCTGTGGTCTGCCAGAAAGCCACAGGAGGAGAGCAGAGGACAGGCAGAGAGAAAAACTTCCTGGGCCAGGACAGTAGGCAACTCAGACTCAGGCCCCTGGAAATGCACCAGAGCTGTGGCTGGAAAGTGCCTCCAAGCCAAGCCACTCTCAGCATCTCTGTATTGAGCTCAGGTCTGGGAACAAGCTGCCCTTGGATAGAGTTCTGCTTCCACCTCCTACCAGCTGGGACTGTGGATACACTGTTGACCCTCTCTGGGCCTCGGTCTCCTGAGAAATGGGGACATTATGATAATTAAAGGAGAATAACAATATAAGGAGATCACTATGCCCAGAACGCAGTAGGTGATTAAAATGACTGGTATTAATCAATTGGCAGATATTAATTTACCTCTTTCTCCTCTGCCCCCTGCCTCTTGAACTAGCAGCTTGACACCTACATGATGCTCTATCTGTGTTCCATCCATGGAGGAATGGATGGGGAACCTCCTCTTTGCTTGGAGCAGTTCTGGCATCCTTGTCCGCCGATAGGAGCTGGGGCCCCGCCCCTTCACCCAGACACCTGTGTACCGGAGGTGCTGCCCTCCTGACCATTCAGTGTTCCACACCGGGATGGCTATTTTTGTTTGAGATAATTTTAGACTTACCGAAGAGTTCCAAAGGTAGTAGAGTTCCTGTATACCTTTCACCTAGCTTCCCCTAATGTTAGCATCCTACCTAGCTGCAGCACAATTATCTAAACTAAGAAAGTAAGGTTGGTTCAATGCAAATAACTGACAGGTTTAATTTGCATTTTGGCAGTTTTTCCACTGACACCCTTTTTCTGGTCCAGGATCCAATCAGAATCCCATATTGCATTTAGTTGTCCTATCTCCTTAGTCTCTTCCAACCTGTGAGAGTCCCTTAGTCTTTCCTTGTCTTCTGTGACCTTGAGACTTTTGAAGAGTACTAGTCAGGTATTTGCAGAATGTGGGATACCCATCTGAAATATTTGTGATGGAGTGAGCAGCGCTGAGTTCTACAGTCTTGCTTTAATACTTCTCCACTTTCTTATATTTCTCCCAAAGCCTTTACTTCTGCCAGAAATTTGCCCCACAGGGGGAAAGATCCCATTCAGCTACAAAAGTGGTAGGAAGTGCATTTGTTTCGCCTACCGCAGCAGCCATGTCACCTCTCTTCCCCAGATGGCTTCCTCTTTCCGACCCACTCTGTCCAGCGTGTGCTCACAAGGGAGCCTCAGGTGTTGAGCCACTCTGTCCGGATGGTAGACTCCATGAGAACAGGGGCCCTTGCCTCATTTCAGTTCTGTATCCCCAGTTCTTAATCAGTGCTGCATGTAATAGGGGCCACAAACACACATGGAATAAATGAGCAGTCACCTTCACCACCAGCCACCATTTATAGATGACTCAGGGAGTGCAAAGGACGGGCATTTGGGCTATAGAAGTGGCAGGTAGGCCATTTCCTCAATAGCCCTGTTAGGGAGCCAGGGCTATTTCTGTAAACAGACAGAAAAAGCTAACGTGCTGGCCAGACAATACAGTAGAAGCCCTCTTGCCCAGCATGGTGGATTGACCAGGTGAAAAAGTTCATTATAGAGAAGATGCATTAAAAAATGATACTTCAGACTTTTCATGTTACCTTAGAACATTCATGTCCACTAATTTACCAGACTTTTGGTGTGTATCTTGAATTTTTTCTTTGAGTTATGAGTCTACCAACTGGAGTTTTGCCTCATCTTATTTGCATTAGAATCCCCATAATGCCTTATTTACAACTTCCAGTATTTTTACTTTTATTTTTAAAAGCAGAGCAAAGATTTAAACTTACAACAGAACGTAAATGTAGACTCCTAGATTTTCAGAATTTTTAGAGTTATCTCATTCACAAGTAACTAGTCAGGATTTTAAGCAATTTTTCTTTATCAAAAAATGCCCCCAATTCATTCAAATTAGTTTTAATGGAATCAATGTTTTAATTTGGTATTCATATTTTATTGTTTATTAAACAGTGAACCAGATTAATGGCAATTACAAGGACAACTAGCATGCACGGGTTTGGGAGCAGATCTAACTGACAGTAAAGCAGACAGCTCTCCAGGTGTGCCAGGAGCATAGGCAGGGCACAGCTTCATACAGTTCACAGACTGTGTGCCATGGGCACACAGGAAAGTCAAGCATCCTTTCCTGAGAGTGATGACTAATCCAATGGGCCAACAATGTGGAGGACCTTGGAGAGCTTTTAAAGTACATGATCTTTCATCTTAATTTAGTTGTTATCTGTGGAGCTCCTACTCATGTACCAGATGCTGGAGGAGCAAAAGAAGAAGATACAGACCTTGCATGAAAGAGCACAGGAGAAGGGAAGAGACAGACTTTCAGGTTTTGATACCACAAATGCCAAAAAGAACAAATCCTGTATGTGAAGTGGAAGAGGAATAAGCAATTCTCCCTTGAAGGAGATCATGGAAGGCTTCTTAGAGGAGGTGGCCTCAGAGACCTCAGAGTGAGAAAGGAGTCTGGAAGAAGCAGGGAGCACTGAGCATCATCCTCTCAAAAAATTCAAGATGGTGGTGTTCCCTGAAATGGAAGCAGAAGGCACCAACAGTAGCTGGGTCTGCTGTTTACTGTCATTCCCATCTCTACTGAAGGGGACAGTAAGCAAACCCTGGTATATTTGTTAGAATTACAGATAAGGAAGGAGGGTGGAGGCGATAGAGCCAGTCTTCCCTCAGGGAGCCCAGCACCGCGCAGAGTGAAGAAGGCAGCAAAGATAATGTGCCTAGCACCTCTCCGGGGTCAGCCCCAGACTGTCTATCAGGCTGGTACACAAGGTAAACTCCAGACCTCCGTTGGTCACATGCCAGGAAGATGGAATGTTTTGTCTCAGCCTGCAGTGTGCACCCCAGTTGCTGAAGAGATTACCGCTTTCTGGGCCACAAATGTAATTAGATGATCAACCAGAGAAAGTCTAAAGCAAAGGCAGACTTGGGGGAGAGATGTTTGTTTTTACTATGTCACTTTGAATATCAGCCGGGCAGAAAGGGCCCCAAGAGGGTCTGTGCTTCGGAAACAGTAGGACAGGGGCCTCCAGAGAGAGGGCTGGAGTCTTCAGGCAGGGTTGGGGAGTGGTAGAAAAATCTCTGCTTTGTCCAAAAGGCACCAGTGTTTCCTAAAGCCTCCCCAGCCTTGAGGCTCCCATCTTCCTGCAGCCACCAGCCTTAATGGTGTGGACCAGGTGGGAAGATACTAGAGCACTGTTCAGACCAGCCTTTGTAGTCCAGCAATGTCTTTGCAACTTGGTTACCCTGGATACTGTTATAAAACAGGTGATGCAAACTGAAATGTATGCTGGGGCCTGGAAATAGACGTAAACTGAGTGACGCCAGCTGGGTGTATAAAGATTGGCGGCGACTGTGGTAAACTTGAGGACACTGTGCCCCAGCTAGCTGGGGCAGGATGTAGTGACAGGAGGAGGGGCACTCTGCCAAAGCCTTGGCCCTCACCCCTTACAAGCTGGGGCGAGTGCGGGGAATGCAGGGGCGAGGAGCATGGGGTAGAAATGTAGCTCCTTTCCCCCCCTTCTATCCTTGGAGTGAAGAAACGGTCTCTTCCCCAAAGCTGGACCCTCCTCTGGTCGGCGAGGGCCACCGCCTTCTTCAGTTAGTGTGTGTTCTGTGTAAAAAGGGCTGCGTTTATTGACCCCAGCTCGTTGTTGCCTCTTGGGAATGCTAACCCAGTGTTTACAGAATCCTGTGATTCTTTTGATGGGAACCCGTATTCTCATGTGAAATCTCCAAATTTTAAATATTGGCAACAAATTACAGTCTTTCAACAATGCTATGTAAGCCCAACAACACATATCTGCAAACTAAATGTGGCAACTTCTGGTATGAAAGGGTTAGCTAACCAGTGCCGAGTCTCTGTTCATGGGCTGGCAGAAACTAAACTAAGTAGTTGGCAACCTTGTGAATAGAAAGGATTTTACTAGCCTGTCATTGCCGGCCTCCACTTTTCCCATACAACAAAATGGATCGATCCCATGTTCTGGTATGTTCTGGTGTGTTCTGGCCTGCCCAAAGTCATTACTGCTTATGGCGTGTGGCTCACTGGAGGAAGATAGCCAATTCTGTTTCTCAGATACCCAATGGCTTAGATTTCTTGGACAGCGACTTTGTGTGTGTGAGAGCACGTGGCTTGCAGATAGAAGCCGAGGTGCCTTGGCATCAGTGAGTTCTTTTCACAAACTTGGCAGCTCGAACTAATCCCTGAGAAGAGCTTCCCCTCCCTCCTGCCACAGCCATCAGAGCTCTCCGTCAGCCTGTGCCTCAGGGAGCTGTCACAGCCTCATTACTGTTAATTCATCTTCACTTAGTGCATCAAAAAGCTGGCTGATTTATCAAATAGGGTGGGCGCACCGGAAGTTTGATTAGCGACATTATGTTGTTTGCGATGTCGGGCTCAGAAAACTTAGCTCATCTGTGTCCCAGGAGTCCTAAGATAAGACTGAAGTGTTTATGTTCTGCCTCAGATATTCTCAGGATGGGAAGCCAGTGTGACAGCTCGAGCCAGAGGTGTTTCCTTAGTGACATTCCCGACGGGTACTTTTTCTGCATGTCTCTCCTTCCCTCCCTTCCTCTCTCCCCCGACTCCATAGGTGGGTCTCTGGATTAAAGTTACCCAAAGAGGGCCTGGGTGAACAGGGTTTCTGGTCACACCCATCCTCCTCTGTAGCTGAGCAGCTCTCCTGCCTGGGAATCCTCCATGTCTCATGAAGCATTCCTGGATTCGGATTGTTGGTCTCTGGTATTGTCTCTACCCTTGCCCATGTCAGGCTGCTGAGCAACAAATCCAGAGTTTCAGCCCTTTCCCTAGACTCCTGGGGAAGAACAGGATAGGAAAACCTCCCCAAAAATTGTCTCAAGGAGCAGCATCCCACAAAGCAACCTAACAGGCCCCGTGGCCCTGGGCTGCTCCCTGAACAGATGTTCAAGACACCATCCATGAGCACATGACCTGTGGTCTACACAGCTTCATCAATATCCAGAGGAAAGCAAGAAAAGAGTGTCAGACCTAGAGAGCAACCCTTATAAAGAAAGGATTATTTCCAGGGGGTGAACAGGCTGGGTGAGGACCGGATACGTAGCAGGCTCCCGATGCCTGCTGTTGCCCATCTCTGCTGACATATCTCTGGGAGAGATGAGCATACACAAGAAGTTGGATGAATTCAGGTTAGACTCAGGAGAGATACCCACAGAACCTCCAGAGTCATTCTCCTTTAGCTGACAGTAGCTTTGAAGATGCAGATGATGATGACGATGACAGTGGCCATGTCGGTAGCTAATACCTGCCATTTATTGAGCCCTTTGTATGAGCCACAGAGAGGGCCAAGTAGGGTCATGCAGGGGACCCATCTAGAGACCTTAACTGCAATGCCAGTAATGAAAGCAACCAGCTCTGTGAACTTGAGTGAGTCTTTTCACTTTTCTGGGTCCTAGGCTTTTTGGTTTTTTGTGGGTTTTTTTTTTGCGGTACGTGGGCCTCTCACTGCTGTGGCCTCTCCTGTTGTGGAGCACAGGCTCCTGATGCGCAGGCTCAGCGGCCATGGCTCACGGGCCCAGCCGCTCCACGGCACGTGAGATCCTCCCGGACTGGGGCACGAACCCGTGTCCCCTGCATCGGCAGGCGGACTGTCAACCACTGCGCCACCAGGGAAGCCCTGGGTCTTAGTTTTTTTAATCTGTGAAATAAAGGGGCTACATCTGATGTTTTCTAAGCTTTCTTTGATGAGTAAAATTCAATACTCCACATTTTTCCAGGTTAGCCATCAAGAGAATAGGAACAACTGAGTGTCTCCTCTGGACCAGAGACTATGCTAAAAGCTTGATGTATCTTGTTTAACCTTCAAAATAGCCCCACGAGGAAGGTGGTCTCACCCTGTTTTAGAGCCACACAAAGCAGCACTATTGCTGTCGACACCCACCAGCACCACCGACGCTCATTAACACTCAGCAAGCTGGTATCCTTCTCAGTAGACGCTAAGGATATACATGGGTCTAAGACAACCTCTGCCCATCAAGCCCTACAGACACATCACAGGGTTGGGACAGACACAGAAGCAAGGAAGTACCAAAGAACATGTGCAAACAGCCAGTGAACAGCACCAGCCTCCATGCTGCCTTAGGGAGCATGTCAGTAGGATCAATTTACAGATGACAAAGGAAGGTCTAAGTTGAAGTGCTAATAACACACGGACATTTTTATAGGACTTTAGACTTTGCAGGACACTTTGATATATATCAATTTATGTGATTATTCCACCACTCTCTGAAATTAGGTATGACTGCTCTCATTAAATTATTATTAATTATTAAATTGAGGGTTAGGGAACTGGCTCATCCAAGGGAACCGGATTATCCTTCTCCTTCTGCCTCTCAGATACCTGCAGTTAGATGAAATAATCCAGTGCTGATGGTGGCTGGATACCTCAGAGTCCCCAAGGTCTCATTGGGTACCTGGCCCACCTCTGCCTTCAAGAGTAGAGACATCCCAGAAAAGCAAATATTGTATATTAACACATATATGTGGAATCTAGAAAATGGTACAGATGAACCAGTTTGCAAGGCAGAAGTAGAGACACAGATGTAGAGAACAAACGTATGGACACCAAGAGGGGAAAGTGTGGGGTGGGATGAATTGGGAGATTGGGATTAACATAGATACACTAATATGTATAAAATAGATAACTAATGAGAAGTGCTGTATAGCGCAGGGAACTCCACTTCGCTGTATAGTAGAAACCAACACAACGTTGTAAAACAACTATACACCAATAAAAAAAAAAAAAAAAAAAACCCAAAAACGAGTAGAGACATCCCATAGCTGTTGTACCCATAGAATTTATAAGGAAGGCTCCAGGCCAAGTAGGGCTTTTCCTTGAAGATTTAGAGGGAAGAGTCAAGGTTGCTGCAAATCCTCGTGGCACAGGCTGAGAAGACTTGTAACCAAGGTCACCTGCCAGGTGCCCCCAACATCTCAGGGCTTTTAGCTCAGGGCTGGTTGGCGGGAACTAAATGTTGGCTGTGGCTGGAGTCTCTCCAGAGTGTTCAGAGGATTGGGGGCCATGGAGAAATCGGGGGTCTCTTTCTCTCAGGGCCGCTCATCCCAGCGTGGGTCTTTTGCTGGTGGTGCTGGTGGGCATTGACAGCAATAGTGCTGCTTTGTGTGGCTCTAAAACCGGGTGAGACCACCTTCCTCGTGGAGTTAATTTGAAGGTTAAACGAGATACATCAAGACTTTAACATAGTCTTTGGCCCAGAGGAGACACTCAGCTGTTCTTTTGCTGGGACCCGACAGAACTCTGCCCCGCACCCCTCACCCCCAGCAGTGATATTAGTTGCTGATTACTGAGCATCTTGTTGGCCTCTTCATTTGCATTTTCTAACTTAATTTCACAACCACTCCAATGAGGAGAGATTTATTGTCTCCATTTTACAGATGAGAAAACTGAGGCCCAGAGCTATTACACCGTCAAGACCACACTGCTAGCAAGTATTGGAAATGAGACTGAAACCCAGGTCTATCTTTGTGTCTGATTAAAAAAAAACAGGCCATATTGATCGCTCTCCTTCAATTCCCAGGATAGAAGGAAGCCACTCTTCTTTATTTTCTGGTCATCACTGCATAAAAGCCTCAATGTTGAGGACAGGGATGGGGGGGAGGGTAATGCAGTGCCAGTGGGCACACAGCTTGCCATTAGGACTGTGTGCCCATCGCTGAGACTGCCCTTCTGACCTACTTCCGTCATGTGGGAGAGGAAGGTAGGGGCTCTGCCCGGGACCCCCAGCCTGTTGCTGCAGCAGGAAGACTGCCTCCGCTGCCTTCTGTGGCTGTGCCGTGTGCCCCTCACCTGAGTGAGGTGCCAGCAGGCCAGGCGGGGCTAGAGGCCCGGACCCACAGTGCCGCCCCTGTTGGTGGGTCTACACCCGCACCCCATGGAAGGAAAGGAAACCCAGGAAGGAGCAGGAGGAAGGCGGGCTGAAGTGGCCCAAAGGGATGAGCCTGGAGACAGCCAGCTCTCTTCCACTCTACCCAGAATCCTGCGCGTCTGCCCTCCTCTGCCTCATGTGGTCCAGGCAGCCTAATGCTCTGGAGACTCCAGGAATGTCGTTTTCTGGAAAACATCCGGTTGCCTAAGGGCTCTCAGGACTCTGAGGAAACTTGGGTGTGGCCTGGACCTCATCTTCCCTCTTTATAAGGCTGTGAGGGGTTCCTAGAGGTCTCCTGTGAATACCGGTCTGAGACCTAACAGCCTGGTGAAGTGAGGCTCTGGACACGCCCTTGAAGGAGTTGTGTTTGCAGTGAGATAAAGACATCGCTCTCCTGCGTGCATGTGGGACCTGGGCCCGCAGACCTCACTCCCTCCCACTCTAGACCCCTGCTAGACCCAGACTCAACCCCTGGTACAAGGAGAAGAGCCTAGGTCCTGGAGGCAAATACACCTGTGTTCATAAGCCACTGCACTTGGATGAACTTGGGCAAGTTACTCACCCTCTCTGTGCCTGTTTCTTCGTCTGTAACATGGAAATAATATCTAATCTTATAGGGCTGCTGTGCAGGTAAAATGAAATGCATGTGCTCAGCGCTTCACACCGTGACTGGCATAGAATAGGAGCTCAGTAGCCGTTACGTTTGTCATTAAAGTGGGCATCCACCCCTACCTCCTGTCCCTACCAGCCAAGCCTCATCCTCTGTGAAAGGGAAGAGACAGCCCATTAGACCAAGGAAGGGTCCTGGGGCTCCAGCTGCTGGACAGGGCACAGGAGTGATGGGGACAGGGGGATGGTCTGTCAGGCAAGAAAGGAAGTCAGCATTTATAACAAGGGAACAGGATCAGAAGGCTAACTTGAAGTCTGGCTTACATCAGTGTTTCTTGCGTGGGGGGAAAAGAGAAGTGGGTGGTGAGGTTTAAAAGAGCAGATTCGATTTTTAAAAATAGTTTGTTATAGAAAAGTTTAAACATAAACACAACTAGAAAGAACAGTACAGGGCTTCCCTGGTGGCGCAGTGGTTGAGAGTCCGCCTGCCGAGGCAGGGGACACAGTTCGTGCCCCGGTGCGGGAAGATCCCACATGACGCGGAGTGGCTGGGCCCGTGAGCCATGGCTGCTGAGCCTGCGCGTCTGGAGCCTGTGCTCCGCAACAGGAGAGGCCACAACAGTGAGAGGCCCGTGTACCGCAAAAAAAAAAAAAAAAAGAATAGTACAACGAACTCCAATGTATCCATTACCCAGCTTTAACCACAATCAGCTTACAGCGGATTTTGTTTCATCTGCACCTGTCGTCTGCACCATCTCATCTTATTGTCAAATAAATCCCAGACATCATTTAATTTCAACTGTAAATATTTCAGTGTATATCTCTAAAAGATAAGACCTTGAAAATAATTAACTGGAACGCCTTTGCCACACCTAAAAATTGGTATCAGTAATTCCTTAATATCATCAAAAAATGTACTCCAAATATTCAGTAGTCTCATGAACGTCAAGGATCGTGAAAAGTTGGTTTCTCTTGAATCAGGATTCAAATAAGGTCCACATGTTGCAACTGGCTGATAGGCTTTTAAGTTTCTGTTATTATAAATGTTCTCTCCCCACCCCCAGTTTTTCTTTTGTTTCCTTGCAATTTATTTTTGGAAGAAACCAGGTCGTTTGCTCTGGCACGTGTTCCACAATCTGGATTTTGCTGATCGCGTTCCTGCCGTGGAGTTTTACCGTCCATTCGTCTTTGAGACGCCGGCACCAAGTAGCTATTTGTGTGGGTGTCACAACGTTAAAGCTTGCTTGCCACCTCACCCCCTTTCAGAAAGGGCTTTATCCCTTGTGGAAATGTTCCCACTGTCCCCAGAGCAAGCCTGCTGGAGCTGAAGGATGGAGGGACGTGGAGAGGGGCTTCCCGAGGCTTCCCAGCGGCGTGATGGATGTTGGCTGTTATTTGGACTGGCCCCTCTCTCTGTTTTTACGAGCAGGGGTGTCTTTTCATAAAGCGGAGCCATTTTCTGCCAAATAGCGGGACTGTTTTTCGTCCTTCTAGAGCAATAAGGTTCAGGATTTGTCTCCCTCTTGACTTTCAAGAGCATGTTTTCTCAGTTCTTTCCTGAAATTAAAGTAAAGGTCAAGGAGGCTGGTCTGAGCCCCCGCCCTCCCTCCTCTCCGGCTGGAGAGCTGGCAGCTAAGTGGGCCTGCCTCCTGGACTCCTGTGACCCCGCCCAGGCCCCAGCTCAACTTCCCAATTCTTTTATTCCCCGGGGGAGGGGGGGGGGGCGGAATTGAGGAGGGAGGGAAAGAGAGAGAAAAGAAAATAGAAAACAGGGCCAGCCTGTAGACTCCGCTCTGACTGTAGGTTCCCTGAGCAGTGTCTAGATGTTTCCTCCCCTCGGCGTGCCCTTCCTCGGGGAGGGGGTCCTGAGCCCCACGCCCTCCACCCTGCTTCCCACCTGCTGTTTGCTACTCCGCACGTGAGCTGCCCCACGGCTCTGCCCTTCCCTTGCATGGCGCTGAGCGCCCAGGATTCTTCATCAGAAGGCAGAGCAGGCAGAGAACAGTGCCGCCGTCACCCACCACTTAGCAGTACGGGAGCCACACTCCCTTCCCCTCCCCACCCTGAGTCACTCCCGCTAACAATTACTTTGTGACACTTTGACAGTTTGTGAGGAGACGTTTTTACGGAGCCATCGAAATCCACAGGGATGAGGCTGTCAGGCAGACATCCCTTCCTGCACGCGTTCCTTGTTCTGCTGCAGACTGAGGGACCCCAGGCCCAGAGGCCAGGAGGCCCTGAAGTCCTCTCCAAGCACTTCACATACCTAGGGACACGTGGCCAGACCCAGGGACACTGGCCACCCAGGGAAGAAGCAGAACCGCAGAGGGGGTGTCCGGGCTGAAGCCTCAGTGGTGAGGAGGCCCGGTCACCCTCCGCTCTGGTCTCCTGCTCGCAGACGAATTCTCACTCAGGGCCCCCTTTCCACAGCTGGTGGAGGCGCTGTGTGAGCCTCTCCCTGGGACACGCCGCCCCCTGCGGCCCTTTCGACGGGCCGAGTCTCAGCTGCACCCAGTGTGCCCCTGGGAAGGCTTTACAGCCGCTAGCCTGTGCTCGGTGAGCAGCTGGCTCCAGGCCCCCGCCTTGGCCGGCTGAGGCTTCACGCCCACAGGGGGCGCTAGTCTAGACGCTGTGAAACCCTGGGTCCCCAGGCCTTCCTGCCGCCCACCACGCTCTGTGCTTCCTCTTCCTACACAATTCAGGTCATCTCCCACCCACCTCCCCACATACCTACACTCCCGTTCACGCAGGGCGTTCTCTTTTCCTTTTAAGGCCTGTTCACACTGCGTGCCCAGGGATGGCCCACCTGGACGGCTCCCCGGATGAGCCCCAACAAGCTGGGCAGTCAAGCCCAGCTACCTCGTGACTGGGACCCAGGGGGCCGGGGAGAGATCTCGGAGGAGGCTCCTGGTACCCCATGAGGAGGACCCAGGGGAGAAACAACAACCGGGGTAGGAAAAGACCTAGGAGCTGACTCCCTTATGCTGGAGTGAGATACTAGCTTCTATGGACGCCTCTCAGACATTTATGGAGCACCTGCCGTTGCCAGGCGCCCTGCCGGGAGGTGAGAAAACCATGATAAGACAGCTGTGAGCCCGCACACTGGTGTAGCTCACACCTTGGTGAGAAGCACAGACACTAAACAAATAATTAGACAAGTAACAACTTAATTACACCTGTGATCACTGCCACCACGGAGCACGTGTGCTGGGAGGGCCTTGAGCAAGGGACAGCTCTGAGGTGGAGCATCAGGGAGCCTTCCATGGGGAGGGGCTGTCCTGAAAGGTGGGAAGGAGGAGGGGGTGAGCCAGGACGGGCCCTGAGCCCAGGCGGAAGGCCTGGGCCTTGCTGGGAGTCAGGACACTGGAAGCCCAGGGGCGGGAGCAGGTGGTCTCTCTGCCGGTCGTGGGTGGATCTGACGGCAGGAAATGGAATGGGCGGGCGTGCCAGGGTAGCTTCTGTTTGCTGTGAGGTGGGAGGCGATGCCTGGCCCAGGAGCAGCATCACCAGCTCACCAGCTTCAGGTTGGGCCCCTGACAGCCCTCGAGACAGTGCCCACCATCCTGGCTCCAGCTGGGTGGAGCCAGACACAGCCAGAGAATGGGAGAGAGATTTACCCGAGCTGTTCCACCCTTTCTAAGGAAACCTGGGCAATTCTTGCCAGAGATAACCTAAGTTCTGCTGCCGAGCTGCCCCTGTGGAACTTCAGGCTGGACCAGGGTGGCTCGCCAGGCCTGGCACCTGGGGGTGGCGTCAGTGTGTGGCCTCTCCTCCCCCCAGGCCACCACAGGCAGGTTTCCCCACTAGCCTAGGTCTCTTACAGCAGTCCAGATCTGTCCCCAGCCCACAGCAGCACTCAGGTTCCGGGGGTGGGTGCGGCCGCCACGGGGAGAGTCTCACTCCTGAGCTCGTGGAGCCTAGGAATTCCTGGGAGCTGGACCCTGCCCGAGCCCCAGAGGATCCCACGCCAACAGCTGCAAAAAAGCAACCCGTATCTCTTCCAGCTGCTGCTGCCTGAGCCAGACCCACGCCTCACCACCCAGCTCCCCTGCGCGGGACGCCGGGAAAGATGCTCAGGGCGAGGAGAGGGATGCTCACCCTAGCCTCACAGCTCAGTCTCCCCTGTTCTCCTCTCCAACATCCCCCTCCACTCCTCCTCTACCCCTCATCCCACGGATCCTTCCCCACCTCCCCAGCCCCCGGCCGGGCAGCCTTTCCAGGTAAGACGTGACTGTGCCCGTCAGTCCACCACACCAGCCTTCCCAAGGTCTGGGCCCAGAAGGCTCTCGAGGCTGCCTGACCCAGGGCTCCGGGAACCCCTGCTGAGGCCACCCTCCTGGGTTCCGTAAGTGAGGCCTCATTCGGTGACTCTTCTCCTTTTTCCTTTGGAGAAAGAAGGAACTCGGGGCTTCTCCCTACCGTTTCCCCTCCCACCCTTCTTTCCCAGAGCGGCCTGAGGAGCTGGGGAGGGGCCCAGACCCAAGTCACAGCCTGGACCTTTGTCTGGAGGCGCAGACCTGAGTCACCAGGGTCGTGGGGAGGAGCCCCTTACCCCTCACTCCCAATTCCCACCCAACTCCAGCAAGCTGCTTTTGAAATGCAAATGAGAAGCGCTTCCCCCGCCCCCCCTCTTCTTGCTCATTGAAATGCTTCAAGTCTCAGAAAAGAGGGAAAAGTGATGTGTTTAAGACAGCAGTGTCTCACCCGCCATCGGGCCCGATAAGGGATTGTTCAATTTTAATTAGACAATTTGATTCCTTTAAATGCCAACCTCTCGGGGGAAGCAGCACCAGGGAAACAGGTTGCTTGAGTTTATACGGCACCAAGCGTTCCTTGCCCCGCTCCTCCCGGTGCCCCAGAGTTTCGCTGCCGGATGGAGTCACAACCAGAGAATGGAATCCTCTCCTCTCTCCTCCCGACCACCCAGCTCTCCTCCAGGGTCCCAGGTGCCCTAACAGATTGACCCTTTTCGCCCCACCCCACCCAGCTAGGGACCAGGGACCGGCCTCCCAGTCCCTCCTAGGAGAAAATACCAGTTCGGGGTGTCAGCCTCGAACTGTGAGCTCCAGAGGAGTTTCTCTCTTCCAACACACTTGTGAGAAGCTGTTTCTGTTTACAGGCTGGGGATGGGCCACCCTCCTCCCAGCTGCAATATCTGCCTCATCCCCCATCCCCTGTGCAGCGGCTGGTCTGAGCACGGTGGGCTGCTGGCCTGGGCCGCCTCCGTGGGCCAGCTCAGCCCCAGGTGGCTGTCTGGGCTCACACAGCACTCCTCAACTTGAGAGCTAGCTACTTTTCAAATTAGAGCACACACAGAAAATGCTAACAGTTGGAAAGCAAGTAGGGTAATGGCAGAGGCACTGGGGGCTGGACACACCTGGGCACACACTCCACTTGCCCCGATAACCCCATACAACTCCATCATCCCAGACAGCTCGTGAGGGAGCTCTGTTGCGTAGGCTCTGAAGAGAGCAGGTGTCACAGCAGGCTAGAGCTGGGCGGGCCATTAGGGAGAACTGGATGGAGGGCTACTGACCACCAGCGTGGATGATTCTGGAAGATCTTTCAGTAGGTCTTTGCCCTTCTGCGTGGAGGCAGGGCAATGTGTCCTGGAGACACGCGAGGCCCAGGTGATTTCTGGCACCCACACAGATGGAGTTTCCCTGTGCTTCCGGCTCCCTCCACTTTCCCACATGCCAGGGCAGCTGAGAAAGGAGAGCCTAGGTGGCCCCAGAGCATGCCTGGATCCTCATCTGGGAACCTCTGCTGGTGGAGCTGGGGTGGGGAGCAGCAGCTGCCCCACTTTGCTGCCCAGGGAAGGTGAGGGTGGTACTCAGGGGGAGAGGCAGCCGCTCCGTGAGTGAGGCCTGCATCTGCAGGGCTCTTTGTCAGCTCAGGCTGCCTTCATAAAACACCCTAGACTGGGTGGCTTGAACAAGAGAAATTTATTTTCTCCTAGTTCTGGAGGCTGGAAGTCTGAGATCAGGGTGCTAGGACGGTCAGGTTCTGGTGAGCTCTCCTTTCCTGGCTCTCTGATGGCTTCTCCTCACTGTGTGCTCCTATGGCAGGGAGAAGATCAAGTTCTCTAGTGTCTCTGCTTATAAGGGCAGTCATCTGATCGTGAGGACCCTGCCTTCATGACCTCCTCCTGACCAAAGGCCCCATCTCCAAAGAACATCACATTGAGGGTTAGGACTTCATTCAAATCTTGCAGGGACACAATTCAGTCCACAGCAGCAGGCTCAGATCATCCATCCCTCTCCGAGGTGATAGGACCCGGTAGCTAACCCCCTAAGATCTTAGAAATGGCTGTGACTATGCATGTGTTTGGAGCTCACTAAATGACATTGACCGGGGACTGAGATTTGGAGCTTTTACGCACGAGGCAGGAGCCACCTGGGAGGAAGGTGGAGGTGGCATGTGGAGGTTGGGGAGCAAGTTGATCATATTTTCATGACCCCAAATCAAAATGCTTGTTCTCACAAAAGAAATTTTTTCTGTGATATGTGATCTTATTTATCTGAGGTCTTTTAACTGCAAGAATAATTCTTGGGTCATACATTTAGCCAATTCTCCTTCTTTAAAAAGATCAAGACATTCGGACCATCCTGGCAAATCCAGGGTGCCAGCTGTTGGGCGGCATTTCCCACCTACAGCAGCCCCAGAGTAGGCACCGATCTCACCTGGCTTCTCCAGATCCGGGACCAGGCCAGATTTACCTAGAGCCCTCCCCTTCCCTGACAGGCACAGCCTCTGACACAGATGGAGAAGTCTGGGGTGCAGGGCAGGGGCAGGGATCTGAGGGGTCCTCCGGGTGCCCTTGGAGTGAGAAAGACCATAGCCTGACCTCTCCTTTGTGCTTTCTTCTGACTGATGCCCCTTAGAGCCCTGGGCAGAAGGAAAAGAGGAGGGGCTGGGGCTGGAACAGGGGGAGCCTGGGGACCAGTAGGTTTTCTCAGGCCTCCTGAGAAAATGCCAGCAGAGAAATGCCAGGAGGTCACTATCTTTTATCCATCCCAAGATGCATATCCTCTCTAACATTCTGATGTCTCTGAAATCAGAACGCATTTTCACAATCAACCCCATCTTAAAGCAGTATCGGAGTTAGATGGCATTTTTTCTTTCCTAGGGGTACCTCAGACAATGGTGCATCTTCCATTTAATTCTGTCTTCAAGCCTAAGAAATATGGCAGTTGGTATTAGAGTCTCTGGTTAGAGCAGGTGGCCTGGGAAAGCTGACTCTCTTCCAGGCCAGCTGCGACCCCATCCCGAGGGTCTCCCAGATTCATCCTGCAACCACGGCCCAGGAATACACTGCGTCTTTTCTTCCCTTCACTCCTTCCCAAGGGCTCGATTGCTGCATCTTGGAATCCTTCTCCCTTTGTCTAGACCCGTAAAAGTCTACAGACTTTTCAAGGATAAGCGGTAGGAGGCAACAGGGTGTCACAGGAGGAGCCCAGCAGGACCTGTGACCCTGATGGGCTGCATTTGGACAGCGCCTGTCACTTCATCTCCAGGAGCCTCAGGCTTGTTGTCTAACTGCTTGTTTCACTGAATTATTTAGCCTGGTTTGGTTTTGCCATGAGGGTTCACCTGTGCCGGCCACATACGCATCATCTTACTTAATCCTCACAACAGTCATTGCTCTCCCTATTTTACAGATGGGAAAACTGAGGCTCAGGAAGGCCAACTAATCTGGCCAACACTCCCGAGCTAGTAAGGCTAGAGTTGGGATTTAACCCAGGTGTTTTGGTCTTCAGCTCCTATGTTATATTAGTGTCTCCTATGCCAGGGTACCCCATCTGTGGAGGTGGGTTTGCTGACACCCGAATCCCGGATCAGCCTGAGAGCTAGCCAGGCAGGCCCTGTGGGTGAGAGGTGTCAGCCCCAACTCGGAAGTACCCAGGAGAAGCTGGAGCTCACCCTGGGCTCTGGTTAATAGAGTCTACAGGTATTTAGGCATATTCCATCTTTTCTCATTTTTTCTACAATGTAATTATATTACATTTGTATCAGCAAAAAGCAGCAAGAACAATTGAGGATAAATGCTCAGTTTGACAATTAAATGCACGAGGCCTTTCCAGCCTTGGTGAGCCTTGCTTTGCAGAGTAACCAGCAGCGCAGAGGAACAAGTGCTAACCTCCAGCCACCACCCCCTCCCCCTCCCCCAACCAGCAACGCTCACATTTGCCATCGAAACTGTACCCATAGTGTAAGTCTCAGCTGAAGTTCTCCCCTCTCCAGGAAGCCTTCCATGAACACTCTGGCTGTGCCCATGCGCACATGCTCTCTGGTGTCTGAGTATCCCTGTATCCCCAATAGATTTCCTGTGTGCTGCCCTCCTCCTCAGTCTGCTTTCTGGGGACCAACATGTAACACCCATGATATTCTTGGGCTGCATCTTTCTTTGGTCACTTGCTGATCTGATGGGTTTTGTTAACAGTTACATTTCAAGTGTGGAGGGGTTTTCTTCCCAGTTGGACTCACAGAGGCTTTGATTCAATTCTGCAAACAGCTGTTAAACACTTACTGCCTGCAAATCACAGCATTAGGAGTCGCAAGAGAAAAATAAGAGAGTATGCTTTTTTGTTTATTCCACGAATAAGATGAGGCATGAGCAAGACACGGTGTAATCCTTGAAATGTTTACACCCCAGTGAACAAAACAGACACACAAATGGGAAATGTTCCAGAATGGAACCATGAGACAATGCCTTGGGAGCCCTGAGGAAGATGGGAGATGGTCCAGCCAGCAGGACTTGGGATGGATTCCAGGGCAGGAGGATTCTGAGCAAGGTTTGCTTTGAAAGATGGGTAGGGATTGGCCAGTAGGGGCAAGGGAAAAAAAGTTTTCCAGACACTTTTCTGATTTGTAGAGTGGAGATAAGAATTACAAGCCTTCGAGGTTATTTTGAGGATACATGAGATACTATATCAAAAAGAAAAAAGAAAAAAACTTGGCAAACTATCATCTCCTTTGCAAGCAGATGAAGCTGTCATCACAGGGCATGGTCAGGATCCTGCTGCAGAAACAGTAGTCTGGTTGAGCATGGAGAATGGGTGGGGTGGGGGAGACAGGGTGCTGAGAATCTCCATCAGATGCTCCCGGCCCTACCCAGAGAGGGACTAAAGAGGTGGGAGGAGGGGCAGAGAGGAACAGGCAGGAGCCTGGGGGAGGAGAGTGTGTCTCCGAGTCTTCAGGCCCCTGACTGTGCATGGCGCAATGCTTTATGCCCAGCAAGCTCAGTAGATGCTGATTGAGCAAATGAATGGCAGGACCAGCCCCTGCTGCCTGATCAATACATACATGCAGGTCTCCCTCTGTGTGCTCCAAATGGGAAAAGGTACCAGCGGGCTTTGCCCAGTGCAGCATCAGTATGACATCGTGCTTCACTACTGCGGAACTGGAAGACTTGCTGCATGGTGGCATTCCACATCACCCCACATGGAATTAGGCGTTTTGTTTGCTCTAAGGGGCTCCAGAGTGGTGGTGCTGGGTTGGACATCATCTGTACTCCTCTGCTGAGAGCTGGCGGAGCAGATATGTCAGGGATGAGGGTGTACAGGTGGGCAGACCCTTCTCTGGCGTCCCCTCTGACCCATTGCGGCTGGTGTGCCCTCCTCCCTGATTTGGACATGGTACCATGTTCAAATCGAATGGCATACATTGCTGGATTTCAAATCCATTTGGGTAGCAAAGCACTTGGAAGTCGTGGGGCTTTGTGTGGAATGCCTTGAAATACTGATCATTTAGTTCCATTGTGTGAAGGAGGAACACTTTTGTTAGCAGGAAAGCCAACTATATTATATGTGCATTATGTTTCAATCACAACTGAAACACAGGCTGTCAAGCTCATCAGTGCCCACTGCCTCTGAGCCCCTCTGCTTTCTTTTCTCAGTGAGCAGCATCACCAAGCCTCCAAGAGCGCAGTGCAGAAGTCTGGAGTTATCCTCGTCTCCTTTCTCTCCCTGCCTGCCCCCTCCCCTCTCCCACCCCACATCTATCCAATGACCAAATTCCATGAAATTGACTTCCAAGTTAGCTAGTGACTCTGAACACGCCTCTCCATGCTCATTCCCATGCCTTCATTCAGCAGATCACCATCTCACCCGAATTACAGTCACAACCTCACTTACCGCTAACAACCCCTCTGCACTGCACAGCCAGCGACCTGGGCAAAGCAGCAATCCAATGGAGTCATTCCTCTGCACCTGGGCTTCCAGGGGCTCTTGTAAGCTCCAAGGGGCTTACAAGACCCATTCTGGCCCAAGAACGGCCCTCCAGTTGAATTTTCCCCAGCTTCATCAGCATGCCCTACATTTTTAGCCGAACAGAATTATTTGCTGTTTGGGACCATGTTGTGTTCTCTCTGGCTGGAACATCTCCCCTGCACTCAGTTGCCTGGTTAACTCCTTCTACTTCATCTCTGATGAAGCCTCCTTCGGGAAGTGTTTCCCCCCTGAGGTGAGACGCCCATTCCTCAGGGCTCTCCGTGCACAAATGTGGAACCTCATCAGCTCTTCCTTGGGTTCCTGCAGCTGGTCCGGCCACCCCACTGAGTGGCACACTTCCGTTCTCTACGCAGCAGTCAGACTCTTCTCTCTGAAAGGCAAATCTGATCATGTGGCTCCTGCTGCCCTTAGGGTCAAGTCTAAACTCCTAGAGTGAATTACAAGGCCCTCTGTGGTGGAGCCTTTTGCAGCCTCCAGTTCAGCCCATCCCAAGCCCTCTGTGCTCCAGCTGTCCCGAATCTCCCGCCGGCCCTCCAACATGGCACCTACTCTCCAGCTCTGAAATTTGCTTACCTGCTTCCTATATGTGGACCCTTCCCCTGGCTCCCAGCTCTTTACCTGACTGCATCCTGTAGGTGTCGGACATCACTTCCTCAGGAAAGCCTTCTTTGAATCCCTAAACGAGGTTGTGTCTCTCTCCCCATTCCGTTTCCCTAGCGCCTACCACCCATAGATTTAATTGCTTGGTTAATTGGCTATTGTTTCTTTTAGAATGTGAGCTGGAGCACTATGTATATTTTGTTCCTGACTATGTTTCTAGCATTATATAGAACAATGTTCAATAAACATTTATAGAATTAAGAATGAATGAATGCATATTTCTAGTCTTACCACTAGAAGCTGAACTCCTCACTAGCTTGTGTGGGGCATGGGATGCACTTAATTTTTTGTTGAATAAATGCGTGAATGAATGATCAGCTCTTTTCAAGATCATTTATTTTATTATAGTTAAAAAATTGTACTTTCTCATTTGTTTTACCATCTGCAAGAACTTGCTAGCAGAAGAGTGGCAGCAGCCCCCAATGTTTTAAAAAGATTTGGGGGGCCTCCCCGGCGGCGCAGTGGTTGAGAGTCCGCCTGCCGATGCAGGGGACACGGGTTCGTGCCCCGGTCCAGGAGGATCCCACATGCCGCGGAGCGGCTGGGCCCGTGAGCCATGGCCTCTGAGCCTGCGCGTCCGGAGCCTGTGCTCCGCAACGGGAGAGGCCACAACAGTGAGAGGCCTGCGTACCGCAAAAAAGTAAAAAAATAAAAAAGATTTGGGGATGCAAACCTTAAATCCTGAGGCTGGAGAATTCTCTTCTAACCTCCCCTGGTAGGTTTTAGCCCCGGAGCCCTCTGTGGGTGGCAGTATGCTTCGGGAGGCCCTCCTGTTGATGCCCTGTGTCCGTTTCTCCTGGCCAGAGCCTGGCTACCCAGTGGCCCCGCTGCTCCCATGGATCCGCTGAACCTGTCCTGGTACGATGACGATCTGGAGAGCCGGAACTGGAGCCGGCCCTTCAATGGGTCTGAAGGGAAAGCCGACAGGCCCCAGTACAACTACTACGCTATGCTGCTCACCCTGCTCATCTTCGTCATCGTCTTCGGCAACGTGCTGGTGTGCATGGCTGTGTCCCGCGAGAAGGCGCTTCAGACCACCACCAACTACCTGATCGTCAGCCTCGCTGTGGCCGACCTCCTGGTGGCCACGCTCGTCATGCCCTGGGTGGTCTACCTGGAGGTAGGTCTGGGCCCCTGCCATGCTCGGGCGCCTTCCCCGGGAGAGTCCAGGCTCCTCACCGGCTCCCTCCAAGCGTGAGTCTTCTCGGGTGGGCCCTTCCTCCACTCTGGGCTCAGTCTTATGAAATGGGTAGATCGTCTCCTTAACAATCCCGACTACCAGTTATAAGGCGCTTAGTAAGTGCCAGGCCTCGCATTAGTCCTTCACATACAGCATCTCTGCACCGAGCCCTCACAGCATCTTCTGGATGGTGAGCCAGATGGTCAGTTAGGTGACTTCTCCAGCCTCACACAGCGGCTGGAATTCAGGCCTCAGAGTTGGTTCATTAGGTCGTGTTGAGAATGGGAGTCATTGACAAGGATCCCTGAGGACGGCAGAGGCTCGTGCTCCCGGGCCTGAAATCTTCATCCTTCTCTCCCCGCTTCAGAATGCGGGCTGTTGCTCCACGCTCTCCTCCCTGCCCTCCCCGCTCCTCTGTGTGTCCTAGGCTGTGTCTGGGACCTCCAGCTCAAGGCCACTGTGAACTGTGCTGTACCCCCTTTCCTTGGGAAGGACCACATGGTGACACATTGCTCGGCCGGGAACAGAGCCCAGCCCCGAGCCCGGAATAGTGAGTAGGCAGCCCCTGCTGTGGGCCAGGCACTGCCGGGCATTCCACAGACACAGACTCAGCAAACACTCGTGCTGATTCTGACTCGATATCATTCTTCTCACTTTAAGGAAGAGGAAACAGAAGCTTTGAGAAGTTGCCTGTCTTTACCTGGATCACACAGCAAAGGGGGAAATCACTGAGAAGTCCTGAAGTGGGGACCCACCTCCAGGAGGACACTTTCCAGAGCTGGCAGGCAGATGAGGGAGGGCCTGGGGGATCTGGGTGGGCACAGGCTGGATCCTGCCACTTTCTCTGCCCTGGGTTCTGGAGTGGAGTCTGGATTCAAGGGAAGCTGACCAGGCATTCAGGAAAAAGCCAATGCCAAGGTCACTAAGATGTCTGAGCTGTTACCTCCCCGCCCCGGACAAGAGGGGAATTTACCTGTGCCGTAGAGACAAGCCCCTGCCTGGGAGGGAAGGCTTCCACCTTTCAAAGAAAACATGAAACCTTTGTAGGTTTGAGCAGAGGAGACATCTACGAGAAGAAGCGGAGGTGGGGAGGAGAGGCTGGTCTTACGGTCTCCACGTCCCCAGGGGCTCCTGTTGTCACTACCACACGGGCCCCCATGGAGCTCTGGGCCATCACATCACTCCCTTGGTTTCCTTTAGCACGGCTCAGACAGGCTGGAACTTTCAAAAGGACCGGAATGTTAAGAGACAACCAACAAGAAACAAACAATAGATACAATACAACCTAAAAGCATACAGGCGCCACCGGCCAGCCGTCCAATTATTCCATGACCACACGTTTGTGGAGACCCCTAGACTCTGTCCATCCCACATCCTGTCTGAGGGCCTCTCCCTGAGGAACCCTTTCTTGATTCTTACACTTGTTCCCTGCCTGCTCCCTTGAAAAGGAGGTTCCCAGACCGCAGACCATCAGGTAAAAAATGATGTGTATCTGGCCAAGCAAATAACCTCTCTGCGCCTGGTTTCCTCATCTGGAAATGAAGATAATCACAGTGCTCATGTCATAGCATTGTTTGAGAATCACATGCGTTAATATATGAGAAGTGCTTAGAATGGCAGCAGGCATATAGTAAGCACCGTGTAAAAGTAGTCATGACAACGGTGATGAAGATGAAGGTGCTGATAGGTAGCCACACCTCTGCACATTGAAGGACCCTCCCCATGCCCAGGCAAAGAGGTGCCCTCTTCCAGAGGGAGGCTTGCTCTGCCCAGGACTCTGGGTGTGGGATCTGGGGCTTCCAGACCCACCACCCCTACCCAGAGCCTCTAAGGGAGAGCCACATCTGTGCTTTAGGGCTCCTAGGAATCTATAGGTTCTCGACACACATATTTTAAACATACCTGTTGACATTATTTTAAAGGTGAAGCTCGGTGTTTCAGGGGAGGGTGAAGAATGGCATCTCAGAGGGCGGTGCTCAAACTCTCCCATTAAACAAGAGCTGGACAGTGGGCCCTGCGACATTGTCTCGGGTACTTATTGTCCCTAGAGCATGTCCCAAGTGGAGTCTCCCCCTATCTCAACATCCTGTTAAAGTATCCTCCCAACCATATACTGTACCCTCTCCAGAGACAATCTCGTTGTCCAGAATTTTCCATCCTGTTCCATTTCCAGGGATGTTAAATGCCTCTGATAGCCTGCCATGTTGGCATCTGGCTAGGTGGGGCTGGATGTGCATCATTTATTCTGCTCAGTATATGGGAAGCATGCTGGTTTTGGAGTGAGAGAACCAGGTTCAATTCCTGACCCTACCACGAAAATGAGACAAGAGAGCCAGGGCCTGCTTGTCTGCATAGGCCATTTTGGCCTCACAAGCCTTTGAGGGGAGGCTTTGCCTCATGAATTTTCCAGAAGAGCAGATGCAATTGAGAAGGTGGGCAGACTCAGATCCCCGTTCTTGACTCACTCAGTCAACAGGTATGAGCACGTCTGCGTCCTGCCCCATTCCTAGGGCTGGGCTCTAAGGCCTCGGCAGGGCCATTATAGTGCAGCCCAATGGAGATGACAAGGGAGCAGCCTCCACAGGAAATGTGGGAGCACAACGGGGCGGGGAGCACAGGACCCTGGAGGCATTGGGGAAGTCTCGCAGGTAGAAGTGATGCTTTCAGAAGAATTATCCAGGAGAGGAGCAAGGCACTTGCATTCCAGGCAGAGAAAAAAGTGTGCAAAGCCCCAGAGTGGGGTGTAGGGGCAGGGGCGTAGCTGGCTGGAGGTTTTGAGGAGCAGTGGCCTCCGAGGTTTGCTGTCACATTCCATAGAAATGAGTGTAAAGTGTTTGGAACCGTGGCTGACACATGTGTACAAGTTATTGTTAGGATTTAGCCAAGGCAGCTTGAGGCCCATCCCACCGGTCTCATTCTGTGCAAGAATATTGAGGAATGTTGTCCAAAGGTGCAGAGGAAACAGCCCTGAAGTGGGACTAGTATACCTGGGGGATGGTGCTCCCTCTGTTACTAAATTATCAGGTGATCTTGGGCAAGTCCTTTTTCTCCCTGACCCCAAGTTAGTCTACCCTTGCAGTTACCATCTCTCCTATCCCACTTCGTGTTTATCTAGTACTTTTTACATAATCATCTCCTCCTTTGACAAGCTAGATTGTCCCTTCCAAGGCAGCTCAGGAGAGAGCATAGGGTGTGCTGCCCAAAGAGCTTGCTTCAAATTCCAGCCCTGCTGCATACTAGCTGGGTGTACTCCTGAGCTTCATTCCCTCACCCAAGAATGGGCATAAGCAATCCCCTCTTGTACAAGCTTTAAGCACAATAAATGAGATAAAGTACGTGCCCACAGGAGATGCTCTATAAACAGTGGCTGTCAACACACTTTCTTGAGCCTTTGATCCAGAAGCCCCTAACTGCGTTCTAGAGCAGCTGCTCCTGGTACCTCGGAGGAAGCCCCGCCTTCTTCTGTCCTCCAGGAAGGCTGTTGGCAGGCAGGGATTGAGAGCTCCCTGCAGACTGTGTCAGGATTGTTCACCACTGTGCCCCAGAGTCTAGGACAGAGCCAGACGCATAGTAAGTTGTCCAGTAAGTGTCTGCAGAAAAGAAGGCAAGGCGGACGGGAGGAAGCAGGCAGGATGGAGAAGGCGGCCCTGATATCTCAGACCTAGATCCCCAGGGGAATGAGAGCAGTGTGGAAATACTAGTCCTAGGAGGGCGTCAAGGTGGAGCACAGACCATGTGGGCCCGGGACCCTCTCAGTAGTGTCTTAAAGGTAGACTCTGTTGATGCCAGGGAAGCCCCTTCTATCCCCGTCCACCTGTGCCCACCTCCCTGGTCCCCGGATATCCAGCTCCAGCTCACCTGGCCAGCGTGGCAACACGAGAGGTCTCCTGTCTTCTGGGAAAAGCTGCAGTTTCCTCCAAGCGGTTCCCATCACTGTGCTTAAATGCCAGCGATTGGTTTTATGCCTGAGAGCAGCTAAGAGGGCAGTGCGGAGAGTGAGCATTATAATTAGCCCTGCTGCCCTGCTGTGCCCCACAGAGTGGGTCCTGCCCTGCTCCCGTCACTGGGAGGGGCTTTCCCGCTCCCCTTGTCTCCGATAGGTAGTAGTGCACATCGTAGCTCCCTGTCCTGGCTCTGTCTTCAGGGATGGGGCCTGCTCCAACCTTCCACGGCCGCCAGGGCCAGCCTGCTGTGTGAGTGTGTGTGCCTGTGTGTGTAAATGGGAGGTGTCGGGGTGTGGGTGTGCATGGGGGGTAGGGATGTGTGTGTCTGTCAGGGGCGGGAAGAGGGGTGCAAAACGCTCTTGCCGAGAGCTGGGCTCCTCATTTTACACTGAAGCAGGGATGTGTCATTACACACCTTCCCCAGCCCGTCCTGCTCTTCTGAAAGCTCTAGTCCAGGCTTGCCTTCTTTAATCTCTAAGTGTAACAAGGAGCAGAAACGACTTCACTGCTTCATAGTCACTGTCTTCACCATTGCTCTTAACAGACACTTACTGGGTCCCAACTCTGTGCCATACGCCAAGGAGCAGCCTGGCTCCCCTAGAAACCTGGGCCAGGGCAGGGCAGAAGCCGAGCTGAAAGGCCTTAGGGGAGTCACTGCACTTTTCTGAGGTTCGCTTTTCTCACTGGTAACATGAGGATCACAGGGTGTTCACACAAACGTTTTACAGGTGAGGGTTCAAAGCTGAGGCACTTGAGTAATTTGGTCATCTTTCTTCTAGCAAACTTCTTGGTACAAAGTGGCCTTATGTGTCTAAGAGAAGGGGCCAGGGCAAGGGCCTCAGACACCTGTGGGTACAGCTCCCCATGGCTGCCCCTCTCCTCCCACGGCCAGAGCCCCACGAGACCCCCACTGAGCTCATGGCCCAACCTGCCCCGGGACACCGAGCTACAGTGCCTGAGCCAATCTCCTCTACTGTCCACCCATTATGTTGCTTTGTCCTAGGTGGTGGGCGAGTGGAAATTCAGCAGGATTCACTGTGACATCTTTGTCACTCTGGATGTCATGATGTGCACAGCAAGCATCCTGAACCTGTGTGCCATCAGCATTGACAGGTGAGCCCAGCCAGGATGGGAGAGGTGACCTAGACCGTTCACTTCTTGGGCTGCCCCACTGCTTCTGCAGGGTCAGGCTCTGTCCATGATGCTATACGGCTGGCTGTGTGCCTGTGAGTCCACGTGTTTGTGTGTGCATGTGTGCATGTACACGTGCACACATGAGTGTGTGCATGTGTGTGGGAGAGGACAGACCCCCTAAAGGGAGACTGTCTATGGACAGTGATGCTACAAAGAATACCCAGACAGAGGAGAAAGCTCCTGACCTGACTGAAGCCCTAGCCCTATCACTTCTTACTTACATGACCTTGGGCAGATTGCGGATATTTTCAGAACCCTAGTTTCATTGTCTAGAAACCAAGCATGATGACCCCTGCCCACGTGCGGGTCTCATATCTGGTTGTGCGGTTTGCGTCCAGCACAGGGCACAAGGCCAAGGGGGCCCAGGCTCTGCCCACCTGGCTAAGCTCTATCCCCAGAGCCTTTTACTAATTTGCACACATGGGCCACATGGGCTCCCAGAGGCCCTGGGTCTACACCCTTTGCTGGATTCTTGGAAGATGAATGGAACTAATGTCTCAGAAGTGCTGGGTAGGGCGATGTGTGGCATCATAAACAATTACAATTGTTATTATTTTCTGCTGAATGAGACCTAACCTTGCTCTGAGGGTCCTGGCTACCAATCCATCAACAAACACTTCTACCCACCATGGGCCCCAGCACAGGTGCAGGGGGTACAGTTTCAAAGGTGCAAAGACCCAGGCCATGGCCCCTCAAAAAGCCTAAAATCCAAGCAGGGAGACTGGAGTGGCAGATACGGTCCAGGATTGAATGGTAGCTGGTCAGTCATCAAACACTTGATTGGCAGTCACCAACTGTCCTTGCTGTCTGAGTTGGGGGCAGGAGGGTTGAGTTAGAGTAAACAGGAGGTGGACCAACTTTCCATCCTCCCAAAGTGGGGTGTCTCTGTTGTGCCACTGTTGTGGAGTGAGTGGTCCCTGGGCCTGCACCCCAGACTCAAGGTTCCTGCCCCGCACCCTCACAGGTACACAGCCGTGGCCATGCCCATGCTCTACAACACGCGCTACAGCTCCAAGCGCCGAGTCACCGTCATGATCAGCGTCGTCTGGGTCCTGTCCTTCACCATCTCCTGCCCACTGCTCTTTGGACTCAACAACGCAGGTGAGTCCCGCCTCTGGTTGCCTGGGGCTCAGCTGGCCCCAGCCTTGGCCCTGTGCAGGACCTTGAGGGAGCTGAACCCTGGTGCAGACATGGGTGGTGACCCATCAGGAGCCTGTTCGCCACCTCGGACTGAGGCCAGGCTGAGTCTCCTGGGCCAAGCCCGACTCCAAGGTGTACCTGGTAAGGTCAGAGAGGAACAATGGCCTGGGGCACAAGGGAGCTGGGTGAGGAGTGGGGATAATGCTTCAGGAGGATGCCTGGCCACTTTCAACTTTGTTTGAATTGAAGCAGACCAGACAGCCTTGCAAGATGCATGTGTGTGCCTGTCTGTGTGTGTGCACACAGGGTAGGAGGCTGCTGGGCCTCCATCACCCCTGATAATAGTGTTTGCATAATGAAGCTGCAGCCTCCGGGCCGGCCAATCCCAGACCAGGCCTGAGCAACCTGGAGCAGGAAAGGTAGAAACAAGTAGGGGGCTAGCTCGCTGTGACGGTGTCCTGTGCAAGGCAGTCAGGAGCGCCTCCGCCAGAAGAGGCACAGCGCCCATCAGGGAGATAGATGACACCAGTGTGCCTCCAGAGACCATCACCGGACAGGACACAAGGAAGCCTTGAAAGCATGCGGTTCAAGATTTAAGTGTCATGGGAATTCCAAGAAGCAGGAATAGGGCTAAACGTGCTTGGATTAATCTGGAAAGGCCCTGGGAGAGAGGATAGACATCTGCTAGATCTGGAAGGGAACGTGGAAAGACATTGGAACCCAGGTGAGTTCAGCAAAGAGGACCAAGGCATCTTGTCCCTAAAATTCAAAGGTCTCAGACCTCCCGCCAATCCACAGGAGAGGCTAAAATAATAGGTTACTCTTCTAACGTTTTCTTCCATCATTTTGTCCCCAAAACTGTGGCTCCACTTGTGTGCTCATGGATGACAAAACTAATGACCAAGTAACGAGGGGATATTAATGGAAACACTTGGAAACAGTCATCACAGCTTAGCTTTCTGGTCATGGTTCTTTTTAATACTCTGATTTATGCTGCACGTTTATTTACATCTAACGTTTCCAGGCCGCCTTAGGCATCTAGTCATATTCTCGGTAACTGGGAAGGCACTGTGGCCCGGGGGGCCTGCCGACACACCCACCCGGGGCTCTCCTCCCCCCCAGACCAGAACGAATGCATCATCGCCAACCCCGCCTTCGTGGTCTACTCCTCCATCGTCTCCTTCTACGTGCCCTTCCTCGTTACCCTGCTGGTCTACATCAAGATCTACATCGTCCTCCGCAGGCGGCGCAAGCGGGTCAACACTAAGCGCAGCAGCCGGGCTTTCAGGGCCAACCTGAAGGCCCCACTCAAGGTCCCGAGATCCCCTCCCCCGATGTCCCTGCCTAACCGTGACCCAGGGGTGCATGGGGTCCAGTCTGGAGGAGCTCCGAGGAGCTGGGCACTGGCAGATTTCGAAGGCTGGGGTCTCAGTGGGCGACTTGAATCTTCAGGGGGCGGAGGTGGGGAGGGGGCGGAGACCACCTGGGAGGAGAGGACTTTGCAAGGAGACCACTGTCTGAACCCAACAGCTGCTGGAACTCCACGTCTTTGCGGTCCTCCCTCTCTCCTTCCCTCACGCTGGCCCTTCTGTCTCCCTTTCTGTCCCTCCGAGGCCTCCATCCCATCTCCTTTATCTCCCATGCTCTGTTCTCTTCTGTTCAAACCTCCTTCAACCTCACCTGCTCTCGCCTACATCCCTCCTCTGCCTCCCTTTCTTTTCCATACTTGTGTCTTGTGACTTCTTCCCTCCGCTCAGCCCTCCCTGAGAAAGACGGTATGTGGGCACAGAAGGAACAAGAGCTTTGGGCTTAGACACATCAGGTTCAAATCTTGGCACCACCACTTTTTTGCTGAGTGACCTTGGGCAAGTTGCTTAACTTCTCTGAGCCTGTTTCCTCATCTGTTAAACGTGAATCAAAATACAGATCTCACAGGGTGGTCTTGAGGATTTTGTGTGAGAGGGATTGAGCATGCCTAGTAGGGTGCCAGATCCTTAGCAGGTGCCACATAAAAGTCAGGGTCCTGTTGTCCCTCATCCTGCCCACCTCTTCCCATCACAGTGCCTCACCCTTGCCTCGATTGCCTCCTCAGGCCCCCACCCTCCTAATCTCTGCCCTCCTCTGAGCTCCTGTGCCCAGTCTGACTATGCTGCATTGGGATTGTGTCCCCAGCCCCCTCCCCGTCATGACCCATGTGCTGGCTCACTCCACAGGGCAACTGCACTCACCCTGAGGACATGAAACTCTGCACCGTTATCATGAAGTCTAATGGGAGTTTCCCTGTGAACAGGCGGAGAGTGGTAAGTGTCCAGGTCAGGGACCTGGAGCCTGGTCTCTGCCTCTAGGGAAATGCACCTGCCATAATTCTCGAAGACCTCACCAGCTGGTCAAAGGGATAAGCACCTCCCAGGATCCCCCACTTTGTTTCAGCTGAGGCCAGGCTTACCACACACACTCATAAGCAGGCATGGAGCAAGACAGCTCAATTCTGCAAGGCACAGAGAGGGACCCCTAGCACAAGGAAATGGCTGGGAGAAAGGACTTGGCCCTATAACAATAACAATAATAATAATGGCTATGACTATTAACTGAGCACCTACCATCTTCCTAGTATCTCATCAAATCCTCACGGCGACCCTGAGAGGTTAAGTCTTCTCGATCTTATGGATCTTCATTTTATAGAAGAGAAAGAGAGGCTCAGAGAGGTTAGGTAACTCACCCAGACCAAACAGCGAGTGAGAGAGTGAGTAGTTGAGTCCAGACCTAAGTGACTCTCTGAAATCCATGCCCGTGTTCTTTCTACTTGCATACGCTGCCTTACAGACAGGCAGGTTCTGGGGCTGGAGGCTGGGAGCTGGGGGAGGAGGGAGCAGAGTGGGCATGGGGCTCACAGTAAAGTGCAGCCTGTAAGTAGAGCCCAGAGATGCGGAATCCCAGCAGACCCCAGGGTCTGCTCAGTGACTGGAGCCGCAGGGTCCAAGCAGCAGATGTCCCATCCCCTGGGGTGAGAAGAGGCTGGGCCAGGGAACCCACAGAGAACTGCACACCAAGTCCAGGTCAGGTGTCCTCAGGAAGCAGGGCCCCTGCTCTTCACTTGAACGTTCACTGTTCACCTGCAAGGGCAGGGCTCCAGGCAACCGTGTGAGATAGGGGCCGAGACAGGCACCCAGGATCGGGGCACCTGGGCACGCAGTGAGGCTGCGTTTCAGAAGCTCAGGCCGAGACCCTAAGGCCTGGAATAAGGGAGCATGAGGAAGGACCTGAGGCCAGGGCCCTCAAGATCAGCCCAGCGAGCAAGATGTGGGGACCCAGGGGTCCACCCCTCGGCCCCTGCCTCAATCTACCAGAAGAAATGGAGCTCACCTGTGAGTGCGGGTACAGGGGCCTCGGGTCAGCCTGACAGCCCCTGTTTCAGCCTGGCAGGAAGAACAGGGTTGCGCTCATGCAATTACAACATGAGGTCCTGGAGGCAGGCACTGAGCGCCCATCAGTAACTTAGTCCCGGCAGCCAGCTGGCGCCTGGCACTTAGCTGGCACTCAGCGAGTGTTGCTCAGTTCATAAAAGAGAAGTGCCTAGGTACAAAGCCCCCATAGAATGGTGGTGGGGTCGCTGAGGCTGCCTGGGGATTGCTCTGCAAAGGGGGCCAGGGGTGACCTGGCAGGTGGGGACTGCCTTGGGCCCTGGGTCCTGCACCCAGACAGTCCCTACCTCCCAGTGATCATCCCCCTTGCCTCGCTGGCAGAGTGACCCTGTGGTGCTTGTAGGAGTCTCCACAGGGGGATCATGAAGGTCTGGGTGGGGCTGGGTGAGGCCAGAGGGGCCGGGTGAGGCTGGGTGGCTATGGCTGAGAACTTGCCTGGCTCTACCCAGAGCTCTCTGCCTCTGTGCAGGAGGCTGCCCGCCGAGCCCAGGAACTGGAAATGGAGATGCTCTCCAGCACCAGTCCGCCCGAGAGGACCCGGTACAGCCCCATCGCACCCAGCCACCACCAGCTGACCCTCCCCGACGCACCCCACCACGGCCTCCACAGCACACCTGACAGCCCTACCAAACCAGAGAAGAACGGACATGCCAAAGACCACCCCAAGATTGCCAGGATCTTTGAGATCCAGTCCATGCCCAATGGCAAAACCCGGACCTCTCTCAAGACCATGAGCCGCAGGAAGCTCTCCCAGCAGAAGGAGAAGAAAGCCACCCAGATGCTCGCCATTGTTCTCGGTGAGTCGGCCCCAGCTGCTGGACACAGCCCGCCTCTGCCCAGCCCTGGCTGAGAAATGGACCCATCGCTGTAGGTCCCATTGCTTACCATTGCTCCCTAATCATGGCTGGTAGGTCACAGGACTGGCACTTTTCAGGCACAGGTCAAGCCCACTGACATATCTGACTGGGTAGATTCTATAAGTATGCTCATTTTCAAGATGTGGAAACTGAGGTTCAGAGAGCTTTTGTGACTTGATCAAAGAGGATACATGATTTCAACTCAGGCAGTCCCACTTCAGAATCTGAACTTGACCAGTTTACCATAATGACTCCCAGAACCTCGTGAACCTGGGTAGGTCATTTCTCTCTCTCATCTCCCCATCAGTAGAGAGTAGGTTACTTTTCAGGGTTTGTCGTGGTCATCAAATGATACACGGTGGTGAAAGCATTTTACAAACTACAAAGCCGTACACACAAGCGTTGTTAATATCACTGTTGTTGAAGCATCAGGAAATTCACTTGCCTCAACCAAGACCCGGTGGGACCAAAGCTGTGAACAATAAACGGGGCTGTGAGGGGGCCCCCGATCTAAATGAGAGTGAGTGAGACAAGGCTTTAGAATAAATTCTCGGAGAAAACCAGATAATAAAGGTCAAGCATCAAGGGCTGGACTGATATGGGTGATGGGGACAGGATGGAGGGACTGATGTGTCTCTGCCTTCCGGGCAGCACCCAGGGTAGTTGTGACATCCACCCACACCCACCATCCCTTTGGCCTCCCAACAGTCCTATGACACGAGAAGGACAGGTGTCACTATTCTGGTTTTACAAGTGAGAGCTCGCGGTCATAGCAGGTTAGGGGACCAACCCGTGATCACGCGGCTGGGAGAGGCGGAGTGGGCTCCAGCCGGGGCCTCGGCTCCAGTCCTGGGGGTCTCTGCTTTGCGGCCCTGCCCTGCCCAGGCACTGCTCCATCCCCAGGGAATTCCCGTGTGCCCGTGTGGCATTCTGTGCAGACGGTGCCTCCCCACGGAGTGTCCCACCAAGCAGGAGGTCCTGAGTTAGGCAGGCAGAGAGGTGGGCAGGAGGTCGGACTCGTGACAGCCTTGTGTCACCAGGCGGGGATTAGCAAGGGGTGTCCACCAAGGGCTGGGGAAGCTGGGGGAAAGTGTAGCAAGAGCCTGGCCACTTGGGGACCTTGATAGACCGGAGTTCAGATCTCGGCTTTGCCACCAAGAGTGGAGTGGCCTTGCACACATCACAGAGCTGTCCCGAGCCTCGGTTTCCCGCCTTCCTCGTGGGGATGCCAAGAGGACTAAGCGGCTGGGCATCCAGCTCTCCCTCTGGCCCCAACTGCGCGTTCCCCACGGCAGGGAACAAACTCTCCGCTCCCAGCTTCTGCAGAAGGTCGTCTCAAAGACAACAAGGAAGTAGAGTAGATACATGCATTTCTACCAGCTGACCTGTGTCAGGCTGTTACGTGTTCGGATTTGTTCAAGCCCTTTATCCTCCCCTACGAGGTGGGTATCATTATATACACTGCACAGGCAGGAAAACGAGGCTGAGGGAGGTGAGGTGACTGCAAACTGGGGTCAGAGGCAGGTCCGGCATCCAAGACCGCGGCTCCCGCTGCGGTGCTCTTGCAGCCTTGGTGCCTGGGCGGGGCCTGAAGCACGCGATCCAGGTCCTCCCCCCTGCCCCACCGGTGCAGCCTCCGCGGCCCCGGGCACCCCTGACTGCCCCCCTCTCCCCCAGGCGTGTTCATCATCTGCTGGCTTCCCTTCTTCATCACCCACATCCTGAACATACACTGTGACTGCAACATCCCGCCCGTCCTGTACAGCGCCTTCACGTGGCTGGGCTATGTCAACAGCGCCGTGAACCCCATCATCTACACCACCTTCAACGTTGAGTTCCGCAAGGCCTTCCTGAAGATCCTACACTGCTGACCCAGCTGCCCACCTGCACAGCATCCTGCTTCCCAACCCCCTGCCCAGCGGCCCTGCCTCGGGCCCTGGGAGCCGTGGGCAGGGTGACGCGGGGCAGACTCGGCCTTCTCCTCGCCTGCAGGCCCTGCGGCGTTAGCTTGGCTCCAGGGCCCTCACTGCCCGCACACCCTCGCTCTGCCAGGGCAGTGCTAGAGAGCCAGGCACGGTGCCAGCCCTCGGGCCGGACCCCTGGCTTAGAGGCAGCTCACGGAGCCCCCTCCCACTTCCAGAGCCTCTCTCCTTGGCACCAAAGACACAGCCGCCTTCTCTGACCTTTCTCTGGGGCTCTGGGGTTGCTGGGCCAGTGTCAAAGCTCAGAGGCCATGCTGGCCTGGTCTTCACCGGCCTGTGCTGGAGCGGGCAGTGGGGAGCGATGGACAGTTCACACCCCCCAAGGCCTATACCAGGGAAGCCAGAGCTCTTGCCAAGGCCCCAGGCAACTTCAGGCCAGGGAGACCCATGTACATACCAGGTCTGGATGGACCCCAGAGAAGCCCAAGCCCAAAACTTCACCCCTTCTCCCCCACCGAGCCTGGCAGGAGCTGCTACGTCCATCCACAGCAGTGGGTCCCGACCCCACCCAGCTCCCTGTGAGGTCTCCCTACTCTAAGAGCCCAGGAGGGTCTGCGGGGAGAGGACCACCCCTATCCCAAGCCCACTCTGCTGCCCCCGACGGACGTGGGTGCCTCTCTGTAGCACATGTTGGGCCAACCTGGGAGAGCTGGCAGGGAAGGCGGGCCCGTGACATGTCTGGGGCTTGGTTGGGGGTGTCTGAGGTCCTTTGGGAGACTGTCCCTGACCCCCTCTGTCGCAAACCACGTCCTTTTCTCTTCCTTTCGCCTCTCCGCTCTCCAGTCCTCTTGTCCCCTTTCCTTTCCACTGCCTCCGCCTTAGAGGAGCCCATGGCTAAGCGGCTGCTGAATACCGTTCGGCCTGCCCTGGCCCTGCCACAGGGAGGAGGGGAAGCTGCAGCTTGGGGGAGCCCCCAGGCCCCAAACTCTGTAACATCACTACACATGCTCCAAACTAATAAAACTCTGACGAGAGTCACATCCAGGGCCCCTCAAGCGGAGGGTGCAGCGTCACCTCCAATCTCTGCATCCGGTGTGGCCAAAGCTCCGTGTCTGTGCTGGGGGTCAGAGTTGGAGAGGCTTTCTGCAGACCCTCCAGAGAAGGTGGCCCTGGCCGCCATCAGAGGGTACAGGACTTTGGGGGAAATGAAGAGAGGAGCTGCTCCAGGAGGGCCAAGGAGAAGACGTGTGTGCCTGTGTGTTTCTCCGCTCATCCAGTCCTCTCCTCCCGACCCAACCTGAGCGCTCTCAGAGCTGCTGTTGGGTGGTCCTGACCTTCAACCACCAGCCGAGATGGAAGGGGAGAACGTTTCCAGTAGGACTCCCACGGCGTCCCCGGGGGTCCCCTAATTGCCAGAGCAGCGGGGTCCTACCAGAGGCAAGCCAGGCTGTCCCCGCTTCCCTTCTCCTCCTCTCCAGGTCCTGGCACCTCTGCAGGCCCAGTCCTTAGCCCTGCTCGTCCACCAGGGCAGAGAAGGCTCTGCGGGGAAGGTGGCCTTCGAGGTGCGGCTGTGCCCACGTCTGTGTCTGCCCCTTCCCCTGTCTCGCATCAGGACTCCCTTCCTCTGGGGCAGGCGGGGAGGCCCTGCGTAAGGTGGCCTGGTGTCCTCCTGCCTCTTGGCCTCCAGACCAGTCACAGCTCCAAGACTTCTGGGGCCACGACTTGGCTGTGACCCAACAACAGAAATTTGGCTTTTTAAAAATGAAATGTAAATCAACCCAGTGAAGGAGGAATATTCTTACCACCTTGAGAATAACAGCGGTGATAACAAACAAGGTGCTGGCACCCACGGGCTCAGGCTCCAGGGAGCTGTCAGGGCATAATTTGCATGCTAAATACAATATTTTTAGCACCAAAGTTTGGAGCACTTAACTTGCCCTGAACACTTAATTATGGACTTTGATCTTCTTCCTGAACCTGAATGTAGCACGAAGCCCTGGGAGAGGCTCCTGTCCCCAGAATACCCGATTCCAGAAGGTGGGCAAAACAGGCTCTTTGTCTAGCTGGAGCGGGGGCCAATAACCCAGTGACCCCCTCCTGCGGAAGGCATCAGACCCCCAAGGGGGCTAGAACCACCCCCCCCCAAGAGACCTCTCAGCTCTGTTACCCACCCCATAGCCAAGACACGCATGTGTGCACGTGCACATACACACACACTCAGTCTATGAATGATCTTGACCTGGATGGGAGCTTAAAAGCTCATCTTATCATTAGAAATCTCAGGAGGTCACATAGGTTTATTAGCTATGGGAGTTGTAAGAGATGACGAAAGGTTGGAGAGAGAAGAAGAGAAGAAGGAAGGAAGGAGGGAGGGAGGGAGGAGGGAGGGAGGGAGGGAGGGAGGAAGGAAAGAAGGAAGGAAGGAAGGAAGGGAGGGAAGGAAGGAGGGAGGGAGGAGGGAAGGAGGGAGGGAGGAGGGAGGGAGGGAGGGAGGGGAGGAGGGAGGGAAGGGAGGCTGAAAGCAGTTTGGGAAGAGCACTGACAGGGAGAAGAGGGGAAGAGGGCAGGCAGGGGCGGGAGGCGGGGCAGGGAAAGTTGCCCACAGCTGTCATGAAGCTTCAAGTCTTTCTTCCAGACAGCGGATTGACAGCTGGAGTGGGCAGGGGGAGGGCTGGGCTTCCCCCTCTCCCCCCTCGGTGCTTCAGGGGCAAAGGGATGGTGCATGACCCTGGAACGCCACGGTGAAAGGGGGCGGCCCAGGCTCTGGCTGTCTTGCAAGAGGCCCTGACAGCGGCCCCTTTGCCCTGACAGTGAGGGCAGTAGCAAGCCAGAGGCTGGGCGGGCTGCAGCTCCGATTGTCCTCTCCTCACTGCCTTTGCCCGTGCTTCTGCCTCTGTGCTTGTCTTTGTCTGTAGAACGCCTTTTAATCAAAGGATCACTGATCTGCCTTTTCAGAAGGGGGAGTCCGCACCCCCCAGCCCCCTCTCCCAGAGTGCAGCAAGGAAGCACCACTTAAGGCCTGAGCCTTCCTGGTCAGGCACAGTGGAGCACTTTGCGTCATCCTCTCAGATGTCCGTCTGTGACTGCAAGTCTTCCAACTTCAGGCCCTTATTCGTCCCCTAGTGGGTTCTGGAGAAGTCCCAGGTGGCGAGGGGCTGGGGAGGTGTCCTGGGAATTGAGAAGGCAGTAGTGCAGGATAAACTGCGTCACCTCATCCATCCATCTTACTCGGTGAATATTTATTGAGCAACTGTTTATTGTGCTCCAGACCCTGAGCGAGGTGCTGGGAATGAACAGTGGAAAAGGGGGTCAACATCCCTGCCTTTGCAGGTTCACAGTCCAGTGGACGCCGGGCGTTACCCACAACCACACGATAGTGGTAAAAGCTCCTGGCAGAGCCCCGGCTGGGTGTGGTAACCACTGCCACAGCACACGCTGCCCCGCCCCAGGGCGCTCTTTACCTAGATGATGAGGCTGAGTGGGAGACGGCAGCCCCGGGGTGCCTCGGCCCGGAACAAGTAGGTAGGGACCTGGTGAGGGCAAGAAATGTGATGGTAGAGGACTTCCTCAGTGGCGGGGCAGGAGGCCCCCCAAAGAAGCAACCGCATAGCCTGCTCCCTGGTGGGCTCAGAACAGGGCAGTCAGTTGCCTGCACGCAGGGACTTTGAGGACTGGCACACCTTGGGGGTCTTTCTAGTGTGCTCACCTATCTGGGGATCTCTTCCCACACCACCCCTGTCCCGGGGATGTGTGGCCAGGCCCTGTGCCCTACTTGCCTCTCTGCCCTCCCTGGCCCCAGGACGCAGGCTGTGTCCTTGGCATTAGCAACCATCTATGCTGCATGGGCCTCGCCCCAAGTGCTGTCCTGTCCTCATAACCCCCGGGGGAGGAGAAGCCTTTCATACAGGGAAGGTGGTTGCCCAGGTCTTTCAGCTCTGCATCTTTTATTATTCATCCTGCCCTTTCCCTGCCCAGCCCCAGGTGAAGTTGCGGGAGGCTACTGTAGTCAGAAAAAAAATTTTTTTAAGGAGAGAGAGAGAGAAAAACCACTGGGGACAAGACTTTTAGGATGCGGCCCTTGGGGTGACTATGAACAGCCTGATGGCCATTGAGGTTGCAAGAGTAAATGAGTAGGTGCTGGGGTGGGGGGGGCGCAGGTTAGGGGGAGCAGCTTTCAGTAGTGGGGGTTTCAGTAGTGGGAGGCCAGACTCTGGGCATCCATGCGCCCGAAGTTCCTCTCCCGCCAACCAGGTGCGCCTGGCTCTGCTTCTGGGGAATCCAGGGAAGCAGGAAGCTGGCAGGAAGAGAGTAGACCATCTTTGCAGAGGGAGATCCACTCTGGCTTTGTGGGGTGATCGGGGGCAGGGAGAAGGAGGTACCTGGTAGGAACAGCTTCCCGTTCCCTCTGCCATCCCCCCTTTGCTACTTGGCAAATAAAGCAGGGTGAGAGCTGCTGGGCAGAACCCCTGGCCTGGAGGGCATCTGGAAAGGCCTTTTACGTGGTTGGAGCCATGCAGCTCCGAGTCCGCAGGAAATGCTGTGTGACCACCACACTTGCCTGCACTTTCTCCAGTCTTCACCTCTGTCCTGAGACCTGGAGATGTGTGTGTGTGAGGCTGGAGAGAGGGAGGCAGCCTCCCCGGAACCTCAGGGGCAGTGGGAGTCAGATGTTGCAGATGAAGCAGTCGGGGGACAGAGGTGGTACCACCTGGGACATGGGAGAGGCAGGGGATTTTGTAGGAACAAAGCTACAGCATGCACAACTTCCGGGTTTTCCCGACCAGGCCCAACTCTAAACATTGACCTGTTGGCCCCATGAGAGTAGTCCGTGGAAGCCAGGCTCTGTGCTGCACCCGGGGCAGGGAAAACATGGAGTGGGCAAGAGAGGGAGGAAATTGCCTGGAGGAGATATGTTCTGTGGTCTAGTTCTCCCCGCAGCAGGTGCTGCTCTGGGTTCGAGTCCGGAAGCCCGCAGCAGGGACCTGACCCGGGCCTTCTCAGCCTCATGTACAAACCTCTTCTCCCCACCCTACTCCCTACCCACTGTGCAGTCACTGTCTTCATCCATTTGTCCTCTCTGTGCAGGCTGAGCCCTCACACTGCCTCTGCCCATCGGAATATCAGCCCTGGACCCTACCCTCTCCTGGTAGATGCAGACATGGCCACCTTGCTTTGCTAACATTGAACCTCCCGTCTGGCTCCTGGGGCCTCTCAGCTGTGTGTCAGTCGACATGACCCACTGGTGGGGCTTGCCCTGCCCTACAGCTGACCTGACACTACTTTAGGTGTGTCTCAGTCCACACCAAGGCACTGGGGAAGAGCCGGCCCTTCCTCCCCTGGATAGGCTGGCAAAGAAAAATAGGCAGCCGCTTCCAAGAGCATCCTCGCCAAAAGGCTGCAGAAGGCTAGGTTGTCTGTGCCCCCTTCCAAGAGAAAAATTCCTCTGACTTGGAAGAAACTGCAAGAAAATACTGTGTTGAGTGCTTACTAACAGCTTTGCCCTTTGACCACAGGGCATCCGGGTCGATCATTACTGCAAGCCAATGAGATAATCATCATCTCCGTTAGATGATGCAGCCAAGTCTAAGGAAGTTTTAGCAGCCGAGGGTCACACGCTAGTGGCTGGCCCAGCTTCAGAGCCTTTCCGCTACCCAGCCCCCAACAGCTTCCCTCCTTGTCTCAGCCCAGATCGGCAGCTACCTCTCTCCCCTAAGTTACAGTAACAACGCTGCTGCCTGTATCCTATCCAGCAGGTACAGACGGGATGCAGAGGGAGGACCGGGTCTAATGCGGAAATAAGCCGATGCAGCGATGCGCTCACACCCAGGCAGGAACCTCACCGTAGTGGGTATGGGGACAGAGTGACCGTCTCCACCTGGGCAGTCAGAGAAGGCTTCACACGCAGGGACAGGCAAGTTGGGTCTTGAAGAATAGGCAGGACCCTGACCCGGGAGCACAGTGGGGGGGCGGGGGACGGGTGGAGGGGGCCTGTGCTTGTGAGCAGGGTGGCAGGACCAGCTGTAGGACCAGAGGAGCTCTGGCATGGGGGCGCTGGAGCCACTGCTGGAGGCCCGAACACGGCGGGAGTCGTGTTCTATGGGCGCTGGTGGGGGCAGGGAGGGAAGGAATGGTCTCCAACAGAGGACCAGAGCTGCCCTCCGCGTGTTCAGGGGGCCCTGGGGCCCCTCTGGGGCTCTGCCCGCTGGCTGCCCCTTCCTCCACTCCCGGCCACAGGCCCGGAGACCGGCCTCCTCTTCCGCCAGCCCCTGTCATTCTTTCCAGGAGCTCCACCCGCCAGGTCGGCTTCGGAGGGACACAGTCTCCCAGTCCCCTCATCTCCTTGATGCTTCTAGGGTGCCTTTTCAGTCCCAGGCATTTTTCGCTGATCCCTGGGGGAACCCTTGGTGACTGCAGTGTGAGGTTACATGGGTGCCGGGACTCGGGGGCAGACGCCACTGGTTCCCAGAGCCGGCCTGCCTTCTGAGACGTCACAGAAGCCTCTTTGGACTTCCGTGCTGCGCTTTAACTCCTGTTGATACAGCTTGCCAACCTCCCTGTCCCTTCTGGTCTCCTGGCCTCACAACCAGGAGAAGCCCCCTGAGGGACGGCTCCTCCCAGCACAAAAGGCCTCCCAGGCAGAACCAACAGGGCCATCTGCATCTCTGGGGACAGCCAGATAGCTGGTGCCCTCTCCCAGGGCCCTCCTTGGGGAGGGATGCATTGGCTTAAGCAGCAGCGCTGAGAATGGGGAAGGAGGCTCCTGTCTAGATAAAGGGTGGTGAGTGGGTGGACAGGACAATGGTGAGAAAGGACAGAACCAGAATAATGGAGGAAAAGCAAAGTAAAGGGAGTCCCAGTGCCAGCTGGGGATGTGCATGATCTAATTTCATCCCCTCAACGATACGTGTTACAAAGAGAGAGGCGGAGCTCAGAATCTGGGTAAAGACCTCACCCCGGCTCTGCCAGGCTACAAGGCCCTTCACAGGCAGGACCCCTTTCTCCACCACCTGTTTCCTTACCCTACACATGGCTGAGGGGTCTTTGGAATACGCGGTTCATTCCGATGGCACCCTCCGTCTGCTTGGAGCTCACAAGTGACCCTCATGCTGAGTCCAAGCTCTGGAATCATGAATGGCGTCATGGTCTCCTAACGAAGTACCCACCCTCCCCCACCCCCGCTCTTCCGCTGTGCTATCTGCACCCACAAACAGCATGATTGCTCTTTCACACTCCCTAGTCTCCCGTGCCCTGGCCTCTCCCACCTGGTCCAGGCCTTGCCCCTCATCTGCTATGCCCGTGTCCTCTACATTGCAGCTTCCGGAAAGCCCTTCCTGATGAACCCCACTCAGCTGGGTGACTGATTGGATGGGGGGAGATGGAGAGGAAGAGTGTAGACTGCACTGTGTGTTCACCAGCCATCTGTAGCTGCTTAAATTTAACTTGTTGAAATTAAAAATTGGGTCCCCCGGGCTTCCCTGCTGGCGCAGTGGTTGAGAGTCCGCCTGCCGATATAGGGGACGCGGGTTCGTGCCCCGGTCCGGGAAGATCCCACATGCCGCAGAGCGGCTGGGCCCGTGAGCCATGGCCACTGAGCCTGAGCGCCCGGAGCCTGTGCTCCTCAACGGGAGAGGCCACAACGGTGAGAGGCTCGCGTACCGAAAAAAAAAAAAAATTGGGTCTCTCAGTTGCATCAGTCACATTTGAAGGGCTCAGCAGCACATGGAGTTAATGGCAGATGTGGGAGGTTTCCATCCTCCCAGAAAGTTCTGTTGGACAGCACTGGTCCACAAAGAATCCTGGGTTAGGAGTCCCCTCAGCTAAGAAGGACCAGGAGCAGGCTTGGGAGGGGACGGGGAGGTTCAGTTTGGGACACTGAGTTTAAGGGTCTATAGGATCTTCACATGGAAAAGTCCAGGAAGAAATGAGGGGTTCATATCCTCGACTACCCCAATCTCCCCTAAGCAGGTTTGAAATTCAACTGATATCCTCTCCTTGGGAATTGCAAAGGCTTTACTAAAATCCAATTCTAAACATCCCTATGAAGCCTCTAGAAAGCAGCTCTGTGGAAATGGGACTCAGGGTAGATGCTGTGTGTGTGTGTAGGGTCTGTGTCTGGCTAGGGGTGGCTTGGGAAGGGAGAAGAAGGTGATGAAAAGCAATGATAGGGCTGTGTTGGCTGGAGCTGGCCTGAAATTGCGACCTCAGTTATCTCTTGGAGGAAGGGAGGATCTCTGCTTAGACCCTGGGATCATCAGAGTTGAAATGAATCCTAGGCATGGTCCCATGTGCATCTCCATGGGACCTCTGCCATTTATAGGACCATAGGTGCAAGAAAAAAAAAAATTTACCTTTTCTAACTGCATTCTTCAAAGTATTTCCTCAAACTCTTCCCAACAGGATAAGCCAGACACCATTGTCCTTCCGTGGTTCACTCCTGACCATTCGCACGAATTGTTCTGAGCTCGCTTGGCTTTGAACGTGCAGCCCCACGTCCCTTCTCTAGCTCGTGCAGAATCCTCGCCTTGGAGCTAGACTCAGACCTCAGGGTGTGAGGAGAAGCAACCAGCACTGTGCCCTCTGCCTTTCCTTTTCCTGCTCCAGCGGTTCTAGGAAAGACAGAACTCCCAGGGGCATGTTTAACTACAAGTTTTGCCCAACGCTTAGTCTCAGCGAGAACGAGGAGAATGGTCCAGGCAGCTAGCAGGGAGCAGGGGGATGAAACAGTCCGCTGAGTGAGCCTTGCCCCGGTCCTCAGGAGTCTCCACTCATCCAACCAGGAGAGGAAAAGACCACCACCCAGGCTGCCGGCTGGTGACTGTCTTCATGGTGATGCTAAGAAGGGCCCAGAGAGAAACCACGGGGCGCCCCCTGGTGGTGGTCCTCAGCCCTGGCTGCTCTCCGGCTAATACCAGGATCCTGCCCTGGTGATTCTGGTTTAACTGGTCAAGGGTAGGCCCGGGTACTTTAAAAACCCTTCCATCCCTCCCCTCCCTGCCACACCTCCCCCAGGAGATCCTAATGTGCAGGCTTGATTTACAGCCTTTGTTCTAGGGCACAACCCCATTCAAAGCTGCTCCCAGGACTCTCTGTGGTGGCTGTAGTCCGTGGCTTGGTGGGGTGAAGTGTCCATGAGGCTGGCACCACAGCGCAGAGACCACAGGATGGGAGACCTGTGCCACCAGCTCTGCTAGAACGGACTCTTGCACTCAGCGTGTCCGTGGGGCGACAGGTGTCTTCGCTCCGCCTCTCTTACCCCACGCCCACGTGACGCTTGTGACCGGCTGCCCTGTACTCAGCCCATGAGGGTGACACTCAAAGGCAAGCCTGCGGGTTGGCTGGGGTTGGAGCTGGCCAGTGACTGGGGCAGCAGATTCCTCTTCTCTGACAATTACACACCATCCTTGAGTTGGAGGGGCTGCTCCAGCAGTGTGAAGAGGGAGAGACGAGCCGGAGAGGACCCCTAGGGCACCTGGCCTGCTCCCACCTGCAGCCCCGCCCCGTCCCCTCCCAACGGCGGGCCAGGCCCGGCACAGCCAGAGAGGAAGGAGAAGCTGCTGGCCGCTGAGCCCAGGACTGGTCACACAAGGCTAGTCTGAGCAATCCCAGGCCTGCCCCAACCTGCCCTGCAACTTGCAGACCAGGCCAGGCCAGCTGATGGGGGCAGGACAGAGCTCTCTGAGCCACTGCCAAGGAGGAAGTCCCTGCCCGGCAAGCTCCACACCAAGCCCAGACACCTCCCCTCCAGGTGACATCACTACCGTCCACCTCCCCATGTCTGCCCCCGCCTCTTCCCCAGCGGGAACTCACACACGATCATATACACACCACACCGCACATGTGCACACGCATACGCCAGACCAGCCCCCATAGCCAGCCTGGCGCCACGGGTCAGTCCACCTCTAAGGCGGGGACTCAGATCCACAGCTTTATGAGAGTCAGATTTGAAACCGGCCATATAACTGGACACAGCAAAGGGTGAAGGGTGAGACAGGGGGACCAGGGACCAAGCGTCCCATGTAGGGTCACTCGTGGGCGGTTGGAGCAGACCCTTCCTTCCCCGCAAGAGATTGTACGGCAGACCTGGGTGGGCCCTGGGACCAGAGCCGCCAGGAAGGTGGTCGGTGCAGCAACAGGCTCTTGGCTGGGGCTTTCAACTGGAAGTGGAAAATTCCTCTGAACTTTCAGCTCCTGCCCTTGCACAAAGCACGGGTATCTGGCTGTCCTGACCGTGCCCGAAGAAAGGGGCCAAGTCACACAGACGTGAGCTGGGAGGGAACACTTCCCTCTCCTCTGCCTCCCTCCTTCTTCAGAGAGGGTTCTAGGATGCAAGGGCCCCTGTGGACTCGGGCAAGTGGTTAAAGGTGGCAGGAACCTTGGGAATAAAGAGGGAGCTCAGTTTGGGGGCTTGAGTCCAGGTACAGGAGGAGGAGGCTGAGAGTTGGCTAGAGACACACATGGAGGAAGGGCTGAAAGCAGATCTCTGAGCCAGCGGCCCCTTCCCCAGCTACAACCTCAGTGTTCCTCTCCCCATCCCTCCACCACCCAGGGGACCAGGTTCCCGTCTCCTCTCAAGGTCCAAGGGGCAGCTGGCAAGGACAGGGAAGGGGCCCTGCCAGAAGCCCAGCTTCACTTCCACCAACCTCTCTTCCTTACAGGTAAGGGGACCGCAGGTTGTCTAAACTTCCGTCTGGGCTCCAGGCTCAGCCCAGGCCAGAATGGCCAGTGAGGGTTCCTTGCCCTCTAGGAAGGCGACAAAGCCCTGATTTTAGCTCCAGAGGGCCAGCTGCAGGGGTGTGCAGCCTACCCCGTCCTGGGTGTCCAGCTGGGCACCGGCCTCGACCAGCACTCTGAGGATGGCCATGTTGCCTTTGAGGGCGGCCAGGTGGGCAGGCGTCCAGCCCACCTTGTTGCGGGCATGGACATCTGCATGGTGCTCCAGGAGGTTGATGACGCTCAGGAAGGCCCCCCTCTGGACTGCCAGGTGGAGGGGCGTCCAGCCTGACTGCTCGGGAGCATTGGGGTCAGCCCCACACTGCAGCAGTGTGGACACCACCACCTCTGCCCCATGACGGGCAGCCAGGTGCAGGGGGGTCCAGTTCATGCCTCCGGGAGCCCCCACGTCTGCATGGCTCTCGGCCAGCAGGTGGATGATCTCCAGGTGGCCCTTGTAGGCTGCTAGATGCAGGGGCGTCCAGCCCTGGTGGGTCGGCAGCTCGAGGCTGGCGCCGTACCTGAGCAGCATCTTGCCGATAAGGTACTTGCCCCTCGCAGTGGCGATGTGCAGTGGGCTGTAGCCTCTCTGGTCAAGGGCATCAGCGGCCGCCCCACTCTTTAATAGGTGTTGGATGGCCCTCACTTTGCCTTGCTCCACCGCCAGGTGCAGTGGTGTCCTCAGGTTTCTCTGCCGAGCATCCAACTTGGCCCCCTGGCCTGTCAGCAGCTTGACCAGGCTGACATGGCCAAAGTAGGCGGCCACGTGGAGAGGGGTCTTGCCCTCAGCCTCCTGCAAGTTGGGGTCAGCGTGACGGGAGACTAGAAGCCGTACCACATTCTCAAAGTTGTTCTGCGCAGCCAGGTGGAGCGGGGTCCACCCCTCGTGCTCCTGGGCATCCACACGGGCCCCGTGGTCCAGGAGGAGGCGGGCAGTGCGGTCGTCCCCATTCTGGGCTGCGAAGTGCAGCGGGGCCCAGCCGTCCTCGTCCACCAGGTTGGTGTCGGCACCGTGCTTCAGGAGCAGGGCACAGAGGTCGGGGTGCTGGTCCTGGGTGGCGACGAGGAGAGGAGTGTAGCCACAGGCCATCTGGCAGTCCACGTCGACCTCCTGGGCCAGCAGAAGCCTCACTTGCTCCAGGCGGCCCTGAGCCACCAGGAAGTGGAGGGCAGTGACCTTGTTCTCACAGAGGCGCAGCTGCTCATGGCTCAGGACCAGGCTCTTGCTGTCTGAGAGAGTCAGGACGCGCTTCAAGTAGTCTCCTGAGTCTGCTGGGAGGAAGGTGAGATTGAGAAGGGGAACTCTGACCTGTCCAGAGGTCGTCTCGGCCATCCCCCTGCCTCCTGGAAGTACCAGCCAGGAGCAGAGACATAGGAGTGAGGGCAACGTCTTTCCCGGTGCCCCGGATCTCTACGCAGGCTCCACTGCCCTAGAGAACTGACTCTGGCAGTTCTTCCCGTAAGGGTGAGGCAGAAAGAGGCCGGGGTGCAAATCCTGACTCTACGTCTTAGCATCACATGCTCTCTGCCTCTTTGAGTTTCCAGCTCCCGATCCGTAAGGGGACACGAACAATGCCCAACCTCATGCTACCACTGGGAGGACAAATCATATGACGTAGGTAAGAACTCCCCCAGCAGTGCTTGGCACAAAGTAAATACATGCAAATTGGAGATAAATTTGCAGCTGAGCTCTGAGATCTGAACTCCTCCTGAGCCATTAAGGACCCACTCCCTCCTGCTCTACCCAGTGGTGTATTAGAATTAAAAGCAACAATTTCCAAAACAAAAAAAACAAACAAATGAAAATCACTGCTCAGGCCAAATCCCCAGAGATTCTGATTAAATTATTCTAGGGTGGCTCAGGCATCGTATACTTTTTCATTCCCCAAGTAATTCTAATATGTAACCGGAGTTGAAAACTGATGCACCTCCCCAGCCAGGAAGGGAGGAGTCCGGCCTCAAAAGGACACAGACTTGAAGGGGAAGCAAAGCCAGGCCCCCGGGGGATGTGCATTTCTGGAGCACAGGGCCGGGTGCCAGGAGAGGGAACACGGACTCCTGATTTGTGACAGGCCTGGGGAGGAGGGTGGGCCAGGGAGGATGGGGACAGGATATGGTCTGAGTCCACTTTCTCCTCCGCTGTGGGTTCTCTGGTTCCAGCTGCGCACTCTGGACTCACCGCTGTCTGTTAGCTCCTGGCTGATCTCCTCACTGACCTGGGGAGGGGGAACCAGAAGACACGGGGCGGATCAGATGATCAGGGCAGTTCTGGCCTATGCCGGCCTCCACTCCTCCCTTCACCTGTCAGGACTCACATGCCACCCTGTCTTAGGAGACCCCCTCCTCTCTCATCCCTGCCACCAGCTGTGTCTAGGGGAAGTCCCCGAGCAGAGGAGGCCCTGCCAGAAAGAGGTGGCCCAGGGCCTTGACTTCCCCTTGGGCCACAGGGAAGGCAGGGCGGCCCTGTGGGTTCAGCCAGGAGCCCCACGGAAGCCCACAGCTGGTTCCCAGGTGAGGGAAAGGACAGCAGAGCCAGGATGACGCTGACCCGTAGAGTGTGAGAGCCTGGGAGAGCCGAGGTCTCCCTCTGCAGGACAGGCTCTGTTTAATGTCACACATGTGAGGGATGGCACGTCCTTCTCAGAGGCTCTGAGCCACGGCTACCACCAGCCCTTAGAGCATCTTCGAGCAAGTTAAGAAAAGGTGTTCCCGAGTGGCTGCCTGGCTTGGCCAGCAGAGCGTGCACTGGCTCCGGGCCCCACCTGCCCCTCAGCCAGGCAGCCTCGTGAGGAGGGACCTGTGCGCGCATCCTCAGTGTCTGCCGAAGACCAGGCCCACCCCACACGCACTCACCTCCCGGGGCCGGCGCAGACACGCTGTGAAGGACACCTTCCTGGTCAGGGCCTCGCTTTCTGGGTCAGCCACAGGACTCTGGAGCAGGGACAGCAGCATGTCTGTCTCCACTGTGATGTCTGCTCCAAAAAATGCAAAAGAAAGTGACACGCTGGCCTGCAGTTCTTCCCCATTTTAAATACCCTAATATGTCCCATTCCCCCCTCCCAAAACCCATCCCTGGGCTCAGGGGCATCCACACATGTGCACCAGAAGGCAGGCAAGCTAGGGTCCCGCCTTGGCTCAGTGGGGCCACATTTGGCAAGTCTCTGACCCTTTTGGAGGGTCAGACCTGTTCCATAAAGCAAGGGGGCAGGACTAGGCGATCGCTAAGATGCTCACGCTTACACGCATGCATACATTTGCATAGTCCCTAAAGGAGTGGATGACCACAGGATCCATCATGCCTGTGATCTCATGGTCTGGGAACATTTTACAAAGGAGGACACTGCAGCCTGAGAGGACGCAGGCTAACTGGAGTCTCAGAAGCAACAGAGCCGGGCCCAGATGCCTTCCAGCAATGAAGGTTTTCTATTCTATCTCCCATAGGGTTACACATTAACCCAAAGAGACCAGACCTCAGTCCTCAGCTGCCACTGGCCCTCTGCCATCCACCCTCTCACCCTCCCACCCCCTTGCCAACACTGCACTGTGGCACAGAGTCTGCCCTAGTGCCACACAGGGCCCTCCCTGCAGAGCTCTCAGGAGTGGCCCGGGGCTTCAACCACTGCTCCTGGCCCGCAGGCCCCCCAGCCCCACCCATCTCCCTCATCCTTGTGTACGTCAGGCTGATGAGAACCTGGAAAGCAGGGCCTCTTCTTGGGGTCCTGGTCCCAACAGCGCCTCATCAGGTCCACCATCTGCTGGGCCTCAGCCGGCCACTCATCAGAGACAGGCTGCAGGGAGGGCCGCAGGCCTGCGGCCACTCGCACCATAATGGTCATCATGTTGAAGCCTGTGAGAGGGGGCCCAGGCTCTGTGGGTACTGAGGCAGGGCCAGAGGGGCTGGGCAGGGGATGGGGGCTCTGAGGATCCTGACAGGGCGGTGCACACAGCAGGGGCCCCATAAATGCACAGTGAGTTAATAACTAGATTGCAGGCTGACTTGAGGCTCAGATTTGAGCAGCTGGGTCTCTGGTCCAGCTCCAACCCCTCCCAGGCCGACCAGCCATGGCCCCTCACTGCGGGCTTTTGCTGTCCAAAGACAGCAGGACTGACCAGCAGGCCTAGTGACGGGCTCTGATTTGGAACTCTGCTGGATGAGCCAAATTCCCTGGCAATCTATTTACCTGACACCTGGGTGGCAGGGTTGGGGGTGAGAGAGACAGGAAAGAACACTTTGAAGCAAAGGAACTAGAGGCAGAAAGTGTGGTCTGGGCTGAGGGTTACCCTTTCTTTCACGGTCATGTGAGCTCTAGAAAGTAGGGGGAGGAAGGAAGGAGGGTGAGGACGGGAACCCTTAAAGAGCAGTACGGTCCCCAACAAAAACCTGCCGCCTGCCCCTGCCCCCACGCACCCCCAGCCTCCCAGTCCCTTCCGGGACCCCATCTGACGGTGCCACTGTCGCGTGCTACCTGAATACGGTTTCTTCTGAGTGAGAATCTCCCAGATGACAATCCCGAAGCTGCAGACGGGGGAAAGTGCCCCCTGAGTGGCTTTCTCGGACACCCAGCAGGGGGGCCCCATGGACCACACAAACCCAGGCAATGCCTCTCCAGCCAGAATCCCCCCGCATCCCTCCTCCTCCCACGTGGGCAGGGAGGCACCAGACCTCATCCTTGTCCTGCCCTGCCCTTTGGGCCTTGGGGTCCAGGCAGGGCGTTGACAACAAGCTACGCGCTGGGTATGTGGCCTGGAGCCCAGCCTCCATCTCACCTGTACACATCGTGTTTGGGCCCTGGGCTCTTGTTGCTGTCCAGGAACGTCTCAGGGGGGATGTAGCTGAGGGTGCCCTGCAGAGCTGACCTCTTTATGTACTGCATCCGGGCTGACTGTTCCATCCACTTGGACAGGCTGAAGTCCGAAACCTGGGAGGAAGCCCGGATGGGGATGGGGAGCAATACAGTCTTGCCTCTAGAAAACTGCCTGAGTTTCTCATCTCTCCCGCTATCTTCACTGTCAGTGTAGTGTAGCTGCTGAGACCATAAGCTCTCTCCCAGCACTGCCATATACCACAGGATGACCTTGAACAAGTTACTTATTTTCTCAGAGCCTCCATTTCCTCATCAATAAAAGGGAAACAAGACAAGTACTTAACTCACAGTGCTATTATGAGCATTAAATAAGGAAATATGCAAAAGGCACTTAGAACAGTGCCTGGCACATGGTAAGTACTTGGTAGGTGTGGCCATTACCCAAAGGGACTGTGGATAAAGTGACATCTTTGGTGAGCTTCTCTGTTCATCCCACTTTCACGGGCCCTAAAGCATTGACACCATGTATATTTGTCTCTGACTTTGCTTCCATCCACTGATTCATTCATACATTAATAAATTGACAATTCACTGAGTGCCAACTAGGCTGGATACTGAGGATCAGGAAGCAGATAAGAATGATGAAACCCTCACACCCATTACTCTCCTAAGTGCTTATTCAAATAGGGGGTATAGTCACTAAAAATGACTATATACTTACAATTGGGGTTAGCAGTATAAAAAGAGAGGTACAGTGAGGGTATATAACAGGGGCCCACGGGGGTGGATCAGGGGAAACCTCCCTGAGGAGGTGTTGTTTAAGCTGAGACCTGAAAGATGTGTAGGGGCCTTTGCTGGATAAAGAGGGAGTGGGGGAATACCGTTCCTGGCAGTGGAAACAGCATGTGCAAAGGTCCTGGGGCAGAAATGAAAGCAGGGCTTGTTTTAGGAACTGAAAAAATGGCCATCATGACCTTTCTTAAGAACATCTCATTTACACACATTCTCACTTGAAGCAAGGAATGAGATAGAGGTTATTCTACCCACATTAGAAATGGAAGACTGACATCCAAAGAGGGGTTTTGCAGACATCCTGATACCCAGTTTCATGTACCAAATTTCATTGTGCATCCATCTGTTTTAGGTGTGATCCCTGCCTTCGGTATTTGTCCATGAAGGGAGCTGCTTAAAACCCCTGACAGGGGACTTCCCTGGTGGTCCAGTGGCTAAGACTCCACACTCCCAATGCAGGGAGCCCGGGTTTGATCCCTGGTCAGGGAACTAGATCCCACATGCATGCCGCAACTAAAAAGATCCCGCATGCTGCAACTAAAGATCCCGTATGCCGCAACTAAAGATCCCCCATGCCGCAATGAAGATCTGGTGCAGCCAAATAAATAAATATTAAAAACAGCAACAACAACAACAAAAACTCTTGACAGGTCAGTCAGGCAGTAAATAATCCTGTTCATCTGGAGAAGGCTCTGGAGAGAAAGGGGGCAGAGGGGTTCACTAGGGTCCTTACCTTGACATGCATATGGCTGTCCAGGAGGATGTTGCCTGGCTTGAGGTCCAGGTGGAGCAGTGGTGGGTCAGTGCTGTGGAGGAAGTTCACGGCCAAGCCGGTCTCATGGATGATGCGGAACTTGAGCTGCCAGCAGAGGCTGTGGGTGGGCAGCATCTTCTCCAGGGAGCCGTTGGCCATGAACTCCATCACAATACCCAGGGGCTGCTCGCATACCCCGTAGATGGACACGATGTGCTGAAACTTGATCTTCTCCATTTTGGTTGCTTCTTCAATGAGGCAATTCACATCAGAGCTATGGAGGGGCAGGAGCGAGAGATGGAAGGAGCTGACCCTTTAATTACAAGAGCAACTAGCAGGACACACAGACTAGACTTGATACCAGGCTGTGCAGACCCAGAGATGCCTTGGGAGCTTGCAAAGTAATGGAGGGGGGAAGAGAGACCCGAGAGGATGCCCAGTGGATGCATAGATTAGGGTCCAGATGGCTCCAGCAACAAGATAGGAAGTAAAGGGGTCTGCTAATTTAGGAGCCAGCCCATTCTACAGAGGTGGCCACAAAAAGCCTGCTGTTTATTCTGGCCACTTCTATATGTCTACCTCCCCTAGGAGATTGCAAGCCCATGGAGGACCAAAATTATACCTCCTGCTTCTCTTTTAAAATATGATTTATTGAGGAACCACCTCACAATGGTCAGAATGGCCATCATTAAAAAGTCTACAAATAACAAATCCTGCAGAGGATGTGGAAAAAAGGGAACTCTCCTACACATCTTGTGGGAATGTAAATTGGTGCAGCCACTATGGAAAACAGAAAACTAAAAATAGAGCTACCGTGTGATCCAGCAATCCCACTCCTCGGCATATACCCAGACAAAACTATAACTCAAAAGATACATGTACCCCTATGTTCATAGCAGCACTATTCACAGTAGCCAAGACATGGAAACAACCTAAATGCCCATCGACAGATGAATGGATAAAGAAGATATGGAACATATATGCAATGGAATACTACTCAGCCATAAAAAATGAAATAATGCCATGTGTAGCAACATGGATACAGCTAGAGATTATCATATTAAATGAAGTAAGTCAGAAAGAGAAAGACAAATACCATATGATATCATTTATATGTGGGATCTAAAATATGACACAAATGAACCCATCCATGAAACAAAATCAAGGACACAGAGAACAGACTGGTGATTGCCAAGGGGCAGGGAGTTGGGGGAGGGATGGAGTGGGAGGTGGGGTTAGCAGATGTTGGCTTTTATATATAGAACAGATAAACAACAAGATCTTACTGTATAGCACAGAGAACTATATTCAATATCCTGTGATAAACCATAATGGGAAAGAATATTAAAAAAATAATGTATATATGTATAACTGAATCACTTTGCTGTACAGCAGAAATTAACACAACATTGTACATCAATTATATCTCAATAAAAATATTGAAAAAATATATCATTTATTGACTTTTTGATGGTGAAAGTAATATATATACCTTGTAGAACATCTAGGGAATAGAAAAGAAAATTAGGGAATTCCCTGGCGGTCCAGTGGTTAGGACTCAGTGCTTTCACTGTGGGGCCTGGGTTCAATCCCTAGGCGGGGAACTAAGATCCTGCAAGCCTCATGGCACAGCCAAAAAAAAAAAAATAATAATAATAATAGTAATAATAATTAAATCATCCGTAACCCAACCTTCCAGAGTTGGCCTCTGTTAATAATTTCGCGTATCCTTTTACAATACAGTTCAAGGAACCTCTCTCCTTCTCTCCCTCCCTGTCGCTCCTTTCTCCTCCACTCCGTCTTGCCATCACATAGTGTGTGCTGTTTTGCGATCTGCTTTTCCCTGTTGGTGTAGTGGAGCACTTCCTGCATTGTTATTCTCTCAAAGCAAGCTCGGTAATGGCTGCATGGGATTCCATTTTGGAGATGAAGTATACGTTTTCATCTTGGTACTCCCCACAGCACATGGCCACGTACAGCACAAGGCATCTTTGTTGAACTGAACAGAAGTCAATACTTAAGGGAAAGCCTTACAAAATAAGCATTTGCAAACCTTTCACTCTTTTCACTGTACGTGCCACAAAACAGCAAATATGCAAATCGTTATAAATTGTTCTGGGATTGCAGGGATGAAGATTAAGGAGAAATGACATCTTTAAAAAGCAGAGTATTTGCAAAGCTGCATTGGCACTGCAGTCAGAGGCCGCTGGAAATGTGCTCACAGGGCCTCCCTGGGAAGCCAGCCAGAGACTCCTCCGCTCCAGGAAAAAGCACCTGCTCTCCCTCGCATCTGGACAGGTTGGCTAGTCCTGGTTTCTGCCGTTCTTGTCTTTACTTCTCTACTGTTCAAGGACTCTCCCCTCCACCTCTGCAATATATATATATATATATATATATATATATATATTTTATCTGTCTCCTCTTGTACTTTTGAAGTCACAAGAACTGAGAAGACATCTGTCATGAAGTGGAAAAAGCAAGGGATCTGGGATCGCATTGCCCTGCTTTCAAATCCTAATTTCACCTTATTCTCTGTATGACCTTGAACAAGCAAACTCTCTGGGCCTCAGCTTCTTAACTGTAAAATGGGAACAACAGTAAGTTGCACAACTCCCCTGGACACCCCGACTTCTTGAAAGTGTTTGCTACACCTGTTGTCTTTCTCTTTTCTTTATCTCCCCCCATCCCCTTTCATCTGGTTTCTGGTCTTAATACCTCACTGACAGGCTGTTGCTAGTCACCGATGACCCCCATGTTGCTGTAGCCTACAAGCAATTTTCTCGTTCTCAGTGTAGGGTCAGTGCCTACTTTGCAGGCTCCTATTGTGTTACCTGATCGTTAGGCCCAGTCCCAGGCCCTCTTCTTTCCTCTTCTCATTCCGTCCTCTGTCTCTAGGCAATCTCAGCATCTCCAACTGGGTATTTGACACTTTACGTGTCTAAAGCTGAACTCTTGATTCTCCCCTCAAACCCGCTCCCCCCTCAGCCTTCCCCATCTCCGTGAACGGGGCCTCCATCCCTCTAGTCTTCAAAGATCTTGCTTATCCTTGACTCCTCACTTCCTCTCCTTCCCACAAGCTGCCCCTCAGCACATTCCGTCAGCTCTACCTTCAAAATAGAGCAAGAATCTGACCCCTGCTGACCACCTCTATCCATTGGCATCTTGGCCCAAGCCTCCTAACTGGTGCCTTTGCTTCTCTCTCTTCCCCTCCACCAGCAGCCAGAGTGGTGCTTTTAAAATGTCAGTCAGAGCATGTCACTGCTCTGCTCAGGACTGTCCAGTGGCTCTCTTCTCATGCATAATAAAAGTTAAAGTTCTTACAATGGCCTACAAAGCCCTCTGCGACCTGCTCCACCATGTCAAGCTTGTTCCTTCCTCAGGACCTTTGCACTTGCTCGTCCCTCTGCCTAGAACACTAAGAGAGCCTGAGAGAGACACATGGTTTGCTCTTTCTTTGCTTCAAATCTCTATTCTGAAATAGTACTTAATTAGTAAGGATTTCAAGCCTATAGAAAACAGCAACCCTACTCCATCAATCCTGATCCCCCCAGAAGAGGAGCATGAAGGAGGAGAAGATGCACACAGGAAGAGGAGAAAAACGGTGAGCAGGGAGAGTCTGATGATGAACAGGAAGATGCAGAAGGGGAGGGGCTGAAGATGAAGCGAAGGGAGGGGAGAACTTGGATGTGATGGAGAAGGTGATCAGATGAAGACAATGAGGATGAGGATGAAGGGGGGGAAAAATAGGAAGCTGAAAGAAAGACTCCAAATAACCTGCACCAAAAACCTACCTTGCTTTATTTGTTCTTCAGTTCCATATTGGCTGGACTGCTCAAATGCAGTTGGTAGCTTTTTTTTCAAGGTAGCTGTGATACAAACCCTAGGGCACCCACCCACGCAAAGAACCAAAGAAGAGCTCCTGTGACATTCTGCCTTCATCCATTTAGTCCCTCTCGGAAATCTACCACCAAGCATTATAACAAATTTATAAGCAACAACAAAATTATAAGCATTGTCAGAGTTTCGTGTAAGACCCTTGCGGTAGGGTGGAGGGCTGTGATTGGTATGTCAACCATGTGTGGCTACCACTTACACTGAGATTGTAACAGCATTTTTACTTTCTGTACAACAAAGAAGCTTGGTAAAGAAAATCTTAACATTCTGGGCAAAAAAGCCCACAAATTACTATTTTTTGGAAGATCAAAATTTTTTTTTGGAAGATCAGACTACTCAACTCTCCTTAGGTATTTTAATCAAAGAAAATGTCAGGTGGTTGTAAGGGATATAGATAAAACTATTTGTTTGTTTGTTTGTTTTCTGTCTTCCTTCATTAGATTATAAACTCCACAAGGGCAGAGACTTTGTTTTGTTCACTTAGTGCTTAGAATGAGTGAACGTCGTCCATGTCCTAGCTTCAAATACCCCTATAACAAATGACTCACAAATTTTAATACTGTTAGCTCAGAGCTTTACTCTGAAGTCTACTTGACAATTCTTCTTGGTTGTTTAAAGGCACCTTAAACTCAACATGGAAAGCTTTCCTCTCTTCACCCACTTAACTCAGACTCATCTTTCATATTTCAGCTCAAGTGTAACTTCCTCAGGGAAGCCTTTTCTGATCTCAAACTCCAATAATAAGCCTTCATGAAACCACAACTCTCTCCTTTCTTGCACCTCTCACAGCAGCACACTTACATTTACACGTGGGGATAATTGATTAATGTCTTTTCTCCCCTATCTGCAAGCTCTAGGAGAATATCTCCAGGGCTATATCTGTGGCATTCATCATTATATCTCAGGGTCCAGCACAGAGCTTGGCACATAGTAGGTGAGCAATAAACATTCATCAGGAGGACAAATGAATGAGATGATGGAAGGAGGATTCAGTGAAGTCATACTTATGAAACTCCTCCTATAGCACTCCACACGTGGCAGGCCTTGATTACCGTAAATCCCTTAGTCCTTTCCGCCCAAGGATTCCTGGAATTGGGAAGGGAATTGAGATGGGAGTTACTGTCAATGTCTCATGAGTAGTCTTGTCAATGCCATCTGTTTCCTGTTGTTCTTTGCTTCAAAGGCTGTAAATGACTTGAATAGATCCTAGAATAACCTGACTATACTCCCAAGCCAGGATGTTGAGGGAGGAAGGTGGGTGAGTCTGGGGCGATCTCACTTTGCCCTTATTCATTAAGCAGGCGGGGGTCTGGGAGTGAGAGAAGGGACTTGGGTGTGTGGGACTGGAGACTGTCTTGGGAGCTTGCATAGTGACCACAGAGAATGACCAGAAAAGATGCCAATAGGAGTTGCTCCCTGCACCCCCAAGGCGCTCTAGGTGATGTCCCAGGAGGCTTGGGAGGAAGACATGGTTATCATCTCAGTCAGACTTCAGATCCAAGAGTCTCCATGGCTGCACGAGGGGCGAGGGCACAGCCAGTACCAGCAAAGATGGGTTGAAGCAATGGGAAGGCAGAGATGGGTGGAAGCAATGGGAAAGAGGTAGTAAGAGGGAAAAGGAGGCCTGCCAGGGAGTGGTCATAGTACGTGTAATGGGACCTGGGAGAAGCCAGAGACAAAAACAAGGACGGCGACGGCAGCATTCCAGGCTTGACCTGCTGGCAGTGCCGGTGTGAGGGCCGGCAAGTGAGTGGCCTGGACAGTGGCTCTCAGGCCAGCAGGCTGGGCAGCCTCCACCCCACCCCAAGCCCCCATCAGCCTGCACGGGCTGGGCTGGGGCCACACCAGACAGGAGTTGCCCCTGGTGTGGAACCTGTGATTCCCCCCAGGTCACTGGGCATCACTGAGGCAAGTGCCACGGGCTCTGAGCAAGCCCAGCCCTGCCTACGCTGCGAGTTAGGGGGTGGGTAGGAGGGTGGCAGAGGGTCATCCAGAGCAGTCATCACCAAGCTGACACCTGGAAGGAAGGTGAGGCTGGAAAGAAGGAGGCGGGACCAGTTTGGGAGGTTGGATGGGACAAAGGCATATTTGGAGGGTAGTTCCTGCTCACCTTTGACCTCTGTGGATTTCACACATTGGTTTGATTCCACAAACAGAGCCAAGTTTATTTCAGAGCCGGAAACAGACAGGGCTGTGCCTGGGGAGCTCAGGCCACAGGACAGAGTTTAGAAAAGGGGAGCGGACAATCCTCAGCCTCAACCCGGCCGCCCCTCCCTCGGGAGCTCCCCGGGCCTCGGGTTTCCCTCTGCAAAAGGAGGGGGGAGGCAGGTGGGTACCTGATGGTGTCAGGCTGGAGGCAGCGGGAGCACTTGATGGCGTACTCGGTCCGCCAGCGCTTGTGCCGCGCCTGGAACACCTGGCTGAAGCCGCCGCTCGCCACTGGGCGCCAGGTGCCCTCGAAGTCGTCGCGGGTGAAGACGGGGAGGGCGCCCAGCCGCTGCTCCACGTCCGCGGCCATGGGGTCGGCACGGCCCGGGCCCTCCAAGCCCCGCGCGCTCCCGGCCGGCCGCGCTGCACACGCCGCTTCCTGCGAGGCAGGTTCCAGGAGGGTGGGGACGGGGAGGCGGGCGGCCCTCCCTCCTTCCCCTTGCGATCGAGGTGGAACTGGTTCAGCCCTGCGAGGGCGGGGAAAGCCAGCCTGAGCCCTGAGGCTTCGGGCAGCGATGGGGGCTCGGACCTGCACAGCACCCCAAAAGACCCGCCCTGCCCCAGTATCCTTCCTCAGTCTCGGCCTGTGACTTTTTCCCCCCAGCTTGATCCTGGGTAGGTGCTGGGATTGGAAGGTGTCCTGAAGTTAGAAACAGGAGTCCGGCCAGAGCAGTTGGCCCCCTTTGATTTAGACCTAGCTCTACACGGAACTAGATTCATTTATTCATTCAGCTTCTAAGTCCTGAGGGTTTATAAAAGGTCAGGGCTCTGCCAGGGGTCTCCATTGTAGAGCTAGGGGCCTGGAACCCACCCCTCCATAGCAAGTCTGGAGTAAAAAGTTGTAATGGGGATTTTCTGGTCTGAATCAGTTGGCTTGGCTGACTTAACGCCTCCTTTGTTGTTGATGGCTTTTTGTTTGTTTGTTTGCCAGTGGGTCTCTGCATGCAAAAGGCCACCAAGGAGGAGTCAGCATGATCCATGGGGTGAGAGGCTGGACCTCTGTTTGCAGGGAGCTCTCCTTCTTGGCACTGCTTTTGGCCCCAACCTGAGAGGGATGAGTGCTGGGTCTGGGGCTGACCATGGGGGAGGTGAACTCCTTAGCCCAGTTACTGGGGTGGCTTGTTGCCAGGGGCCAGAGATGAGGCTCAGGGAACAGCTGGAGCGTGACTGGGGCAGCCTGGGAGGAGACAAACACAGAGCAGGGTGGGGCTGTGGAGGAATCTGGTCAAGGGCTCAGTGCAGAGACTTGGGGCAGGAGGAGAGAAAATGCACCTGCAGAGGCAAACGTGGCTTCTGGACAGATGTGAAGCTGTCCTGGTGGGTAAAGTTAGCCAATGGCAGAGGGAAGGGAGGTGTCCTACGGAAGCACATCTGGGTGGCCTCCCCTTCCTTTCTCCAAACTCCCTACTTCCTTCCTCTTTCCTGGCATCCACCGTGGGAGGTCCCTTGGTCCTTGTCTGGGGATACAAGTGAGGATACAGGAAAGTTTCCTGGTGCTGAACCTGGGCGGGGCGCGGGGTGTCTCTGGGTTTTGGGTCCATGGACTTGCCCTCTCACCTGAGAGACCCCCAGAACAGAGAAAATTCTAAGTGCTTGAACAGATGGCTTTCCCAGGGCCATTCCAGGGCAGGTGCTGCTAAAGGAACTGTCACAGAGCAGTGGAGGGTAGGTCACTTCTCACCTGCAGCTGGGCAGGTGAGCCAAAGTCCACAGGGAACCCCCAGGTGACCATCCTCAAGTTTGAGGAGCCTGCCTACCAGAGGAGGACATGCCTTGCCTTTGGCCCTACCCTGTAGAGCCCTATATCCTGACTCCTACCAGACTCCTGGGGAGCAGCATGGCCATGATAGGTGAGCAGGGACCCCAGGTGGGAGTTGGGGCACTTGCTCTTCCCATAACAATTTACCCGCCTTCCCCAGGATGAATTCTGGTGAGCAGAGTGAAAACTGAAGACTGGCCCAGGGACAGTGCCACTATTGAGCCTTAACTTTGTTCCAAGATCAGTAGTTCCTTTACCTGCTGTACAAACTTTATAGATAGGATCTTGTTTAAATCCACAACAACAGCATGAGGTTAATATCTCCCCACCTGTGAGGGATGGGGGAACCAGGCTCGAAGACAGTAAGTAGTGAATGGCCACATAACTAGTAAGTGGGAGTTGAGATTCAAACCCAGGTCAGTTTGGTCCCTGTGGAAAGGGTTGGGCATAACAGGAGCCTTTAAAGGCTATGGGGGAAAAGGAGGGAAGGGGGTCATGCTCCCTGGAAGAGGGTGGAGGCGATGGAAACTGTTCCAGAGCAGGAGACATACCCCCAAAGACAATGTCAGAGGGAGGCCCTGGCTTGCTTTGGTTGGAGCAAGACAGGACCCGACAGAACTTACTGCCCCTGGAGCAGCCCTGCCTACTCCTGACAAGTCTCAAACCCTCCCCCAGGGAAGCTTGGGAGATGACAGAGGATATTATTGTCAAGGAGATCAGGAGACCAAGGAGAATGCTTCTCAGCTTCTACTGGGTGGGTGAGCATGGAGATTGGGAAGGTGGCCCACTGGACCTAAGGAAGGTTGACTCTGATCTGTGACCCTCAGCATGATCTATCTAGGCCACTGGGGGAAATACCAGGGTCAAATGGCCTGAATCCATTAAGGAAATTCCCCTTGGACCAGTTACACTTGAAGTGGCTCTCTAGGGAGAGCAAGAAACCAGAAGCTGCCCTCGGTCCTCTGCAGAGACCATCACAGGAGTGCTGGAGAATCATCCCTGTGGGAGGAGATACCCAGGGCTCAAGGCAGGTGTCAGAATCCGGAATAAAACTCTTCTTCATTTCTTTACAGGGTGGGTGGAAGGACACAAAGGACCTGGCATGTGTTACTGTTGACCTATCTGTTGAAACAGCCAAGCTGAGGGATCAGGCACCCCCGAGGCTTCTGAAGAATCTGGCAGAAGAGATATGTGCATATACCTATAACTACAAAATAGATATATACCTGTAGCTGTGCTCTCTAAAGTGGGCCAGGACAAAAGCCTAGTAGTCTTTGGAAAAACTCTGAGAGAAGTAAGGGGAGGGGCTCTTTCTGAATGTAAACTCACAGAGGCAAAGAGTTTCTGGATCCCTCATTAGTAGGTAGGGTGATACTTAGGGTTCTGGGAAAGAACAAGGTCAATCTATAGACTGCTGACTTTTTTCCCAGTGGTCTGAATGCAGAAGTTCCTAGGTCCTGCCTGCCTAGGAAGTCCACAGCCAGTGGGTGGAGAGCAGAGAGCTGGAGAGGAAAGGTCCTCCTTCACTGCCCTCCTACCCATGAATAGGCATGGGTGTGATGAATGGAAATGAACTACTAGGGTAGTCTGACCATGATCCAGTCCCACCAGAAAGAGCAAGAAACGTGTTCTAACCATAGGAATTTTGCTCCAAGATGCTCCGAGTCCTTCCTGTTGACTCTGTCAATATATTTTACTTTGGCAGATCAGGGGTGAACATTTTCTGGACTCAGAATTATTAAATGAATTTTGGTGTCTGATTGTTCTGGGGGAGGGCCTGCCACCCCCAGACCAGTGAGTTGGTAGTGCGGCTCTGCAATACTTTGAAAGATGCTAAAATCCAGTAGGAGCCTTTCCCCAGACCAGAATGACAAGCTCTTTGCATACAGGGAAGTTCCCCAATCTGTCCCCATTCTCCACCCTGCAAACATGTCACAGAAGGACGCCTGGATGAGTTGTGGCAGGCTCCAACGTCTGGTAGCCCGTGAACCGAGGTGAGGGCAAGGTTAGTCAAGATGAAGGAATGTGTTCAAGAAACCGGGACACCTGCCCAGGAAGGAAGACTCTCCCAGAAGAAAGGGAAGGAATGAGGCGGTGGCAGCAGAGCTTAACTGCAAGAGCATGTGAGTCAGGTAGACCTGCTTTCAAACCATGGCTTTTTTCCTACCACCTGTCAGCCGTCGGGCCTTGGTCACATTACCAAATCTCTCTAGGTTCCTCCATCTGTGAAATGGGATGATAATATAATACAATACTCATTTCAGATGGTTGCTGAAAGGATTAACCTTTTAAAAAGATACCTAAAAGGACACCCATAGGCAAAAATATGAACCAACCTCAACCTCACATTATCAAAAAATTATCTCAAAATGGATCATTGACTTAAATGTAAAATGTAAAACTATAAAACTTTTAGAAAAAAGAATAGGTGAAAATATTCTGAACCTAGGGTTAGGCAAAAAGTTCTTAGGCTTAACACCAAAAGCAGAACCCACGAAAGGAAGAGTTGAGAAATTGAACTTACTCAAATAAAAAGTTTCACAGTGTGAAAGATCCTGGGATGAGGATAAAAAGTCAAACTGCAGATGAAGAGAAAATATTTGCAAAGCACATATTTGACTAAGTGCTAATTTTCTAGATATCTAAGGAACCCTCCAAATGCAACAGTAAAAACAAACAAACAATCAAAAAAGCTATCCCATTAGAAAATGGAGAAAAGACATGAACAGACATTTCAATGAAGAGGATATACAGATGGTGTAATAGGGAAGAACAAACCAGACTCCATATCAGGTCTGTTTCTTTCACTGTAACGTTAGTATTCTATTGCTTTTGCTTCAAGTTTAGAATGTTGCCTGTAGACTGAAATATACAGGATAGCGCATTCTCAAGTCTGTGACATTTAAGGGTATAACACTTTTCCATTCAAATAGAGGTAAGAATTGCAGAACAGAGAATAACATTTGTCTTGTTGGATGTTTACAGGAACATTGTGACCTGACCTAGGTGGACAGCTGCAAGAACAAAGGATTCCTACACCAAGAAGTGTGCATGCCCCTCCTTCATCTGGCCTTTAAAAATGCTTTGCTGACTATTTACAATAGCCAGGACATGGAAGCAACCTATGTGTCCATCGACAGATGAATGGATAAAGAAGTTGTGGCATATATGTACAATGGAATATTACTCAGCCATAAAAAGAAATGAAATTGAGTTATTTGTAGTGAGGTGGATGGACCTAGAGTCCGTCATACAGAGTGAAGTAAGTCAGAAAGAGAAAAACAAATACCGTATGCTAACACATATATATGGAATCTAAAAAAAAAAAAGGTTCTGAAGAACCTAGGGGCAGGGGCAGGACAGGAATAAAGATGCAGATGTAGAGAATGGACTTGAGGACACTGGGAGGGGGAAGGGTAAGTGAGAGAGTGGCATGGACATATATATACTACCAAATGTAAAATAGCTAGTGGGAAGCAGCTGCATAGCACAGGGAGATCAGCTTGGTGCTTTGTGACCACCTAGAGGGGTGGGATAGGGAGGGTGGGAGGGAGATGCAAGAGGGAAGGGATATGGGGATATATGTATACGTATAGCTGATTCACTTTGTTATACAGCAGAAACCAGCACAAACATTACAACATTGTAAAGCAATTACACTCCAGTAAAGATGTAAAAAAAAAAAAATGCTTTGCTGAAAACTTTCAGGGAGTTTGGGGTTTTTTTTGGCATCAGCCACCCATCTCCTTGTGTGGCCCTCCAATAAACCTTTCTCTGCTCCACCTTTCGACGTTTTGGTTTGTTTAGCCTCACTGTGTGTCGGGTGCATGAACTTGCATTCGGTAACAATGGCTAATAAGTGCATGAAACGACGTTAACATTAGCCATTAAGGAAATGCAAACTGCATCACTACACACCTATGAGACTGACTCAAATTAAAAAAAAGACATCACCAAATGCAAGTGAGGATCACTGACATGTTGCTGGTGGGAATGGAAAATTGTACAGCCACTCTAGAAGTTTCTTATAAAACTAAACATACAGTTACCATACAACCTAGCAAAAGCACGTTGGGCATCTGTCCTAGAGAAACGAAAACATATGTTCACACAATTAACCTCAATTTTCATAGCAAATTTATTTGTAGTAGCTGAAATCTGAAAACAGCCTAGATATCCTTCAACAGGTAAATGTTAAACAAACTGGGATATGGATACTGTGGAACACTACTCAGCAATAAAAAAGAAGGAACTAGCGATGCACATAACAACATGATGAATCTCCAGGGAATTCTGTTGAGTGAAAAAAGCCAATCTCAAAAGATTACATTTATATTAGATTTTTGGAATGACAAATTTCTAGAGATAGAGAACAGATTAGTGGTTGTCAGAGGTGGGGGGTGGAGTGGACGTGGCTATAAAAGGGCAGCACGAGGTACTGTCTGTATCTTGACAGTAGTGGTGGTCAGAAGAATTACACAAGTGATAAAACTGCAATGAACTCAACACACACACACACACGAGTGCATTAAAACTGGTGAAATTTTGAATAAGATTTGTGGATTGTATCATTGTCGATTTCCTGGTTGTGCTATTGTGCTATAGTTATGTAAGGTGTTACCATTCCCTTGGTGAAAGGTGCAAGGGATCTCTGCATTATTTCTTACAATTGCATGTTTATCTATAATTATCTCAAAACAAAAAGTTTTAACAGGGCCTGTAAAGCCCTCTGCCTCCATCTCGTCCTCTAATTTCCCTCTATCTTCTTCATCCTCCTCCCATTTCCCCTCCCCCCCTCCCCCTCTTCCTTTCCTCCTCCTTTTATTCCCCCTCCCCTCCCCCTCCTCCCCCTCTCTCCTCCTCCTCCCCCTCCTCCTCCTTTTTCTCCTTGTTATTTCCAGGCAGCATTCATTCTCAGAAGAAAAATCTTTCCATTACAGCGGAAAGAGAGTGAGTAATCTAACATTTACCACGGAAAGCCTGGAAAATACCTGGGCCCCCATGGACACACAGAAGCCCTAAAGAGGGAGAGCAAAGGCCACTGTGTTAAAATGTCTGAGGCAGGAGAGGATGGTGGGAGGAAGCCATCCAGTTCCTTCTCAAACTCAGTACTCTCACCCAGGTGATTTGGTCAGGTAAGCTGGTACTTCTGGATAAAACCAGAATTACGTCTGATAAACCACATTTGAAATAGTCATTCAGAGAAAGCCAGAAAAAAGATCTACTTACCATTCTCAGAATTATTTCAGTGCTCTCTATTCAGCATACCTCACCGAGGCTTGTGAGATTGTGGTCCAGCAGTTGAGATGTGCAGGCATCAGGTGTGGGCTGGGCTGCAAAGCCAGGGGCACCGGCATGGCTTCACGGGGGCCACAGGATGTCCCCACCTGGCCTGCTGCTAGTCAGGAGGGCCCGACGGTGAGGGGCTGACATATATGTCTGCTGGGTTTGTTTCTACCCAGGTTGATGGTCTTATTTCTTCAGAAGAAGAGCCCCTCTTAGGACCAAAATGAGTACAGAAGCAGGAGTGAGAATGGGATAAACCAAGGATGGAGTACAAGCATTTCTGGATTTGGCAGGATATCCATTCTTTTCCCCTGATAGAAAACACCAGGCTCCCCTTAGAACGGCTTTTGATAAAAACTATGTTAAGTGTCAAGGAGGCAGAAATGGAAACCCTGTGTTTCAGGAAAGACAGTTCTCATTGTCATAATTATGACCACAGGTTCTTTGTAGCCTTGGGGGCTTGTGATCCTGGTTGGGTCCATATCAAAATAAGAAACAAATGTCCCAAGAACCCTGCCACCTCAATCAGCTTAGAAGAAATGCTTGGCCATGGCCAGGGCTTACACTGGGCCTCCTCAGGCTTAGGGCTCTACACTGGATCCAAGAGATCATGGTCAATACCTTCTCCAGGAGTGACAAAGGGGCTTTGAATTTAAATATGAATGCTTTTAATTTAATAACAAGTCAGGCAGGGAGATGTGAAGAAAGAAACTGAGACTCCCTTTAACAGGGACCCTGGAGGGAAAATACCTCCCAGAAGTCAACCTTGAGAATGGTCGGGGCTGGATTGTCTGCCTGGGCATCAGCCAGCCTCCTCTTTCCTCTGGGCCCTTCCAGGGTTGGCGGCAGCCAGGAGGAGCGGGACCAGAGAGAGACCCAATTGCTAAAAGGTGGCTTTCTCAGGTTATACCAAGACAGGCTGGGACCTGGGACCTGGGGCCTTTGCTGCAGCGCTTGCACCTGGATAAACATCTCTTCGAGCAACAGAATACAAAGAAACTATAAGGGACTAAAATAACTGCATGCATGTGCAGCTGGGGCAAATTATGAACAAGATACAGAAAGACCAAAACCCAACTGCCACTTCTGAGGTGCCGGGAGCAAAAGCAGGGTACTGCGCATGATCCCTGCACACGGCACCACCAAGGGGGTGGGCAGACCACTTGAGCCACGCCTCCCGCCCGACACACAGATCCATCTCTACCCTCACCCTGTTTGAGGGATCGAGCTAGGTAGGGCACCTGTTGCTTGTTCTCGCTCTCTCATGCTGCAGCAGGGGCCCCAGTAAAGCCTTGCCTGAATACCTCATGTGGCCTCTTATCAATTCCTCTTGATTAAATAAAGAGTCCAAGGGCTTCCCTGGTGGCGCAGTGGTTGAGAGTCCGCCTGCCGATGTAGGGGACACGGATTCGTGCCCCGGTCTGGGAAGATCCCACATGCCGCGGAGTGGCTGGGCCCGTGAGCCATGGCCACTGAGCCTGCGTGTCCGGAGCCTGTGCTCTGCAATGGGAGAGGCCACAACAGTGAGAGGCCCGCGTACCACAAAAAAAAAAAAAAAAAGTCCAAGAACCCAGGTAGGTAACAGTACAATAGGAAGTGCTGGAAGCTTGCTGGCTCTGAAGGACAAGAGAAGGACTTCTAAGATGTGACTGATTTCATGCTTCTTGTATTGTGTTTCTTTTCTGTTTACCTTGCTGTTTAGTAAAGGTCTTTCTTCCTTTTTTTCTTCTTTTTTTTTTTTTTTTTTTTGCTGTACGCGGGCCTCTCACTGCTGTGGCCTCTCCCGTTGCGGAGCACAGGCTCCGGACACACAGGCTCCGCGGCCATGGCTCGTGGGCCCAGCCGCTCCGCGGCATGTGGGATCTTCCGGGATCGGGGCACGAACCCGTGTCCCCTGCATCGGCAGGCGGACTCTCAACCACTGCGCCACCAGGGAAGCCCTTTCTTCTTTTTTTTTAAGGTTTGGAAAATTAGACTACTTTGAGCACACTAAAAGAAACCAAAAAAAGATTTTGTTTGTTTGTTTGTTCGTTCACCAATTGGTTTAGGTGATTGTGAAGAACACAACTCTTGAAAGTCAAACCTCAAATAGACTAGTACAATGTAGGCTCCTGGACGGGAATTGTGGTGTGTCTTGTTCACTTCTGTGTTCTCAGCACATGGCATATAGCTTGGAGGGGGCTCAAGTCATATCTGATAGTGAAGGAAGGAATGAAGAAATGGAAAGGTGAAGCTCAGGGGTAGAGGCTGACTTTTGGGGTCCCTCCGACATTCCTCCAGGGTCCTCTCTTTTCCCAGGGAGTTCCTCCTCCTGTTACAGTTTCCACTTCTGCCCACACCCCAGGGCCAAGCTACAGGAGCACATAACATTTACACTGACACTTTTAGGGTAAGTAGATCTTAAGCAAGGTAAAGGGGACAAGGGGAATCAGGTGGAGGGTATCGATAAGGGCTCTTTTGGTAACAGTGACAATTCAAGCTGGCTGAAGCAGAAGGGGGACCTGTTATCTCACATAACTGGGAGGCCCAATGATAACCTCAGGCACAGCTGGATCTGGGGGCTCCAACAATGATGTCAGGGCTCCCTTTAACTCCATCTGTTGGTTCTGCTTTCCTCTATGATGACTCCATTCTCAGTGAAGGCCTTCTCAAGGATGGTAAAATCTCCACTAGCACAGCTCCAAACTCAGGTCCTAGTCCTCCGAGCAACCTCAGTGAAAGTAAGTGCTCCTCTCTTTCCTTTGTTCTCCATGTCTGGGCTGAGCTCTGATCGGCCCTCTTCAGGTCACATGACCACCTCTGAACCAATCACTATGATGAAAGGGATGTACAATGCTATGATTGGCTTACATCCCATACCCATCTCTGGAACTAGGGTTAAAATCAGCTCCATCTAAATCATGTGGTCCACTCATGGGGAGGCGTGGTTCCCCAAGGAAGACTGAGGTGTCACTTGTACAACAGGGGGAATGGGTGCTGGGCAAGCAAATCAACTGTCCAGTCTACAAGGAAATAGCAAGTCAAAGGTCCTGACCCAGAGAAGTGAGCTGGTCAGTCTGAAGTCATAAACATGACTAGGGCAGAGCTGGACCTCAGGCTCTTGGTCCATGCTGGTCCCAGAGTGCCTTCAGAAAGAACCCACTGGGGCCACCTTGTTTGGCCTCCTGCTGCTGAACACACAGTGTTCCCTGGCCACCCCTGTAGATGCTGATCTTCTTTTCTCAATGACTCTGGTTACAGCAGCAAACAGCCCAACTATTTGAAAGTCTTTATTTCAAAAACGCCATTCCTGCTTCAGTTCCTGACCCGAATTTGATTCCGCCAGTTCTGAGAAGAAAAAAAAAAAAAAAGGCACTTTTTGTTTAAATTGCATTTTTAATGATCCAGAGCCTCAGATGTGTGGTCCAATAAGGACTAGAGATCCTAAACACATAGCACTTTCATGGAGGAGGTTGTCCCCAGCAAACGTCTAAGGGAAAGATGAGACCAAGTCTAGCTCTAGTTATCAGAGTTTATTCACTGGTGCTCAGAGGGGGTCATGCCTTCCACTGATTGGGTAAAGAAGGCAGACCACATTTCTCCTGATGCACTTCTAAACTGCCCTTGGGAGAAAAAGTCACAGCTGAGTTCAGTAGGAATAAAGCCCATATAGGAGAGGATCTGTTTCATCAGACATATGATCCTTCCATTTACAAACTGTAATACTGACAGCACTCCCACAGAAGTCTGAAGTCTTCTACATGTTTCCTTTTGCTTGAAGGACACCAGGCACCTTGCCATACCTGGACTTGGGAGTGATAACCCCTGTAATCCAAGGGCTGGATTGGAGGAGACTTGCCCTCAGTGGATGTTCCTCTAATCCTTGAGGTCAGGTGAATGGATCAGAGGCCAAGATCACATTAGCTCCAAGGAGAGTTTTTGCTTGTGTCTGATTTGTTTGTCACCCTGATAATGCCCTGCTATAATTATCATAGCAGTGGATGAGGAAATATCATCCATTTCACCCAGAGTCATTTTACAGTATCCAGCACAGTGCTTGGCACGTAGTAGGTGCTTACTGAATGAATAAGGAGCTTATTCAGGATCAATGAGGAGCTTTTCAGAATCAATCTGTCATTTAAGTGACTTTGGCTGAGGAGTTGCTTGGACATACCCTGGGCTCCCCCACTCTGTCTGAGGGGAGGACAGCAGTGTCTGGAAATCTGAGCACCTCCATTTCTCAAAGAAAGTGCCCCAGCTTCTGTGCTCATGCCACCTCACACCTCCTGTGATGTGTTTGGGAATCCATTGGGAGGGTACTCCTTAGTGGTGGGAAGATTTAAGCTGCTATCTAACAGACTGCTGATGGATTAGAAAGGCTTTCAGATAAAACCTTAAAGGGATTAGAGTTTCATTTCCCCCCCACGCTCAGGGGGAAGAACTGCTGCTTCACTGTTGCTGTAGTTTGGGACGGACAATGAGTGAGAGGGGAGGCAGGGCTGGGTGGTGGGCAACAAGGTTCAAGGGAAAGGCCAGATTCTGGTTCTGGCCCAGCCATGGTTTCCTCGGGAAATTCTGGACAAGACATTGAATTTCTGGGCTTCTCTTTCCTTAGCTTCAAATGGGAAATAATAATACCTACCTGACAGGGGTATTGTACACATGAAATGAGAGCAGTGACGTGAAAGCCCTTTAAAGAAGTTAAAAGTACTTCCCTGTGTGAGGCTATTATCTTCCTGCCACAGGAAACAGACTGCAGGGCTGAAGCTTCTGCTTGAGACACCAGGACTGTTGGGTGGGACTTTTGAATAAGGCTCTTTGGCTTACATTTGCCCAGAGTGTAACAGGGAAGAGCATATCTGACTCCATATTGGATCTGTTCCTTTTAGTTTAACCTTTGTATTCTATTGCTTTTGAGACAAGGTAACCACTAAAGGGATGTTGCCAATAACTTAAAGTATACATAATCTCTGGGAACCCTGCCTCCCATGCCGGAGCATTGAGCTAAAATACCTTTGTTTAGTTCACAGGAAACATCCTGACCAGGCCCACCCAGGAATGGCTGCAGGAAACAAGAAATTAACACCCCCCCCCCACCGGAGTCTGACTGGAACCAGGAAACAATGGCAACAACTTTCTGCCTTTTAACCTTTGCTTCCTCACCTCCTCCTCTTTGTTCCATATAAGAAACTAACATCCAAAGCTGGGCAAAATGGTTCTTTGGGACACTAGTCCACCGTCTTCTCAGTCTGCTGGCTTTCCAAATGAAGTCCCTATTCCTTGCCCCAACACCTCGTCTCTCCATTTATTGGCTTGTCATGTGGAGAGGAGTGTGAGCTTGGACTTGGTAACAAGAGGAAACACAAAAGGGGACCGTCTCATTCCATGTCCTGTGGATATAATGACGAAGAAATGTGCAGCAACCACATACTCCTCTGAGGAGTGGGGGACCCAGTGGCTGGGGATCCAGACAAGATAATGTCATGACTGAGAGGGAAGCCACTGTCACTACTGGTGGCTCACCCACATGCTCTTGAGGACAGAGCCAAGCACATACTCAAGGATGTGCCCTCCAGATGACATAGCCTTTGAATAAGGTTATTAAACTCCTTCTGTTTATGCCTAACTCTCTTTTTCTCGTTCACAAGACTTCTCATGGGAGAAATCTTCCAGGTCCTCCAACTAGAATTTACATTCTAGTTGTAGAGAAAAAATAAAGACACAGAAAAGAATTTCACATCGAAGTATTTAAAAGTGCAGCACACTGGGACAGGAATTCAGAGGAAGGACAATAAAGTGTGGGCTGGAAAGGGCTTGGCGCAAATGTATGAGTGCCTGGAAGGACCCAGGGTGTTACCAAAGCAAACTTGGGTCCACTCACCTGAGTGCGAATCTACTGACAATTGGATTGTAGTGAAGGAAAGTACAGAGTTTATTGCAGGGCACCAAGCAAGGAGAATGGGCAGCTCATGCTCAAAAACCCAAACTCCCTGATGGATTTCAGAGAAGGGGTTTTAAAGGCAGTGTGAGGGAGGAGGCTGCGGGGTGAGCGATCAGCTTATGCACAATTCCCGGATTGTTTGGCATCAAGGTGAAGTTTCAAGCATCATCAACCTTCTGGTTTCAACCAGTCTGGGGTCTCTGTGCCTGCAGTCAGCAGTTTCCATCTGGTGGGGTCTGCTTCCTGTAAAAACAACTTAGCAACATGTGTCAGGCCTTTGTATCTTTCAGGGAACTGGGAGTTCAGTGGTTCTGCTGTGTGGCGGATTTATAGTCTAAATTGTTACCAGTTTCCCAGCTCAACAGCTGCCCTTTGTTTCTACATCTTCACGTTTCCTAATCATTAACTCTTGAGCCAGCCTTTTGAGACTCAAGGGAGGCCCGGGAGACTAAATCAAAAGCCTTTAACTTCAAAGGACAGGGACACAGGGGTTTGTTCAATCCCCCCTTTTCTTTGATACTCCTCAATCTTGAGGGGAACAGATTCAGGAAAAGAAAGGGCGTAAAGTTTTGGATAGAAAGGTTAATCATAAACTCAGCAGAGGAACTCAGACTTAGGGGGACTCAGTTTCAGGGACCGATCTTCCACAAGTTGCTTCACCCCTCCATGCCTTAGTTTCCTCCCTGTAAAGAGAGAATAATTATAGTACCCACCTCATTAGCCAGGATCTGAAACCTAGTAAGTATTTAATGAAAGGTACCTGCCATTTTTATTACGTCAGGGCTTTGAGGATGTGTACGATTTAAGGAAAGGGAAGAAGGTCTTTTGAGTTGGGGGAACAGCAGAAGCAGAATCAAGAGGATGGGAATGGGGCCTCCCTGGTGGCGCAGTGGTTGGGAGTCCGCCTGCCGATGCAGGGGATACGGGTTCGTGCCCCGGTCTGGGAGGATCCCATATGCCGCGGAGCGGCTGGGCCCGTGAGCCATGGCCGCTGGGCCTGCGCGTCCGGAGCCTGTGCTCCGCAACGGGAGAGGCCACAACAGTGAGAGGCCCACATACCGCAAAAAGAAAAAAAAAAAAAAAAAGAGGATGGGAATGAGCAGAATACAGGCAGACAAAACACACTGGGGAGCTGGCCTAAGAGAAAAGAGGGCATGGTGGGGGCACTGCCGCTCAGCAACTCTTCCTCAGGCTTCCTGGAGGTGCTGGAGCACCACGATGAACCACAAAGATGTGGGAGCCAGGGTCAGTACTGTAACCCAGCAGGACCCTATGGGGCCTTCCTGGGAAAGACCCCCCCACCCATGTCCTCTGCCTGCCTCTTGTCTGTAGAAAAATTTTAGCCTCCTAGGCCTTCCCTGATTTCCAAAGAATAAGTTTAATCAGAAAAGTGAGAAAATGCAGAAAAGAAAACAGTCAAGCAAGACAAAATAATAATAGTTTAGCCATTAACCAAAGTCAAGGACCTTTAGTTCCTCCTCTGAGGCCATATTCTGAGCCATATCCTTTGAGCTGTTTTACAGAGACTGAAATCCCTTCCAGATGGAAGAAGTTAACTGCATGCTGACCACAAGCAGGTAGACCCCAGACTGGTTGGAACCAGAAGGTTGATGATGTTGACTCCGATTACCTCACCACCAACCAATCAGAAGAATGTCCATGAGTTGATCATGAACCTCACAACCCCCCCTCCCTCACCCTGTCTTTAAAAACCTTTCCCTGAAAACCACTGGAGAGTTTGGGTCTTTTGAGTATGAGCAGCCTGGACTCCTTGCTTGGCACCTGCGATAAACGCTGCACTTTCCTTCACCACACCCCAGTGTCAGTAGATTGACTTTACTGTGCGCAGGTGAGTGGACCCAAGTTTGGTTTGGTAACAGTACCAGAATATGACCCTAAAACTAAGCCAACTCCAAGACTCAGTGAGATCACACTGGATGGGTCATGTGCTACGGCCATGTGTAATTTTGGTAATATTTAAGGGGTAATAATAGATATGCTTATTTTAAATTATACCTAAAACTTATGAATCATGGCTCTTACTCATATCCAGTATAAGGAATATATATAAATCTTAGTTTAAGTGAAATAATGTGAATATGCTTTATCAGCAAAATTTCAGAAAATTGAAAAAGCATTCTTCTTCCCCCTTTATTCATATACACACATGCACAGATAGGGGGCATCTACAGAGGCAGCTGAATCCAATATACTGACAACAATAGTAGCTGCTGTTTCCCGAGGGCTTACTGTGTGCCTGGCATGATGCTGAGAACTTTACAGAAATCATCTCATTGAGTCCTTACCATAAACCCATGAAATAGCTATCATACCTCCCCCACTTTTTACAGACAAGGCAATTGAAGGTATGAAATTGTAAGAGGTGAAGCTGGGCTTCGAACCCAGGCATCAGGATGTGGGGCATTTGCACTCACTCCAGCCACTGCATTTACTGCTTCCCAGTGGCCCCCTTGGGTCCCTGCCCTTCTCTGCACCTTGGTTCAGAGGCCTCTCATACATGGGGGATGGCTCACCTGGCCTTTTGGAATCTTGATTTCCTTATCTGTAAAATGGCGGAGGGTGGCCTGGGTGACACATTTTTGAGCAGTGAATTGTATTTAGCAATTGAAATCAGATGGCTTCCGATAAGCTGATAGTGGAGTAGATGGTCCCTGAATTATTTTCAGCTTGGACATTCTAGGGCCTTTGTCCTCATCACTTATTCCAACATTTCTCACTCTCTTGCTGTGCCTTTGATCTAGCCTAAATCCCCATTGCATGTGAACTCATCCATTTTTACATGGAAATTCATCTCTTGGCTGCAGAGAGATGAAGTCTGCCTGTGTGTGCCTGTGTCTGGGTGGACTTGTGGCTTGAGGGGATGTGAGGGATCTAAATGAGCAGATAAAGCTGCTAAAGATTAAAAGTGCAAATGTGAAGCTGGAGACCGACAGACATGTGACGGGGGAGGGATGTTCAGGCTGAGCGCAATCAGGCACAGCTGGCAGACAGCCACACTCACACGGGGATGGGAGTCCCTCTCCGGAACTGGGCCGACCTGAGGGTGGGGTGGCTGTCAGGGCGCATCAGCAGTCACTGCTCCCACGCTCAGCTGGCGCCCAAGGCCCTCTCCCCACCCCCTGCCAGAGCTGAGACCAGAGAGCTGCCAGAGAAGTGGGATCCTGGCCTCAGGGCCAAATCAGACCAAGGGGCAGACTGGCTCCAGCGAGAGCCCATTCTTCATTTCCCCTTCTTGAAACGGAGATCAAATTTGAGGTCTTGTTAAAATAGAATGTCATCCAGCAGGCTTCAGATCACAGAAGCCCAGCTCTTCACTGGCACATGGCAGCAGCAACAAGAGTGGGAGCTGTCCCCTGTGGGTCCTTCTGTGACCCACACCTCCTTTCCAGGGCACTCAGGGCTTGGGCTTGAGGGAAAAAGAACTATCAATATCCTGATGAGTGGGTACTGCAGGCACAGTCCTTGGAATCAATAGGTTTTCTTGATTCTAAACTGAGGTCAAATAGCAAGTGACAGGGAGCATCTGTTTGGGGAGGGGACTTTGGGGCACTGATCCCAGCACCTATGGCCCTTCCTGCATAGGGCTCCCAGCCCACTGTACACTGGGTCCTGCTGGTGTGAATGCAGCCTGGCCCTAGGTCTTGGAAAGCCCCAGGTCTTGGAAGGCCCCAGTCACACTGCTGCTGACAAGGAGCACCGTTGAGCTGCGGCAGATCTCTACTCAGAACCCCACCCTGCCCAGGCTTGGGGCTTTCAGACCTCCCTGCCCCTGAGGTAGTATAAGAAGGCAGGTCGGCAGCCGAGTCTTGAGGAATCCTCATGTTTGCCATCAGGCATAGGAGGGAGAGAAGAGCAAACCTAAGTGTCACACAGCTGCTTGCCTGCCTTGAGATAAGTACCTAGGAGGATGAGTAGATTGGTGAGGGTGGAAGGCAGCAGATAATGTGATCACGGTAATTTCAGGCTTCAAAATAATAGTCACTCTTAAGGAAATGCCTTTGCTTTTCCAGTCACCTGTGCCAGGCACTGCATATATGTTATATCCAAACTCAAGAACTCTGTAAGTAGGGACCGTTCCTCCCATTTGACAGAGAGGAAACTGAGGTTTGGAGAAAGTAGATAATTTTCTTTCCAACCACGTTGAGTAAGTGGAGGTATGTTTTTAATGTAGGTGTTAAAATCCGGGCTGGGGTCAAACTCTGACTCCCTAACCTACCTGCTAGGTGGTCCTGGGTAAGAAATACTTACTGTCTTCACATTTTAGTTTCCTTACCCATGAAGTGGAGCTAATGCCCACCTCACTGGGTCTTCGTGAGGCTTATATGGGCTGGAGCTTCAGGCACTTGTTACAGTGCCTGGTGCAGGGCAGGCTGGCCGGTCGCCGCCCAGGAGGACCAAGAGCCTCTCGCCTTGGGAACGGGAGTGACTTGTAAATGTTTTCCTCACCTCCAAATACTCTCTCCGCCTACTGGGCCCTCTGAAGAGCCCGGATTTTCAAGGCATTTAGAAAATGACAACTTTTGCTGATAAAAAGTCATGGAGGAGTAAACGTCACCTGGCCTCAGGATACTTCAGGTGGTACTCTCTTCCTTCGGTTCTCCAAGCCACGAAGGTCTTGTCCTAACAGATCCTCAGGAAAGTGCCTACAATAGTATGTCCTACCCTTTCCTATCATTTCCTGCCAGTTATCTAAACTCAATCCTGCCTTGCTGCCCTGTAGAAGAGCCGGTGTCACCTAATCTAGGACAGGTGTTCACCATCTGTGACCTGACACCTGTGCTGTGGCTTCAGGATGGTTATTAAGTTCCATCTCGGTCACATCTCTTTAGGATGGACAATCCCACTGCCCGTGGAACCAACAGACTGCCATCTCGGAATAAGCCACGATCCTGAGGGTGGTTAGGAGGTGCCAGGGCTCCAGTCTCGAGGAGAGGAGCCCCTTCTTCAACACGTAGGTAGTTTCTTCCAGGCTGCCTGGGAGCCCTGTATGGTAGCACGTGTTAGAGGTGACGACGCTAGGGCGCATTGGCTCCGCAATGAGACGGAGACACCAGTGTGTAAAACACCTCTCTCCACCTGCGAGAAGAGGGCGCTCCTCAGGTGCAGCCAGACCCTCCTCCAAAGCAGAGGGATGGCTGCTCTTGGCAGGCTCTCCGAGGCAAAGATAATAATATCATTTGACTTTCCCCACTCTTCGGGGAAGAGATTACATGTATAATAGCCATTTTCATGAGCCGGGGAGGAGGAGTGCAGCCAAAGAGAGGGAGAAGGAGGGGTCTGAACTTCAAATCGGAGGAGACAAGCCTGCTGGTTACGTACACAGGCAGGCTTTTCCATTTTTAAAGCTCCACTGAATCTCTCCAAAACCAGCAAATTTTGCAGCCTCTAATTTTCTTCTCTGTGCTCTATTTAGCACCAAGCCATCTCCCTCTGCAATTCAGTAGCCTCTTGAAGTGTGTTTGTTTGCATGATGGGACTGAGTGGGCAAGTCCCAGCCTAATGTGGCCTGTCACTTGCCTGCCACCCAGGGACAGTAGGGCACCAACACAGAGTACTCCAGTGAGCCTAATCCCAGAGTGAGACTCTCGGGGCTACTGATTTCCTTCCAGCCCCCCAAAGTGACAATTCTCTCTCTTGGTTTCCAAGGGCTATCTCACTTGTGAAGACCCATTTGTTTGGATGTGTTGAAAAAAATCTCTCAGGAGGAGGATTTCCTTTCTTACGTGGTCCAAAAACATCCAGTTCTGATTCCTTAAAGGACGTGTGCTTACCTTTTCCCAGCCCCCTTAAATTTAACTCAGATGACATCAAAGTCAACCCCCTCAATCTCAAGATGGAGCCTAGAAACCTCATATTTGTGTAGCATTTTGCAATTCCTCGTGGCTTTACCTCCAAAACTTCATTCCATCTTCACAGTAATGTTGGAGATAGGTTGGACAGGTATTACTCTAGCTTTTCCAAAAGTAGCAACCAAAGCTCAGAGAGGTTGAGTGTCTTGCCCAAAGTCACACAGCTGCCAGGTAGCAGGGTAAGTAGGACCACAGGCCTTTGGAATTTTGGTCAGGGACACTTGGCATTCACTCTACCGTGCAGGTCCCGCCTCCTACCCTAAAACAGTCAAGTGATGGTCTGAGAAGTGGAAGAGTGGTGGCACTTATTGGACTTTTTGCTTAGGGACTTGGGGTCCAAAGGTGACCCTGTCAGTTTCAGAGTGGACGGAGGGCAACTGTAAGGGAGCAGTGCCTTTTGGGGGTGGGGTGGAAGAGCAAGGTGGGTTAGAGAAATAGATTATGTCTGTATTTGTGAGAGTTCAGGACAGAAACAGGTCCCCCTCTGCACTGGCACTGGAAGCAGAAGACAATTTAAGGGAAGGGGGGTTCACAACATCCTTGCATGGGGCGGAGGAAGGCAGGGGTGGTGCTTCCAGGACTGACTTCCCTGGACCTTACAGAACTCCCTGCTGGGGAACCACATCCACCACTCAACCCACTGAATTCAAGACCGTGCGCCACAGCCAGGCCTGAGGAGGCTCACCATGCAGACACCGCTGCAGCTGTGTCTTGGCACTTCAGAGCTGGAAAACAGAGGCCAAAATGCCACTCCTGAAAAACCTGATGCTTCTAGCGTGTTGCCAGCAGAAAACAGCAAGAGGGGCAGGTGGGGTGTTAGGCGGAACCGAGTTCCTATCTAGAACCGCTGCTTCCCAGAGAGTCTGGGAAAGTCTTGTGACCAGTGAAACCAACAGGTGAGCACTCTGAAGATCAGTATTCAGATCTGGGGTGGATATTCAGAAAGTCTTTATTGGCACAGGAACAAGCCAGAGCTCACACGGACGCCACGTCTCTCAAGAATTGTCCATGTACTTCATGGTAGAGTTGAGAATCTCCATCCCGTGAAGCTCTCTCAGTAGAGCAGCAAACCTGTCATAATCAGAACACAAACTCCAGGACATAAATGCCAGGGTGCAGACACCTGGCCCCCAGAGGCATCTCCCCCCAGGCAAAAGCTGGCTGGGAAGGCAGGACAGGGCAGCTGCTGTTGGCCTGGGGAGCCCTAAAGGTCAAAGTGGGGAGACCCTCAGGAGGCCCACAAAACACGGCGACACTCGCTGTGTGAGTGGCAGATGTGACAGGGACCTGCTCTCGGGAGCTCCCCAGCAGGTAGCCAGAGCGAGCCCATCCTAGCTGACGTGCTTTGCTTTCTGTAGAAGAAAGATTTTATCCATTCCTTCCATTTGAACAATCAGACAGAACTCGAAAAGACCGGAGACGTCATCCAGGCCCACCCTCTCATTCTCCAGAGGAGGGGTGGGAGGGGGAGGCTGTGCGAGAAGGAAGCAGGCAGGCCAGAGGCCCTCCCCACCATGGAAGGCACCCCTTCCTGTGCCAGGGCACCACGCTCAGCCACAGGTGGGCACCTTCCAGGAACATGAGGACCAGGTGTTCCAGCACCTCAGAGCAGGGCAGAGCAGGGCGGAAGCCTGGGCTGAGAGAGGCACGATACCCAGGTCAAGCGCAGGCTCCTGTCCGAGCTTGTTGGGTGGTCTTAATCATGCCGCTCCCCAACCTCGTCTGTTTTCTCCAGCGCAAGAATTTACCCTACAGGACATTCTCCCATACGCTTAGGTCCCAAGCAAAAAAAAAAAAAAATGAAGCGGGGGAGGTCTGTTTCTGGAAAAGCAGAGGAGAGAGAAAGGAGACAGAGAGAAGGGGAGATGGTGTGAGAGGGAGGAGGGGTAGAGAGAGGAGAGGCTGGAGGAGCCTGCGGGAATGGAGCAGACAGAAGACGATGGCTGTCGGTGCCCAGAAAGATCCCTGTCCCATAACCGTGTTCCCTCTCCGGCTGCAGCCTGAGCTCTCCCCAGTGCCCTGGGGGTGGGAAGCATCCTCCAGAGAAGCAGCTGGGCTCCCTGCCGCGCCATGCACCTGGGCTCAGCCGTGCATAGCTTCCCCAAGGCGATGCCCGCGTTCAGCTGCACGGCCGTCTTCTGAGCATCGCCGCCTGCGAGCTTCAGCAAGACCGGCACGATGTCCGTGGTCAGCAGGGACGAGGCCACGTGTGACACCTCCACGCAGTTCCCCAGGCAGAGGGTGGCGTTGCCCACCAGAATCTCATCCTCCGAGTCCAGCAGCTGCATCAGGACACCAAGCTCTACAGGGTGGAGGAGAACAAGCAGGAGGCTGGCAGTGGAACATGGGGGGCACAGGGAGGTGGCAGTGGATGGACATGTCACCTACTCGGCAAATCCCTATTGAGTGCTCTGAAGCTCTCTGGCTCCTGGCTGTGTCTCTGAGGGACCTCAGGAGCCCGGGGCAGAGCCTGGCAGGACTCAGTTGTCCCGGGAATGCAGGCTTTGCATCAGACAGGTCCGTTCTCTCTACATCCCCAATCTGCACCTCTCAGCTCCACCCAACAGCCCCCACCTGAGTGGGAGGCCATGGGCTGGCACCCTGTACCTGCGGGGCCAGGAACAGGTTCCACGGGAAAGGTTCCTGCCCCCCACTCAGTGGGGAACCCCTCAGTTCACGCCTGTGCTGCCCAGAGGAGGTGGGAAGGAGAGCGTTAGCAGGACCCCTGCCCCGCATGACAGGGCAGTGACTAGACTAAAGCCAGGCTCAGCCTCTCCCGTTCTCCTTGGTCACTAAGGTGTTTCCCCTGGGAAGGAAGAGGACCCATGTTAGGTCAGTCTAAGCAGAATGCTTTACAAACAATCTCAGTTTACTTGGAGTGGGGAGGTAGCTCCCAGCTTTGATTCTGTTATCTTTGAGCTGTTTCCCAGCTGAGTCTTCCAGCAAGGACGTGGTACCTGTGCGTGGCCGAATGCTAATTAAGAGCTTTCAGAGCTGGAGGTGAGGTGACGTCATCTTCACACACACTGCCTGAGTCCCGGGAGGGGGTGACGCATCATCCTCAGTCTTTCCTCCCTCCTCACCGGTAGTTCCCTTTGCAGCTTCACGGCTTGATTAACCTCTGGGTTAATGTGGGCTCCACTTAAAGAAACTATCACTTACTTTTATCCAGTCTTATCAGCTCTTCTCGTGCTTCGTGATAACTATTAGTGCAGATGGCAAGGATCTTTACCGCATAACGTGACGCAGTCTGGCCTCCTGCCTAGATTTCAGAGTGAAATTAGGAAAAGACAATCAATGCCATGGTTGTTCTCGGCCAGAAACTACAGTGAGCAGCTGTGATTGTGCTCGTGGCTTCCTAGACTTCTGAGAGAGAGCTCTGCTGACAATCACGTGTGCCTCCTGGCAAGTGGGCCTGGTCCCTGCTGAGATGCAGTGTCACTCACATCCTCCCTAACGTGGCCCTCACCCCTGCTATGAATGTAGGCCTGTCATGTACACCTGAGTAATTACCTGTGGAAGGCTTAGGAGTGAGTGGCTGAGAACAGAATGGTGTCGTCTACTGGCAGATGTACCAAAAAGGGAGGAAAAGGCCCTCCCATGTCATTCCACCACTTGAGCATGAGGGTTGACTTGAGAAGGCTGTCAGGCTGACAGGCCTGCATGGAGAACATTATGAACCTAGGTCATTTTAAGAGGTGACAACTGTCGAATCATAACCCTTAAAATCACCCTATGTGGGGTCTTTAAAATGCATGTGTGTGGGGCTTCCCTGGTGGCGCAGTGGTTGAGAGTCCACCTGCCGATGCAGGGGACATGGGTTCTTGCCCCGGTCCAGGAAGATCCCACATGCCGCGGAGCGGCTGGGCCCGTGAGCCATGGCCACTGAGCCTGCGCATCCGGAGCCTGTGCTCCGCAACGGGAGAGGCCACAACAGTGAGAGGCCCGCATACCGCAAAAAAAAAAAAAAAAAAGCATGTGTGTGTGAAGGCATGCATAATGCATATGTGTGTGCATGCAACCAGCAGGCTCCAGTGGGTGTGCAAGAGTTATACAGAGTGAATGACGGTCATCATCCACATGGCTGCCTGAACTCACACCCACCACCCTGCCCCCTCAATATCGCCCCTGCCCCAGAAGCAGCCCCCCGACAGAGCACGCTTCCTGGTGCCACTCAGCCTGGGCTTTATGAGTAAGTCTCCCGTGGGGTCACCACAGTAACGTGGGGGAGTGAACCTCACTGGGCACATGCATCGCTGGCGGGACCCAGAGATGTGACCTAATAACTCACCTCCCACTTCAGGAGAATCTAGTTAACTCCTGTACTAACTCACATAGATTCATTGCACTCATATTGCGGGGAAAGTCTGAACATCCTTTTAAAAGCCACACAGATACTCTGCAGCCTACATATCTCATAAATGGAGTTAACTCCAACCTTCTCCAGGTAATTGGATAAAGCGTCATGAGCAGGAAACCATAAACAAAACCAGGACCTGAGAAACCTTGTTGAAGCCACTCAGACCATCTTTTTCGACGACAGAGGCCATACATTTTTAAAGTTAGGTTTAAGTGGTAAGCAGTTTTTATGGATGTATCTGATGAACAATTATTTGTTCAACAATCTTACATTGCTGGTCAGAGCAGAGTCTGGGTGGACAGGCAGAAGGGAATCTCCATTCGAGAAGGTTAGAAGCCAGCAGGGGGAAAATAGAAGAACCTTAACTGAACAAAGCCCTCCTTAATTCTGTTCCCCAAATAAAATATGACACTCCAGAAATTCAGGAGGCTGTAACCAATGAAGTTATTTTACCTTCAGGAATTTAATCATTTTCTTCACCACTCCTGCTCTGAGGGCCTCCTCAACAATTTTCAGAGAGGAAGCAAGGGTGCGGCTAAGAACGCCAGCAGCTCTCTGGGTGAAGCAGAAAGAAAGGCTGGTTAAACGTTCCTAAGTGGGGAGGGGCAAGAAAGGGGTAGGGGGTTAAGGCCACAAACTACTATGTATACAATAAATAAGCTACAAGGATATATTGTACAGCATAGGGAATACAGCCAATATTTTATCATAACTATAAATGGAGCATAACCTTTAAAAATCGTGAATCACTGTGCTGTACACCTGAAACATAATATTGTACACCCACTATACCTCAATAGAAATTTTTTTCTTAAAATGCTGATGACCTTTTAAAGTCAACAAGTAGTTTGGTGAGGCAGAAACAATCATTAGTATTAGATGCAAAATAATACCTTGACTTTAAAAATACAATGGCCAAGGAATTGACAGCAAGTCAAGTACTGTTCTTTATAATAAAGCTGCTGGGTAGGCAATTCTAAGGGCTGCCAACATTGCCCCCGGGTGCACAGAGGCCCAGCTTATTCCAGCTTCACACAGGACCAGCGTTCAACCCTTGGCAAGAAAGTCCTGCCCTGTATCACCCGTGGGGCTTTGATACCAACAGGGCCCTTATTAGATGATGGACTTCCTGGATGGATCCTCTGGGACTTCTAGCTTTTCCTTTATCTTTTCTAAATCTTTGTCTTTTTATTCTATTTTCTGGGAGACTTCACTGATTTTATTTTCCAGTTCTGATTTTTTAAAAAATAGTTCTGTTACTATTTTATGACCATAACACTATCTTGAATCTTTCTGAAGATACGAGTGATAGTTATTCATTTTTTCTTCTGTTTTCTACTTCATCTCTATTTTTTGAGAGTCAAATTTTCTGCTTACTTTGCTTTGTCTATTTATTTGTATGGCTTTCCTGATATGCCTGGTGAGATCTACCCTTAGCTCTACAGTCACATGTATGAAAAAAGCAGTATGTCTGGGTACACTATGTTTATGGGACATTTATCCACTGACAGGTGGAGAGGTGGCACTCTCAAATACTAGAAAGCAAAACTTTTTTCTCTGGTCTTTTGATTCCTTTAGGAACAAAATGCTCATTTTATGCCTGAGGAATAGATGCCTGGCTGCCAAAGGCAGTCCCCCCATCTCTTACTTGTGGCCTCTGCTGTAGCTGGCAGTTTGAATTCGCGATCTTCTCCATGGAACTGCAGGACAGACCTGCTACCTCCCAGCTGGGCTCCCCTCATCTGTCCTCTACACGAAGGCTTCTTTGGCCCTGCCGCATTAATCACCAGTCTGGCAGCTGTTCTCCATCTTCCAGAAACTAGCTAAAATAACTTACCCTTTGGTGACCTCTTGCCTGTTCACTTTGTCACTGTGGGTTTCTGCCTTTTTTCCCTAATGTCTTTAGTCTCATTTTAATGAAGTCTCCAGAGCAAGAATGGACAAGCTTGTGTATTATCATATTACCTATCTTGTTTCCCTAATCTACTTCCTACTAGGGCTAGGATGTGACTACAGTTGACAGTACAGCTCTCTTTTCAGGCCCAAGGCAGTAGAGAGAGCACCGTATTAAAGGACCGGGTTCCCTGCTAAGGCTACTGCCCTGCTCAACAAGCTGGTCAGCACCCACCTAGCTGTGGCCAAGCAGAGTCCTGGGGACATCTGCCCCAGAGTCCTTGAAGGGCCAGTGTGGAACTAGTGCAGGCCCAGCTTTAGACCCACCAGCCAGAAAATCCCAAGTACCCAAGAACAGTGGTGCTTACCACTTTTGGGGTCGTGTATCATTTTTGAGGATCTGATGAAAGCTGTGGTGCTCTTCAGTCCCACGAAAATGCACATACACTCAGAATTTTCTATACAATTGCTGGGGGTTCCAGGGAACCTGAAGACCTACCACATCTTCCTGGAGCCCAGGTTAAACAGTTTTGCCCTGTAAGTCTGGATTGACTTCAGGGAAACTGTAGGCTTGCTGGCCACAAACAGGATATGCTGGATCTACTTGGAAGGTTTCCAAATCAACACTGGAACAAGTTCCCTGGTTATGATCCTTTGTTTTTTTCAAAAAAAACTTTTTTAATACAGAAGGTTCTCATTAGTTATCTATTTTATACATATTAGTATATATACGTCAATCCCAATTTCCCAATTCAGCCCACCACCATCTCCCCTTCACGTCACCCCCCTTGGTGTCCATACGTTTGTTCTCTACATCTGTGTCTCAATTTCTGCCTTGCAAACGGGTTCACCTGCACCATTTTTCTAGATTCCACATATATGCGTTAATATACAATATTTGTTTTTCTTTTCTGACTTACTTCACTCTGTATGACAGTCTCTAGATCCATCCACGTCTCAACAAATGACTCAATTTTGTTCCTTTTTATGGCTGAGTAATATTCCACTGTATACATGTATCACATCGCCTTTATCCATTCGTCTGTCGATGGGCATTTAGGTTGCTTCCATGACCTGACTATTGTAAATAGTGCTGCAATGAACATTGGGGTGCATGTGTCTTTTTGAATTATGGTTTTCTCAGGGTATATGCCCAGCGGTGGGATTGCTGGGTCATATGGTAATTCTATTTTTAGTTTTTTAAGGAACCTCCATACTGTTCTCCATAGTGGCTGTATCAATTTACATTCCCACCAACAGTGCAAGAGGGCTCCCTTTTCTCCACACCCTCTCCAGCATTTGTTGCTTGTAGATTTTCTGATGATGCTCATTCTAACCAGTGTGAGGTGATGCCTCATTGTAGTTTTGATTTGCATTTCTCTAATAATTAGTGATGTTGAGCAGCTTTTCATGTGCTTCTTGGCCATCTGTATGTCTTCTTTGGTGAAATGTCTATTTACGTCTTCTGCCCATTTGTTGATTGGGTTGTTTGTTTTTTTAATATTGAGCTGCATGAGCTGTTGATATTTTTTTTGAGATTAATCCTTTGTCTGTTGATTAGTTTGCAAATATTTTCTCCCATTCTGAGGGCTGTCTTTTCGTTTTGTTTATAGTTTCCTTTGATGTGCAAAAGCTTTTATTAGGTCCTATTAGGTCCCATTTGTTTATTTTTGATTTTATTTCCATTGCTCTAGGAGGTGGGTCAAAAAAGATCTTGCTGTGATTTAGGTCAAAGAGAGTTCTTCCTATGTTTTCCTCTAAGAGTTTTACAGTGTCCAGTCTTACATTTATGTCTTTAATCCATTTTGAGCTTATTTTTGTGTAGGGTGTTAGGGGGTGTTCTAATTTCCTTCTTTTACATGTAGCTGTCCAGTTTTGCCAGCACCACTTATTGCAGAGACTGTCTTTTTCCCACCGTATATTCTTGCCTCCTTTGTCATAAATTAGGTGACCATAGGTATATGGGTTTATCTCTGGACTTTCAATCCTGTTCCGTTGATCTATATTTCTGTTTCTGTGCCGGTACCATATTGTCTTGACTACTGTAGCTCTGTAGTATAATCTGAAGTCACGGACTCTGATTCCTCCAGCTCCGTTTTTTTCCCTCAAGCCTGCTTTGGCTACTCGGGGTCTTTTGTGTCTCCATACAAATTTTAAGATTTTTTGTTCTAGTTCTGTAAAAAATGCCACTGGTAATTTGATAGGGATTGCATTGAATCTGTAGATTGCTTTGGGTAGTATAGTCATTTTTAAAATATTGATTCTTCCAATCCAAGAATATGGTATATCTCTCCATCTGTTTGTGTCATCTTTGATTTATTTCATCAGTGTCTTATAGTGTTCTGCGCACAGGTCTTTTACCTCCTTAGGTAGGTTTATTGCTAGGTATTTTATTCTTTTTGTTGCAATGGTGAATGGGATTATTTCCTTAATTTCTCTTTCTGATCTTTCATTGTTAGTGTATAGGAATGCAAGAGATTTCTGTGCATTAATTTTGTATCCTGCAACTTTACCAAATTAATTGATTAGCTCTAGTAGTTTCCTGGTGGCATCTTTAGGATTCTTTATGTATAGTATCATGTCATCTGCAAACAGTGACAGTTTTTCTTCTTGTTTTCCAATTTGTATTCCTTTTATTTCTTTTTCTTCTCTGATTGCCGTGGCTAGGACTTCCAAAACTATGTTGAATAATAGTGGCGAGAGTGGATATCCTTGTCTTTTTCCTGATCTTAGAGGAAATGGTTTCACTTTTTCACCATTGAGAATGATGTTTGCTGTGGGTTTGTCTTATATGGCCTTTATTGTGTTGAGGTAGGTTCTCTCTATGCCCACTTTCTGGAGAGTTTTTCTCATAAATGGGTGTTGATTTTGTCAAAAGCTTTTTCTGCATCTACTGAGATGATCATATGGTTTTTATTCTTCAGTTTGTTAATATGGTGTATCACATTGATTGATTTGCATATATTGATGAATCCTTGTATACCTGGGATAAATCCCTCTTGATCATGGTGTATGATCCTTTAAATGTGTTGTTGGATTCTGTTTGCCAGCATTTTGTTGAGAATTTTTGCATCTATATTCAGCAGTGATACTGGTCTCTAATTTTTTTTTTCATAGTATCTCTGTCTGGTTTTAGTATCAGGGTGATGGTGGCCTTGTAGAATGAGTTTGGGAGTGTTCCTTCCTCTGCAATTTTTGGAAGAGTTTGAGAAGGATGGGTGTTAGCTCTTCTCTAAATATTTTATAGAATTCACCTGTGAAGCCATCTGGTCCTGGACTTTTTTTGTTGGAAGATTTTTTTTTTTTTTTTTTTTTTTGGTGGTACGTGGGCCTCTCACTGTTGTGGCCTCTCCCGTTGTGGAGCACAGGCTCTGGACACGCAGGCTCAGTGGCCATGGCTCACGGGCCCAGCCGCTCCACGGCATGTGGGATCTTCCCGGACTGGGGCACGAACCCGTGTCCCCTACATCGGCAGGCGGACTCTCAACCACTGTGCCACCAGGGAAGCCCACTGTTGGAAGATTTTTAATTACAGTTTCAATTTCATTACTTGTGATTGGTCTGTTCATATTTTCTATTTCTTCCTGGTTCAGTCTTGGAAGGTTATACCTTTCTAAGAATTTGCCCATTTCTTCCAGGTTGTCCATTTTATTGGCATAGAGTGGCTTGTAGTAGTCTCTTAGGATGTTTTGTATTTCTGCGGTGTCTGCTGTAACTTCTCCTTTTTTCATTTCTAATTTTATTGATTTGAGTCCTCTCCCTCTTTTTCTTGATGAGTCTGGCTAAAGGTTTATCAATTTTGTTTATCTTCTCAAAGAACAAGCTTTTAGTTTTATTGATCTTTGCTATTGTTTTCTTTGTTTCTATTTCATTTATTTCTGCTCTGATCTTTATGATTTCTTTCCTTCTACTAAGTTTGGGTTTCGTTTGTTCTTCTTTCTCTAGTTCCTTTAGATGTAAGGTTAGATTGTTTATTTGAAATGTTTCTTGAGGTAGCATTGTATTGCTATAAACTTACCTCTTAGAACTGCTTTTGCTGCATCCCATAGGTTTTGGATTGTTGTGTTTTCATTGTAATTTGTCTCTAGGTATTTTTTGATTTCCTCTTTGATTTCTTCAGTGATCTTTTGGAATGTAGTAACATATTTTTTAGCATCCATGTGTTTGTGTTTTTTATGTTTCTTTCACTGTAACTGATTTCTAATCTCATAGTGTTTTGTTCGGAAAAGATGCTTGATGTGATTTCAATTTTCTTAAATTTACTGAGGCTTGATTTGTGACCCAAGATGTGATCTATCCTGGAGAATGTTCTGTGTGCACTTAAGAACAAAGTGTAATCTCCGGTTTTTGGATGGAATATCCTATAAATATTAATTAAATATATCTGGTCTATTGTTTCATTTAAAACTGTGTTTCCTTATTAATTTTCTGTCTGGATGATCTGTCCATTGGTGTAAGTAGGGTGTTAATGTCCCCCACTATTACTGTGTTAGTGTTGATTTCCTCTTTTATAGCTGTTAGCAGTTGCCTTAGGTATTGAGGTGCTCCTATGTTGGGTGTATATATAATTATAATTGTTATATCTTCTTCTTGGATTGATCCCTTGATCATTATGTAGTGTCCTTCCTTGTCTCTTGTAACATTCTTTATTTTATGTTATTTATTTATTTATTTATTTATTTATTTATTTATTTTTGCGGTATGCGGGCCTCTCACTGTTGTGGCCTCCCCCGTCGCGGAGCACAGGCTCCGGATGCGCAGGCTCCGGACGCGCAGGCTCAGCGGCCATGGCTCACGGGCCCAGCCGCTCCGCGGCATATGGGATCCTCCCAGACCGGGGCACGAACCCGCATCCCCTGCATCGGCAGGCGGACTCTCAACCACTTGCGCCACCAGGGAGGCCCAACATTCTTTATTTTAAAGTCTATTTTATCTGATATGAGTATTGCTACTGCAGCTGTTTTTTGATTTCCATTTGCATGGAATATCTTTTTCCATCCCCTCACTTTCAGTCTGTATGTGTCCCTAGGTCTGATGTGGGTCTCTTGTAGACAGCATATATATGGCTCTTGTTTTTGTATCCATTCAGTGAGCCTGTGTCTCTTGGTTGGAGCATTTAATCCATTCACGTTTAAGGTAATTATCGATATGTATGTTCCTATTACCATTTTGTTAATTGTTATGGGGTTATTTTTGTAGGTCTTTTTTTTCTCTTGTGTTTCCCACTTAGAGAAGTTCCTTTAGCATTTGTTGTACAGCTGGTTTGGTGGTGCTGAATTCTCTTAGCTTTTGCTTGTCTGTAAAGCTTTTGATTTCTCCATGAAATCTGAATGAGATCCTTGCCGGGTAATCTTGGTTCTGGGTTCTTCCATTTCATCATTTTAAATATATCATGCTACTCCCTTCTGGCTGTAGAGTTTCTGCTGAGAAATCAGCTGTTAATCTTATGGGAGTTCCCTTGTATGTTATTTGTCATTTTTCCCTTGTTGCTTTCAATTGTTTTTCTGTGTCTTTAATTTTTGTCAATTTGATTACTATGTGTCTCGACGTGTTTCTCCTTGGGTTTATCCTACCTGGGACTCTCTGCGCTTCCTGGACTTGGGTGGCTATTTCCTTTCCCATGTTAGGGAAGTTTTCGACTATAATCTCTTCAAATATTTTCTTAGGTCCTTTCTCTCTCTCTTCTCCTACTGGGACCCCTATAATGCGAATGTTGGTGCGTTGAATGTTGTCCCAGAGGTCTCCTAGGATGTCTTCATTTCTTTTCTTTCTTTTTTCTTTATTTTGTTCCTTGGCAGTGAATTCCACCATTCTGTCTTCCAGGTCACTTATCCGTTCTTCTGCCTCAGTTATTCTGCTATTGATTCCTTCTAGTGTATTTTTCATTTCAGTTATTGTATTGTTCATCTCTGTTTGTTCTTTAATTCTTCTGGTGTTTGTTCCTTAATTCTTCTAGGTCTTTGTTTAACATTTCTTGCATCTTTTGATCTTTGCCTCCATTCTTTTTGCAAGGTCCTGGATCATCCTCACTATCATCATTCTGAATTCATTTTCTGGAAGGTTGCCTATCTCCACTTCATTTAGTTGTTTTTCTGGGGTTTCATTTTGTTCCTTCATCTGGTACATAGTCCTCTGCCTTTTCATCTTGTCTATCTTTCTGTGAATGTGGTTTTCATTCCACAGGCTGCAGAACTGTAGTTCTTCTTGCTTCTGCTGTCTGCTCTCTGGTGGATGAGACTATCTAAGAGGCTTGTGCCCAGGCTGTGATCCTTGAAGGGCTGGTTTCCCAGACCTGTCCTAGATGTGACGCCAATTGTTTCTCTAGGTTTAGGGCCCTGACCTAATAGGCATAGAAGTTGGGGTGATTCCTAATGCGAGTGAAGAACACATCCCAGGATAATGGTAAACAGCCTCTTGAATCATATCAACATTCTCCTCCTGATACACTGTGCTAACCATAGGCCTTCTTAATTTTCTTAGCGAAATGTCAGAAACAGAAGAAAGCCATTCCAGCATATATCTCCAAGGGGGCTAAAACCATTATGCATAAACAACCTCCAGAATCACTGGCTTCAAAATATGTGTCTGGCTTTTTTGACTATGGAAGAAAGAATCCAAATAAAATCATTTGGCCTGTCCAGTTTTCACAGAGATGGCTTGATATAGGACAAATCAGACAGATGACCTTGGATAAGTTGTTAAGTGCCACAGTTTACAGAAAAGGGATTCTTAACTGGGGTTCCTGGACTCTAGGGCCTCCACAGATGGGCACTGGTGGGGGGTGTCACCAAATCCCCTGAAACCATAGGCAAATTTGGTATTTATGTGCTATGGGCATCGTTTTGAGGAGTATATAATCTGCCCCACATCTCAGAGAATCAGTGGAATCTGAAAGGTGTGGTGACTTCAAAACAAAACTAAACAAAAGGAGAACAACAAAGGAAGCTGTTTCTGGATTTCCCTGGGAGAAGCTTACTGTGAGGATTCCTCCATCCTGGCTGTTCAGTAGAGACAGGCACTTCCGGCTCACCTCCATGGCCCAAACCTACAACAACAGGGAGCGGGAGACAGAGTTTGCCTGTCCTGGTCATGGTTCTCTGCCTCTTCCTGCTGAGCGCTCAAGTAGAACCGACCCCTTTCCACTCCCTCCCTCTCGCCACCACCACATCTGTCCACATTTCCTTCACAACATCTTCTTCTATCGCTCTCATTTCTTCCCATGTCCAACTCCCCTAACTACAGGGTGACACCTTGAGAGCAGGGACCACATCGTACTTGACTTTGTAAGTGCAGAACCTAGCACCGTGCTCAGCGCCCTGGATACTCAACTGGTTTTCAGAATCAATACCTGACAGAGCAACTCATCCATCCCTCGGCAGTGCAGGGACACAGCGTCCACCCAGCATTCCCCATTCCCACTGCCAGTGTAGAATCACTGCCGTGCTTCTATCGTCTTTGCAGAAATGAGAACAGTTCTATGCAACAGGACGGGTTAAGGTAGGGAGAGAAGAATGCGGTACCTCAGAGACAAAGGGGGACTGAAGACACAAGTTCATCATGAGTCCCAGGAGGGTATATAGGACCTCTCTGAACAGTTCCACATCCTCCTCACACTTGGCCTTTGGAAATAAAACAAGGTGATCAATGATCTTCCTGCAGCTTGTCATGGTCATCTGTTCCCCTTGGCGATGGTCTCAGTATCATTCACACTCCCTAAAATTGTCAGTGTCATGAACCTAAGTGATGTGGGAAGGTCTGAGACCAGTTTACAGCACAGAGTGTGTGGCGCCTCATGTCGTATGTCATATGTTGTATGCCCTGGGTTCCAACTGCAGATGGAGCTGCTGAAATGGGTGCTCAAGCCAGCTCCACAGAAAACCCTTTGAACAACTCCGGGGTGGAAGAGACTTGATCTGGAGGACTCTGTAAGGCCAGCTGCCCATCAAACCTACTGTTACAGAGGGGGTAAGCCACTGGCCCCAGCACCCTCAAACAGAATTTTTGGAAAAGCCAGATAATGAAGAAGAAGCTAATGACCTCAAAGCAGGTAAAAGACCAATTTTGACTAGAAAAGCTGAAATACCATGAGGCCCAAGCAGGCATCCCTGAATTCTTCAGAGGCAGACATCTGTCGTCGGGTGGCAGCCTCAGCGCTGAGGTTTCCCATAATGGCAATACACTGGCAGAGAGCTGAGGTGTTGGTGACCTTGGGATCTTTCTTCTAAAAGGTGATGAAGAGAAAACGCATCTGCAGAGAGCAGGCAAATGATGCCAGAATAATCTCTAGGGGCATCCCTCACTCACCAAAATGTCTGGGAACCAGATAGCATTATGCCACATGGGGACATCAGTGGGGTCATGCTGGCAGAAAGGAAGGAGGCACACAGAGGGGGAGACCCCAAATCACCTTGGCCTGGAATAGGGAGGCCTAGGGCTTAATCCCAGTTGCTCCATCAACTAGCTGGGGGCACTGGGACAAGTCCTGTCCCTTTTCAGACCTTCCATTTCCACATCTGTGAAATATTGGGGTGTCAGTATGCCCTCTAAGTTCCCCTGAAAATTCTATGTCTCACTGGGGACAGGTCTAGTCACAGCACGCTCTCCTGGAGGACTCCTGGCCTGGCAATTTTCTCCCTTATCAGCTCCAACCACCACACCTGTCCTCCTGACCGAGATGACTGCCATTCAGGGGACAGGGTTGCATGTGGTACTTATGACGGGACTTGGCTCAGAAGAAGACTGATGGAGACCAACAAACTCTCCACCTTCGCCTACTGCAGTCCCCAGGCAGGCTTTCCTCCCCTGTAACCAGCTCTGCCTGTATGCCATCTCCACCTGCCCCCACTGCTGCTGTTTCAACAACCAAGACTTGTATAAATTCCAGTTGTGAATAAATGATTAATCAACCTGAGAGGCAACAGGAGTTCTGGGGGGCAAACTGTGTTGAAACAGCCCCGTTCATGCTCCCAAAAGGGTCTGTCACAGGTGATAAAATGAGGGCTTACTCACCAGCACGCCCGTCAGTGCCAGGAGAACATCTGGAAGGCTGGCCTGGAACCAGACTTGGAATCTGTCGAGAGAACATCAGCCATGATTTATTTCTTCCCCGTGCAAACTAAAACATAAATACAGCATCTTGGGTGATGGAGCAGACCGTCCAACCCTGGGCCCGTGTGATTTGCCCCTGCGTGGATGATTCATTCGGAACCAAAAAAGGTCGTCACTGGGCAGGTAATGTGGCTTTACTTTTTCTTAGCCTGGAGACTTTCCTTTGATGTTAAACAAAAGATCTCAGAGGGCGGCTCTCTCATGCAGAAGCTGCTAGAAGCCCTAGGTTTCCGCCGAACTGACTTAGCACCACCCTTGCCCTCCCCTTGCTTTGAGTCTACACGCTGTGTGCCGTGCAAACAGGAGACACGGTGTAAGCATGTTTACGTGTCACAGCCATGAGGAGCGCCCCGAGGCACACACACCTCCACCAGCTAGAGAGGCGAGTACACCCTCCCAGCCCGTGCTGATGGCCGGCTGCCAGCACAAACAGCTCTCTCTCATTGTATGACCGTTCCTAAGTAAGACGCCCTAAAGTTGATGAGGAAATTAAGAACAAAACAAGATGCAGTTTTTAAAAAACTGAAAAGTTATGAAAATCTAAGATTTTTACTGTCTTCCCCAGCAGCAGCTAAACAAAGAAAAAAAAAAGTGCGGGGGATGGTTACCCATACTGCCACTGGCAGCTGGGAGGGCTCTACTTTGTTACTGTGTTTCTCCTCCCTCCCCCTCCCTCTCTCCCTCTCTCCCTCTCTTTCTCTTTCATTTAATCAACACGTCTGCCAGGCAGTTCCTATTAGGGAAAGAAGCCTCACCGCATAGCAGATTTGCTTGCTGGGAGAGTTACTGTTCTAAGTATGTTACTGCTTCCAAGCTCATTGAGGGCCGGGTTGTCCCCTGCACCTAGAGGGACTGGAACGGGAGTGGCTGACCACAGCCCCTGAAGGACATCAGCTGCCCTACGCAGTGAATCTTGTCATGCTCAGTTGGTCTAGCCTCCCGTGTGACGCACGTTTTAGAAGATCAGACAGTTCAACAAAGGTTGAAGAAGGAATGTCAATTTCTGGAAATAAAAATTACCTTTCTTCCAGAGCCAAGTCTGTGAGCAGTCCCATGGCTGCGTTGGCCTTTTTATCTGAGAAATCAAGAAACGCAACGAGGGCTTCCAACAACCTGCAAAAATCCATAACACCCTCAGGGTGGGCTGACCTCCAGCTGACAGCATCCGCAACAAGGAGGCTTCGCATGGAGGCCAGGAAGGAGTCAGCACCTGAGTGAAATAAGCTGAAAGGGCCTTACCATGGCCACCAGGAAGCCCAGCCCCTGCCCACCCCAATGAGGCAGACACTCTCCCGTGGGAATGGCTCTACGACTTAACGTGAGGGCCCAGGGGAAGTAACAGTTTTAACCAAAGTTCACTGATTATCAGATGCTGACTTGGAAGGAATCTCTGATGCCTCTGCCCTGGGACTCTGGCTTGGCCAAGTTGAATCACACAAATGACATCTAAATGGCATGCTTACTAATCTGCTGATGACTAAGCGGGAAGGCCCCCTAATGAAGTGGGGGGTGGAATCAAGATTTAACAAGATTTTGACAGGTTGCTGAATATATCAGATGAAATTTCAGAGAGTTAAACTCAAAGTCTTTCAGTTAGAGCTGGAAATTCTGTTTAAGTAACAGAATTGGGAGACCTGGTTTATACCTGACTCATGTGAAAAAAAACTTACACATTTTTAGCCAGTGGCAAACCTGGTATATGAGCAAACAGTCTGGTGCAGCTGCCGAAAAGCTAATGCAGTCTCAGGCTGCCTTAACAGACTGACCGGCACCAGGACAATGAGAGTAGAAGTCATTTGTCCATCCAGCAAACCCATACCAAGCACCTACAGTGTGCTGAGTGTCGTGCTCAGTGCTGGGACACAGTACTGAGCTCCTGTCTCGTACAGGGACGTGTGTCAGATGATAGCTTAGAAACAGACACATGTCAAGTGGGCACAGAGTCCACCTGGCGAGACCTGTGGGAGGATGGAGATGAGGATGACATTTCCGCATCACTTGAAAGTGCAGCGTTGGCTACTTGTCCCTTTGTCCGTTCAGTCAACACCACTTACTGGCATTATGTGCCAGGTGATGTGGTAGGTTCTGGAGCCACAGGGATGAAACGAGACAAGGCCCCAGCTCCAAGGAGCTTGTAGGCCAGTGTCAGGCACGTGGGGACAGGAGGAGAGCCTCTGAGGCACAGCACACAGCAGTCTCAAAGACGGTGAGGCATAAAATCGCAGAGGCACACTTGGGAACTGCTAGCGGTTCCTCACAGCTAGTGCTTAGGGGGTGGGGAAGACAGAGAGCAGCGAGGCTGGGGAGCTGGGCAGAGCCAGCCTGGGTCACGGCGGGCCTTCTGGAATGTGTGTACTTTCCCCTGTTAGCCTGTGTCCCGAGTGTGGGCAGTGGACGACTTGCTTGGTGGGGGTGTATGGGGCGGGCTGAAGGCTCTTGAGCCCCTCTCCGTCTCTGAGCTAGAGGAGGCCCCAGGAAGCTGTATTCTAATAAAGCCCCCAGGTGACTCCTAAGCGCTATATTTCTCAGAAATTCAAGAACTAGTCTTAGAGGCAGTAGAGTAATTTCGGCGTTTTTTTTTTTTTTTTTCTTTTTTTTGCGGTATGTGGGCCTCTCACTGTTGTGGCCTCTCCCGTTGCGGAGCACAGGCTCCGGATGCGCAGGCCCAGCGGCCATGGCTCACGGGCCCAGCCGCTCCGCGGCATATGGGATCCTCCCAGACCGGGGCACGAACCCGTATCCCCTGCATCGGCAGGCGGACTCTTAACCACTGCGCCACCAGGGAGGCCCAGTAATTTCGGCGTTTTAAGCAGGAAAGTAACAGGACAGGTGTGCATTTGGGACAAACCCCTTTGGTGGTTTGCTGCAGGTGGATCAGAGCAGGTAGTACAGGAGCCAGGGAATCCAACAGGGGGAGAACCGGGGTTTTCCAGACAATAAAGGTTAAGGGACTGAGCTGAGACGGGGCAGAGTAAGACACACAGTTGAGAAAAAAGAGGCCTCGCAATGACCTAGAAGTAATGATGGGAGATGGTGCAGGAGAGCCAGAGGAAATGAATCCAGGAGATGCGGCAGAGATAGGACTGACAAGCACCATTTTCTCAGGGATGTGGGCAGGAGCCAACCAGGGAGCTCTCAGGATTCTGGCCTAGGCGACGGGGTGGATGGAAATGCTATCGATGAAGACAGAAAATTCAGCTAGAGGCTCTGGTTTGAAGAACCGCTTTTGAAACACTAAGTTTATGATACTTGTGATGTTGCCCAGTTGCAGAAGGAGGTTTCCTTGTAACATTTGAGAGAGAGACTTAGACATGATAATTAGGGCCATGGACAAGAAGAGGGCCAAGGGTAGGATCTTGCGGTCCCTGACTTGGAAAGATGACAGCATAAAGGGGGCCTGCAAAGGGAGCCGAGAAGGAAAGCAGGGAGTGGGAGTAGGGCCAGGAAGAATGATATCATTAGGACCAGATGCCATCAGGCTGTAACAGGAGATAAAAACAGAAAAGAGCCCATCAAACTGGGCTCTTAGATTCAGGAGTACGGCCTCCAGTCACCCACACTTATGGTACTGGGTTTATTTAGCAGCTTGTTCTGGGAGGGGTCTGGAAGTCGAACCACCCGAGGAACGGTTGAGGAAACCAGGATGCTTGACCTGGAAAACATCAATGTCTTCAGACACGTCAAACACTGGGATGTGGGAGAGTTGCGTTCTATCCTGCCTGCCTCTACCACAGAAGCTGGAACCATCTCCCCTGCCCCCCAGGGTGGCATGTGACACAATTCTGACCAAAGAGAAACAAAAGCAGTAGCTCCTCTTGATAAAAGTTGGTGCTAACCTGTCTTAAAGAGGGATGTGATGCTTGGAGTTGCAGCAGCCTTGTGTGACCATGAGGGAAAGGTCAAGAGAAGGACAGAGACCTTGACCCTGCCATCGTTAAACCACCAAACCAGCTGTTACCATCTTTAGTCTTTTTGTTATGTGAGAAAAACAAGACCAGTTCTCTTGGCCAAGTAATCTGTCAAATGCAGCAGAAAAAATTTTACCTAGCATACGGGTATCATGTCTCTGAAGCTTCACCATAAGTCTGTGATACAGATGAGATACCAGGCACATCAATGCTAAGCAGCTTTCCTGGGTCACACAAGTAGAAAGAGACAAGCAGAGAATTTGGGCTCCTGACTGCTTGAATCTAAAACCCCAGAGCTTTGCACAAAGGGATACTGGCCCTCGCTCGGCTCCTGTCCATGCACATTTGTCCCTTCACTTTCTCATTTGGGGAGGAATGTGAGGGTCATGGAACCTGTGTGCAGCTCTGTCCTGTTTCAGACTATCTCATTTCATTTCAGAGAACATGTTCCATCTCTTTCCGGTTTAACTGGAGATGGACATTAACGAGAAGAGTGGGCACACAGGTAACAAACTGAGGTTTCTTTGACTGTCTAAGGAAAGTAGGCAGGACTACACAAGATGATCACAAATGCCAAGACACTGGAAAAATTCAGATGAAACTCAAGCAATTCAAAGACAGCTGGGGAGAAAACTTATGATAACTATAGCTACATTTACTCAAAGAGACCAAAACCAAATGAAAAAACATATGATGAAGGTATTGAGGAAATGACTGCAGAGTCATTTGAAATGTGAAATGCGCTTTTGAAGATTTAACTCTGCTAACGATCCGTTTGCCTGTGTAGGTGGAGCTTCGGGGGCTGCCAAGGCCTTTCCTGTGAGCCATGGGGCTGCTGAGCTGGGCTAAGGGGAGAGTCACAGCCAAGGTTTATCTTGTCCTCAGCACACATGGACTTCCTCACTGACGTGGGACCAGCCCCAGAGGTCTCGCTGTGGTCCAGGAAGGTCTGACACCGCTTCATATTTGACTGCTTTCCTTTTGGGGAACAGAGAGTAGAAGAGAGGCTCCAAGGCCTGGGAGACAGCTGGCTGAGATGCCCCGAGTCACTAGCCGTGCTTTCTCCTGCCCCATCTGTGAAATGGGGTAAATGACACTTATCCAGCCTCCTCCCAATGAGATGACAGTGAACAGAATCGGAAGCCAACTTCTGTGTTTAGATTACATGGGAAGCATTTATAAAGCAAAGGTAAAATCACTGCTACTATTTCTTTTAGGTTGAACCACATGAAATTGCCAACATGCAGCCTTTTGTGACATAAAAAGTGGCAATTTCACATATTCAAACTAATAATCTTTAGAAGGAAAAGCACTGGTCCGAATCACCGTGCTTTAGTCATTTTTTTTTTTTTTTTTTGCGGTACGCGGGCCTCTCACAGTTGTGGCGTCTCCCATTGCGGAGCACAGGCTCCGGACACGCAGGCCCAGCGGCCACGGCTCACGGGCCCAGCCGCTCCGCGGCATGTGGAATCTTCCCAGACCGGGGCACAAACCCGCGTCCCCTGCATCGGCAGGCGGACTCTCAACCACTGCGCCACCAGGGAAGCCCGCTTCAGTCATTTTTAAAACAAGTTTACTTAGGAAAGAGGAGCATTCCATTCCTATCACCTTCAGCCTTGGAAAGACCTACATGTAACAGTATTTGAAATGTGTTTTATTTACTTATACCCTACCTTGCTCCAGAAAGAGTTTAAGGATATGCAAAATCGGATAGTATTACCTGAAACAGGAATAAATGAAGAAAAGTAAGGACAGGAACAGGGTAGAGCCAGGACTGAGGCTAAAAGGGCAGAAACAAATAGCCTGTTTTACAGTTGGGTTCCCAATTGCTGGTTTCGGAAGTGCTGCCATATTTACAAGGTCTGCAATGTCTGTGAGATGGAAACAGGCTCAGGAGAAGTGACACTGCCCATGGTACCAAGTTCAGACAGGAGTGTCCTCAAGGTCCTCATGAGGGAGTGTTCTTCTCAAAGGCTCTTTGTTTTTGATCCTTCATTGGGTAGGCTGGCGCCTCTCACGTCAGAGATGTGAGACAGGAGCCGGGCAGGTGTTAATGTGGCAGGTAAGGTCCGAGATGCTGCCGGGAAGCTCCCACCCACAGCGCAGAGCCTTACCCGGTCAGGTCAAGGTGGCCCATGATCAGGCTCCGTCCATTCTCCGTCTGGGCGAGCTGCAGCAGCAGGGCCAGGGTCTGCTGCCGGATGTTCGGGACCCTGGAGGCCAAGAGGGAGGGCAGCAGCTGGCCCATGTCGGGGCGCAGCACCAGGAGGCGCTGGTTCTCCTCTGCAAGACACAGGGCACGTCCGTCTAGTGCCGACCATGACAGCAGTCACACCAGTTCTGTCTCCCCACAGATCAACGGGAAACCCAACTCTTCCCCATGCATTTGAGAGGCAGGATAATGAAGGGTAAGAGCACGGATTCTAGAACCAGACTGCGGGGTCTGAATGACCAAGAAACGACCTTGGCTGAGTTACCAACCCCTGTGCCCCTCATCTGTGGAACGAGGAAGGCAACCAACATAACAGAGTCGTTGTGAGGATCAAGTGAGTTAATACGTGATGGTGCAGAGAACAGGGACTGGCACACATACATTAGCTATTATCACTATTCTGGCCAGAGGCCTCTCGGTGTACGGTACTCAGAAATGTGAGGAAAGGAAAAGAAATCAGCTTAATGGCGGAAGAGCTTTAGACCATCGATTTTCATATAATGGCCAGAGCAACTATTTGCGTTTTTCCTAGAAAACTACAACGATCACATGAGAACATTAATTAATAAAGAAGGCTGCCCTTCCTAGACCATGAGCTATTTCCAGGGTGGTGGCATCAGATTTGCCCACACCCCGCTTTCACCTGGTGCATTTTCTAACGAGGTACGTGAATTTGAGAGCAGGCAGAGGTACAGGCTGGGGTATGAGGCTAAGCTATGAAACAGAGCAGAGTTTGTTGAGTTTACATAAAAATGAAAAGTAGCTCAGTGCAAACAATTCAAATAACACAACGTGTATACGGCTGAAAATGAAAGTCCTCTTCTCTCGTCCCCTCCAGGTAAGCCCTCTCCCTAAGGGGGCTAGCATTCACCCTTCTTATGAACAATGTTAAAATATGATACATCCTACCCTGAAACTGGCTTTTCTCTCTCAGTCAGCACTATATCACAGACATATTTCCACGTCTTTACTTTTAAGCATTCCTTTGTCCTTTATAAAAACTGCTCTGTATTTATTGAATTAGATATACCAAGATTTCATTGATCTGAGATACAGCATGTACGTCACAGGCTGTCCGTCAGTATTTTTCCAGATATTAAAGAAAGAGGTGACCCCAAGGTTCACAGAAACCAAAGTGGGCTGCAGGGTGAGGAAGGTGGGCTGCACGGAGGGAAGCATGTCCAACTCACACTGAGGAAACACCCGGTCACCAAGCCTGCCTCCCTAACCCTTGGGCAGGGCGATTTGCAAAAACACTGCTCGAAGCCGGTGCAGTGTTCTACAAGTAGCAGGGCACCTTGATTAGGATATTAGTCTGAACGTAATTCCCTGCAGGGAAGAGTCCCCCTGATTCTCTAGAACTTAAGAATTCTAGAATTTAACATGATTCCTCCACCCTACTAAATCAGGAAAAAAATCATATTACCTCATATTCAGCATTTAATCGTTTACAAGCTGCATTTACAAGCTCTCTCGACAGCTCCCCACAGAAGCCTGTGCATGGCATACACAGCTGTCACTATTCCCATTTTCACTGTTTTGTGTCCAAAGTCAAACATTTTCCCCTCATTAAAAAAAATACAATTGTTTTACAAAATGAGGGAAATACCTAACATTTTTATTGAGGTCACTAAAGTGGTAAGATTGTACAAAAACTCAGTGAGCCCCAGAAGAGGCTAATATGCAAAAAAGGAAGAGTTATGGTAAATAACTCCCCATAGCATGTTACTGTCCCAATATTATGCACTAATTAATCAGTGTCACAAGAGGCCGGCAGGGATGGTTGTAAATCTCATGATGCTGAAACCGGTACTGTGGTCAGCAAGAAAGGAGCACTATTTCTCAGAAGACAGAAAAGGAAAAACCCTGCCCGCCTCACTGCCAGTGCACGAGCTGAAATCACTAGTCTCCAAAGAGCCAGGGCAAGTGCCCAGGTGGTGAGACCACGCATGATGCCGACCGTGACCTTGCCCACTGCGGAGGCGGCTGCGGGGTTGCCGGAGACACGACTGCAGCACAGGTCTCGCTTCTGATCCACATGCTTTTCCAGGGGAGTGTCTAGACCACCATCTCCAGGGCCTGTCCTAGAGGAACAATCCTGCCTGCCCACACCCCCGCCCCGTAGCCCTCCCATTACCAGTGCATTAACGATGATTGATGGTTATTCCCTGGCTTACCGTTCTCACTGCACACCGCGTGCCAGAGCCTGAGCACAGACATGCATACTGTCTCTTCCACTGCATCTTTTCCTGCTGTGGAAAAGCACCTACAGTGGGCAAGGGAGAGCCATATTAAAACTGCAGATCAGTCTTGATCTTCCTTTCAGTTGGTTTCATTTCACCTCCAGACTCCTCAAATGTGGGTTTAAGAAAGTCACTTCTTAATCCAGAGCCGCAGGTCACCAGGACCAAAAGGGACTGCTAGGACCTCAACTGAGAGCTCCAGGACAAGGATGCAGCCGAGGAAGCTGGGTCTGTACAGAGGGAGGGTGGTGAGCCAGGGGCCAGGGCGTTGGCTGCAGCAGGACCAATGAACTGTGGTGGGCCAGCAGACCACTCAGGGTGCGTGAGCCTCATCACACACACAAACGTGTGCCGGTGACTCCAACCCACACCAGTGTCCTAAGCCATGGGAACTGCACCAGAACAATTGAAATACAAACTAAAATAAATTTAGCAAACGACCTCCTGCCATAGGGGTCTTTCTTCAGATACAATGATAAATGAGATCAGCCAGGAACCAGCTGATCTCTTTTCCTCTTATGATCAGCGAAGTCCAAAAGCGGACAAGAACAAAGAGCAATCTTGCAAAAACTGGTGGGAAACCAGCAAGAGCGGTCATTTCTCTGACTCTGAAGTGCTCGGAGGAACCCTGGGAAGTTATCCTAACCCAGTATTGACTGAAGGTAGTACCATCCAGTGATCACGCTGCTTGTGTGATGAGTGTCTGATTTCATGAGAAATGGTTGTCTTTCCTTGCTTTGATGCCAGGTTGTCTTTACAAACATCCCTACCTTCTTATGACCTCATTCTCACTGATGATACTGAATCCATTGTGTGTTCTGAATAAAGTTCGTTCCGTGCCTGAAACAAGTTCAGAGAAAACCGGGTCGTCAGACTCCTGAACTGGCTGGCTGACGTCTAGCTGTCACAGAGCCAGATGATAACAGAAACCCAATATGGAATGTCTAGGTCACCAAATCCACAGTTTGGGCAGAAACAAATCCCTCCGATTCTGAAAGCTAAGGCTGTCATCAGCCACTTGGGGCCCCCGTGAGAGGGACGCCCTGTTCAGAGAAGGAGAGCTGAGCCCCGGGGGGCCCCCAAGAGTGATGTGACAACTCATCATTCTGTAATCTCTAGACAGCCTCCAGGAGCCGCTTAACCTCCTAGAAGAACTGGCATATCCATCTGTTCTTAACAAGTGTTTATTTCAAAGCTGTTTCCAGGCTCTAGAGAGGAACCTATAATCTCCAAGAAACTACTGCAGGGGTGTTTGAGCACCCTCCACTGTACACTAAAGGAAATCAGACTCCATCCATTTGTACAGACATCATTCTGTCACTGAGTAACAACATGGGTTTCAGCCCTGGGATCAGTAATTACAGAAACTACTAAAACAGAGCACCGTGGCTCTCGTTAGCAGGACGACAGCTGATGTTGGCTCTGAAACTATTTCCACGTCCTAAGCAGCCATTAAGTGTAACTGGGATGAACGTTACAGCTTATCCTACAAAATTCTGTCTTCCGTTCCTCTACGGTTGGGGGGAAATTTGTGGGGCTGCTGGTACAGGGTGTTGGGGGTGTATATGGGGTCTGTGTGGGGTATGTAAAGGGTGTGTGGGTACGTGCAGCATGTGGGGAACACCCTGAGGGGTGAATGTGTGTGGTGTGCTTGTGCTATAGGCATATATGGTATATTTGTCCCACACGTGTGGTGTGTGTGTGTATGATGTATGTGATATAAGTATACATGATAGTGAGCACATGCTGTGTGTGTGTGTGTGTATGCGTTGTGAGTATATATGGAGTGCATGCCGTCTGTGTGTTTTGTGTCGTATTGTGTGGTGTTTACAGCATGTGTGTCATGTGTCAGCATGCTCTGAGGACAGGATGGAGCTGGGATGGGTTATGTTTCTTAAGCACCGCCTCTAGCACCGACATTACAGTAGACCTTCAATCAGTATTGGTGGAAGCAAGGGAGGAAGGGATTCTTTGCCTCGTGAGGACAGACCTCTAAACTCTGTCCCTTTATACTGACAACATTCATGAGATCACACACATCGCTGGCTTACAATCCTTCATCATGTCAGTCAGGGTTTCAATCCCCCCTGCATAGAACAAGGGGATCTGATCAGGCTTGGAAAGAATCTCCAGAAGATTCCTGGTCGTCACGGCTGTGTTCATTCCTGAATCCAGTGCTTCCTGAGCTTCCTTCTCTTGAAGGTCTGCTTTTTCCCGAAGATCTACCTGATTCAGGTAGTCTAGCAAAACAAGAAGGAAAACACAACAAAACCCTAACAATCAATATGTCCACACATGGAGCAACCTGTTTTTGAGGATGGGAGGCTGAAAGGCAGAAAGCATTAAAATAATTCAGACTCATCTTCAGCAAGGAAAATTTTAGGAGGCGTGTACAGTTTCTACCAGGAATCTTAAAACATCTTGGGAATTATTCAAGGAAAACATTGTTCCTTGTCTAGAAGGCTTGGAGGGAGGATGGTGGAGAAAAGGAGGAAGGCCAAGAACAGAGGAAGAGGAGCAAGGCAGGGCTGCTAACGAGAGGATTTGATTGTGCAGGGCTGGGCGTGGCTGTGCTTGCGGCCAAGTGCAGAGAAGGCATGGAGGGCACCCCAGGACAGGAGCACAGAGGGGAGGTGCAATTTGAACAAGGATGTCGACAGGAAGTCTCACCTTTCACCTGTGTCTGCAGCTGGGGGTTTATTTCTAAGATCTTCTGATAACACTCTCTAGACTGGAAGAAAGAAACAACGTCTTGAAGAGTGGTTGGGGGGAACAGTGATTATAAGAAAGGTACAGGGTATCGTTATCTCCTCCCAGCCTCCCCTTCTACCCGCGTCGGAGGCGGGCATGGGGAACGCAGCATGCATTTGACATTTAGTTTAGGCTTCTTTGGTTCTGTGGGGCAACAGGTATTATTTCACATTTTATTTTAAAAAATAGTGTTGTCAGATACAGCCTGTGATGGAAAATATCCAGTCCTAAATTCTCGTGGCTCATGTCTGGCTGGGATAAGAATAATCATAAGGTAAATGCAAAATTCAGATATGATATTTGCACTGAGAAAGAACAGGAGGATACCTGTCAGATATGCTCATAGGGAATAAGGAAATAAATGAAGCTAGAAACAGTGTTGACAGAGACTTGGGAACAGGAAGCGAGAACTGCCTATTTAAACGTACAGGCTGCAAAGAGCTGGTAAGGGGTCTGTTCACTGGCCATGGAAGAGTCAACTAGAACACTTGAGAGTGAGAGGCTCATTGAGGACACTGTTAGATAGAAAGTTTCTGGAAAAGAAAGATTCTTGTTAGTGGGGCATGATGATGGGTTTAGGGCAGTACAGTCCTCAGGGCTATCAATGCGACCAGTCACTGAAAGAAAAGGCTCAGAAAAAATCCCCCAAAAAGACAAAAAATGAAAAACAAAGAAACGTTCTGAGATATCTTAAAAGCTCAAGGCTCATCTAGAAGATTAGGATTAAGAAATGAACTGAAGAAAAAGCATCACATTAAAACGGAGAATAGTGTAGCAGGATATCAAACATGGTAACTGTAATAGACCGAATGTTTGCGTCCCCCCAAAATTCAGATGTCGAAAGCTAACCCCCAATGTGATGTATCTGGAGGTGGGGCCTTTGGGAGGTGATTAAGTCATGAGGGTAGAGCCCTCATGAGTTGATTAGTGCCCTATCAAAGAGACCCCAGAGAGCTCCCTCACCCCTGCTTATGAACTAGGAAGCAGGTCCTCACCAGACACTGAATTTGCCGGCATCTTGATCTTGGATTTCCTAGCCTCCAGAACTGGGAGAAATAAACCTTTGTTGTATAAACCACCTGATCTATGGTATTATGTTATAGCAGCCCAAAAGGTCTAAGAGAGTAACTCTGTATCCCACTTCTTTTTAACCCTAGCTCTAATCTATCAGCAATTTTTGTTGGCTTCACTGTCAGTATATAAGCAGAACCCCAGCACTTCTCACCACCTTCATCATCACCAACCTGGTCCAAGCCATCATCATCTCTCACTTGGATTATTTGTTGCAATAGCCTTCTGACTGGTTCTCTCTTCTTTTCTTACATGTCAAGATATATTCTCAACACAGCAGAGTGATCCTTTAAAACATGAGTCAGATCATTTCTCTCCTTTACTCAAAACCCTCTGATAGCTCCCAGCTCACTCAGAATAAAAGCCAAGGTCCTTCCAAAAACCTGTAGGGCCCTAGGGGATCAGTCCCCCACGTATCCCCACCACCACCTGCTCACCTCATCTCCTCTCACTCCCCTCCTTGCTTGCTGCATTCTAGCTAGCCCTCTATCTGGACCACTCTTCCACTGTATAATATATCCACATGGCTTGCTCACTTCACTCCTTCCCTTCCTCCAGAGAAGCCCTCCCTGACCACTCCCTGTAAAACCAATCTCACCGTCACCACTTCCTGATTTAGTTTTCTAAGTAACACTTATTGCTACCTAACATATTACACATCTACTTATTTGGTTTCTGTCTTGGGACAAGTCGCCCCTACCACAGAATGTGAGTTCCCTTAAGTCAAGGATTTTGTCTTGTTTGCTACTGTATTCCTGTTGCCTAGGACAGTGCTTGGAACACAGAAGCATGCATTAAATATGTGCTGAGTGAATTAATAACTGAATGAATGAATAAGTAAATGGAACTTGGTGGAGGGGGGAGATTAATATTTTCCTTTTTACTTCTCTATTATTTGACCTTATTACAATAAGTCTGTATTACTTTTAGAATTAAAATCCAACAAAGAATAATTTTTAAAAATGTACAATGGGGGCAATTTCTTTTTAAAAATAATATATCTTGTAAATGGAAAGACATCTCATGTTCATGGACTGGAAGTCTTAATATTGTTAAGATGGCAATAATCCCCAGGTTGATCTACAGATTCAATGTAATCTCCATCAAAATTCCATCTGGCTGAGTAATATTCCATTGTATAAATATACCACATCTTCTTTATCCATTCATCTGTCAATGGACATTTAGGTTGCTTCCATGTCTTGGCTATGGTAAATAGTGCTGCAATGAACATTGGGGTGCATGTATCTTTTTGAATTAGACTTTTCTCTGGATATATACCTAGGAGTGGGATTGCTGGATTATATGGTAGCTCTATTTTTAGTTATTTTAAGGAGCCTCCATACTGTTTTCCAATTTACATCCAACAGTGTAGGACGGTTCCTTTTTTCTCCACACCCTCTCCAGCATTTATTATTTATATTACTCAGCCATAAAAAAGAATGAAATAATTCCATTTGCAGCAACATGGATGGACCTAGAGATTATCATACTAAGTGAAGTAAGCCAGACAGAGAAAGACAAATATCATATGATATTGCTTATATGTAGAACCTAAAAAAATGATACAAATGAACTTATATACAAAACAGAAATAGATCCAAAGACACAGAAAACAAACTTATGGTTACCAAAGGGGAAAGGGGGAAGAGGGATACATTAGGAGTTTGGGATTAACATATACTCACTACTATATATAAATGGATAACCAACAAGGACCTACTGTATAGCACAGGGAACTACTCAATATTTTGTAACAACCCATAAGGGAAAAGAATCTGAAAAAATAGGTATATATATATATATATATATATATATATATATATATATATATATATAACTGAATCACTTAGCTGTACACCTGAAACTAACACAACATTGTAAATCGACTATACTTCAATTAAAAAAAATTCCACCTGGCTTCTTTGCAGAAATTGACAAAGCAGATCCTGAAATCTATATGGTAATTCCAGTAATTCAGAATAGCTAAAACAATCTTGAAAAAGCAGAACAAAGTTAGAAAACTCACACTTCCCAATTTCAAAATTTACTACAAAGCTGTAAGAATCAAGACAATGTGGCATAGGTATAAGAGTAGACATAAACAAATGGAATAAAATTGAGAGTCCAGAAATAAACCTAGGCATTTATGATCAATTGATCTTTGACAAGGGTGCCAAAATCATTCAATGGGAGACAAGATAGTCTTCTCAACAAATGGTGCTGGGAAAACTGGATATCCACATGCAAAAGAATGAAGCTGGATCCCTTCCTTACACTATATTCAAGAATTAACTCAAAGTGGATCAGAGATCTAAATGAAAGAGCTAAAGCCATAAAACTCTTAAATCTTGGATTAGGCAATGGTTTCTTAGATTTGATATCAAAAGCATAAGCGGCCAAAGAAAAAAATAGGTAATTTAGACTTCATCAAAATTAAAATTTTTTGTGCTATGATGTGAAAAGACAACACAGAGAATGGGAGAAAATATTTTCAAATCATTTATTTGATAAGGGACTTGTATCCAGAATTTATATTGAATATTATATTACTATATATAATATTTATATTACTTTATATTGAATATATAAATATTCAATTTATATTATATTGAATATATTTATACTCAATATAAAAAGACAAATAACCTAATGAACAAATGGACAAAGGATCTGAAGAGACATTTCTCCAAAGAAGATACACAAATGGCCAATAAGCACATGAAAAGATGCTCAACATTATTAGCCATCAGAGAAATGGAAGTCAAAATTATGAAATACCACTTCATACTCATCAGGATGGGTATAATAGAAAAGAAAAATAAATAACCAGAATTGTTCACGATGTGGAGAAACTGGAACCATACACTACTGGCAGGAATGTCAAATGGAGCAGCCACTTTGGAAGACAAGATGGCAGTTCTTCCAAAGGTTAAACATAGAGTTATCACGACTCAGCAGTTCCACTCCTACGTGTATAGCCAAGTGGACTGTAAACATGTGTCCACACAAAAACTTGTACGTGGATGTTCATAATAACCAAAAGTGGAAAGAACTTGAATGTTCATCAACTGACAAATGGATAAATAACATGTGGTATATCCATACAATAGAATATTGTTCAGCAATTTAAAAAAATGAAGTACTGTACATACTACAACATGGATGAAACTTGCAAACACTATGCTAAGTGAATGAAGCCAGTCACTAAAGACCACATATTGTATAATTCTATTTATATGAATGGTCTAGAATAGGCGAATGTATAGAGACAGAAGTAGATCAGTAGTTGTCTAGGGTTGAGGGCGGGGTGGAGGGGAGTGACTGCTAATGGGTATAGGTGTTTTTGACGAAGTGACAAAAATGTTCTAAAGTTGATTGTGGTGATGGTTGTGCAACTCTGTGAATACACTATAAACTACTGAATTGTATACTTTCCATAGGGGAATTGTTTGACATGTGAACTATATCTCAATAAAGCTGCTATTAACAATATCCAATATCTTAGTGTGTATATCTCTCTGCATGGTTACTTTCAGGTGATGTGATTACAAGTGAATTTTGTTTTTTCATCTTTTTGCTTATGTCTTTTCTCTCCAGAGACGCTCCTCCCGGGACTGGACGGACACTGGTAGAAGATGCTGCAGAAGAGATTCCTACAGCAGGTGGGGCTGTTATCAGATGACACTCAACATCCTTCCCAGCTCTAAGATCTTAAGATTTACCCTGGAAAATGCTAAGAAGTGGATTAATATCTCATCAACTTGGAGGAATGTGGTTCTTCTCTGAGACAATCTGAAGCACTGCTCTGGGATCAGACATGCCACTTAAGGTTCCTCTAGCACTTACCACACTGTAGTTCTTTAGGGCCAGGTGGGCTTTTCCCATGTGGAAATATGCTTTCGTGCATTTTTCATCACACTGCATAAAAGAGAATCACTGATCAGATGTTCCAGAAGATTTGAAGTTATCAGCCCCTCCCCCAACTGCCCAGCTAATAGGGTTAGGGCAGTGCTTTGATTCTCAGGACAGCCACCAGGGTTGACAATTAAGACTTTTCTGTGCATCTGTAACCAAACTAATTGATGCCTGCAAGGAGCCTGGATGCACAAGTAAGCTCTCTATTAAATTAATTCACGATACTTGCCAGTTTTCATTTCCATTTAATGAGACAACCAGGAAACACACCAGAAACCCTTAGTTTAGAAGAGCTCTTGACCTTGGCTGAACATTAGAATCACCCAGGTGCTTGTAAAAATCCTGATGGCCCAGCTGAAACTCACATCAATTAAATTATACTAGTGGGTAGGACCGAGGCATCAATAATTTTTTAAACTCTCCAGGTGATATAAGTGTGCAACCATGTTTGAGAACCCCTGGTTTATTAAAAAGTAGGAAATTTTACGCTGGGTAAACAGCTGAGGTTACTATTATATATTTACGTTCCTTCCTTGAAATAAACCACAACATAAATACTAAGAACTTGCATTCCTATCCCTTACGATCAAGAGGGATGCCCCCTTCAAAACTTATGAAACTTATGTCTGAAACGATACATACCGCTTGCACAGGGGGCCCTGCACCTGCCTGCTTCAAATTATTAAAACTCCAGAGGGAATGATGTGGCACAAAGACATAAACTATAATTTAAAGCATCCAGTTAATTCACTGAATCCCTTTTATGTGCCAGGCGTTGTGCCTGGTTGGATGCCATCAGGGGTATAGATGTAAAGAGGTTAAGGGTCCAAGTTCAGGCGTCTAGAAAGTCCTGGATGGAGCCCTGTCGGCCTCTCACCAGAAGTGGCACGCTGGCCAGGCCACCCAGCTTTTCTGAGGCTCATTTTCCTCATCTACAAAGTGGAGATCATAATAGTGTCTCTCTTGGTCTATTGTGAGGAGGGAATGTGTGTAAAACACCGTGGTACCAGGTAATAGAGGATTAGCTGCTGTTGTTGCAGTTACAGCAAAAGCAATCCATTTCAGGGCAAAAAGGAAAATTTAAAGAAAAGCAAAAGAATAATAGAAGGGGTAACAATAATTGTTATATTTGGAGAGGCCTTTATAGATGCATTTTCATGAATATCGTTTCCTGATTCGTTGCTAAGTGAATGACAGTAATAATATTAGTGCATTATTGTTCAGTCCTGACCATATGGTTCATATGAATTATCTCATGTAAACTTTATAACAACTCTATGAAGTAGAGACAATTATTAACCCCATTTCATATATGAGGAAACTAGGGGTTGGAGAGGTTCAAGGTCACATAGATAACTAAGTGGAAGAGCTGGGATTAAAATCTAGCCGTTTGACTCCAGGACCCGAAGGCTTAAACATCACACCAGGTCTCCTTCAGAAAAGTGCTACAGCAGTTGAGTAGAAGGAAATCCACTCTGAAGACATATAGTCTAACAGAGACATACTGTGTTTCAGAGGATGCAAAGACAATCACATGGAAACCTGCGGGGTGGGGGGCAGCTGAAATACAGATGTGACAGCCATTGGCAAGAGTGACAGTTGAAGCCACCAGAGGAGACGAAAGCTTTGAGGGAGAAACTGTAGGAGGAAGAAAGGCAGGGAGCTGTGGAGTGAACCCTGGAGAACCCACAGAGGATGGAACTGAGGAAGCGGGAAGGGAACTGTCAAAGGGAACGGAAACTCCGGCACCGCAGCTCACAGAAGCCACCTGTTCACGGCACCTTCACCGGCAGGACGTCAGGGTTCCAACGGGGGAAAAGGAACCCAGATCGCGTCCACGTCCCACTGTGCCACCGCGAGGGGTGCATTGTGACCACACTTCCTCAGACACTAACACAAAGGGCCACTAATGGATTTTCTCACTAATAGGCCCTTTCTCCTTCGATGAGGTACCAACCCTCACCAGGATTCTCTCAGTTGAACCCCAGGTCCCCTCAAAAGGAATCCTGCCTTCAGAGGAAGACACAGTTTATTGTGCAGGAAGAGTTCTGCCAAGAAAGAAATGATTCTGATCCGAATTAAAACCAGCTTCGCTGCCTTATCTTCCCTGACTAGGAAGATCAGTCTTGAAATGTCATCACATGGGCTTGTCTCTGCCAATTCACAAGTGTCAAAAATATTAAACCGGCATGAAAGTACTAATACTGCGAATAATGGAGGGCCGCTGACATTCACTGCTGATATTTAAAAAGAGTGAAACTTTTTCTTTTAATTCACAGTTTCCACGTAGAGCCAATGATTGTTAGTTTTTGGAATTCCTTATACATTTTTTCCCCATCCCTCCAAGTGTTTACCCAGTCGTCTTCAACGGGAGCCTTGCGGGGCGTTTAACAAGGCTGGCTGCTGGGTGTCAGCATTTTTTAATGTCAGCTGTGCTGGGCCCGCTTTGCCTCAGTTTCACCGTTAATGGCATCATGCTTCAGTGAACATTTGGGAATGGGCCAGTGTGTCGTCCTGAATCAGCACGAGGCTGCGACGCCCTCTTTGGTCCTTTTCAGATCAGAAAAGATGCTCCTGGAAGCCCCACAAGGAGATCTTGTTTCTGCCACAGAAGGAATGAAAGCCACACCCAGGGATGATGGGGTTTCCTGGACTCTGTGGAGAAGCTGTTATAGTCCACAATTCGGGGCACCAGCCTACAGTTAGGCCAATGTTAGCTATGCGATCCCACACAGTTTACTTAGTGAACTCTGAGGCTCTGTTTCCTTGTCAGAAAGATGAGGCTAACTGTGGTATTGACCAGAACAGAAAAGAAGGCTGTGAGGCTCCAATGAGACAGCTCACGGCCAGCGTGCAGCAAACGGCAGCTTTTGCTGTTATTGCGGAAACATCAGAGGAAAACGCCCTTGCCTCTTTCTTCTCTTACAGATGATAGTAGAAAAAAGTCACAATCATATAAGGTGACAAAGCAGGCTAATGGGTCTCTACTGGAGCTGTGCAGAACCTAATGGCACCAGTTTGGGGCAGTTCTCATCACTAAAGACTGTCACGATGCACTGGGACAAGGCGTCCCCCACACCGTATCTTCTAGGGGGTAAAGAAATCAGGTACTCCAGATATCCATTTTGGTGGGATGCTCGTGTTTTATAAACCGTTTTTAGTAAAGGTAAGTTTTGAATTCACCTGTTTTCTTGCTTACCCTTTCAATAAAAAGTAAGGAAGCTGGTGTGGCCAATGTGCTGCTGTTGAGATGTGCTCTTGTCTGGGGGCCACGCTCATGAAGCTGGGGTAGGCAGTGCTGGACCAGGGGAATCTATGCCATAGGATAAACCTGGCATGTTCTCCTGGCACTTCAATTTTACTTGATTATAAATTATTTAAGATAACATGGCTACATTAAGACAAATAGATAACATTTTATGGCATGCAATGCAAAATTTGCAAGGATTTTTAAGATAAAACATGTGTCTAAAAAGAAATTTCATGCTCTCTGCTTCTAGACCCTCCAGGGGCTCATGTTTGTTCTGTGAGCACTTCAGCAAGGAAGGCTGAGAAGCACTGGTTTTGGTTATTTAGTTAAGCCCCTGTGACAGAGTAACTTGGGGGAATGTGGATTAAGGGTTATTTAAATATTTAGTCATCTGAAATAATGTTCCTATGAAGTGATCATGACATTTCTCTTTTAAAACCCTTCTAATATTTCTACCAACAGTCCTTCCTTCTCTCCACCTTTGATTATCTATTCTGTCAGGTTTCAGAGGAAATACCATGCACAGTATTAGGCTATCAGCCTGAGGCCTGACTAGTATCCAAGCTGAACGACAGGAATTCTTTCTTCTGATTATTCCTCTACAAAGAGGGGGTGCTATGATACATTTCCAAATTATCAGAGCCGGAGAGGAAAAGCACGAACTGATGAGGAAGAATGGCAACACTGTGGAAACAAGCCCCCGAGGTCAGCTCTGGAAAGAGAAGGAGGCGTCTCCACTACCATGTGGAGCAAAGCACCTGATAACACAACAGTGAAGGGTGAGCCATTGCGATAAAACCCTGAAAAACCAATATTAACAACAGCTTCTCCAGAGTACTTCTCACGGGCAAGGCACCGTGTGCATTACCATAACCCTCACGACAATTCTATTCGTTCCCATTTTACAGATGAGGAAACTGAGACTCTGACTGCAGAGCCTACACCCTTTCCTGCCATGATACACTGGCAGCTCCCCTCTATTCACTTCAGGACTGAGACATCTGGCCCCAGCAAGCCCAGCTCCATCATGTGGAAGAGGAAACAATCTTCTTACCTTCAGAGCCCAGTCGCAATCCACCAGTGCCTTCTGGTAGTCCCCAAGTTTGATATAAGCCTGTAAGGACACAAACAGCTGCTATTCATACACAGCTCTGTAGCCGGCAGTCTTCAGTCAACACAGAAAGAGTAGTCGGGCAGGAGAGTGGTGATGAGAAGTAACTCGTCCCTACCTGTGCCAGTCAGGGTCCCAGCAGGAAACAGATGCCACTCACACGGGGTAACTGGGGAGAGTTTAATAAAGGGACTATTCACGGGGTGAGGGCAGGGTGGAGGGAGAGCAGCACTGGACAGCCATCACCACTGCCAGACCTGAAGAGGCAGAAGGAGTAGCAATGACGGGCTTCCCTGGTGGCGCAGTGGTTGAGAGTCCGCCTGCCGATGCAGGGGACACGGGTCCTTGTCCCGGTCCAGGAGGATCCCCTGTGCCGCGGAGTGGCTGGGCCCGTGAGCCATGGCCGCTGAGCCTGCGCGTCCGGAGCCTGTGCTCCGCAACAGGAGAGGCCACAACAGTGAGAGGCCCGCGTACCGCAAAAAAAAAACCACAAAAAACAACAAAAAAAGAAGGAGTAGCAATGAACAAAACAGGAGAGGGTCGCTTTGTGAAGAGCGCTGCTCAACAGGAGCTGAGGCCTTTAGTAGAGCAGAAGCTGGGAGAATAAAGCCGCAGTTCACTTTCCTCCTTCCTTCTCATCTCGTTGGCTGAACCCAAATGGCAGTTAGAAAGCTGGGAAGCCAAGAGGGCAGTCCACAGAGGTCAATCCCCCAGGGCACAGAGCAGGGCAGAGAAGGATCTGGAGGGGCAAACAGACAGTACCCAGCACACTGACCACCCCTACAAAGGAAGAGCTAGCTTCTGGAGGCTACCCTGCTGTGAATGTTCCAGAAGGAAACCAGATGAAAAAGGGGATCAAAAAGACAGGTAATAACAAGTGTTGGTGAGAATGCAGGAAATCAGAACACTCATACACTGCTGGTGGGAATGTAAAATGGTTTTGAAAGACAGTCTGACATTTCCCGAAAAGGTAAAACACAGAGGTACCATAGGATCCAGCAGTTCCACTCCTGGGTAGATAGCCGAGAAGACTATAAACATATGGCCACGCAAAAAGTTGCACCCCAGTGTTCATAGCAGAATTATTTATAAGAGCCAAAAAGCAGAAATGACTCAAATGTCCATCAGTTTTTGAATGGATAGACAAAATGGGGTAGATCCAGGCAATGAGATATTATTTGGCAATAAACAGGAATGGAGTACTGATGCATACTACAACGTGGATGGACCCTGAAACCACTGGTAAGTGGAAGAAGCCAGACACATAAGGAGAAATATTATATGATGTCACTTATATGAAGAGTCCTGAATTGACAGATGTATAGAGACAGAAAGTAGATTAGTGGTGGCCTACGGCTGGGGTGGGGGAGGGGAGGAGGACTGGGGAGTGACTGCTTAAAGGGTACGGGGTTCTTTGGGGGATGATGAAACTGTTCTAAAATTGGCTGTGGCGAGGGTTGCACAACCCTGTGAATACACCAAAAACCACTGAATTGTACATTTTCAATGGGTGATTGTAGGTTATATCAATTGTATCTCAATAAAGCTGTTATGGAAATATGCTTAAGAAAAAGTTCCCCTTCTCTCCTCATGAGTGCAGCAAGAAGGAAGAGGTATAGGAAATGAGCTGACATTTAAGAGTCAGACCACCCCCAGGAGCCCTCGGTTTCAAATGCCTTGGGGCTGTCTTCTGGGATCTCCTGGAATTGGGGAAAATCTTAAAAATCAAGAATTAACTCAGAATTCTGTGATCCACTCAAACTAAGCCGAATTAAGAATCTAGTTCATTTATAGTTTCAAAGAGGTGTGATCTATAAACAAATGGAAGTCATTTAACAGCAAGCACCATGGCTACTATACCCTCTGTATTTAATTACTGGACATGAAAGGTGCTTAATAAATTCTTATCAAGTTGCACAAAGTAGACTTTAAGGGCTCTTCTTTTGGAAAGTTCCCTAAGAAGCAGCAATGATCACCCTGTTGGAAGAAAGGAAAACCAGGCACCAGGGTCCCATCAGTCACCAATAATAGACTCAATACTCCATGGAGGTTTGCCCATGATCAAAACTGTAGCAGGGCGCTGTGACATTCTGAACAATAAACCTGATGAGATATTTACATGGACAGGCCAAATATGAGGTTAGTGTTATAATTTATGAGAAATCTAAGCATTCAACCAAAGTGAGGAGTGAGCAGGCAAGAGCCAGCTAATGGGATTTCTGCCGGGCAGCTCTTCACATCAATAGATAGGAAGCTGCTCTGCAGTGCTTTCATTAACAGGGCTTCAGTACTAGTTGAAGACAAGGACACTTTGAGCCTTCTGTTCTATAAAGCACCACCCTTTCCTCCCGGTGTGGGGTTTCATTAGAAAGTCAGAGGATGTGAGGAAGAAACTAACATCCTTCTAGACAACCATAGTCATAATTTCACGACACTGTTATTCAGGATACAGACTGAAAAATTCTATATGGGCTTCAACAATTTCTCTACAGAGCCTTTCACTTTTCTTTCTTTTTCTTTTTTTAAAGCTTGGACCCAACACCCTATAAATTCCCTGTTCTCTTTTGTTTTTCCACATTTTAAAAAGAGTGACTTTTCCAAATGGCAATTAAACTCCTGATTTATCTAAATTACACCAGCAATTTATTGATCATAACATTAGCTCCAGGAGAAAAACACGGCGATGAAAGGGTAGGTTTTCTCTCCAGCAAGCAGCGACTCTCAATGCACAGGGTCCTTATTAAGTGTTTTCTAACACTGCGTGCAAACAGGGAGGCATTTTAAAAATAGTCAACGGTTCAAATGATTCTTAACACCAGGCAGCACATTTTGCATTTATTTGTCTCTGAATAAGCTTTCTCTTTGGGAAAAGTGGGAGGAATTGCCTTCCCAAAGCTTTTCATTGCACTTACTTATTTTTATCCACAGTTATTCTTAATGTGATTCTCCAGAACTAATCAAAGTGCTGCTTAAACTTGAGTACAGTAAAAATGTAACTAATTTAGATGAATCAGGGTATAGACCATCTGAATTAGTATAAGTCTGAATTACATAACATTTTAAAGGCAATTCAATTTTACAGCTTTCAAATAGCTTCAGAGTAACAAGACTGAATAAGCATCAGTAGGTAAATGTTCTGGAGACCAAATCTGGTGACAAATAAAAAAGGAACTATGATTATTCTATTAATTGTTTGCATTTAAATGTTTCTTTTGATGTGTCAACAGAAATGCCATTCCCTTAAATGGACTTATTGTGCCTCCACCCAGTGTTATGTAACTTATCAAGGATTTATTGAACATCTGTTATAAGTAAAGCGTTAGGGGGAAAAGTATATGGCAGTTTTTACCTTCACAAAGGTTATAATCTTGTTAGGGGGATAAGAAGTACATGGCAAAATCAACCTCTGGCTATTTTATTTACTGATTCTCTTATTACAATTTTTCTCCACAAATGGGGCTAGGTAAATGACACCTCGAGTCTGATTTATCCAAACTGCTGAACTAATGAGCTTATGCTGTGCTTGGATTTATTTATCATTAAATCACTGTCACTGCCCAGACTTTCTGGACTGCTAATATCCTGTTTCTTGCACTCTTCCTCAACATACCACAGCAGGATCTTCTTAATCTTGAGTTATAGAAATTGGAGCTGATGAATCTCTCCCTCTTGTAAATGACATGGCGTCAAGTTCATCTCACCCAGGTCCTGCTGACATACCCTGATCATTGGATAATTATGTCCACGAATCTGCCAATTTTTCAGGCCTGAGCAGCAGAGAGCTGTTCCATACACAAACTCAAGTACTTTTCTAAGATAAGGTCACAGGTGACATTTTTGTTTCAACTGAGAACTATTAATTTTGCCCTTCATTAAGTAGTAGATAATAAACATCTGGGTGATGGTTTTTACCTGGTGTTCCAGGAATCTGAGCTCGTCTGTGATATAAAACGGAGGTATGAGGGATTTCAGAAACTCAAAATTTCTGAGAAATTGGCTCTAGGCCCACTAGCTCTCCAGTATACCCCAGTCACAGAAGCTTAATCAAGGAGGGATTGATACGATGGGTAAGAAATTAACAGGAGAGTAACCGTTAGGAGTGTAGACTGGCATCAAAAAAAGAAGCTGAACAACTTCAGTGGTGGCAGAATTCCAAGGTCTCATAGACTGTCTCATTCCACTAGATTTCTTGTCTCTACATGAGGGAAAGTGCCTGGGTACCATCAGTGATGTGCTGGAGCTGACTTCCACTATGGAGAGAACTGATTATGTGTAGCTGTTCCCAAGTCCTCCTTCAATGATTCCAAGTTGGTAGCTTGAAATTGAACCACAGTGTAAGTATCTACACCATGGAAACTGGCAAATGCTCCATACAAATCAGCCCCCACTCCCAACCTGACCAGAGCCAGCCATTACACAGCACAACACTGGCGCCATCTGATCTCATCTTTCTCTGCTTTCGCAAGGTTAGTAACTACTGTTCCCTGAGGAAAGCCCGTGGACACATCCTTGGACCACTCACCTGGGCTCGGTTGGTGTACAGTACTTTCATGTCCTTCAGCTTCTCCAAACCCTCACTGTAGCACAGGATGGCTGTTTCATAATCACCTTTGACAAATGCTTCATTCCCCTTTTCTTTTAGGGCTGTGAGAATAGAAGTTATACAGGTGAGCTCTCCCCACACACTGGAAAATTCTTTCAGACTTCATTGCCCTGAGTTTCCAACTCTACTTTGAAGGTCAGAGCTTCCATGCATCCAAAGGGGGCCTGTCACTTACTTCTCTCTGCAGATAATACCAGGTCGGTTTCTGTTCTCTCAATCTACCTGAAGTCTTCTAAGCAGCTTCTCAGAAAAAGTAAATGTTTCTGCCTCAAGGCTTAGAACACCCCAAACTTGCCACAAAGAGCAAGTCTACACATTCAAACGTCTCATAAAGAGATTCAAACAACTAATTTTCTAGCAAATATGGAATTGTTCAGATCTGCAGCACACATACCGCTGAGTGGTATAAAGTAAGTGCTGAAAGCATTCTTCTGTCATGTGTATCTTCCTCACCACACACACAACCCCAGTTCTTTCTTTTCCTTTATTTCCCCTCTCCCTTTTCCCAGCTTTGTTTGCTTGTTTCATTTTTCTTTTTCATTTCTTCATCTGTGCCTCAGGCTGGACAGTAGTACCTCACTCCCATCCCTCCCTACTTTCCAAGCATCACCTAGTGCTGCTAAATCCATCCATGTGCTTTAGAAAGGTCTGACTGTGGAGGCTGACTCAGGGCTGTGTCTGACTCCCTGCTTGTTGCTGTGGGAACAGGAAACAGACGAGTTTCTGCCTGGCCAGGTCCCACTGCCTCAGGCCCATCATGAACCCACCCACTGGGAATCTTGATGTCCTCAAACATTAGCATAGAGACTTCCTTGCTCTTTCTAGCACAAATCACCCTGGGTATTGAAAAGTGAAAAGACTGACAATTACCATCTGCCAAGACTTTGTTTTCCCTTCTTCTTTTGGCACGTTCTTTTGCATCCTTCTCCATAGATGCCAAGAAGGCCTCTGACAACAGCGTAATTTCAAATATTAAAAAGAAAAATCCAAATACTATAATCAGTTCTTCAGCTCAAATTCAGAAAAAAGCTACTTTAGAGTTTTAGAGCCACACTTTTCATGCATTCACATGTAGGCACGTGTATGCGCGCGCACACACACACACACACACACACAGATTCGGAGACAACTAAAATGACATTTTCTTAATTTGACAGTAAATGGTAATCTGTGTGATGTATTATTATACATGGTGACTATGTCTGTGCTTCAAATTTGAATTATGCCTTTTAAAAGAGTTCTTCTTTGAAGACTGTTCCACTTAGCATAATGAGCTTCTGAGCTGAGCAACTGAGAAACTCTCTGGATCCCTTTAAGCAGCTAAGAGTAAATTGGATGAAACAGAATAACTGAATTCAGTTTACAAAAGACTGGCCAGGAGAACGTAGGAAAAACCCTCTGAGTACTGTCCCCTCTGACTACTAGTAACAGAATTGAATGATCAGTAGGTGTTTGTTCATGGGTTGTTTGTAAGCCCAGAGGCTATAATTTAAGGGTCTGGAAGCTACAATCTATAAACACTGATCCTAAAGGAATAATACACATTGGAAAGAGAGATGCTCTCCTTACCTGTGTTTATTTCATCTGTATTCTGCAGGGCACAGGTTATCATAAAAACAAAGACACAAATTTCAAAAACCACTCCCTCATTTATACATATACAAAGAAAGAAGGCAGATCGATTACAAGTGGGGAGTAGGGTCATTTCCTTTAACCATCGATACTGAAAGGCTCAAAATTCAGGGGGCTTGCTGTAAATCAGGAGATCTAGTTATGGGCACAATTGTTATGGGGCTACATCTGCAGAAACAAGGGCGAGCAGGTCAAGGGACCGCCGCTGTGGCTGTATGAGTTGGAAATATGAGTTAGTAGAATATATTACCTTAACGGCTTAAAAATGGTCACAAGCTCAGTGGGTACAGAGGCCAAATTTTCATTAAAACAAACCCAAAGGGTTGTTTAAGGATGACCCAGAAAGATCAAGAAAAGAAATCAGAGTTTATACTTCCTTGTGGAAAATAAATCTAAGTGAATCTAAAAATCAAAAGGCTATTTTAGCCTCACCAGGCAGTTGAGATTAAACCACTACTTCCTCTGCTTTATGCAGACCTTCTCACTCTGTCTACATAGATAACTCCACCATAGGGAAAGGGCACCTTTGTGGGAGCTTGTGGAGGACTGATCATGGTCTTGTTCATGGTGGTCCTGCACTCGTCCTCCTCTTGGTCTTCCTCTGTAAACTTCAGTCTCTTTTCTGTCTCGAGGACAGCTTTCTCTTGTATGACTGGGTCATCAGAATTCATCTCCTGAATTAAATTGGCTAGAGGAGAAATCAGAGGTGAATCATTCAAGCAAGGTCTTCAAAAAGAAAGACTCCACTCACTAAAAAGGTGGTGTAGAAAATTTCATGGGGAAGGACTTTTATTTTTCCAGCTTTATTGAGATATAATTGACACATGACATTGTGTAAGTTTAAGGTGTACAACATGGTGATTTGATACACGTATACACTGAGAAATGATTCCCACACCAAGGTTAGTTAACACACCCATATCCTCATATAATTTCATTTTTTGTGTGTGTGTGGTGAGAACATTTAAGATCTAGTCTCTCAGCAACTTTAAAGTGTATAGTACAGTACTGTTAACAATAGTCACCATGCTGTATATTAGATCCCCAGAACCTATTCACCTACTAGAGAATTTGTGTATATGTGTGCTTAAATTTAAACATCTTAAATAAATGGTTTTTACAAAATGTGCATTCTTTTGCAACCTAGTTTTTTCTCCTAATGTGCTTTACAGATTTGTTCTTGATACTAATGGTTGCAGTTGATTTATTTTAATCACTGTATATACCATAGGTAATCCATTCTCTTATTGATGGACATCCAGGTGTTTTTAAATTTTTTGCTAGTGAATAAATGACGAATCGAATATCTGTGTACATATTTTCCCATGCACACGTGACATATTCCTCAGCTTACGGCTGTATCGAGGTTTATTCCTATGAGTTGTGACAAGAGTTCCCATGCCTCCACATCCTAGTTAAAGCTTGTTGTCAAACTTTTAAGTTGTTGCCACTATAATGCATTTATCTCCTCAATGTTTTCATTTGCATCTTCCTGAACGTGATTGGGATCGAGCATCTTTTCATTGGTTTGTAGGCCATTTGGATTTCCTTTTCTGTCAACTTCCTGCTCCTATCCTTGGCCGATTTTCTATTGGGTTGTTTGTCTTTTTCTTATTATGATTTCTTTATATATTCTGGACTGATATGTATTTGTGAACATCTCCTTGTGTACAGTTTATCTTTTTATCTGTTTTTATGGAAGCTTTTGTTAAAGACATTTTCTATGTGTTAAATGTACCAATATTTCCCGTTATGCTTTATGCCTTTTGTGTATATTAGGTTTACAAATATACTCTTATATGTCTTCTGTATGTTTTAATGTTCTGTTTTTCTCATTAGGGTATTTAATCCACCTGGAGCTGACTTTTTTGTTTTTTGCCGCACCGCCTGGCATGCGGGATCTTAATTCCCAGACCAGGGATTGCAACTGTGCCCCCTGCAGTGGAAGTGCAGAGTCTTAATCACTGGACCACCAGGGAAGTCCCCTGGAGCTGACTTTGCATAGGGCACGGGCACCCGTTTGTTGAAGACTCCCTGCCTTCCCACCAATGTGTTGTGTCATCCCTGGCACATGCGTGAACCTGCTCTAGGCACTTTATTCCATTCTACTGGATAATATCTTTTTCAGCACCAAAACTTCCGTGCATAATTACTACAGCTTTATAATGAGTCTTGAACATCTGATAGGGAGATCCCACTTTCTTATTTTTCTGCAAAATTTTCTGGATTAATTTGTGGCCCTTTGCTCTTCTGTGTGAACTCTGGAATCAGCTTGTTGAATTCTAAACAAAACATTTTTGGGATTTTGATCTAAATCATGTTGAATGTAGAGAATAATTTGAGAAGAACAGATTTCCTTAACAAATGTGTCTTCCCATCCATGATAAAATGTCTCCACTTATTTAGATGTAAACAAACATATACATAGCACATTTATGTCTTTTAATTAAAAATTTTATTCACTAAACTCTGAACTTTATTCTAATTTCATTAATCTCTTTGTGATATCCTTTTTCCATTCCAGGATACCATCTAGGATATCACACTATATTTAGTCATGTCTCCTTATAATTCTCTGAGCCATGACAATTTCTCAGATCTTCCTTGTTTTCCTTGACAGTTTTGAGAATTACTGGTCAGGTATTTTTTGTAGAATAGTGTTCATTTTGGGTTTACCTGATGTTATTGGCACAGTCAGACTGAGGTTCTCAAGATTTTGGGAGGAAGACCATAGCACATATTAAGGGTACACGTTATCAATATGATTTATCATGCTGTTAACTTTGACCACCTAAGGTAGAGTTTGTCAGCTTTTTCCATCTTAAAGTTACTTTTCCCCCTCTTTTCCTGTACTGTACTGTTTGGAAGCAAGTCAGTAAATGTATCTCACTTTCAGGGGTGGAGAGTTATGCTCTACCTTCTAGAGGCAGCAATATCTACATAAATTGTTTGAAATTCTTCTGTATGGGAGATTTGCCTTACGTATTTATTTACTTATTTAACTATTCATCGTTTATTTATATCCATATAGACTCATGGATATTTATTTTATACTTTGGGCTATAATCCAATACTCTGTTTGCTTTCTTGCTCAAATTGTTCTAGTTTTGACCACTGGGAGCTCTTTCAATTAAATTTTATAACCTTCCCCATAAAGGTCTTGCATATATTTTGAGGGATTTATTTTGGTATTGTAAATGAAGTGTTGCTGGTATACAGGAAGTATATAAGAATGCAACTGAATTTTATACATTAATCTCGTATCCAAAAACCTTGCTCAATGTCCTTCTTTACTTTATTAATTTATTTATAGACTTTTTTGAATTTTTCTCTGTAGACTCTCTGCCCGAGCCCTCTTCTCTTTTTCTACACCTTTCCCAGGAATTCCTGTTCCCTCCTATGGCTCCAAATACCATGCAGATGCCAGTTCTTAAATGTCTCCTAAGTTGACCTCCCCAGCTACTCTCTCTCTCTTAGGCTCAGACTCACAAAGCCAACTGCCTTCTGAACATCTCCACTGGGATGCCTTACTCATCTGCCTATCCTCTTTCTCCCCAGACTGTTCCTCCTTCAAATGCCCCTATCTCAGCAGATGGTCCAACTACCCACTTGTCATTCAATCAAGACTCTCAGGCTCATCCTTAAGGCTTTGTTCTCCCTCCACCTTCACAGCCATCAACACTAAAGCCTGTCAAGTAAGCTCTGAATTATCTCTCCAATCTGTCTACTTGTGTCCATTCCAGCCACAGTCTCTTCTCCCTGGAGCACTGCAACAGCCTCCTAGCTGGCTCTCAGCACCTGTTTGCTTCTCCCCTCCAGTCTACCACTGCCAGAGTGACTTTTCTAAGGTATAAATCTGACCATGTTTCTGCTCCAAGTAAGGATTCCCATTGCTCTCAGGATAAATACGAATTCCTTACCGTGGCTTCTAAGGTCTTTCCTGATCTGGCCTTTCTGGACTCAGATGGGACCCTTCTCTCCTTGATCTATTCTCTCCAGCTATACTGAGCTTTTTAATCTTTCAGTTTCTCAAAAGTACCACCCTTGCTCTTAACTTCCATCTTTCCTACGTACTTTCTCCCCATTTAGAATACTCCCCTACCCTCTCTCCAGTGGCCAACTCCTACTCAGACTTCAGATTTGTGCTTAAAACTCATCCTTTAGGGAAGCCTTTATTTGTGGGCTGAATTGTGCCCCTCTGCCCCAATTCATATGTTGGAGCCCTAATCCCCTCAGTGTGACTGTATTTGGAGACAGGGCTTTTAAAGAGGTCATGAAGGATAAATGAGGTCATAAGGGTGGGGCCCTAAACCAATTGGATTGATGTCCGTATAAGAGGAGGAAGAGACACCAGGGATGTGCACACACAGAGAAAAGACCATGTGAGGACACAGTAAGAAGGGGGTTGTCTGCAAGCCAGGGAGAGAGGGCTCAGGAGAAATTAAACCTAACACCTTGATCTTGGACTTCTGATCTCCAGAACTGTGACAAAAATTAATTTCTGTTGCCTAAGACCCCCAGTGTGTGATATTTTGTTACAGCAGCCCATCAGACAACTCCCTCATCTGAGTTAGAGTCTCTTGCATTTTACCAATCTCTCTTTGTAGCATACATCACCCTTGAAATTACTTGTTTAATATCTGTTTTCCCCACCAGACTGTAGGTACCATGAAGGAAAGTAATTCTTATTCGTTGTTACTGTACTCTCCAGGGTCTAGCGATGCTCAGTACACAGCAAGAGCCCAAGAAATGAATGTATAGAATCTACACACATGTGGCTATATAAATTTAAATTACTTATAAACGAAATAGAGACATTCACTTCTTTAGTAGCACTAGCCACATTTCAAACCCTCGATAGCCACTTGTGGTCACTGGTGACCACAGTGGACAGTGTAGATTATAGAACATGTCTATCATCACAGAAAGTTCCATCAGATGGTACTGATATAAATGATATGGAAATGAACTTGGGGTACGAATGAATGTTAGCCAGGTAAAGAAAGACCGGGAGGCAGAGGGAAGGACAAAAGCAGCAGGCAGAGGATGAATGCTCAGGGGGTGTGTGGGGAACCGGGAGCAGTCTGTAGCTCAAGTGTAAGGTAGGGGGAGGCCAGAGGTAAGGCCAAGGTCACGGGAGGACTTAGGTCCTGATGAGAGCATGACATTTATTGGGACTGCGGGGAGAATGCAAGCAGAGAAGTGGCTGGGTCAGATTTGCATTTCAGATATATTACCCTGTGGGGAGTGTAAGCCTGGAGGCGGTGGGAGGGGGGGGAAACAATCAGGGGGTTGTTGAAATCGTCTGGATAAGAGAAAAAGAACAAATGGAGGTTGGAGAGGTGGGAGCTGGAGGCAGAAGGCAAACCTGAGGGCTGATTAAATTAAGGACTGAGAGGTGAGAGGAGGCCAATGTGACTTGTAAATCTGGGGACAGCAGTGCCATCAAGTGAGACCAGAACGAATGGGAGAGTAGGAGAAGCAGGTTTTATTTGGCACTGGGGGTGACAGAGGAAGAGATGATCAACTAACCTTCGGACACATTAAGTTCATGGTGCTTGAGGGATACAATGGGTGTGACAGTTGGCATAGAGGCTGAGGCTCAAAAAAAGTGGCTGGTAGCAATTGAGATGTGGGGTCATCACAAGGGTGGTAGCTAAAACCACGTGCTTGGGCTAGATCACCTGAAGAGAAAGGTGAGCAGCGGCCCAGGCCAGAACAACATTTGGGGGATGGGCCGAGAAGAAGCCCATGACAAACCCAAAGAACACCCTAAGGATGTACTGTCTATGAAGTTGCCTGAACTATTTTTAAAACCATTTTATTCTTTGGACGCATACAGCCTGTGAGAAGCAGCAACTTCAATATATTTCTATTTGATATGTAAGGTTGGTTTCACTGCTGGTTTTCTTGTCTCTGTCCTCAAACAAGCTCCCCGAAGTCTGAGCAGGGACTGAGTGCTTTGGAAGCTCCTGTATGTGATCTGTGTGGTCAGAGTATGTCCTTTGAGATCCCCCCAGTCTAAGTTGGGGAAGGGTCTTCCTGCCTAGAGGAAGAGAGACAGGAGTATGACAGCCAACAGCCATCTGTGTAATGTGATGGACCCTGGGGGAAAGCCTTTTGACCTTTGCCTCTGCAGCTCAAAACCAGGAAAGGCTCTCCCCTAAAACAAGAGGGATTTCAGACTGATCAGTGGGGTTCCTGAGTGATATTCTCCAAGGGAACAGTAGGCTCACTGGTGATGGGGGAATAGAAGCTCCTTTTGACCTGATTCTACACAGAAGGGGAGAAAATACAAGGAAGAACTGTCAGACTGAATTCAATCAGAATGTTAGCAGCTTCTCTGATACCAATTAACAGCCAAAAAATACTACCCCCAGGCTCCAATATTACTTGCTTCTCAATACCCCTTCTGTTTAATCTCAAGAACGTTTTTTCCTTAAGAGTCATAAACCTGTCAGGCAACCCATGAACTAACTTAGAGTAATCATCTCTCTTTAACCACTCCACCTCCCTAAAGTAAAATTTAATTAGTCTATGATTTACTGGTACTTACTGATTTCATCTACATTTTTAAGAAATTTCTGCAAGTCTTCCTCTTGAGAGTCAGCCATGGTGAACCAGAATCCCTGAGGGAGGCAGCATAAATGATGAAAATTAGTAATAATAAAACTCTCAACAGAATTTGTCAGGCTGATGAGCTTTCTAAAACTAAGAGCCAGGTAATTATTTTTAAGATGGATTTGTGTTTATAGAAGTCATGAATAACAAGCAGGGTGATCTATTTCACTCTGACTGCTGTTAAGGCCAAGGGACCCTCATGACGTGTGGCGATATTTCTGGAAAGCTGCCAGCCTCCCTCCAATGGGGAAAGGGCTCTGCAAAATGTCCCTACAAAGCCACCATCAGCTGCTGTGTCAGGGACCTGGCTTGAAGGCGGCCAGGTGGAGAGCAGTTGACAGGCCACCAGAGATGGAGGAGGACACTAATGCTTGACTTTGATCATGACAGGCTGGCCCAGCCAGAAGCTTTGGAGCTGGCTGTGTGACAGGTAACCGAAAATGGGACAATTTACATCTAAATGTCCAAACTATTTAAACTATAAGCCTCTGGCTTATTTCTGAGGAGTGAAGAGAAGCTACAAATTGCATGGAGGGATTAGAACTTGACAGCCCTGCACGCCAGCCTCTCTTCTCCTCTCCAGGTACTTTAGTTGGATCACCACTCAGTTGTTTTTGAGTGAAAGGCCTCATGCTACAGCCAGTGGTTCTCAAAGGTCCACCCACAGACCATAAGAATCATCCAAAAACTGGTTTAGCATAAGATTCTTCAGCCTTAGCCCAGAGCCCCTCAGTTAGTAAGCCTGAGAGAGTACCCAGGAATGTATAGTTTTAAACACTCTCCAGGTGATTCTGATTTACAGCTAGGTTTAATAACAGTGTAGCCAAATAAGTCACCTTTAACTGGAAATTTGAAATCTGCCAGGAACAAGCCTCCACCAGTTATAAGCTGTGCTACCTCAGCTAAAGTCACAACCTCTCTGACCCTCAGAGGCCTCATTCATTCTATGGAAACTATAATACAAACAGAGGGCTGGGGCTTCCCTGGTGGCGTAGTGGTTGAGAATCTGACTGCCAATGCAGGGGACGGGGGTTTGAGCCCTGGTCTGGGAAGATCCCACATGCCGCGGAGCAACTGGGTCCGTGAGCCACAATTACTGAGCCTGCGCGTCTGGAGCTTGTGCTCCGCAACAAGAGAGGCCGCGATAGTGAGAGGCCCGCGCACCGCGATGAAGAGAGCCCTCGCACAGAAACGAAGACCCAACACAGCCAAAAATAAATAAATGAATAGATTTAAAAAAAACAGAGGGCTATCTGGGGATTAATTTAAAGCAACAGGTTGGCAATGAGTGGTTACTGCAAGACATCCTTATCTATGAAACAGGGCTGGGGACCTCTGGCTTAACTAAATGATCACTAGGTTTCTTTCCAGCTCTTAACAATTCAGGCTCCCGTGGAACTGAGGCCTAGTCAAGTGAGTTGACTTGACCAAGGTTAGGAGAGGCAGAAGGCAGGCTTAGAACTCCCCCGGGCAGCAGGAGGGGAAGCCCTCTGCTCCCAGGCCAGGGTCTAAGGGCGCGCCATGCCTGGGCAGCGAACGCACGACGGGACGAGAAGGCCAGGGCACGGTGACGCCCAGGGGGCCGACGGTATCCACTTCAACGGGAAGGAGCCTGAGCCCCGCCTGGAGCCAGAAGACCGGCTCGCCCCAAATGCCCCTCCCCAGCCGGCGCAGAGGGGCGGGGCCGGCGGCACCGTTGCTCGGGCAACCGCTCCAGAGCGTCCACCGGCCGAGTGCCCGCGGTGGAGGTCCCGGCGGCCCTCAGCTGATACCGTCCCATCCGCCGGGCCCAAACCAGCGTCCTCTGCTTGGCTCTGACGGCCAGATCAGGACCAGGACCAGGGCAGACCCCGGGCCACCCCGCTGCACTGACCTGACGCGCCCAGAGCTGGACAGGAAATGGCGGCTGTGGGCGGGCGGTAACCGAACTAGGCTGAGGCGGGGCGGCGCCAAAGGGCCAGGGGCGGATGTGGCCCCGTGCTCTGACGCGCTCTGCGTTCTAGTTCCGGAGCGCGAGCCAAGTTCAAGGCCAAGCTGGCGCGTGGGCAGCCAGCTGGGGACCGGGGAAGCTGGGGGGAGCAAAAGAAGCCCGAGTGACCTGCGCTGATCCCTAAATCAGCGCCAGGTTTTGGCTTCTTTGTTTTCTGGGGTTGGAGGGTGTGTCACTGGCATTAGCTTAATATCCCTGGCCCCAAAGAGGGAAGGTCTGCAGTGTACTTGGGAGAGGCAGGCTTGGGTGTGAATCCGATTTTACCTATTAGTATACGCGAGACCTTCGGAGAGGAGAGTTATGTGATCTCTCTGATCTTCAGAGTTCTCCTTTATATAAAAAATGGAGAAATGGCACTTTCTCATAAGATTTACGGTTAAGGTGCCAGGCACCTAGTCAGTGGGGATAAGTGATGGTTATTATCCAGGGAATCATAGTATTTCGAGCAGAATGAGACAATGGACACATTCACACACACAGAGAGAGAGAGAGAGAGAGAGAGAGAGAGAGAGAGAGAGAGAGAGATTTATTATAAGGAGTTGGCTCGCATGATTATGGAGGCTGAGAAATGCACCATCTGCAGTTGGCAAGCTGGAGACCCAAGGAGCCAATAGTGTGAGTTCCAGTCCAAGTCCAAGGGCCTGAGAACCAGGAGAGCTGACAATGGTGTAAGTTCCAGTCCAAGTCTGAGTGAAAAAGCAGGAGAAGACCAATGTTCCTGCTACTACAGTCAGGCAGAGAGAAAGAATTCTATTCAGGCCTTCACCTGATTGGATGAGGCCCACCCACAGTGGGGAGAGAGATCTGCTTTACTCAGGCTATGGATTCAAATGTTAATCTCATCCAGACACACAGTCAAACCCAGAATAATATTTAAACAAATATTTGAGCCCCCTTTGGGCCAGTGATCCATAAAATTAACCATCACGAGTAGCCAGTCACCAGACCCAAAGAGCTTGTCATGTAAGGGGGTTAAAGGTCAGTAAACAAATAATCACTTAAATTCTCACTGTGGTAAGTGCTATAAGAAGTAAAGGGTGAAAAACAAAAGTAGCAAAGGGTACCATGAAAGCTGAGTCTCAAACCTTGGAGATATTCCCTGAGGATGTGACGTTTACACTGAGACTTAAGGGATGAGTGGGCACTGACCAGCTGGAGAGGGAGGTGGAAGCAGAGGGGGCAGGATGGGCAGTCAGGAAGGAGCCTGGCAAGGACAAGGAACCAACAAGAGGCCAAGTTTGGCTGCAGCCTAGAGAGCAAAAGTAAGTAGTGCAAGGTGAAGCCAGGCCCAGATCACACAGGGCCTTTGAAAAGTTCTGGGTCTCTCTCCTAAGTGCCACAGGCAGCTTTTGAGGGGTTCTAGGAGAGGAGTGACATGCTCAGATTTTTCTTTTTAGAAAATCATTCTGGCTGCAATGTGGAGAATGATCTAGAACGAGGCCAGAGGGACACTGGGAGAAAAGTTAGAGACTGTCGACAGCGTGTATTGGTAGAGGGAATAGAGAGGATTAGATGAATTTGCCATGTATTTTGGAGAGGGAATTGACAGCAGGGAAATATTAACAATGACATTAGGTTTCTGGCTTGAGCCAGAATAGGGCTCTCCGTTGGCTGAGATGGAGAATATTGGAGGAGAACCAGGTGTGGAGAAAGGTGATGAGTTCAGATTTATATTCAGTTCAAGATGCCTGTGAGTTATTCAAGTGGAGATGTTGAATAAATTAATTGTTCTTTAATAGTTACTCTCCTCTTCTTCAGATTTTCCAATTTTTAGCAAAGCACAGGCACCTAGAATAGACTGTATTTCCCAGCTTTCCTTACACATGACTATTTCCTTACACATGACAGTTCAATTAAATATAAGCAGAAGTGGTGGGTGCTACTTCTAGGAAGTGTCCTAAAAAAGGATTCCCTTCTTCTTACCTTTATTTCTTGTTGGTTGGAATGTGGACACAATGGCTGGAGCTGGCTCAGCCATTTTGGACCATGAAGTAGAAGCAGTATATTGAGGATGGAAATCCACAGGTAGAAGGAGCCTGTGTTCTAACGATCATGGAGTTACCATACTGAGTTTTGGACTACCTAACTCCATATTTCTATATAGGAAAGCGTTTAACCCCAACAATACATCAGGTTCTGGGAATCTAAAATCTTCTATCTTGTTAGAGTCACTGTTATGTTGGGTTTTTGGTCACTCCCAGCCAAACCTAATGTTAATTGATATGGAAGACGCTATTCATTTATTCAACTAACTGTTTTAAAGTTGACATCAATTTTTTTGGTGATAAGTCCTTCCAGATAGTCCAAATGATGTTATGCATAAAAATAGAAATACTGATATTTTAAAATAAACATGTCAAATGTAAATAACTTTTGTCCGAAGGACTCTAAACACCAGAGAAATTTGACACTGAGATCACACAATTAGAAAGCATGTGAATAATGTTTTATGTTAGAAGTTATTTTTGTAGTTAGAAGTTATTTTTTTCTCTTCAGTCATATTTCCATTTTATAGCGCCCACACACCCACACCCACACTCAGAATACTATCCTAATATAGGATGTTTTTATGCCTGAATGTCTTTCGATGATCATCTCATCATAATTCTCTGCCACAGTAATATCAACAAATATTGTTGGAGTATTTGCTTTAACCAGATACCATACTATAAGTCAGGGGCCCAGCATCAGTCCTCACACAGCCCAATGAGGAAGATAGATGCATAAACAAATTCTTTTTTTTTCAATATTTTTTAATTGAAGTATAGTTGATTTACAATGTTGTGTTAATTTCTGCTGCACAGCAAAGTGTTTCAGTTATACATAGATACATTCTTTTTTTATATACTCTTTTCCATTATGGCTTATCATAGGATATTGAATGTAGTTCTCTGTGATATGCAGTAGGACCCTGTTGTTTATCCATAAACAAATTCTTAGAGAACCATGTGATAAGGACAGTGACAGTCTAGCGCTTACGGAAGAAGGAAGGAGGAGGAAACGGTGTCAGGCAAGTTCCCTTAGAAATAGGAATTGACACAGTTAATGTGGAAGGTGAGAGTGTGCAGAATGCTCCAGGCACAGGGAACAGACTGAGCAGAAGTTTAGAGTCAGGAAACGTTGTGCTGTGCGTGAGAAAATAGAGCAGTTCAAGGCGGGAGTGGTAAGAGATGAGCCCAGAGATGTGGGCAGGGCACAGGGTGTCAAGGAGGGAAGCCACAGGGTAACAAGGAGGGAAGCCACAGGAAGAGTGTGAAGCAGGGAAGAGACAAGGGAAGAGCCCAGGAAGAGCCCAGGCTCAGGGCGAGGTACCTGAGCAGGAGGGATACAAGAGAGGGGGCAGATGTGTGTGCTCTAAGGTCAGGCTGGAATAACAGGACTCAGCAGGCACAGTCACTTGTGGCATCTGCGAAGTCACTTCCACCCTGATGACTCCTACATGGATGTCTGTCAAGCCCACACTTCACTCTAAGCCCCGTCCTGATGAATCCAACAGGATAACTAGACTATGAATCTCTTGAGAGAAGGGATTTTGTTTTATCTTGTCTTAATTTCCCCAGCACCTGGCACTTAGTTGGAGCCTAAAAGAAAATATGTGTTGTGGAAGTGAGTTAATCTCTTGCCCTGCACGGAGGAAGGTTCAAATCTAAGTTATTCTAGATGGAAAAGGATTACGAGTGCTTATAGTTTCCCTACCCCAGGCTTCCCAGAGAAGTCCATCCAGAGGACAAACATTGTGGCAGTCACAAAATACATCTTAGCGTAAATTTCATACTTGACAGATTGATCACTTTAAAGTCAGAAGTCCTAGTAAGGCTGGGTGGTGATAAACTGTCCACGAAGATAGCAGTTTTCCTCCTTTCGGGCACACAGTAGGATCTCACCTCCCTGTGGCCAGGTGACTTGCTCTGTTCAGTGCCATGGTGGGAAGAAATGAAATGGGCAGAAGCCTTTAGGGGCCAGAGTGAGACTCACCATACATAGCCAGCCCTTCCCCCTGTCCCGCAACTAGAGGGTGGAGTCTGTGTCTGGTGGAGTCTGTGTCTGCCTGAGTCCCTGAGTGAAAGGACATGGACCAGAGTTGCCCATCTACCTTTGATGGACACGCAGCTCAAGTGAGCAATAGACTTTTCTTGTGATTGGCAAACATTTTGGACCTGCTTGTTACACAGCATAACATAGCCCTTCATGACTAATATGCCCACTCAGACCATTGTTCTTCACTTGCTACAATGACAAAATCTAGGGACCTTGTGCATGAATGTACATAGATTATGATCCCTGTGATTTATATTTTAAGTGTCAATGTCTGCCAATATTCAGGAAAACAGACTTAAAATGTGTGTGACACATTTCAAATATATTCCCCCTAGAGAACCTGCTATTTTCATCCTACCTAAATCCCTTGTGCGGTACTTAAATTTTACTTTTTCTTTATGTCCTCAGTAAAAAGTTGGAGAACATTTGGTCCCTTTCCACTGTATAATAAACCTGGACTTGGAGATCATTTAAGCTGTTTCTCCTCTCTTTTACTCTGCTCTCCTTTTGTGTAAACAATTCTAGCTGTTAGCCTTTTCTCATCAATCATAATTTATAAACTTAGGAGAAATGAAGAAAAAAAATTTTTTTTCCTGAGGACAACTGCGTGAGGAATAAAAGGAATCGTACATTTGCCCGCTGGATGGAAAAGTTGCAGACAAGGTCAGCCTGGAGCCAGGAGCCAGGAGCCAGACAGACCACAAAGATGTCTGTTGGGCAACCCCATCACCATGGGTGCTGGGACTACAATTCGCTTGGTTACTTTGGCTTCAAGATTTGAAGGGGAGGGAAACTGGAGGAATTCAGTACTGTCTCCTCCCTCCCTAAAGAGAATTCAAAAATCACATTTGATTTTTTCCCCCCAAACTTATGTCCTTTATTTGAAAAACAGCTAAAATTCTTGCCTCTTGGACACCCTTTGCTCTCTCAGTTCCCACCTTATTATAGATGAAGAAATCATTTCAGGATCTAGGCACAGATTTAGTCTGTGTGCCCATAGGGGACAAGAGTCTTCCTTGGGATTTCTATGCACAATTAATGACATCACAGTTACTAACAACAGCAATGACAACAGTGACGATGGTAACTAACGCTCGCTGAGCTGCAATGTGCCAGGCATCTCACTCAATCCTTTGTAGGCATTATCGAACTTCAATCTCTCAATAGCCATACAATTCCTATTTCCATTTCACAGACAAGAAATGCAGCCAGGGACTTTGTGTGGTTTGCCAGAGGCTGAGTCAAGATGTGAAACGCAGGGCTTCCCTGGTGGTGCAGTGGTTGAGAGTCCGCCTGCCGATGCAGGGGACACGGGTTCGTGCCCCGGTCCAGGAAGATCCCACATGCCGCGGAGCGGCTGGGCCTCTGAGCCATGGCCGCTGAGCCTGCGCGTCCGGAGCCTGTGCTCCACAATGGGAGAGGCCACAACAGTGAGAGGCCCGCGTACCGCAAAAAAAAAAAAGAAAAAGAAAAAAAAAAAAAAAAAAGATGTGAAACCTGGTCTGAGTGGCCCCGTAGCTCATACTAGTCCGTCTCACTACACTCCCAGGTATCAGCCTCCCCTGGAGAGCTGTTTTTGGGGGGGGCAGTTTTGGTGGCGCTATGCTGCTTGCAGGATCTTAGTTCCCTGACCAGGGACCGAACCCATACCCCCAGCGGTGGAAGTACAGAGTCCTAACCACTGGACCCCCAGGGAAGTCCCTGGAGAGCTGTTTTAAACTTGTATCATCAAGGACCACCCCGGAAGCCTCAGGCCCTAGCTCTGCCTCATGGATGTATAAACCTCAGTACAGGGTGCTCCAGGTGCTTCACGAGCTGGTCCAACCCTCCACAGGTGATGGATGCATTTTTTCTGTAGCCAGAGGGCCATGTCTCCCACTCCATTAAGAAAGAGAGGGTGGCTCCAACAGTGTCCTTCTTTGGAGCCTTTTCTGTGGCTCGTGGGACGTCTCTGCCTGAAAAGGGAAGGGGAGATGAGTGCCAGATGGAAAGTGTGTCCGCCCGTCTCTACCTAGTGTGGAGCGGCACTGCCACCGTGTGGACAGACTGGCTGCGCCTGGACAAACGCGGTGGTAGAGAAAGCAGGGGAACTCCCGAGCAGTCAGCCCCTGTTCAGGCATTTATTTGATGTTTGTTGAGCACCTAATACTGCCACGTACTCGGCTAGGCTCCTTCTATTGCTGCTACCGCTCCTGCCGTGGGGAGGCTCCTTCTCTGGGTAGGAAATTAAATGATGTCAACGATTTAGGCTGTAGTGAATGTTTAACATTTATTCATCATTTATTTGGGGCACTTTCATCTAGGGCTGATTTGCACCACTCAGAACTTGTAGATGCACCCGATTTGTGCAGGGCGATTTTCTTTGCCTCCAAGGTTTTGGAGACAAGAGGATGCAGAGAAATATAGGGCTCCAGAGTGACTTACTCTATCTTGATTGTTATGAAAGGCGAATATGTATTTCTAGCAAACAACTTTGCTTCTTTTTGTCTTAACAGTTTAATAGCATATTAAAAGCATACCATAGAAACAGAAAGTAGAGAAAAACAGAAAATCATTCATGATCTCTTTATCCTGACACCATCACTATTAACATTTTGATATATTTCCTTTTAAATTTTTTTCTGTATTTTTTGGCATCGATGTAACCATGCTTGCATATGATTATGTATTTCACTTTATTGATATAGCACAATATCATCATCATCATCATAGCTGATACATTCTGATCACCCATGATGTCCTAAGCCCTTTATTAGGGGCTGTGTCATCTCATGAACCCATATAACAATCTTAGGAGATGGTATTATTATCCCCCTTTAATAGAAAAGACAACTGAGGCTCAGAGGGGATCCATATAGCTCTTGCCTCTCATAAGGCTGTCCCATGTTATGCATTGTTTTAGTAACGATCATTTAATCTCTGCAGTGCGTTCCACTTATCCATGCACTGCACTTCACCTATCTACTTGCCATCATTTTAGATCTTTACTTGCTGCTAATATTGTTTGCTGATGTAAACTTTGCTGCAACATGCATCTCTAAATCATCTTTTTACATAGCCAGGATGAATTTCTTAGGGTAGCTTCTCAGAAGTGGGTTTCTCCATCAAGATGTTGAATCTTTTCATGGCTGTTGGTATTTACAAATTGCTTCTCAGTGGGATTGGGCAAATTTGTACACATTAGCCCTACCATCGGTAATGTAGGAGAGTGCCAGTTTTGCAACATCCTCACCAGCACTGAGTGTTAATTTTTTTCCAATCTAAAAGATGATAAATGGTTTGGTAAATAAATCTGTGATAAATGGATTGTTTTGCCTGTCATTTATTATCAGAGAAGGTGAAGTCATTTTTACTTTTTACCACCTGCACAGGTACTTTCTACCTCGTTTTGCACAGTCCAAGAAATCTCTGAGGTCTTGGACCCTCCTAAACCAGGAGTTTTAAACCTAGGGTCCGGGGTCCATGGATAGAATTCTGGGGCCTGTGAACTTGTTTGGGAAATAATTTTACCTTTATTTTTGCACACCTGTCACTGAAGTAGTACCCCTTTCATTGTTAATATAGGCAGCAAAATCTCAGTGATATTAGCAGTAGTTGTGTCCTCATTTATGCTCAGCAACAATTTGAAATTAGTTATTAGACATGCTGCTAGAACTTGTGTTTTGATGTGTTAATAAACAACACATCTATTAACATACCACACACTCATTTACAAAATATTTTGATAGTTGTATTTCAGTATAATTCTTTTCCTTTGTAATGCTGTATGTTTTATTTTTAAAATAAAAATGTAAATTAAAAATGCTATTCTGAGAAGGAGCCTGTAGGCTTCACTTGACTAACAGTGGTGTCATAGCAAAAATAAAGTTTAAAATTCCTGTCCTACAAATCTTCATTATAGAAGAATTCCAAATAATAAATGTAAATACCACCCCTCCAGGGATAGAACTCAGTTCCTTTCCCCTTGAGTATCCACTGGACTAAGTGATTCACTTCTAAACAACAGCATCAGGAAAGGGAAAATAGTGACTCCACAGTGGAGAAGCCTGTAGACACCACCTTACCCAACTGACCAATGTCAACACGACCAGTAGATAAGTCAGATGTTGTGCACTCCTGATGAGATGAGAAAGTCACTTTATCTCTGTGACATTCTTCGCCCCAAATCCATAACCCTGGTCTAACCATGAGGAAACAACAGACAACCCAAATTCAAGGACATTCTACAAAATAACCAAAAGGTACTTTTTAAATGTCAAGGTTATGAAAAATAATGAAAGACTGAGAAACTGCCCAGACTGGAGGAGACGAAGGAGATATAATGGCTAAGTGTAAGATGGTCCCTGGATGAGATCTTAGTGCTGAAAAAGGATGTTGGTAGAAAACCCGGTGTAATCTAAATGAAGCCTGTCTCTGTCTTGGCATGACAAAGAATGTTTCAGTGTACATCCTCATTTGTGGGCCTTTATATGAGAATTCTTTGGGATTAAGAACCAGGAGTGGAACTGATATCTGTATTTATAATTTGACTAAATACTACCAATTTGCTGTCCAAACAAACAAAACAAAACAAAACAAAAACCAAACAAACAAAAATGAAGGCTGTAATTTAGTTAGTAACATCGTACCAATGCTAATTCTCTAGTTTTGGTAAACCTACTCTGGTTTACAGGAATTCTCTGTACTATCTTTGCAATTGTTCTGTAAATCTAATTTATAGAACTAGCCCAAACCAGTCTCTCCTCCCAGTTTCTAGCTCACCCATCCATTCATTCATCCATTCAACAAATGCACACTGAACAGCCTCTCTGGCATGGGGATTGGGCAGGGGTGTGAAGACAATGATGAGAGGACAGGAGCTTGTAGTCTTTCACACAAACCTCCAAGACCCGCAGGCAGTTAAGGTGCAGTGGGACAGATGATTCAGTGGAGATTTGCACAGTGTGCAACACAAGTGCAGGGGAGGAAAGAGAAGCAGAAATGTGCCAGGTGAACCAGGCACTGTGGGCAGAGTGGAGAGCAGCTGTGAAGGGTAGACGTGTGAGAGTGTGGCGTCACCCGGAAACCACGAGCACTTCAGTCTTGCAGGAGCGTGCAGTGCAAGGGTGTTCTCTGTGAAGGCAGAGAGGGAGGGAGGTCAGATGCAACCAGTCTAAGGACTTAGCTTTTATCCTGTAGGTGGAGGGGAACAACTGGCATGTTCTGAGCAAGTCAGTCCCAGGTCTGCGCTGGAGAAAGGTAGTTGTTACTATGCAGGAAGGATAGGACCGAGGTGCGGCTCACTCACTGTGGGCAGAGAAATGACCCAGGCTCTTCAGCCCTGGGTTCTTCCTCCTGAGTCTATCCTCTGGCTGGCTCTGGGCCTCGTGGCCTGCACACCCTCACTGTCCTTCTCTGCCTTGCTATCTCAGAGCATATCCAGAGCCTCGGATTGGGAGCTTTCCCATGGAGATGACTCCGTAGACGCACCCTCATGTCCTTTACTCAACTCTCACCGCCCGACTTAGTCCTGCAGCCGGTGCTGAGCCTCCAGGCCTTTGCTTGTGGGGAAGGAAGCCCGTACAATTGCAGAAGCATATTCGGGAGGTGATGAGGGCCTAACTAGGTCTGTGGTTGTATGGATGGAGAGGAGAAAATGCATACAAGAGATGTTCAGTAGGGCAAATCAGTAGAGAATATTGACTCATTGGAAGTAGGAAGGGAGAGGAGGAAGGACTTGGGGATGATGCCAGCTGTGGAACTTAGGGAAGTGAGCAGATGACCATGTCCTCCTCTGCAAGTGGGAACAGAGGAAGAGGAGGAGGAGGAGAGATGAAGGAAGACATAACAAGGAGCTTTGATGGGTTGAGTTCAGGGTGCTGGGGAAAAGAGTTGTCTATTCACATGTGAGCTCTGGAAGAAAAGTTTGGGATGAAGACAGATGTGAGATTATTAGTATACTTTCAGCACCCTGTATCAATAGGTTGCATGTAGGTATCCATATGCAATGCAAAAAGACTGTTTTTCTTTTTTTTTTTAATTTTATTTATTTTTTATACAGCAGGTTCTTATTAGTTATCTATTTTATACATATCAGTGTATACATGTCAATCCCAATCTCCCAATTCATCACACACACACCCCCACCACTTTCCCCCCTTGGTGTCCATACGTTTGTTCTCTACTTCTGTGTCTCTATTTCTGCCCTGTAAACTGGTTCACCTGTACCATTTTTCTAGATTCTACCTATATGTGTTAATATACGATATCTGTTCTTCTCTTTCTGACTTACTTCACTCTGTATGACAGTCTCTAGATCCATCCACATCTCTACAAATGACCCAATTTGGTTCCTTTTTATGGCCAACTAATATTCCATTGTATATACGTACCACATCTCCTTTATCCATTCATCTGTCGATGGGCCTTTAGGTTGCTTCCATGACCTGACTATTGTAAATAGTGCTGCAGTGAACACTGGGGTGCCTGTGTCTTTTTTTTTTTTTTTCCCCAGTACGCGGGCCTCTCACTGTTTTGGCCTCTCCCATTGCGGAGCACAAGCTCCGGACACGCAGGCCCAGCGGCCATGGCTCACGGGCCCAGCCACTCCGTGGCATGCGGGATCCTCCTGGACCAGGGCACAAATCCGCGTCCCCTGCATTGGCAGGCAGACTCCCAACCACTGTGCCACCAGGGAAGCCCCGCCTATGTCTTATTGAATTATGGTTTTCTCTGGGTATATTCCCAGTAGTGGGATTGCTAGGTCGTATGGTAGTTTTATTTTTAGTTTTTTAAGGAACCTGCATACTGTTCTCCATAGTGGCTGTATCGATCTACATTCCCACATGACTGTTTTTCTTAAGCAGCTTTAATTGTAAGAAGTAAAGAGCACTGGAATTAGAGTCAGATGGATCTGGATTCAAGTTCCAGTTCTGCCACTTACCATCTGTATCAGGGCTCTCCAGAGAAACAGAACCAATAGGAGGTAGATATAGATATAAATATAGATATGATTATAAATTAGATAGATTGATGATAGATAGATAGATAGGTATTGCTTTAAGGAATTGTTTCACACAACTGGGGGTTTGCAAGTCCAAGTCCAGGCCGGCAGGCTGCAAATTCATGTAGAAGTGGATGCTGCCATTTTGGAGCAGAATTTTTTCTTCTTGAGGAAACTTCTGTTTTTGCTCAAAGGCCTTTCAACTGATGGGATGAAGGGACTCTCCTTTACTAAAAGCCAACTGAGTATAGATGTTAACCACATCTACAAAATACCTTCAGAGCCACACCTAGATTAGCATTAGGTTAACTGGGCACTGCGGTCCAGCCAAGTTGACACATAAGGCTAACCATCACATCATCTGTGTGACCTGTGGCAAATACTCAGCTTCTCTGGGTCTCAGTTTCCTCATCTGTAAAATACTGTAAAAATTGCTCCCCAAAGAATTTGCCTTAGGACTCTTTTTTTTTTTTTTAGGACTCTTTTAATGAAAGTAACAGAAATCCATTTAGAACTCAAATTAAATAAGGAATTTACTGGCTCATAAATGAAAACTCTGTCTTTGGTCATGATAAGATTCTAGGTCTCAAATGACATCATTAAGGCTTAGGTTATGTTCCCATTTTGGCCCTGCTTTTCTCCATTGGCATCATTCCAGAAAAACAAAACGAAACAACCCATAAAACCCAGAATTGTCTCTCAGTGGCTTGATTGGGTAACTTGTCCACACCTGGATAATCATGGTCCAATCAGGAATGGACCATGCTGACTGGCCAGGCCAGGGTTACATGGCCATTCCCAGAGCCACGGTCCACCCTACCCAATCCATACAGACAGAAAGTGAGGAAGGGTGAATTCCCCCAAAGGAAACCAGGGTGGTGTTGTGATAAGAAAGGAAAAGAGATGCTGAGCAGGAAAATCCATTCCACTAGAGTTCATCATTTGTCTACCCAGCACTCTACACATCTTTCTTCCCAAGTAGTAATTTAAAAAATGCTCCCCCGTATACCACTAGACACCAACTCATTCACTTCTGCCCAAAGGAAGATGGTCCAAAGCCATCTACTTCTGGGTTTAGCCCCAGGTCAGGGCTCTCTGAGTGATGTGTGCACCTTTGGTCAGGTTCCGGTGTGAGTCCTCATGGTCCCACAACTTGTAGCTAAATAGTAAATGTCATCAGCCCTGTGTACCCGGTGTGTCACAGTGATCGGAAAGTCAGCGGGTCACTGCCACTGAAAATCCTCATCAATAGTGTGTGACCCCACTGTGGTCACTGGTCCATACACTATATCCCACCCTGCAGTTCGGGAATGTGACGTCATCCCTTCCTGGGGAATGGAGTACATTCCTCAACAAGCCCCCAGTCACACCCCCTGGAAAACTGTCCCTTGTCAACTGTGCTCTTTGACCTCATCTAGGAAGGGCATCAGAGGACTTTTCCTTCCTGGGGTCTGTGCACATTAGCAGCTCATTTGCCATTTGTACAGTGGGGCAGGGCGGGGGCTGGGGCTGGGGCTGGGGCTGGGGAATCTAGAATTGGCCTAGGGCTTCAGCAATCACAAGCCTTTATTTTTCTGGACTTGAAATTTCTCTAGCAAAGCGACCTTCTGGAAACGTCAAAAGGGTTTTGACCCTTTCCCCTCCCTTCCTGAATGCTTCATTGCTGACGCCATTAGAGGTAGACCCATTGCAGTGGCTCAGAGAGAGGTGTCTGAGCCCCAGCAGTTGTGAGAAATGTATTCCTGGGAAGAAGCAGCCAGAAGTAGGGAATCAGCCTTTGAATGAAGAAGGTATAGCACCGGTGGCACGCAAAGGGCACCCACCCCAGGTCGGGGGATGACCTGACACAGTGTGAGAGCAGAAGTCGGATGGAGAAGTAGGGTCCCTGCTGCTTGGCGGAAGTGGCCTGGCCTGGGGTGTCAGAGTCTAAGTGAGGTCAAGGGCATCTGGCAGAGGAATGGGCCAGTGCAGGGTGTCAGAGCTTGTGCCGAGTGAAGAGGGTGTGGTGGGGAGCAGCGTGGCCTGGTGTGGGAGGTTACAGTCCAGGCAGGATGAGGAGGATGTCCACACGGGGAGGTGGCGCTGGAGAAGTGAGAGGAAGGCATCTGGGTGCGTGTGTGTACGCGAGCATGCGCGTGTGTCCACTGAGAAGGCCTGGGAACAGCAGCACCTCTTGCCTACAGACCTTAGAACCAGGGTTCCTTGGAGAAATGGCTGCTTCCCATTCTCAGGTGGAGAAAGTACAAGATGATCCTGGAACGTTTTTTTCCAGAAAGCAATGAAGTACTCAAAATATGATGGGATCTTGTAAAAAACGATACAGAAGCTAGCTTGAATGTGCTCCCAGACAAGGGAGCATCAGAATAAATAATGAGAACAACAATTTGCTGAAACAAAAAAAGAAAAGAAAACCATTAGTCTACATGGATACAGATAAAGGATAAACCTATATAGAAAGTTTGATGGGGCATGGGATACTTACAAATTTTTAAAGCACCTCTCCACATATTAAGCCCTCAATTAATGACATTTACCTCAAGGATGAGCAGATGTTTATCAATTACCAAGGGGAGAAGAGGAACTTTGCAGTGGAGAAGGCTGGCAGACACCCTCTTTATCCAGTGATCAAAGTGGATACCATCAGATACAGGAGAATGGAGATTCTGTGTCACCTTATAGTGTACAATGAGAAAACCAATTACCTCCTCTGTGATGTGCCTGTCAGAGGGACTGCCTGAATTTAATTGTGCGAAAATTTCAGACAAACCAAAATCAGGAGACATTCTGCAAAAGAAATGGACTGTACTCTTCAAAAATGTCAAGATCAGACTTCCCTGGTGGTGCAGTGGTTAAGAATCCACCTGCTAATGCACGGGACACAAGTTCGAACCCTGGTCCGGGAAGATCCCACATGCCGCAGAGCAATTAAGCCCGTGCGCCACAACTACTGAGCCCACACGCCACAACTACTGAAGCCTGCACTCCTTAAAGCCCGCAAGCCACAACTACTGAGCCTGTGTGCTGCAACTACTGAAGCCCGTGTGCCTAGAGCCCATGCTCCGCAACAAGAGAAGCCACCACAATGAGAAGCCCACGCACTGCAACAAAGAGTAGCCCCCGCTCGCCGCAACTAGAGAAAGCCCGTGTACAGCAACGAGGTCCCAACGCAGCCATAAATAAATAAGTAAATAAATTTATATTTAAAACAATGTCAAGATCATGGCAAACAATAAAGGTTGAATATTCTGGATTGAAGGAGACTAGAGAAGCAGGAAACTAAATGAGATGTGTGTTTCTGGAGTGAATGGTAGACACGCCAAAGTTATCATTATTTTTTTGCCATAAAGATCATTATTGAAACAACTGGGGAAATTTGAATAAAGACTGCAGATTAAATAGTAGTATTGTATAAATATTCGTTTCTTGATTTCTATTTTGATTGTGGTAAGGTAAGGGAGGAAAAGTCCTTGATTGTCAGAAAAAGTAAAGTACGTGCAGATAATGGGGCATGGGTCAGAAACTTATCTTCAAATGGTACAGTAAAAAGAAAGTTCTTTGTAACTTCTATGTAAGTTTGTGATTATGATTGGGAGAATCTGCAGCCATTTTTTGGTGGCCATTTTTTTCAATCAAATAAAATATCATGGCTATTAGTTTTTCAGTGTACCACAATGTCCAAAATAGAACTCTTATTTCCTTAGATATGCTCCCTCCTATCTCAGAAAATGGCCCCAAACATCCCCCCTCTTGCTTAAGGCAAAAGCCTAGGAGTCACCCTGATTCCTCTCTTTCTCTCCACCAGCAAGTCCACCTCCGGAGCAGATGTTAGATCGTTCACTTTCCATTGCCGCTACCACCTCTCTAATACAAGCCACCACGTCTGTGGGTCTGTGAAGGAGGTGTTCATAGAGAGGTCAAGGGGAGGCTCTTACCTTTGTGTATTCTACAGCCAAGTGTCTGGCAATGGGCTTGAGGCTGTGGTTGACCAGAAGGACACCGACGGTCAGCTGGAGTTGAGTGGAGGAGAGCAAAGACGTGATGAACTCGCCCAGCCTCTCTGCGTTTGTCCATCCCTGCAGCCGATGGCAAAAAGTCCTCAATAAAGCAATGAGCACTGCATCACTTCTGCCTTCAAATCGCATACAAGTTCTTCTTTTGGCCAACTCTAATTGGAACTATAGATAGAAGAGAGTTCTGGGAAACAGTAACCAAGTGGACAGAAAGCATTTCCATCACGACATTCTCTGACGGTCTAATCTAAAGTTCTCCCCTGGTCCTACTCTGTCACCTCACCCCATTATAATTCTCTGGGTGGCATGTATTGCCAGCTGCTGTTGTCTAATTTGTTTATTGTGGAGTTCCCCACTAGAAAGTTAGCTCAGGAGAGCATGGATCTTTTTTTTTTTTTTTTTAGTTTCTGCTTTATAACAAAGTGAATCAGTCATACATATACATCTGTTCCCACATCCCTTCCCTCATGCATCTCCCTCCCTCCCACCCTCCCCATCCCACCCCTCCAGGCGGTCACAAAGCACAGAGCTGATCTCCCTGCGCTCTGCGGCTGCTTCCCACTATCTATCTACCTTACGTTTGGTAGTGTGTATATGTCCATGCCTCTCTTTCGCTTTGTCACAGCTTACCCTTCCCCCTCCCCATATCCTCAAGTCCATTCTCAAGTAGGTCTGTGTCTTTATTCCCATTTTACCCCTAGGTTCGTCATGACATTTTTTTAAATTCCATATATATGTGTTAGCATACGGTATTTGTCTTTCTCTTTCTGACTTACTTCACTCTGTATGACAGACTCTAGGTCTATCCACCTCATTACAAATAGCTCAGTTTCATTTCTTTTTATGGCTGAGTAATATTCCATTGTATATATGTGCCACATCTTCTTTATCCATTCATCTGATGATGGACACTTAGGTTGTTTCCATCTCCGGGCTATTGTGAATAGAGCTGCAATGAACATTTTGGTACATGTCTCTTTTTGAATTATGGTTTTCTCAGGGTATATGCCTAGTAGTGGGATTGCTGGGTCATATGGTAGTTCTATTTGTAGTTTTTTAAGGAACCTCCATACCGTTCTCCATAGTGGCTGTACCAATTCACATTCTCACCAACAGTGCAAAAGTGTTCCCTTTTCTCCACACCCTCTCCAGCATTTATTGTTTCTAGATTTCTTGATGATGGCCATTCTGACTGGTGTGAGATGATATCTCATTGTAGTTTTGATTTGCATTTCTCTAATGATTAATGATGTTGAGCATTCTTTCATGTGGAGAGCATGGATCTTATCTATCTCGGTGCCTATTTGATATCCAAGACCTAGAACAGAGTAGCACATGGAGTTGAATAAATGTCCCTCACTACCTTGCCTTTGACAATTCCATATTTTTTTTTACATTTTTATTAGAGTATAATTGCTTTACAATGGTGTGTTAGTTTCTGCTTTATAACAAAGTGAATCAGTTATACATATACATATGTTCCCATATCTCTTCCTTCTTGCGTGTCCCTCCCTCCCACCCTCCAGGCGGTCACAAAGCACTGAGCTGATCTCCCTGTGCTATGCGCTGCTTACCACTAGCTAGCTATCTTACGTTTGGTAGTGTACATATGTCCATGCCTCTCTCTTGCTTTGACAATTCCTTATTTTTGGATCTGTTACAACACCCTACTTCCACATGCTGATTTCTTTTATTAAATAGGAATTAATAGAATTCTTTTGGTTTAGAGTAAAAAAATGTTTACTTAGACTTAAATAAAGGGGAATATATTGGTTCGTGGAATGGAAAAGTCCAGGACTTTTTCAGGTACGGCTGGATCCAGGGTGCTCACATGTCACTGAGATTTGCTCTGTTTCCTCTGCTTTGGTTTCCATCTCGGGCAAGCTTTCTCCTCAGGTGGTACCTTTCCTCCTGGGTTCAGTGAGAATAGAGTTTCTTTCGGCCAGTAGTTTCAATGAAAGTTCTGAGAGCAGGAAGGGAATCCTCCCTGTGACTCCGGCCCCCATGTCAAAAAGGGTGCTGTTGAGAGAAGGAAGGAAAATGAAAGCCAGCTGGGCAGATACACTTGTTCGCTACAGATTTGTTGTGAGGATCAAGAGATGATAGTTTAAAGTTTATGACATATAGTAAGCCCTCAGTTGTGATGGCTACTACGACAATAATATTGTCATGTAATTATTATTGCTGCGTGAAAGCATGTTGTACACTTCAGGGTACCAAACCAATGTTGGATGTCATTATCTCCTTCGGAGTCCGTGGGTTTAGACAGTTCAAGAGCGGAGGGGAGGAGAAGGGCTCCTTTCCCATGCCCCAGGGGAGGTGGGGGTTTTCTGTCTGGGCAGCGGGGTTGGAGGGAAGGCTGGTCCTCCTGTGGTTCTCAGGATGGCCACTTGGTGGCAGCCTTAGCCCATACTGCTCCCGTCCCAGCACCATCCCAGTTTGACTAGCCTGCTCACCTGGGCTTCCCCGGGAAACTCAGGGTCCCCAGCCCTTCTCAAACCTCCTGCTTGAGACTCTCCCTTGTGCTGGAGATGGGGGCCACGTGTACATGAAGGCAGCCACTTGAAGTCTCCTGTATTCAGTCCCACGCCCTCCCACTTGCTCCCAGGTTTTCTTCCTCAAGTGAAACATACACACCTCCTCCCCATGCTCCTCCTCAGACGTGGATTTGCGTTCCTTCCCCCTCCAGTGTTCTGCCCTAGACACACCCCACTGGCCTGTGCTCCTTCTTGGATGCGATGCGGGATCTTGCGGTATGAAAGCTGTTCCACAAGTGTCGTCTGGCCCGGGCCGGGTGGAGTGTTGGCTCACGTGGTCCTCGCTATGGGTACCTTATGACTGGGTTCAAATTCTGGCTCTGCTTTTTACTGGCTGTGTGACTTTGGGCAAGTTAGGAAACCTCTCTGTGCCTCAGTTTCTCCATTTGTAAAATGGGTTTGTAACAATAGTATCTACTTCATAGAATTATTATAAAGACTAACAGAGTAAATATTTAAGTTAATTAGAACAGCGGCTGGCATAGTATTCGAGAAGTGTGAAGCAAAAATAAATACAACAGTCAGTGTCAATATCACAAGCATTGCTGAATGTCTACACTGCATCACCTCTCATACTGACTTTATAGCCAATTAAAAATCCATTGTCTTTTTTTTCTTTTTCTTTCTTTTTCAAAAAACAGGCTCTGCTGCTAAGCCCCATCCTGTCAGCACATGCTTCAGCAGATGGATTTCAGGGAGTGCGCAGGAGTTCACATCTATTCCTCGGACACGCCATCATCTTGGTTGCTCCTTGTCTCAAACGGCTGGCTTGCTGGGATGCTAATTCTGCCTTCCAGTGTGTGTGGTGAAGTGTGCTGAGCCGTGGGCAGTGTCTTGCTGACTCCAGACACCCGACTGTGTCTGCAGCCCTTCCTGTCTGTCCCTGCGGTACCGCAGAGCCTCCTGAAGAAGCACCCCCATGCCCTTAGCGGGACGGGCTGGGCCCTCAGGCCAGGCGCCCGCGGCGGGGATGTTGAAGCGAGATGGTCCCCAGACACCCGCCTTCCAGCCTTTCTCCACCTGCGGTCTCAGGGCCAGCTACAATGGAATCCCCCCAGACCCGCAGCCTCAGGATCTGGGATCCAGGAATGTGCAGTTTATACGGTGTCTCAGGAGACCCAGAAGGCTGGCCAAGGGGATGGTGGAGGAGCTCGGCCAAGTGTGGCTGCGGACAAGTGCCGCCACTGACCTCCCAGCCTGGGCGGGGGGGGGCGGGGGTGGCTGCCCGTGGGAGACCCTCTCCTTGTCTCTAAGGACCCACTTTCTTTCCTCCTTCAGCATTAGGACACGGAGTATGGCAGGACTTGTGGGCTGGATCCCTGGGCTCCAAAGTCTGGATCCCTGAGAACTTTCACCCACTCTCAGCCCAAGAGCTCATCAAAGCTTCTTCCTCATGTTCACTGTCGCGTTTCCAGCAGGCTGCTGATGGCCATCATGACAAGAAGCACCCTAAACAGACAGACCCTGTGGGTTTCCTTGTTCTGGGCTGGGCTTGACAGCCAAGCGCCTGGGCTCACCTGCTTAGGAAGAGGCAACTGCATGGTGCTGTCCCTGGCAGGCCAACACACCGCCACCTGGACCTGGGGACCGAGAGGCCTTCACAGACCACAGCAGCCTGTTCTCCTGCCTTCTGTTTGCTCTTCCCAGCTTCCCAGCCCAGAGATTTTCCCCTTAGAGGAAACTCCACAGAAGGAGGTTCCTGGGCTAGCTTGGTCAGTCCTGCCTATCAGATAACCGTGGGTTTGAGTAACAGGATGGGGTCGACCCCGCTGCGATGTTCTTGCCTTTCATGATCGCCTAACCCGAGTCTTCCCAGCCTGCCTCCATCGTGGAGGGGCTGCTCACTAGCTGGACTTTGTTACCAGCCTGGAGGAAGGTGATCAGGGAGTGGGACAGGCAGAGCAGACCCTTTCCAGCCACATGTGAGCCCTGTGACCAGACACTTCCCTGGTCCCTAGGGTGGACTTCTTCAAGACTGAGTGGCACTGCTGTGTGATTCAAGTTCAAAGGCATCCTCCCTGGCCAGGTACAGACCCTGTTTGCACTTACACACACACACACACACACGCACACACACACACACTCACATAAACACATACACACACATACACACATAAACGTGAACATGGGCAGGTAACCATGGCTGGTGTCCATATAGATATGTTCACTTCATTCATGCATTCATTCACTCCATGATTCATGAAGCAGGCAAATACCAACCTCCTACTTTGTGGCAGGTGCTTTATGAGGCACCAAGATAAAGTAGTGAATGAGATAGACACAGAACCTGCCCTGGAGAAGTTTAACATCAGAGGGAAAGAGAAGCATTAAATTAGAGATTTAAAAAAGTGTGAGAAGCGAGAGAGAGGCATGGACATATATACACTACCAAACGTAAGGTAGATAGATAGTGGGAAGCAGCCACAGAGCACAGGGAGATCAGCTCAGTGCTTTGTGACCGCCTGGAGGGGTGGGGCAGGGAGGGTGGGAGGGAGGGAGACGCAAGAGGGAAGAGATATGGGAACAGATGTATATGTATAACTAATTCACTTTGTTATAAAGCAGAAACTCACACACCACTGTAAAGCAATTATACTCCAATAAAGATGTAAAAAAAAAGTGGGGGGTTATGTTAGCTATGGACACCAGCTAAAGCACGAGAATAGAACCCTGAAGACCCTCTTCAGGGTCAGGTGCAACCCCGTGGGTTGTGAGGTCTTGGGGGCATCTGAAAGGTCCTGTGTGAGGGGCGGGTAACAGCAGCTGCTCACAACAGTGAGGAAGCGTTTCAATATTTTAACAACCTGATACAACTGCACTTGCGAGTGCCAGCTGTATACTGGCCCTGGAGAGAACATCCAACCGAGGAGTATGCAACCTGGATCAGGTGTCAGGAGAGGCTTACTTGATCAGGAGATATTTAAGCCGAGACCTGAGGATGAAGTAAGAGTAAAGGATTAGTGGGCATTGCGGGTGCCGGAGAAGATTCCAGAGAAAGTAAGAAACGCTTGGACATGCCAGGACCCGTAAGTGAGGAAGAGCCTGGCATAATTAAGGAAATACAATTTTTCCCGGTAACTCTGGCACATGGAGTATGAAGGGAAAATCACTGCGATAGGCTTGGAGATTAACACGATTAGGGGTCGTGTCAGCAACACTGAGAGGACTGAGGGCTTAGTTTGATGGAGGTTACATTTCTACCACCCCATGGCATGGCACATTGAAGGAGAAATTAAGTTCAACATTAGAAAAAATTTTTCATTTCATATTCATTCGAGAGTCTGACCCACCACGCAAGCCTGCCAGCCAAGAAAGGCTCTGAGTGCATGGAACACATGCTGCTTCATGGTTTGAGGTCTCTGCTTAATGCCAGATCCTCAGAGAGGTCTTTGCCGATTCCTCCATATCAAACAGCCATTCCTCCTTCGTGACCTGCTAGCATCCTTTCCTCACTGCGTATTTCTTACCGCACTCAGCCTGGACTCATGATATATATTTATTTAGGTGTAAGCTCCATGAGAGGGTGGGGGGTCATTTTTTTCCCCAGCATCTAGAACAGTCATGGCCTTGGGGCAAGTGCTCAATGATGTTTGCTGAATGGATCTTAAATGGATGAAGAAAGACCCCATGAAAGGCGCAGAGAGGGGCCAGCACCCAGGGATGGAGATAGCCTTTAGGAAGGGGAAATGCTGCTTCCTCATACGGGAGCCCAGAGATGGTGGGGGGAGGGGAAGGGGACAGAGGGGTTGTAGGTTTTGTGTGGGTGCTTGAGGTTGTTCCTTCCTGCCAACTGTACTTTTCCTTTAGGAGAAGGAAGCAAGACTATAAGCTGGGATGGAAGGCGTGGCTGAGGGAGGGGTTGGTTTGGGGAAAGTGAAGACGTTTTGTAGCCCATCAACGAGTTGTTGAGAAATATCCGTGAGATTGTCAAGCAGTGCTAGTGTCAGAGTCTAGTTGAGAGGGACTTATCTATTGGAACTATTGTGACTGATGACCTGGTTTCTCTCCAAAGGCGGCCAGCTGTCCAGGGGTGAGCAAAGAGCCGGCAGCCAGATGGGCTGGAGTTTTACAAGAGAGACGCAAAGTGAGAACATCGAGGCAAAGGAGTGTTGGATTTTTGGGAATGAGTGGTTGACGTGCTGGACCAGGGAATGGAGATGAAGAGGTCAAGCTGTGTGTTGGAAGGGCTGTCTGCATCAAGTGCTGAAGTCAGCCAGGGCGATGGAGGAGCTTCAGGAGAGAGGAAGAGCATGAGCAAACCTCAAGGCTTTGACATATGAGAGGCGTAGTCAGGAGACTGCACGTGGCAGGCGCAGCCTGGAATCAGATGGAATCAGGTGGTCTTTCACCTTGTCGGTGCGAGCTTGTTCCTCCGCCAAGCCCCTGCGTACATGCCATTGGTCTAAGTGCCGGATAAAGAGTCATGCAGTTTCTTCCTTGACATAGAGCTGCCTGTGAATTTTCTTTTCTGGGTTCCATGCTTGGTTCTCCCCTCTTCTTCATCTATATTCGTTCCTGGGTGACCTCACCAAGTGCCAGGGTTTTAAACCCAAACTCTGTGCTGACAGCTCCTACCTGTGTCTCCAGACTCTTGAGCTTCAGTCTATTCAAAATCTTCACTAGGGTGTTCACATGGATCTCAGACTTAAAGTGTCCAGAACCAGAGTCTGCATCCCCAAACTCTGCTTCTTCTTTACTCCTTTTAGGGAGTCAATGGCAATTCCATCTTTTCAATTGTTTCGGCCCCCAAATCTGGAAGTCCTCCTTGACCCCACTCTCAAATCCACATCCAATCTGTTATCCATTTTTGACGGTTTGACCTTCAGCAGAGCCAGAATCTGGCCACTATCTGCTTTCGCTGGATCCAGCTTGCCCCACACACTCCATCTTGTCTCATCTACATCATTGCCTCCTAACTGGTACCCTGACTGCCTCTCTTCCCCTGCTGTGGTCTATTCTCTACCCAGCAGCCGGAGTGACAATTTTAAAACTTAAAAGTCATGTCAGTCTTCTGCTATTGGCTTTCCATCTTAGTTGAAGAAAAAGCCAAAATTCTAACCATAGTCTACAGCCCCTATGTGATCTAGCTGTGGATATCACTGACTTATCTCCTACCTCTTCAGCCTCTGTCCTACACCATCCCTTGCTCTCTGCTCCGGCCACACTGCCCTCCTTGTTCTTTATCAAACACACCAGGCAAGTCCTTACCTCAGGACCTTTGCACTTGCTGTTCTTGCTGCCTGAGATATCTTCGTTCAGATACTTGCATAGTTCAGTAGCTCACTTCTTTCAGGTCACTGCCCAATGTCATCATTTCAGAGAAGACTACTCTGACCTCCCCCCTCACCTGGACTTATTGCTGTCCATAGGACTGACCACTCCCTGATTTAGCCATGATAGGCTAAATAACGTTATGGTAACAGATCCCAAGGTCAAGTGGCTTATAACATAAAGGGTTATCCAGTGGTATGCTGAAGCCAGCTTGTACTGGATCAGAAGACCCAACTGTTAAATTTTCAGGAAATTTAAGTCAGTGTTAAGCGCGGTCATTATTAAAAGTTAAATTACATAAACTTCCAATTAACAAACATTAAAAATGAGGGCAGTATGTACTCAAAACACATCAGATCTCCATTGTTTTACAACATTTTACTATTATTATTAATGTATATGAAGTTTATTATTATTACTCCATATTATTATGACCTCTGTGCTTGGGGTTATCTATGTCTTTTTTATTTGTATTGTGGAAATACTAATATATAATATGTGCTACTGTGCATTTCTACCTAACTCCTCATGCAGTGATGACATGTAGAAATCAGCCATATTGGGAATATTTACATACCCCTGAAATCAGTAAAGCTACAGATCAGGGTTTGATTGTTTTTGTGTCTCTCTGTGTATGTTTGTCTAGACTTTAAAAAGTGATGGGGAAAATACTTATGATGCAGATTAAACTTCAAAGTATGTCATGTCTGCAGCCATTACACCGTGAATAGCAAAAACTAAAGCAGTATTTAAACACTTATACCTGATTCGGCAAAGAGGTTGCTCACCACTGATGACTGAGTGAAGTTCTGACCCAGAGGTCTTCATCGTGTCACTTTCGTCTTACTTATTAACATAAATGAATATATCAGGCACCATTCATGTTGGAAGTACGCTCATCCATCAATTGCAGCCATAGGTTGATTATGGATACAAGACTTCAGCAAAAATGAACCAAAGCATCTGTATTGATTGTGTACATGGCATTTCAGTGTGAAATAGTTTGTTTTACTATTTGTAAATTGCATTCTTTATATCAGCAAAGTTTCTAATAAACACACACACACACCACACACCCCGTACTTATATACCCACCCCTCTCCTCCTTCTCTGGAGAGCTGGTTGTTAAAACATTCACTGGGTTGATTCCACATGCACATGCTATGCCCATCATGGGTCCTCTGTTCACACCCCTCACTCTGGGCCCAGGTGATGGCACTTCTACCACGTGCAGTGTTGCTGACTGCTGTGGCAGGGGAAGAGACCCACTGGCTTTCAAAGGCTCCACCTAGAAGGGACATGCACTCCCCTGCTCTTATATCTTTGTGGGAAGCAAGCCACGTGGCCACATCTACTGTAAGTGAAGAGAGAAGTGTAACCCTGTCACGTGCTGGGAAGTGGGGGGAGAGCTGGAATGCAGGTGAACAGCCCAGTGACTCCACAGTGCACTAGGTTCTTGTCTAGAATCCTCAGCCCCATGCTGAACAAACATTCCACCAGAGAGTGTTTTGCTCACTGCTGTCTCTTGGAGCACCTTGAGACACTCAAGACATACTTAGTGAATCAGAGAGGAGACTAGCCTGAAGGAGGAAGGCTCTGGAAGCAAGCCCTCATGGATCAATGGAGAGGGTTATCCAAATCTTGAAAAGCCATGTGCTCTTAGAGCCCCCTCACCCCGCCATATGCAGCTGGAAATCCGTGGCACAGGCAGTCACACAGATGCATGTCGTTCTGTGCCGTTTAAACAGGCCCTAGGGCCGGTGAAAGGACAAACTCTGGGAGTGGCTGCAGATACCACCCCAGGAGAAGGCTCCACTGACCCAGGCTGAAACCAGGGCAAGGGCCATAGACCCGAAAGATGGTGTCACTCAGATTCGTGCAGGTGCAGGGTTGGCCCTGAGAAGGAGTTACATTTTGCTCCCTGAGCTCCTTGCTTGCCTCACCCTCATCCTGGCCTCTTCCCCAGGAACTCCTGAGTCCATAGTCTAATAGATGATCCTAACTCTACTGGCTGCTTCTTCCCAACACAGCCAGACAGCAGCGTGTGCAAGAGAATTCTAAGCTGAGGCAAAGTTTTCTTCACTCTCTGTCTAGATCAGAGGTTTCAGTAAATCCCAGGGGTTGAATTAAGGTTCCACGTGCTGAGCGGGAGGACAAAGTAATGAGGGGGATCACGTATTCTAGAATAGCCTCATGCATCCACCTCGGCGTTGGCGCCTGGGAGCTCAGGTGTACCGTTATTCCAGGTGGGTTTGATGTTATCACACACTAGGGAGGCAACAGCTGTACTCCCATTCGTTGAGCACCTACTATGTGCCACGGCTTTCCTATACGCTGCTTCATTCATTACCCAGCACCCCAACTCTAACAGCTTGGTATTTCCTGTTTGTCAGAAGAGGAAACTGAGTCTGGAGGAGATTAGGTAACTCTTCCAAGGTCAACAGGGAAGTGGCAGAACCAGGATTTGAACGCAGTCTTTCTGAATCTGACGCCTGGCCCTTCTCGACGAGGACTCCTCTATCAACCTGAGAGAAAAGACTAAAAACTATCATTCAGGCAACATGAACTCAAGACCCTGGGTTTAAATGAGGTAAAAAAAAAAAAATACCAGAGGCATTTCCACATTTGATTCACATGCCAGACTTCCACAGATTTGAAATAAATCCCAGTTTGGACCATAATAGCTTTTTTTTTCTTTCAATTTTTATTGAACACAAGTATTCTGACAGAATGCAAAGTCAAAATTCTCAGTTAGTACTCAGTATTTACACCAGTGAGAATGGAAACAAAGGTGGTATCGATGTTTCACTTGGTAAAAAGTTTGTAACAAGAGAGAAGGCCCCCGAAGTCGGGAATGCTGGGTAGAGATGTTAATGGATATCTGATAACCACCATCCAGACAGACAGCCTACAGTGAAAACCTGGGACTTGGAAGGCTCCATAGAAAAGTGTGAAAGTAGCGTTCCACTTCAAAGCTGCACTATAGATACTACGGCCCTTCAGGGTTCCGAGGCCCCGTGCATGGCACTTGAGTGCCCCTCCAGCAGAACCTGGCCATGCCGGTATTTATGTGAATACGTATGTATGGCACATACACATATAGACACATAGCCACTGGAAACTGGTAGAGTGATCCCTCCTTCAAAAAATTCAAAAAAGGAAAACTATAAGCTTTTATCCTTTAACATAAAAGATAGAACGTCTTGAAAATAAAGTGACTCCCTCTTTGATTTTAAAGAAAGCATTGCTCTGTTTCTTTTTCTTTTTTTTAAAGAAAAGAAAGCTCACGCATGCAGAGACAAATCTATGTACGATGGGAGAGAGGCAAAACAAAAGGTTGGCAGAGTTTTGGGTTCCAGCCAATGGCAGAGCCAGGGTTTAGGGAGGGGGCAGGGGAGTCAGCTGCCCTGGGCCAGGTTATCTGAGGGTTGACCATACCTCTTTCTCTTCCTAACCACCGGAACCCCAAATCAGTTTATTTGACCACAACCCCTTGGAGTGAGATGCACAGTCTTGACGAGGTATAGTGTGGGCTTGGCCTAGGTAGTCAAAGCCGTTAACATCACAAGATAAGGAACTGATTCCACTGACAACCTGGGGAACCGGAAGAGCCTACCACTCCCCACTGGGTCCTCCCCGTCTGTCTCAGACGCCCAGGAGCTCCCATCTGCTGTGTACTCTGTGTGCTCTAACAACTGTCTTCACCTGACTTGTTCCCGAGGGCCTGTGCATTCGAACCATAGATTGGTGCAAGCCCTAACATCAAAGGGCCAGAGCTGTGTAGACTGGGAGCCTCCATTTCCATCCCCAGGAGCTGAGAAAATGCAAAATAACCCCACATTGAGCAAATGACAAGACCATTATTTTTCACAGTTTGATTATGATTATCTAGCATAGCGCCACTGATTAGTCTGCAGAAGTGTCAGAACACTGGGGAGTGTGGCCCACAGAACAGACTCAGGGGAAGTCTTGCTACTCTAACCTCTTGCTGTTTTGTACCTTGCGAAAGGTACCTGCAGAGTGCTGATTTCTGTTGACTTAGCATCATCTTCATTACCACAATCGCTTTTACTTCATTTTCTTTGTTTAAAGGCTTCAATTCCTTTTAAGATTTATTTTTGTTTCCTGAATATTTTTTTCTGAACTATCTGCTATACCTTCCACAACCAAACTATGTTGAAGTTTTATTTCAATACTATGACAAAAACACGTTTCACACTAAAATATTCACGCATCCACAGTGCACAAGCTTGCAGTTCTAAAGTAGAATGAGGAAAAAAAAGCAAAATTTCTATACAAAGGGCTGGCTTTTCCCTTCTCCCCCCTCCCATCCCCCTTAAAGTTTCTGTATTTTTCTTTCCCCCACTTGGTTTCCAATCCAGGAAAGTTGTGTTATGACTCCAGACAGCAGGTTGGTTTTTTTTTTTTTTTTTTTCTCTCTTTTGTTTCTACAAACGCTGCCTAAGTGAACAGAAGGCCGATGTTATTTTACTTCAACAGACTTCCAAAAAAAGACACTAATTCCCTGAAGCACACATGCTCTTCCGCTCAAATCTAGATTCTGGGCTCAAAAGGAAATCGTACGTATATATTTTATTTGGCTTTCTACAAAAAAGGGGATGTTTGGGGTAAAAATGTGTGTTCACCAAGACCAGCCCCAACTATACAATCTTCTCTGCTTCATTCAACAAAGCCTAAGAGTCCTTCAAAAGGAAGGACAGGGATGCCTGGGGAGCAGATCCTTTTCACAGATACAGGCAGGTGGTAGCTAATCAGAAGTGGTCTAACCCCCTAGGAAACAAAAAAGAACTGAAAACCCGAAAGCAAAACCATTCCAGAACGAGATGGATTTTCACCTGAGTCGCACACAGGCAAAAATTTCAAATCAGAAAGGGGGGAAGAGCCACTGTAAACAATCAGATTTTGTGAAGCTGTCCTGTGATGATCCTACACCCCTAAGCAGTACTTGTAACTTAAAAAAAAGGCAGCTATTTTACATGGACATTGAAACACAACTGAAGTCAAACATTTGTCAACTTGTAAACACTGGAAAGCAAAGTTGGCAGAAAGGTAAAAAAAAAGAAGGAAAAAGAAAAGGAAAGGAAAAGAAATCCGAATACTGCAAATTGAGATCTACCCCCAGAAGCTGCAATTTGGCATTCTTCCTACAAAACAAGAGTCTATGTGGGAATTGAATTCAGCTAGAAAGGGCGACACACTTTGCATACTGAACAAATACAAAGTGAACAGAAATTATAACTTATTTATGAGGTTTTACAGAGTTCAAACTCGACTGAAAGTATAAAAATAAACTTGGACTTTGTTCATTCGGTTAGTCTTAGTGTCTGGAAGTATTTCTCTGAACCTGGTCTGTGCCAGTTGGGCAACGCCAAGTGCGGTCTTCCTGAACCTAGATTTTTTATTTTTCTGAGCTTCCTAGATTCTTAATTTGGGGTCCTTTTGTTTGATTTTTAAATGGTTTCAGGGAATGGAGAGTCCTAGTTTGGCTGTGGGTTTCACCTTTTTGTCTCATTTTCTTACAAGTGAGTGCGCAACAAAGGAACCCTTTCTATAAATCTACAAAAAGGAGATCCCACGTTGATCTGCTTAGTTTTTTTTTTTTAAAGGCAAAAGACACTAGAGGAATGAGATGTGTGTGTGTGTGTGTGTGTGTGTGTGTGTGTGTGTGTGTATGAGATATTGGAGATGCTCTGGTGAAGCTGTTGTGTCACTTTTTATTTTGATCTTTGCTGGTGTCTCGTCACCCATCATGCTTTGCTCTCGTTCTCCTTTGTTTGTGTGGCATCGTTGGGGACCGTCTTGACTTCGGCTGGCGCTGGCTTCGTTTCTGTCTCCTGGCACTCCGGCTTTGCTTCTACAGGACCCTTCCTGCGGAGAATCGGGAAAACAGCACTGAGACCACAGTAACGCACCCTCTGGCCAGTTCCTCAAAGGGGGCTCCAGTTAGAGCACTGGTCTCCAAACTCAGCTGCACGTCAGGATCACCTGGAGTCTCTAAAAATCACTGATGCCTGGGCCGTGTCCCCAGAAATCCTGATTTAATTGGTCTGAATGTGGTGACTTTTAAAAGCACCCAAGTGGTTCTAACTTGCAGCCAAAGTGGAGAGCCACTGAATCAGCGGAAGGGGCCCTTCCGGCCCTAATCTGATGCCAGGGGCTCCAGCTTTACCTGGGGTGGTACAGGTGCAGCCTTTTCCTCACCCTGCATGGCTGCAGCAGCCCAGCTTGGTATAAACCATGTATGTTGGGCTCCCTGGTACTGATTCCAGGGGGCCTTCTGCAAACCACCTGCGCTTGCCTGGCCTCACCCCCACCCCCCTGTGCTCTGCCTTTCCTGGCGGTGCCTCTATGGCTTGCCAGGGCACGGTAAGAAAATGCTCTTTGTTACTGAGGCAGCTTTCCATGGGAGTCTGGTGGGAGGCCAGAGTGGGCTGCCGGGCTGCAGGGGAGCTGAGTGGGGTTGAGTGGGCGGGGCTGTCCTTTTATTTTCTGACCGATTCGGGGCTCCTGGTGAGGATCCCCTTGCTGCTCTTGGGGGCAGCACCTCTGCTTATCTGGGAGCAGCCACAGGAGCCTCTATAAAAACCTCTGTCTGCCTCTGCCTCTATCAGTCCCAAGAGTGAGAATCTGGCTTAAGGACGCACCAGAGCAGACTCAGACCCCAGCCCCAGCTGATGCCCCTGCATTGTGGCCTCACACTGAAGAAACCTGTAAGCTGAAGGACCTGGCCTTGAACCTGGAAGACCCAGCAGTCATTCAGTGCTTGGCAGCTCTGCGTCCTCCCCGTCCCTCAAGGGCAGGAGAAGCAAGGGTGGGTGGGTAGGTGTGTCGGGTGGAGTGTGACGGGGCCTTCTGGACCACACAGATCCTCTCCCCACACGAGCCTCAGGGTCTGCCTCTTTACTTCCCGAATACCCGTGCCATTCTGGTGGGGACTCGGCGTTGCCCTGGATGACACACTGTCTGTGGGCCCCAGGGTCGCCGATCAGGGCACCTTGACCTCCTTAGCTCACTTCCCAAGCTATGCTCATCAGTGGCCCGAATGCAAAGGCTCCTCCAGGGACCACAGACACCACTGCTAGGACGATGAGGATAAAACCTAATTAACGTGGCCTAATTAGTCAGCAGGCGGCTGCCTGCCGGGCCTGCTGCCTGTCCCCGCTCTCTTCCTCGGCCCAGCCCCTGGCTGACAGTCGCCTCCGAGAAGCTCTGGAGTAGGCTGAAGACACATCTAACAGGGAGGACACGGTACAGACGCACACCACCACCACGGGACACCACCCGACGACAATGGACAGAGAGAGGCCGTACTCGGTCTTGGCTGGTGCAGGAGGAACAGAGCCGTCGGCAGTGGAAGGAGCAAGCTCAGGGGCTTGTCCACTGGCCCCAGCCGCGGGAGCAGGAGAGCCCAGGGCTGCAAAAACATCCTTTGCAAGGTCAATATCTGGGGTCTTGAAGTTCCCTTCGTCCATTTTAAAGTCCTCGCCCTGGGCAGGGTTTGTGGTGCTGATGGAGGCCGCCTCGCTCTTCGGGCTGGCGAGGGCCCTGGCCGCCTCGGCCGGGCTCTTCGCGGCGCCGGGCTGGGTGGGCTCAGGGTCCGGACCTTTGGTGCCGGGAGCCTCCTGCTTGGCCTGGGGGGCTTCTGGGGTGGGGGTCGTCGGTGCCACTGCTAGGGGACCGGCTGCCCCGGCTGGGGGGGGGACCGGCTTGCTGGCCGGAGGGGCCTTGGGGGCCTCGCCCGCACTGGCAGGGGCGCTGGGGCTAAGCACACCCCCCTGGTTTGCCAGGACGTTAGAGGACAGGCTGCTGGCGGCGGGGGCTGAGGTCGGGGTGTCGCTCAGGTCAACGAGGGGGGCGACCTTGGGGGCTGAGGCTGGGGGCGGGGAGGTGGCGGCGACGCCGGGCCCCTTGGAAGGGGTGGCCTGGCCGGCGGGCACAGAGTTTGAATCAGGGGTGGCCGTGGCCAGGGGGGCGATACTGGAGGTGAGGGTGGTGGTCTCACTGGTGGGGCTGTTCTGAGCAGTGGCAAAGGTTTCGGTGATAGTGTCAGAGTTAGCGGTGACGGTGGTGACAGAAGGCAGCATGTCCTCCACAGTGGCTGTGGTGTCAGCAGGTAGCCTGTGGGGAGGACAGGAAGTAGAAGAGATAGACGATGAAGCTGAGACGGACAGAGAAGCCGGGAAGGGCGGAGGCCAAGGCGGGGGCCGGGGGCTGGCATGCAGGGACGCACAGGCATGGACACAGGCCCACAGAGAGAGGAGGACGCGAGAGGAAGCACACGCCCAGGCGGGCAGAAGAGGACACAGGAGACAACAGAGAACTCGGCAGTCTAACAGGGCCTGTAGCCTTCCTCCCTGCTGACTCCCCTCCCGATCTGCACGGGGCTCCCTTCCCTACAGTCCTGGCGGCCCTTTCGGACCCCTGCCTGCATCTCGACTCAGGGAGAGGCCAGCTGGAGCTCAGCGTCCACCACCGCAGGCATCATACATAGGTCCCTGGGGAATTGGGCCCACCTGCCCCGGAGACGAAGAGGGTTCCGCGTGATCCCTCAGGGCTGTGGGTGGTCCAGAGATTTTGTGCTTCCATTCAACTCCATTTCCTTCAAACCCACAGGACCCACGATACCCACGTGGTCATTACCATCACAGCGGGATGTGGCTTCTGACCGAGGGTCCCCAAGGCTTCTGAGACCAGGAGAACTAGGGAGCTTTTACCAGGGCCCGAGCTTCCCTTGCCCTTCTAGGAAGAAGGCAGAAAACCCTAGAATTCTTGGAAACCCTAAACAGAATCTGCTAAGCTCAGCCTCTCTCAATGAAGTTTTGTCTCTGTAAGCCATTTCCAGAATGTGTGTGTGACCTGGGCACAGAGTCTAGGGATCCCATGTATGCATGGAGCCTTTAAGGCATCCACAGCCACCCAGGTAGAATCAAGAATGCCTCCTCTCTAGGGAGAGAGTGGGGTCAGGCGTTCCTGGCCCAGCACTCCAGAATCCTGGCCTGCCATGCTCGGCGGGGGGCCGTGGGTGGGAAGCATGGAGCTGTGCGTAGGGTGATGTGGTGGCTGTGAGACTCTGCCGAGGAGGTGGCAGCCCGACCCGCCCACGTACTCGGGCTCCGTCAGTGGCGTGGTCTCGTTGGGCTCTGTGTGTTTCCCTCCGTCGTGGTTTGGGGTCCGCTCCTCCTCAGTTCGCACCTCCACGATGGGCTCCTTGGACTCATCTTTCCTGTGGAGACAGCTCTGCTGGTTCCATCCCAGGGAGTTGGGGGATGCAGGGGGCTCCCAGGGAAGCCAGCTACAGCTCAGGAACCTGCGCCTCGCTCGAGGCTGGGGGCGGGGGTTGGGATCCAGAACCAGAGTCAAGTGCGGCATCTCAGCCCCCGCTCTTGCTAGCTGTGTGACCTGCTCACTCATACCTCTGTTTCCTCACCTGGAAAATGGGGCAAATAACAGTTTCTACCTTGCCTAGACGTTATGAACATTAACTGAGTTATGGATATAAAGTGCTTAGCACAGTGCCTGGCACAGTCCAGTGCTCAAGTCATCTATATTTGTATACACGTAAGTACGTACACATATGTGTATATGTATACGTAAGTACGAACACGGGTAAGTATATGATGTATATATAAGTATACGTGTACGTATGTGTAAATATGTGTAAGTATCGATGTATGTATAAGTGTATACGTATATGTAAGTACATACATGTATAAGTATAGCTATATGTATATGTAAGTAAAACACGTATACGTATGTGTATATGCATGTACCTACATGTATAAGTATATGATGTATGTGTGTGTATATACAGTGCCTGGCATGGGGTGGTGCTAACAACTTATTTCCTTGCTCCGTCCCTTCTCGCCTTGCTCCACCTCAGCCCCACCCAGTGACAGTCTGTGAAGGTTCCTGCTATTTGGCTCAGGATCTGTTTCTCCAGAGATGCTGGAGCACATCCTGCAGGAGGATGCTGGATCGTCCTCCAGGAGGACAGGTATTTTCATCTGCTTTGTTCACTGCTGTCCCCTAACACCTGGGGATGGTGCCGTGCCCGTAGCGGCTGCGCCATAAATATTTGTTGAATGATGGATGCGTGAACGGCAGCAAGGCAAGTGTGTCTCCCAAATGCTGACCCCTCCATGGTAGTTCCCCTTCAGGCTTAGCTCTGACAACTCCCCTCATTTTGAGCTATGGAGGGATTTCAAACATCTATGCGATTCTAGATGTGGGGTTGGGTCCAGCTCTCTGCTTTTTAAACAGGTACCCCTGAAGACCATGCTTTGAGAGGCAGTTCTCTAATGTTCTGCTCTCCTCGGGGTTTCCAGTGGGGAAGCTAAGGTGGCTCCCTTGCTGGGCCCCAGGCCGGGGCAGAATCTAGCGCGCCGCAGCAGCGGGCGGGTCTGCACTCACGAGAAGGCGGCTTTGCCCTCCTCCATGTCCTTGCCCTTGGCTCCAGGCCCGGCTTTTCCGCACAGGTTGACGGCGATGCACATGAGCAGGCCACACTTGTTCAGGAAGTAGCAGGTGACGTCCACGGCCACCAGGAGCAGGACGAAGGTGACGACGAGGATGCCCACGATGGCGCCCGTGCTCAGGCCTGAGGTGGGGCTGCCGTTGGCTTGGGGGGGAGGGAGAGAGGGATGGTGTTGGTTAGTACACTGAGATGCAGACCTGGACCTGCCGAGCAACAGCCCTGGGGGTGGAGTACAGCTCACAGGACGGCTGTGGCATCTGTGTTCAGAGTGACACGGTCCCTGGGGCCTTTCTACCCCCAAGTGTTGAGACAACAGGATCTCTTTCTATCTTCAGGAGGGAGGGATGGCAGCCTCCTTTCACAGACCAGGGGACAAGGGCACAAGGCACCCACAAGTCAGGAGGAGACTGGGCAATGTGTCTCCATCCCTGCTCTCAACCCACACTCAGCTGGTCTCCCTGTGAGCCCTGGGAGCTGCCAGGGACAGGGTCCCAGATGGGGCGACAGAGGGTTCCCAGGCTTCCTTTGGGCTTGTGGTGACGTCAGGCACAAGATGCCCCGTGCACCTCCGTGCTTCCTTCCCCCTCTTTAGGCGCCGCTCCGGAGGATCCCGACTTTGGACCATATCCTTCTTCATTGCAGCAGGAAGACGAATGAAGCTCACTTACTCTGGAGATACGGGGGCCTCGCTAGGCCCAGAGGGCAAGGTGGAAGGTCTGGGAATACTCACCATCTGGGAGCCAGGCACGCTTGGATCAGATTTCAGGAAACCCAGCCGACTCACCCAGAGATGCACCCACCCACGACAGGCTCACTCACACAGGACACGTGCCCACCACAGACGGACACACATTCTCACCTTTGAGCAGCACCCAGCATCCCCGCTCTAGCTGGACCCACTTGAATGAGTCAACCTCTGTGTCTTACTCCCTGGTGTCCATCCAGAATCCCCTGGGGGCCCTGGGCTACTGATGGTATCACAGGAGGACCCCAGGCTCGGCTGGGGTCCTTGGTGCTAGGTGCCTGCGGTGGACCCCTGACCACTTGGTGATTCCCACCAGCATCTGGGATGCGGAAGGCTGTGCTGGGGGAAGCAAGGACCCATGCGGAGCTCTGTGGAAGCCAGTGTGGAAACCATGACCCCAGGTTGAAAAGTGGGTACCCTGCTTCATTTTTCTTCTTCTGGGAGGACAGGGTTCCAGAAGAGGCAGCCCCATCGTACCACCAGACCTTGTCTGAAGCTTCCTGTGTCCTCCGGGCCCACTTGGGCCACCCAGGCCTGTTGACTGGAGGCAGGAACTGTGGCCAACACAACCTGGGTCTCACTGGGCCTTTGCTGAGTCTGGGCCAGGCCCAGGGGCCTCTGGCCACATCACGTGCCAAATAATCGAAAGAACAGGTAACCCAAGGTGACACAGATGGGCCACACACTCTGTCTCCATGTGGTCTGTGCTCCTGGGAGGCCCTCTGTTGTGTCCCAGGGGCCCTGCTCAGGCGTGGCGGGGCTCCTTCAACTGCTGTCCTATTCTGATGGCCCTGATTTCTAACTTCGATGCAGGGTATAGGCCACTGGCCAGCACATAAGAGACGACCACTCACAACCTAATTCCTGGCACCCAGGGCTCAGCTGAGCCTGCGCAGGAGGAGCCTCCTAGGATCTTGAATATTTTTGGCTCCTTGGGACCTTGTTTTTGCTTCCCAGCCCCTCCTCAGGCTCCCCCACTGGTCCCTTTCAACCCCACACTGAAGACACAGCCTGTTCCCCAGGAAGACCTGAGTCTGGCAACGGGCTCCATGCTCAGAGGACCCAGCTCTGGCCACTCTGTCTCTGGGCTTTGGCAGCAGGAAACCGGCCACAGGTCCCTGCGGTCAGCTAGAGCCGGTCATCTCCCTAGTAGCACACCGTCCACTCTGCTTCCCCGTGGTGCTCACACATCCACACACAAAAGCAAAGAAAGACATGCAGGCCTTCCTTGTCTTCAGAATACCAAAGCTGCTTCCCTGAACAGGGAAGAAATACGGCCTTGGGCTTCCTTCCCATCCCATGACTCAGGGCTGGAGGCCACCTGACACCCATACCCAATAGGTGTTAAGTGTCTCCTTCCTGCAGAAGGAGCCTAAGGTACTTTTGTGGGGAAAGAATGTCTGTATTTTTGGACTCAAAGGCACTAACACCATGTTTTGAGGTTTACACATAAATATGGTTTTAGGGAACTAGTCAGGTCTCTAAGGAAGAAAAACAAGCCACTGCAAAGCTGCTCCATGTGGGAGAAGCAGCCATTATCCACCTGTGCTCTGGCCTCAGCAGACCCATCAGAGGGCTGCACTGCTCTGAAGGCCAAGGCCAACACCTCCAAGGGCCAGGAGGGCAACGAGACTGATATAAAACAGAAGGTAGGGCAATGGTCTTCTCTCTCATTTGATATAAAATTCAAATTCTTGCCCTTGGTCTAAAAGGTGCTACACGTGCTGTGGACTCTCCCACTCCTCTGTCCATCATAACTCAGGGCACTGAGGCCTGCCTCCCATCCCTGTGCTCTAGCCGGGAGGGACTCCATTCTATCTGCTCACCACACCCAACCCGTTCCTGTCATAGTACCTGGCTGATGCCTTGCCTGGAACCCTCCAGCCCCGTCACCCTGTGGTGGCTCTTTGTTTTCCTTCAGGTTCAGCTCAAATGTCACCTTCTTGCAGAGGTTCCCCCCTCCCCTGCCCCGATCTCTTATCTACTCAGGCACGTCTACCCAGTACCTACCACATTACCCTGTTTTATTCTCTTCTTACTACTACCTGCCATTTTCTGTTCATTGACATGCTTTTTATCTGGCTGCCCCGCCCTCTAGAATATCCTGGCAGGTACCCTGTCTGTCTCTTGTCTCCCCAGCATCTAGGACAACCCAACTTATAAGAAATGTTCAAAGGATATTTGTTGAACAAAGGAACAGTATTTAGCCTTGGAGATGAGAACACTGTCTCCAAATACTTAAACGTGTGTCATGAGAAGGAAGTAGTCTTATTCAGTGTCCCTAGTGGATGGCAACTATGGGGTTAGGAGGCAAACCTGAGCTCACATGAGACAGGACTAACACACAAAGAGCTATTTAAGTGTGGTGTGAGCTGCCTTGGAAGAGTTCCCTGTTGCCAGAGGCGTTCAAGCAGAGGCTGGAAAATCCCTTGGCCGGGATACCGTAATGCTCTGGATGAGGTTCCTGCACTGGGCAGAGCCTAGGATAGAAGATGTCTTCAGGTCCTCTTCAACTCTAAGAGCCTGTCATTGCATGTTAGATGTCCTACAGTCCCCAGCACAGGGTACAGATTCCCTAACGTCCATGTCCTCCACAGTGTGTACCGAGCAGGACCTTTTCCTGCAAGACAGTTGGTAGGTCCCATCTTTATTCATTGATTCTTATGATTTTATCTTTAGTTGAAAAATAAATACCTTTTAGCATAATGTTTCTCCACCTGCAGCAGAATTCCTGGGGTGCTTTGTTAAGCATTCAGATTCTGGGGTTTCCCCATTCTATCAAGTCAGAATCTCTGGGGGTGAGGCTCAGAATTTGATGGAGCACCCCAGTGATTCTTATGCACCCCAGACTTTGAGGACCACTGTTTCTAAGTTTTCTGCCTACATTACAATGAATAACAGCTGTTCCTATGACTCCCCACCCAAGGATGAGCTGTGCAGTCCAACCTGGTGGCCCTGACCTAACTGATGTACTTGATGGGTGGAGAGAGAGCAAAGACTTATCCCCAAGGGACCACCCAGTTCACCATGAAGAGTCTAGACTTCCAGAGGAAGCGAGGTACCCCTCAAGCTGGAGAAAGGATGTGTGAAGCTTTTACAAAAAACTGTAAATAAAGGGAACACCGGATGCACATGAAAGGGTATCCAAGTCAAGCCAACAGTCATTACCTCTTGGTGACTGTTACAGAATTGTTTAGTCCAGGAAACTAGAAGGACAAAGGTTATCTCCTGCATCCTGCTTAACATTTTACAAAAGGAAAAGAAAACAACTTTGGGGTCTATCTTTGCATGACCTTCCCCTGACCTCTCCTGGCTACCCCACCTGCACACCTGCATACATAGAGTGCTTCTTGGGAGCAGTTCCTCCACAACCTCTGGGCTTAGCGCTGTGCTGAACGGTAGGGCTATGAAGCTGGGGCTGCCCATCCTCTGTGGTTCCTGGTCTGGGAGGTGTTGGCACTGAACACCTGGCTTGCCCAAGACTGAGACCGACAAGTGCCTATGCTCATAAATGCCTCAAAATGGGAAGACATCTCCCACCTTGCAGTTGAGGGGGCCCAAGTCACTGTGTCACGGGACATCAGTGCAGAAGTGCCCCCTCCAGCCTCCGACTCTCGGAACCATTAAGCTGAGGTTCTGGTTCACTCGTCTGCTTGTTCCTGCTGAATAGACGGCTGGTCTTGGGGCTTTCAGGAGGCATCCAACTAAGTGTGATTATAAACAGAATAGGGCTTGCCAATGAGACCCTTCTCTTAGATTCTCTCTGTCACCACGTCACTCTGAGAAGCCTCTGATAGGAAGTCGTGAAGGGAGCCGTGCAATCGGGAGAACTTGCAACAGAGTTGTGGTTCTGGTGGCCCAGAGTGTGCCCCTGATCCCAAGGTGACCACCTTCTGGCTCTGCAAAGGCACTTTCCCCTCGCCCTGTCTGCTGGGGAAAGTCCAAGGAGGCGGTGACCCACAGCAGCTCTTAGGAGAGCTGAGAAAACTGCGTCACTCCTCATGAGGAAGGGAAAGCGATTCCTTTGGCTAGAACTCCACTCAGCAAGCTACGAGTCTGGGGTCCAATTTAAAGGGCTCTCTGGGGCAATCAGAGTAATCCAGGTACCTGTGAGGTGGAGGCAAAGGGATTTTGGCACTTTGTAGGATACACAACTATCAAATAAAATCCAAACACGCTGGTGAGTTCACATGAACTGTTATTTCCTTTAATAATGCAAAGGTGTAAACTTCATCAAGGCCTCGCTGATTATCTACACAAGAATGTTAGCATTCTTATTAGTAGAAAAGCGTCATCCAAACCTGCCGTATAAATATTCCAAAAAAGAAGCAGAGAAGCCCTGTGGCGTGTCGAGAGTGGTGGGCAGCACTGAGACAGGGTGCGGGGGCAGGGCGGCTGAGCGGGGCAGCGAGCGTGCCCTCCTTCAGGGCCTGTCTTAGGGGTTCCCGGCGGGGCTGAGGGTTGCAGCCACCATGAGAGAACTCAGTGGCCAGTGGGGGCGGGCATGCCTCAATGCTGTCTCCCGAAGGGCATCCCTTACAAACCACGGGCCTATCCGAATGGGGCCAATGCAATGACCCCAAAGTTGCTTCAGCTGAGGCCTGCCTGGCCCAGAATGAGCTGAGGGGACAGGGTCATGGATGTCAGGCCTCCCCACACTCTGGGCCAGATCTTCAGAAACACAGACATAGGCCCTTGCCTATGGCACTGGGACCAGGGTGGGGCAGACCTCTGAGGTGGGCCCTCCTGGGTGAATATGCAACTTCTGCCGAAGATGATACCAAGAGCCTGCCGGGAGTCAGGGGACAGTGATGGGTGACCTGCGTGAGGACCATCTCTCCCTCCTTTGCCTTCCTAATGGCCCTGGGATTCTATGCCGGGCCCGGAGGCACCATGGGCCTCTTCTTGATACTCTGTCTTGTGCCTAAGCATCGTGTCTGCTCCTGCTGCCATGGTGGGACGGGAGATCGGGGATCCCGGCGGAGAGGTTCATGGCGGGGCTGGAGGCCAATGGGACTAGGGCGAGAGGCGCTGCCTGGCTGAGCTGGTGGGTAGCCTGTGGCCTCTGGTGTGTGTACCTGACCCTCTAAACTGCCAGTGCTGGGGACACGGGCCTGTGCCCACTGACACGGGCAGCTCTGCCCTGCAGACCACAGGATCATTTGGATTCCCAAAGAGAAAGGCTCGTCTTTGAACATTAAAAACTAACAACAGAACCAAAAAGTAAAGAAACCAAAATGAACACAAATCAAACTTCTGTGGAGATGCTCAGAGATGAGATATGTGGAATGATATGTGACCACAACGGAGGGGGCAGTTTTTATTCAAGAGAAGGTACCCCCGAGCTCAGACACTGACGCCACTGAGCAGGATTCGCCCGAGTCTCTACGGGGAACTTTAACAAACACACCTCACCTCCTCTCCTGGGCGTGTCGGGGGGTACCCCCAACAGCAGAGGGGCAGCTGGCTTCCACCAGAATTTTTAAAATGTCATTGAAGCCACTGGCCGACAGGGGGTCGGGGCACTCGGGCAGTATGACAGGCTGGCTGGGTTCCAACGTATGGGCACTCCGGGCTGGCCCTGCCTTGCGCTCTACTGAGCACGTGTAGGGAGGGGGCGCGACTCGTGCCAGGCTCACAGCGGATGCTTCCAACCTGGGGGACTGATGCTTACGCGATAACGTGGGTCACCGTTGGGCCACATCTGCCAAGACACGAGGTCTGTGGCTGATCTGTAGCCATGCAGCCGGTATCACCCTGACTGGGAGACATGCACCTTCCAGAGCCCGTAGGTGCTGGGCACATCCTAGGTTGGCCCTGTTCACAGAGCCAGCGTCGGGTTCTGGTTATACTACCAGGACCAAAGCGCCTCCCAGGATGTTGGATCAGCCCCAGAAAATACTCAACAAATCCGAGTTCTTCCGCTGCATGGGCAACAGGGTGACTTACTTTGCCCATCATGCCAGCAAAATGCTCCGGTGAATAGCAGTGGACTTACCAGGGGCACTGAAATGCAAGCGAAGCCAGCTACTTATTGAAGGACAGCAGAGGAGCACAGGGTTACAACGGGGACACGGGGTGATTTCAATATCTGAGGCAAGCTTTAGAGAGTGCTTAGAAATCCTTCTCTGCTACATCATTTTCAGGTAAGAACCAAAAATGCAACCAGTAGCAGATGTGAAGAAACTTTTCTGTAAGCCTAGTGTAATGGTTTCTGTTGGTTTTTTTTTTTCATATATATATAGAGAGAGTTTAAAGTGAAGACCTCCCAAACATTTTTATACTGCTGTGAAAAAGGGGGCAAACTCCTTATGAAGTGGCACAAAAGTATCTGTGAAGGGTAGTAAGTCTGGAGGTCCAGCTTTTTCCAATTGCCAAACCTTCCTCTTCCACAGAGAGCGTGGTGCTGTGGTCAAGACAGTCCTGACAGGTTCTTCCAAAGGGGACACTGGTCATCCTCATAGGAACTGGGCTTTTAGGCAAACTTAGTGTTTTGGCATTCAAGTTCCTAACAGAGCAAGAGAAGAGTCACTGCAGAGAAAAGCAATGAGACAAAGGTGGGGGACGTGGTGGAGCCTCCCAAGGTTGCTGCAGGTGCCAAGCAATGGGTCCCCAGAGAGAATGTGGTTGTTTAAAAACAAATGTGGCCGTGGGGATGTCCCAGTGACGTCCAAGGTGATATGTGTGACGACAGACACAGGCAGGGCAGGGGGAAGGAGGAAAGAGAAGGAAGAGACAGAAACAGAGAAAAAAAAATAGATAAAAAGAAAAAAAAATAGGTCAAATATAGAAAATGCAGGAATCAAAGGTTAATTCAACTTTGTAAATTAAACTGACAAAGGTTAGAGAAGAGTTCAGTGCCGCGTTATCACCATAAGGGCAGTTCCGAAGCTCAGCAAGGCCAGAAGCAGCACAGCGGGGTGAATTCAGGGGTTAGGGGTCAGCGAGCAAATGAAATTAAAGTGAGAGAACAGAAGCCTCCACAGGCAAATACAAGAGTCTGATTAGGAAAGTGTTACCTTTGATAAGGGGAGGTCTCTAAGATGCAGTCAGGCGTCTCCCCACAGCCTTCTAGCCTCTAGAGCGTTTTACACGTTGGGGGAGAGCTGCATCTGATCACTGCAGTATGTGCAGCAAACTGTATGCAAGGATGGGGGCCACCTTTTCAGCAATACATTGGACTCTTCTTCCTATTGTACAATCCCCCCACCCACAGTGCTCTTAAAGAGAATCTAGTTCTACACCTCTCACCTCCACCACCCACTGACCACAGAATTCCACCGTGAACATACATCTCGTAATTCAGAGGTTTTATTCGCAGGTCCCAGAGAAGTCCAACCAAGAAACCTCCTTCTAAAATCTATGCAGTAGAGCCCGAAGCCCTCTTGGGGAGGTGAGTGGCCCCTCCAACCCTCCCCTTTAACTGGGAGCCTGGGAGATTAGCCAGAAGGACTCTGACAACTCCGGTGGGCAGGACTCGGGGGACGGGTCTTCCCAGAATTTCTGTATCTGACACACAGTGGCCCCAACTTCTCCAACCCCAGAAGCTGATGCCGCTGGCAGTACCCAGCCTGGGAACGCAGTGTGTTGGAATCACCACCTACGAAGTCTCACCCGAGGAAATAGATACCAGTAGAAATCTGTCTCACTGCAAAAGAATCACTCAAGGCTTCTCACTCCCCCATCACCTAAGTGCCCCATAAAAGCCGAGCAGATCTGGACACTCCCACCAGACTGTCAATTTCAGGGAAAAACTGACCCAAGAACGCAGAGAAAGAGGGGGCAGACAATAGGGAGGGCCACCTCTATTTGGACAGGCTATGAGGAGAGCAGTGAGGAGAACACTGTTTACAGCCACAACCAGATGCCTTGGCTTCATCACTGACCACGTGACCAGTGCCTGCAGAGAGACACCCATCTTAGCCTATGCTAAGGGGCCTCCCTGTCAGTGCAGAGGGGAGGACCACAGACACTTCTCATCTATGGCCGCCGACTCCCTGGGGGCCCGCACACATCTATCAGACACACACACACTCATGCACAGCCAACCATCAGGAAGCACACACTGATCTTACTTTGTTGCTGCTCGACCAACGCACTTCCACACACACAGCCCTGTGTCACGGTAGCCCATGTCCTTGCTGGCCTCTCTCCCTCTGGAAAGAGCAATAGTGATCACTGAGCTGAGAGCTGGGGGCAAGCACTCTAGACAGGACAGGCACAATGGAAGCCAGACGAAGGCCACTGGGAGGTTGGAGCATCTTCCTACCATACTTGGACACTGCAGAGCGTTTACGGGGACCCCTCCACCAGGCTGCAACTGTATGTTCTATGCCCACCTCTCCTGCCTGTGGTTGGCATATGGCTGCTCTGGAAAAGCAGAGAGGGACGATGAAGATCTCTTTCTGCTCCGAGGAATGAGGTCATTGAGGAGACTGGCCATCAGCAGCAAGGCAGCTGGGCCAGAAAGCAGAACTCTCACTTTATTCCCACACTTGAGTTGGTCCTGGATCCCTAGAGACAGATCTGCATCTCCTGGGAGAGCTGCTCCCATCCCGGCCTCTAGCAGACTGGACTGCCTTTCATGGATGGGGGTTTCCAGCGTCTACTTTCTCCACTTGTTCTGTTTCAAGTGGCTCAATTTAATCTTTGTTTCAATTGAGAGGCCCTTGGCAGAGAGGATTTTTAACTAACTAACTGGGCACCATATATTCCTTCTCTTGGGGTTCCCACAGAGAAGAGATTTGGACCACAGTTGTGCAGGTAAGCAAGCATCAGATAGAAAGTGCTTAAAAACTGTTACGTGGTCCTTGTATGAAATGGTAGATAGCAGATAAGGTCTCGAAAAAGGATCCTTCCTCCACCAGCATCCAAAGCTTGGCTGGAGCTGGGGTCTTTCCCATCTGAGGGGTCCCACGGACTGGCTTATCATCAGTCCTCCAAGGCTGAATGACACAGGACCTGCACTCAGGAGGCTTGGCCAAGCCTTCCTGGGGGTCCAGTCCATCTCAACCTACTGCACAGCTAGGTACAAAGCAAAACTAAGCTTTGCATGGGCAACCGATCATGAGGATGGCTGTAAGCAAGCGAGTTGTCAGGGGCTGTTCAGGCACATTAGGAGGTGCGGCACTTGTGCATTAATTCAAAGCAGGAAACTCACAGAAAGCAAAGCCGTCATACCTGGGATGGCTGTGGGCTGGGCCGAGGTCCTGAACACAAAGTGAGCTGCTTTGGACTTTCCCTGCTGGTTCTCAGCCACCACATAGACCTCGTACTCGGCATTCCAGTCCAGGGACTTGAGCATGACGTGGTCACTGCCAGATGGGAGCCTGATCTCTGGTTTCCATTCGGAGGAGAGCTTCTGGGAGAAATCGGCAAGAAAGATACAAGACACCAGAAAGCTTTAGATGAGATAGCTGCTAAGACCAGCTAACAGAAGAAACATAAGGGAGTCAGTAACGATTGGTGCATGCAAAACAGAAATAAAAACCAAAGATAGGACGTGGGCTTTATTCTTAACCAGCCTGAAAAACCCAAAGGTAAATGATCACGCAGGTCAGGAGGTCAACCTTGCATGCCTGCAAATACAAACAGTGGCAGACTGCCAGTGTGGCATGGGGCCAACTCTTCAATGTTCTGTGCATCACCTTGAGAGCATGCAGGGACCCAAGCTACACTCTGGAATGCTGGCCCATGGCCTAAGGACGACCTAGAAGAGTAATCCAACAACTGTGTTTCTTGTCCTGTTTCAGAATGTTGGTCACACTCAGGTGTGTGACTCACCTCCCTGACATGGGACCACTGCACAGATTCTACTTTTATTAAAAATAAAAACTATCATTTATGGAGCACCCACTACGTGCCAGGCATTGGACTAAAGGCTTTCTGCACATTTTCTCACTGCATCCCTACAACAAGCCTGCCAGCGCTTTTGCCCGGCCCTTACTAAAGCTGATGATGGGGAAGGGAGGGAGAGGTCAGGTGACTTCCCCAAGCCACATGGGCAGTCGAGCTGTGGCCAAGAGCCTCTGTGCCCAAAGCCTTTCATAGAAGGGAGCTCAACACACATCTACTGCACTGAACTGGATTGTCCTGTTCCATGCAGTGTGACCTGGTCTCTGAGACTGGGGCTGGAGGTGTCACAGGTGTGAATTCTTCTGTCAGGTCCAGGGCTGAGGTGCCCAGAGTGCCTACAAGGTACACTAAGCTCAGCAGAGCACTGCCCAGGGCATGATTTCAGGCACGAAGCTGGAGTTATCGGTGCCCCTCTTTTCTCAAATGTTCTTTCCAGTTCTATCCTACACGTTTGCCAGTGAGTTTGTTCTGGGTGGGAGCCGTTGACACATGTCTACTGGATGATGGGCTGCTCCCCGGAAGAGCAGAACATACAAGCAGTGTCACCTGGAAGGTGGTCTAGCCCGTGGCTGAGGCTGGAGGAAGAGTTACGTTACAGGAAAGCCAGCCGTCTTCCCAGAAAAATGCTTGGCACCAGCCAAAGAGATACCTTTAGGAATGGGATATGACCCATATGTCATGGCCATGACCAGGGTGGGGAAATGGTGGAAGGGGGGTGCTCATGTCCTCAGCGTCTAACTGGAAGCCAGGCTATGGCTCTAAGTTGGCTCCTGAGCGTGTCAGCATGTGCCCCATTTTCATTTAAAATGAAGAAATTCAGCTCTTTTTGTCCTCTTTCTATGCAAGGCTTCTTTCCTTGGCACACATCATTACAAAAGAGAGAGCCAGAATATAAAGCAAACATTACGTTACGTAATACATAGTAATAATACATAATAATAGTAATGCTCAGCAAATATTAGGATTTTGAGGTGGAAGAGAGAGGACAGTTAAGGTTGTCGAGGTCTAACATATCCCAGTGTTTTGCCCCAGTTGTCTTTGTAATGCAGGCCTGCCTGGCACAGCTGGGACGGCTCTGCTGGAACACTGACACCTGATGTGGCCTCATAAGGGAGATACTTCCAGCCCCAGCCTGCATCATACCAGTGATTATCACAGTTACCATGTACAGAGTTTTCCAAGTATCAGGCACATTTCAGGTTCTTTGCTTATGTTATAACTAATCTTTACAACAGCTCGATAGGCTCTCCCCATTTTATTGATGGAGAGATGGAGATTATGGAAGACTGGGTGACCTATTCAGGTCCCACGCTGCTAAATGGTAAAGCTGGAATTGGGTCCCATGTCTGTTGGGCCACATCAGCATAACAACACATAATAACATCCTCCCCCCACACTGCCCACTTCCAGTGGGCTCCATGGGACCACCTGCCCAGTCCCTGCATCCTACTCCATAGCAAGGAAACCACAGGGACCTCTCAGATGGTGGTGCCTCTGGGCTGGGCCTTAGGAAAGTCAACTGAGGCTCCTCCTCCAACATCAGGCTCACACCTGACTACACAGTTAAGGAGGAGGGGGCTAAGTGGACTGACAGGCTGCCCAGTGGCTGAGACGTGTGCCCGGGAGGGCTCTGTGCTGTACGGACTCTCTGTAGACCTAACTGGGTTAGGGCTCCCACGGCACTTCAAGCAGGGCTGATCAAAAGGCAGAGAGGGAGTAAGTCAAATTTCCTGGGAAAAGCCTATTTTGGGGGCTATCTGAACAAAGAAAACTCCTCTCAAGTTCATTATTTTCTACGGGCAAGAAATCCTAGCAAGAGGCTATTTCCAATGCTCAGATGTTGCCTCTAAACCTCTGAGCAATTGGTTGTGGAAGGCAATGGTCAAGGGTCATTCTAAAACCAAAAAAACCCCCAAAAAACACAATGGGGTGATTTTCAGTTTGGGGGTCGGGGATGACAGGTGGAATGTCAGAAATCTTAGATGGGTGGTGGGCAAACCCAGAAGAAAAGGCTTAAGGCCAGGCTCACTGGTAGCCGGACAGCAGGGTGACAAGAGCTCAGGTGGGCTGCACGAGCACTGGGGGTGGGGTGAGGGAAGGAGCTGCTTTAGGACCTGAGGCAGCCCAGGCCGGGGGCTAAGGACACCGTCTCTTCAGGCACACAGACCTGGATTCAAACCGTGGCTGCCTGGCTGTATGAGTCATGCGGTCACTGACTGCATAAGCCTCACTTACTTCCTCTGTAAAGTGGGGATAATCATTAAGACCAACTTCGTAGGGTTCTTGGGGAGAAGAAAGTGCATGTGATCATGGGCCTGCATGCCTGGCCTATGATACACACTTTATCCAAGTGTGATTATCAGATATCAGTATGTTATTTGCAAAAAGTACTGGGTGATGGTAGGATAACTTTGTAGAAAAATGTAGGAAGCAGAAAAATCAGTCATGGTATGGATTTGTCATCACCAAAATCATTTTAGAGGTTTTAAAATGGTCTCTGTGTTTATCCATGTTATACGTAGCACAGAGGACCATATTCAATATCCTATGATAAACCATAATGGAAAAGAATATTAGAAAAAGAATGTACATATATGTATACTGCAGTCACTTTGCTGTACAGAAGTAATTAACACAACGTTGTAAATCAACTGTATTTCAATTAAAAAATATAAAATAGGGGACTGAAAAAAAAATGGTTTCAGCGTAGACATGACCTAAAGGCTGCAAGTCAATCTTGGAATGTAAAACCCTAACCTGGACCCAGGAGCCACCTGCCAGGCACAGAGGCCGCCCCTGCCCCCCTGGGCTTTGCACGCTGTTGCTCCAAGAAGGCAGGTGTCAGGGTTGCGGGGTGGTATGAAGCCTGGGAAGGAGGCCACTCACCGCTCGGTACTTGACCAGGTAGTGTCGGATCGGGGAGCCGCCGTCATCCTGCTTGATCAGGTTCACCTTAATAGAGTTTCCATCCTCTCCCATCTGCCCTTCGAGCTTAGGTGCACTGGGTTCCCCTGAAACAGCCACGTAATTCACATGACATTTTCATCCACAAAATGAAAATCCAATCCATCAGAATGGGAGGTAGTGATGGGCTGGGGCTGGCCTCTTGCTTTCTCAGCAATTCAAATAGTTAAAAAGCAATACATATAAAACTCTGAATTCCAGTTGGATGCCTCAGACTTAGCCCAAACTGAGAATGCCTTTTGGGAATGTTCTGGGAAACCGCCCTCCCTACTAGCATAGTTCTTTTACCATTTTAGAGAGAAGTGTTTTTTTTTTTTTTTTTTCTGTCACGTGCTTGTATGTTCTTTTAGCTGCTCTTATAACTGCAGATTTAACTTTTATGAACCTGGTACATTTTGAGGAACAGCCTGAAATATGGGAAAATGTAAGCATTTAAGGAGAAAACTTACACCCATCAAATAATTTTTCAAAGCAGCCCAGTTATTTTTCCCTGGATATACGATTCATCCCAGCGGTCTAATCCCTAACTGGGGTGGAATGATGCTGCATTCTTGTGACCATCTTTGCATGAATTAAATTTTATTACTTAGATTCATTAAAAAAAATAACGAGTTTCCAGTTGTGATTAAGTAAAGCACGGGTTGCTGTAGGCAAATTTCTTGTAAGTATACTGCATTTGTGGCTCAACAGCCTGAGTGATAATCCTTGGTACCTTGTATTAATGGAACGATCATTAAAGTCTTTTTATTTGTGAGAAGAGCGAGGGAAATATGTCTTTAGCATTTCTCAGCAGAAAAAAGTCAATGTTTCTCTCTCTTCCTTGCAGTAGAACTCTGAATCCAAGGTCGACAAGAAAGATGAACTTGTATGTGACAAACTACCAGGGCTGGGATGGTTCTTCAGGAAGATGCCGATTTACTTTAAGAGAAACTATTTCATTAGTATATGTTGAAAGCAATGAGATGAGAGAACATCTGTTATAAAAAGTTAAAATGAAGATTTAAAACACTTGGGAACCCTGTACTTCCTGTGGAAAGCATCTCTGTATCTATATCATGACCTCAGGCAGAAAATTTGGAGAGCCTATAAAACAGTACCTTCTGGGTGGGTGGTCCTCGCTTGTTCTCTGGAAGATAGAATCACAGACATGGGATAGGAGAGCCAGGGGAGGCTTGTCACCTGGCTTTGGGCCTCATCACCTACCGTGTACCTTTGGTAATTTAATGAGAAGGCTGCTGGTAAGGTCAGTCCAGCCCACCGTCCTCACTCAGCTACTCTGAGAACCTACAGTGGCCGAGTGTCCTACTTTTCCCTTTGAGACAAGGAGGAACCAGAGACAAAGCTAACGAGAGCCCTGCTACTCGGCCTGGGTCGGCAGCACACACACCACCTGCAAGCTCAATTAACAGGATCGCAAGGCGATCTTGGTGCACACGTACTAGTCACGGGGACACATAAAAGCAACAACAGGGAGGCTGTGTAATCTTAATGTCTGAGGGATAAAGTATTTAGGAAAATTTGTGCTTATTATTTGTTTTCTTCAATCAGTAATTAAGGAAAAAGAAAAACAAAAGATAAATGGGCTTCAGGCGAAGACCTGTCCTGCTTTTACGCCACTATCTAGCCACCAGCGCCAACTATTCAGTGGAAAATACTTAGAGGTTTGGTTTAGATAATGTCAAGGTGCGTACGCTTCTCAAATTCTTTTGGACCATTCTAAGTCTTAGATAATATTTCAATGATGTCTTATACCATTAGAGATATCCAGTGCCAAAAAGAAATTCAAAGTGGAGTATATTTTAGAGTAGGGAAGGAGGTCTGTGTAGATTCAACAATGCTGAACAATGGAATAGGAGATGCAGTAGAACTTTACAAAATTCTACTCTCTTGCTCAGTTAGAGTGACCACCTCGTCCTGGTTAGCCTGTGACTTTCCAGGCATTAGCACTGCAAGTCCTTTACCATGGACAAACCCTTAGTCCCAGGTGAAACGGGATGTTGGTGACCCTGGACTGAATGAAGACTTACATTCATCATTACAACTTTCTGTATTCAGAATTGCAACACTGACTCTGGGATTAATGGTCTCTTTGCCTTAAGAAGCAGGGAAGGAGGTGGCATCAGCGGTCCTTCCAATACACCCACCAGGCAAGGACCTTGTCCTTCCCCAGAGGCCTCCTAGGAAGGGAGATAGAGATTATTCCACCGGGGCTGCTCTGTCTGTACCTTCCTTACTATTTTCTCTCAGATTTGAGCCATATGGCTCTCCAAGGCTGAATCAATACCGCAAAACACTGAACCCTGCTTTGGGGGGAGTGTCTACTTAGAAGAGGGGCTTTCTCCAATGTTGTGAAGCTCCCTTTAGAACTGAATGCTAAGGATGCCACAGTGGAGCTCAGGGGGTCTAGTGCCTTGGCTAGGTCACTGCCTCAGTCTCCACATTTGCAAAATACTAGATGCTCCCGAGGGCTTCTCCTCACTCTGATATCACCATGACACTGTGACAGTCACTGGGCTAGGATGAGCTGTCAAGAACACCTTGGCTATTTTCATGATGCTGTAAAACACAGAACCCCAAATCTAGGATGTTCAGTCAATTTTAGGGAGATGCACCGCAAGATCAACAATTCCATAGCACTTAGGCACAGAGTAGCCCATTTTTTCTACAATTTAAAAAAAGTTATCTCAAAAAATTCCTGTCTTTGAAAAACAGACCCCAAGAGTCTTCAAAGACATATGAACAAAAATCTAGCCAAGGAATCCCTGCAAAAACCAAGAGCCCCGATGAAGGTGCTGTCCTATTTTTGGATTTGTTTCAAAAAGAATATAGCGGGAATCACAGAGCAACCACTAAAAATTATACCACAGTTCGAACATAATTCTAACATTTATAGACGTTAGAACACTATAATTTGCCACCATTTTAGCTGAGTGACTACCACGTAACTCTGATGTGTATTGCTTTCTCATAGAATTTAGAGTATTTTATATCATATCATTTAGAGTACTTTAAAGATAATGTATTCATCAAATGCACATTCAGTACATACTAAGTACTGGGTAGTCCATTAGGCTTTCGAGTTTCAAAGGTGATTAAGACAAGATTTTGTTTGCCAAATGAAATAACTTAGTTATTCAAGTATTATTCAATTTTTTGCATGGTGGGGCCCTTGTACAGAAATCTAACACTTCCTATGACAGTATTTCCAAAGGATGATCCTATTCAACTAATATCATAGAGATCTGGACCAACGTTATGGCCATGCAACTTGTTGTAAGTACATGCAGATGTGGAAAGAGCAATATTTGTTTAATCAATTGTCTTACTCAAATGTTTATTGACAGCCAATTTTTTTTAAAGATTAGAAATGGGGTTAAAGAAACGATTTCCTAAGCTCTCTGCAGAAAGAATGTTCCAGTCACGCCTGAGGAGGGAGGGGGCTGACACCAAAGAAACGGGCCTGGCATTCAGGAGGCTTGCTGCTTTATTGAACACATTAAGAGAGGAAATTATTTAGAGGGTCCCAGCGTACACTCTGTTCTGAGATGGCTGCTCTGATTGAAATCATTATGGGTAATTTCAGCAAAACCAATATTGTAATTATTTGTAAATGTTGGTTTGCAATTCAGCAGCAATCGGCAGGTGGCTTCAAGAAAACCCCTAGGGTTAATTATACCTTCTGAGTTTAGCTTCAGCCATGAGTCAAATTTTTTTCCCTAAATATTTTATGTAAAGACTAAAACAGTGGTATTCATAAAAATAAACCTTGTCAATAACAAATATGAAATATCAGGCAGTTCTGGTATTTTCTAGAAGAATGTAAATTGTGTACGGAAGAAAAAAAAAAAGAATGTACCAGAGAGACCGCATACAGTCAAAAGTATTACTGGCAGGTCCTATAAATTCCCCTTAGAAACCGTAATTGAAATGTGTATTTCTGGCCATGTAGATTGCAGGTTCTTCTTTGTAATTATGGTGCTACTGGCCCTAAAATCAGAGTCAGCTTCATGTCTTTCTCCTCGTCAGCAGAAGCCCTGGGATCAGAAAACTACCGCTGGATATCTGAATTCCACAACAAAAATTCTAGCAAACCCAGGGCCTTTGAACAGCAACTATGAATTCTGGAAGGAAAACAATATTCTACTTCTCACTCAAAAAGCCCAAGGACCAAGAGTTGTGTGTTCTGAATGAAATGCTGAGGGGCCAATAGGCTGAGACAGGCTGGACCTGGGTTCTGTCTTCACCCACTTTGTTTTCTCTCCCATCAGGACCCACACAGGGTTTGGTGCATCTGAGAAGAACCCAATGATGGTTGTAGAGCCTGCATTAGAATCTTTTACTACCAAAAAGGATTGCCTGGCATTAAAAATACTGTTTGTTCTGTTTCTCCTAATGCCTGTTCCCCTTTACTGATTATTTCTTATAAGCAATTTGAAACTGTTCTAAAAAGTCCAAAATGTATGATTAAGCTGTTCTGATATGACGCTTGTTTGATGTTCCCAATTCAAGAACATTTAAAATTACATCAAGAAGTTCGAAGCTTGATCGGTCCTTATGGGATCAGCAAATTACCAAAGGGAATCAGGACTTAGTTATTAGACCACCAACTCCCCTTCCTCAGACCAACCTCTTAGCCCTAATGTCAAACAGACGAATGTGACCTATGCCACACACACTCCTGGACCCTCAACATCTCCCTGATGCCGCTTTGGCAGCCTACCTGGCTATTCTAGTCTAAGGTGGTTTTCCAGTACTCCCAAACAGCAGCCCGCAGTGCTTGGACTGGCATCCATTTGTCTCGAGCATCGCTCCCCCAAATCAGGCCTTTGGAGTAAAGCGTTCTTTTTCTCCTGAGCACTTGTCTCTTAACTGTTAAGGGTTTGCTGGGCTAGCATGACCTGACTTTTTGCCATCCTAGTCCCTGGCTCTGGGGAGTGCTGGGGTACAGAACAAGCGGGTATGGGCGTGGCCAGGTCCCCCACTTCTACAGAGAAAGGATGCTTGGCTCTCTGTGGCCAGGCTCATGGAGGCATCCAGTACACAAATCTTCCCAGCGTGAGTTTTCTTGGGAATTGTGAATGGGAGTGAACGCTGGTGGGGGAGGCCTGGCAACACCGGGGACGAGTTAAACAGCAACAAATGAACTCGGACAGACCGAACCACAAAAGTACCAATTCCCTTCTCGTGGGTGTCATGAAAACACCAACAGGTTCATTGATCAATTATCTTTGTTTTATCATCCTAAAAAGAAAATACGACCACGAAGGTATGGCTTGTGGTTATGGGGGCTGATCCAGGCTGAGGAAGTTAAGACAGAAATAACTGGCGTCACCAACAATTAACTTGGCTCCTGCCTCCGAGGTCACAAGTTGGGTGCGTGAACATCTCCAACACTATTTCATGAACGTGAGATTCGTTATTAAAAGTATGAGGCTCCTGGGAGGTTTTAGCCCTCATACTGGTAAACCTTAGGGAAATGGGCACTTTCTGAACCCCGCGGTCCCTGCCCACAGGATTCGGGCTGATATACATCATTGCCTTGGTCCCTTCACGCTAGCTTTCTACCCTGGTAACCACCAGTGCTGGGAATCCTTAGGAATAAAGGCAATTAGAGCAGAACCCCTGGTGAAAAGTCTATGTCGACCTGCCAAAGACCGTGGCAATCCAGACACACAGCTGTAAAAAATAAAGGAGGGGGCGGTGGAAGGGATGGTTAGTGATGTTTTCGATCTAAGAAGGAAGAGTGGGTGTTAAGGAGTTTAGTTCATCAGAATCAGCATTTCCTAGTACAAGTCAGTGTCAGTAGCTAAAGAAAAAAAGATCATTATAAATGGGTGGGGAGGGATCCATGCTCAAACATGCAGCACACGAACAGGGGGGTGCAGGGGGCATCTCATCACATGCATGCTGCTGGGAAGGGCGTCCCATTTATGCAGAGTCCTCGGTAGCTGATGGAGGCATGGAGGAAGCGGGACCCGCAGTTATGTGATGTCATGATACCAGAAATAAACTTTGGCACCAGGGGCTCAAATTTACACTTCCAACAAACCCATGCCTGTGCCCTTGGGTCAGGTGTCTGAGCTTCCCTGCCATGGACCCCTCCCTGCAGAGCTCTGTGGGCTCAGGGACCAAGTGGCCCTGGGCGGTGCTCAATGCCTGTGTTCACCTCCCTTCTTCTGGATGGAAACTGGAGGTGCACGGACACCTGGCATACGTTAACCACACCGTAGGCAGTTTTGCGGGGGGGTGGGGAGGGCGGAGGGTAGTGGCCACTGGATTTAATCTATTGTGGGCATACAACCAACCCACTGTTCACTTAAACCCTCTTCATGAGGCTTAGCTCACCTGAAACCCTTACTAATGCCCAGAGGAGCCATCCCTAACTAAGATTTATTTTTCTCCTCTGTCAATTTTATTTGCTCCAGCCTCTCCACTCTCTTCAATTTTATTATTAAAGGCCATTTCCTGCTGCTTGTTGCTCATCTGAGTAACCGTCCTCTACCTGCCCCCTTGCAAATGGCAGGAGAGGGGTGGTTTGATCACGCTTCGGAATTCCACAGGCACCCGAGGTGATTTTTTAGTACTGGCCAAATTTTCTACTGACAGCCAAGACCACTACTAAGGCGGGATTCTAGGGCAACTGTGGGAAACACCTTCAAACACTTCTAGCCTTGCTTAAAGTGTCTGCAAGAGATCTCTTCTCAGAGGTGTGAATGAGCTTCTACCTTGCGCTTCATTCTGAATCACAGCATTGCACAGAAATGACCCAACTTGGTTTTACAGAAGAAACTAAGGGGTTTCAACCCAATATCTGCTTACACTTCAGCTGTCAGGGGAAAGGTTCAGCCTCTGGGCAGTCACCCCAAGTCTGAAAAGAGCTTGTCTCCCTCAGGGAAATAATGAAACCACATTTTTGTGTGTGTGGGACTTGGAGTTTATACAATCATAGGTTCCCAATGTTCTTTCTTCTGCCCTAAGACTCACAGATTAAGATAATTTTTTAAGCTGGGTCCAAGTTTTTAGCACTATAGAGGTTTCCTGCTTTGGGGACATCCCTCCTTTATTTCATACGATGTAAATGTTAAACATCTCCTTTTGGGAACAAGGATGCCTCCCATCCAAGACCCTGTCCAGGAGTCTGGCTGTAAATGGGACTAAACTGGGGCACGGAGGCCACACCCAGAGAGCTGAAGTTCTCAGAGGGGGTCAATGCGGAGGGCGAGGGGTGGCACAAACAGGGCTCACACACGTGGGGTGCACGGGACACAGGACAGACCAGGGACAGAGCACATGCGAGACGAATGGCCGATGGTTTCGTTCGTGTGGATGTCGCCCAATCAGCTCTCAGAGAAGCGAGGTCGCCGGGGACCCCTCGCATGCACGGGCGCCCTGGGGGGGTTACTGGTGTTAGTTTCGCTTTTGGGATCAGTTTAGCCCGTGTGTGTCTCAGGTTGTGACGTGAACTACAAATTTTCAGTTAGTCACGCATGTGACTCCCAGGGTAGGTTTGAATGGGTGTTTGAATTTACTGGGGGAAGTGGTGAGCAGAGGCTTCCTTTACTCTTCATGGTAAATAAGAAATGTTTTTAAAAGGTGGTGACAGTCACAATATTAACTTATTATTTTGTCACTCCTGTGTGCTTAATTAGGCTATAATTTTTTTTGCCTTTGCTGCAAGGGTCAATTGTGTGCTTCTGGATTACATGGATCTCCAGTCCTGGTAATTGTCAAGTGACTTTTGCTTTGATTTTTCTTCCCTCCTGCCCGGAGTGGGAGGTGGGTCACTTGAAAAGTGACACCTCGGCCATCACAGCCAAACTGCTCTAATTCCAAATTCTTAAATCTCTCATTTCAGAAAGTCCTCAATCTGCATGAAGTTTATGAAACTCTCTCATTGGTTTTGAGCAAATACAACCTTTGGGATTGATACGTTTCTCTCTGTAGCAATGTTATGTTTTTATGGAAATGTGACATTTTAGAGCAGCTGTGGTTTGTAGAACTACAAAATTAAACAACAATGCTATAAAGCTCACTTGCAACATTGCTTTCTGGGAAATAATGTTTATGAGCTATCTGGTAAAAATTCAAAGGTGCAAGTTCTGCCATGGCTCAAGTGATTTTACTGTAGCCAAATTTCTTGAAGCAAACCATTAAACCAAAGGCTGTCATGGTATCAAATTGTCATGTAAAGGCTACGAAGATGATGAATTCTGGATTTGCACTGACTGAGAACAAGAGGAAATCTCTCAAATGGCTTTGCTTAGGAAATCCGAGACAGGAAGAAATGAGTGGGCCCTATGTGCCAGGCTGTGGTCCCAGATTTATTTCACTAATCAGAACAAAGAGTTTTACCTTCTGTTCACCAGCGTGGACGACATCATCAGCACCATGCAAGCCACATGACAAAGTCACATGATACGCACGCACATGATTGGTTGAAAGGAAAGTGGAGGAGATCACATGGAAAATACAAAAAAATTAAAAACTGATGTAAACAATGGGCAGGGAGAAAAATCAACAACAAAATCACAGACTAAATAAAAGGAGAAATTAAATTAAATTAGCAGCATATATAGGAAACATTGGAAGGGCAGTAAAACTGCCCGGAAATAGAAGACTAACAAATCATAAAGAGCATTTGGTTAACAACACCAATAAGCATTAGCTACAGCTGCAACACTGCATATTAATACCACGTCAAGGAGGAGCATGGAAACTTGTTTTGAAATGGGGAGGTGTCTCTGTCAGGACCCAGATGCCAAAGTCAATCCAGGAGACTGTTGAAGGAGAAGAACAAGGCAAGTTATTCTTCACAGATTCCAGAAATGTCTCGGCATCCTTGGAAAACAAGGGCAATGAAACAGAGCATGGTCATGAAGGAAGAGTCCCATGATTTTTAAGGCGCAGACCGTGTGCCCTGGAAGAACAAAATATTACATTACATTAAGGAGTCATTTCACGTTTCCTTTGGTGCAATGAGGAGGCAGGTGTGGGATGAGCGAGGGTTGGAGGATGCAGGCAGAGGAGGTGGCCAGGGATCTCATCTCACTGCCGTATTCGTCTACCCATGTTATCCTAGGGGCCACCATGAGATAACCCCAATCAAGACACATATAAAAGAAGAGGCCAGCATTTTGTTCTCTCCATCTGTGAGTCTGCTTCTTTTCTGTTAGATTCACTAGTTTGTTGTAGTTTTTAGACTCCACATATAAGTGACATCATACAGTATTTGTCTTTCTCTGTCTGACTTATTTCACTGAGCACAATGGGTACCAGTGGGGAAGAGGTACAAACTATTTGGTTTAAAATAAGCTACAAGGATAGATTATACAACACAGGGAATATAGCCAATATTTTATAATAGCTATAAATGAAGTATAACCTTTAAAAATTGTGAATCACTATATTGTATACCTGCAACTTATATAATATTGTACAGCAACTATACTTCAATGAAAAAAACAGTTAAGTAAAGAACGATGAAGTAGTATAATAAAGATTCTAACAAAATAATAAAAAAAAGAGGCCAGTGCAGAAGGGAATAGGTTTCCTTCCGGAGGTTGAGACCATGGCTTTGTCAACACTGAACAGCAGACACTGAACCCCTGGCTCAATGAGCTAAGAATTTGACATTAAACACATGTTCGGGCATTTGTGGATACAGTTATCTCTTTAGACTTGTGGTGAATGGATAAGACACGAGTTTGATTTTTACAATGAAAAAAACAGCTTTCTTGTTTGCATTTGCCTATACTCCTTTTTGTCCTATGTTATATTTACATCTGATTTGTTACTGGGTGATTCTGCTGCAGCAAAAGGCCTTTTGGGTTGCCCACCTTAACTTGCACAGGCTAAGGGGCATTTTGGCTACTACCCGTTGCCGCTAAGAGAGAAGGAGGGCAAAGAAGGAAGGTGAAGATACCTTTCTGCCCAAAGCACACCAGTGTTTAAAACTGATTCGAGAGAAATGCTTCAACCAAGTGACACAGTCCCTTGCCACTGTGAGCTGATAAGAGTGTTTGCTTCTCACTGTCCAACACTGCACAGGGTCTGGCACGTTCCAACCAAGGGTGCCTGCAGGGATTATAGACAACTGAGCAGTTTCTCCTTTGATTTGACTTAGGCCAACTTCATTCATTCACAATTATAAATGAATCAATACACACACACAGAAGCAAAAATAAAAGACATTATTTATATTCAACCCTCCTGACTGACAGAAGATTGATGGATTTTTGGATGCTTCCAGCTACCCCGCTGTTAGTTTCACTGCAATTCACACGTGCTCCATTCTGCCTTACAGTTGAGAAATATGTTCATGCTAAATACACGCTGCTGCCCAATCGTGACTGTCTTTCCTTTATCCCAGGATCCACTGGGACCTACAATTTGGGTCAGTAGTCAAGTGGTTCAAAATAAAGAAGACTCAAACTTTCTTCTCTTTGGATGTCACTGCTCATCATTTTACCTGTGGGAAGAAATGCCTGATGTTTAAAAATTAAACCTATGTCAGGGGAGAGACCCCTAATTCCTCCCTTAAGGAAAAATCTGGATCCAAGATGGTTTTCCTTCCAGAGAAGACCAACCTACAGTGAGACACCTTAAATATGACCCAAGTTGTGCAAATGCATTGCGTAGCCTTTTCCCGCTATGCTCTGCACGGCACACACACTGCACTCAAGCGGCAAAGGACTAGAGCAGCGTTGTTAGCAGATGAAAGGGTGCTATTAATTTCATTCCTTTTCCAAATGCAGAGAAACCCATCACCTGAATTAAACCCATGTGAGTACAGCTCATTGTCGCCTGCTCTGCTCACAAAATGTAACCTCAAAAGCGTCAGGAATTAAAATTCACTGCAGCACGCACACGCAGAGAACACCAAGAAAGCGGAGCCTCAGCTATGCTCTGCAGTAGAAAAGGGAACCACTCCGTGCAACACGCAGAAACTCTTTTCTTCTCTGTTCAATTATGTATCAGAAACCCTGGCCCAGGGAGTGGAGCGGGAGCTGTACTTGGCATTCTTGCTTTCTGCCTTCTGCTCTGACTACCCTTAATGGGATGCACGTCATTTTTCCTGTGCACTCAGAAGTATTATACAATCTAAACCTCGCACACAGCTGTGGACACACACACACACACGTTCCGGTTGACTTGTCAGGGAGTTTAAGGCCTAACACACAAGCCCACGTCATTAGAGCGTTATAAAAGCTAGCTTGGAACGTGTTACAGATTGTGATGAAGTGTAACGTTTTCCGTGATGGGAAAGATGGTACAGTTTGGCCATCAGGAGATGAATTCCAGAACTTTCATCTAGACTTTCAGCACACAAACTTGACAGAGCCTGGTTATGCTCTTTGAGGCCATAATTTTTCTAGCACGAGGGAGGCTAGAAGCCCCTCTCCTTCCCCGCGTGCTCGGGGCACACACTGCCACACTCTGCAGGAGGCAAAGGAGGGCGTGCTGTCAGGGAGCAGGGGCTCCCTCCTTCCTCACCCTCTCCCTTTCCCTGGGCAGCCAGCTTCTATTCCTTCCCTCCTTGTTCTCAGTCTTTTAGCTATGCTACTTTAGCCTGTGTGTGTGTGTGTGTGTGTCGGAGGGGGAGAGACAATGAAAGCTGGGACGAGATGCTCTCCTTTTGTCTCCTCAGCATTTCTCTAATCATTTTCTGGTTTTTTAACTTGTGGGTAAATTTGGAAAAGTCTCCTTGTGCACAGAGTTTTTCTTCAAGAATCACCCCGGTTCTTTTGGTGACACTGGGTCTGCTCTCTTGGCCAGGCAGACAGCATGCTTAGGGTCCCACACCAGGCAAGGAGCCTCCGTGCATGCACAACTGTTGCTTTGAGCACTCGGGGGGGAACCAGGGACAGCACTGTGACCCAGAAGTCGGCTCTGCCACAAGCAGCAGTCTGGCCCTGGGCAGCTAAGCTCTGTACTCACTAGACGGTTTGGTGGTGGTAAGGGCAGGAAGAGGCCAGGTTGCTATGGAAACATGAAGGATGGAAAGGGCACAGAAAGGTGAAAGAGGGAACGGAGATAAATTAAATTCATAAACACATATCTATGTGTGTGTGTATATATTAAGGCATTATTATAAAGAAAAAAGAGATGGTGAAGCAGGTATTCTCTCATTTCCTTCTTCCCTGATTTATCAATATGAATGTAGGTATTTTAAAGAGATCATCAGTGATTTTGCTGACAAATTATTCTCACGCAGCAAGAAGTAACATAACTCTCAGTTGTTCTTACTATGAATTCCAGCTACTACGTGCTGGGCACCGTGTTCTGTGTTTTTCATACTTAATCTTTAATTATCATCAATACCTACAGAGTAGGTAGAATCTATCCTTCCTTTGGGAGATAAGAAGTGTGAGGTTTGGAGAGGTGGGGTGACTCATTCAAGGTCATGGAGTTACATACAGGACTAGTGGAGCGGTATTTGAACCTGGTCCCCAAACCTGAATTCCTGCTGCTACAGTCCACTGCCTGGAAAGCAGTGCGTGGGGTGGGAGGGCTTGCTTCCAAGTCAAGTAGATGCCACACAGGGCTCTGAGCTTGGGGCTTGAATCACTCCTGAGGCTCCACCCAAGGTGCAGGGCTTCTGAGGCACCAAGGGGCTAGGGTCAGCCGGGCAGCCCCACCGGCTGCACTGTCTGCTGCTCTGCGCACATGCTGGCGTGACACCCGGGTCTCGCTCAGCAGCTTGTCTCACTCTGCTCTTTCCCTTTGGAGTGCTGGGTTCATAACTCCGGACAGTGGGAGGCCCGGAGCTCTCCCTACGTCCGGGGACTCAGGGGAACAAAAGGGCAGGGCAGCCGAATAAAATAAGGTGGTAAGTGAGTGAGGCTCAGGCAGGGTGACAAAGCCTGAGACTGGCGACACCACGGCTGGCTTACTGGCACTGCTCCTAGGTGGGCAAACAGCTTGATAAACGCCAGGTTTGTTGTTATTTGCCGGGGGCGGGGGCACGATGACTTCTCGTGTTTTATAGAGAAGAAAAAACAAGTCTCCCTGGTAAAGGGCTCAATAATGTGCCTAAGGGCCTACGGCCAGGCACATCTGCCAGCAGACACTGTTTCTTTTCCCGCAAGTATTTACGAGAAATATATGCATTTATGGAGAAAGCAAAAGCTACAGACCTCACTATCTCATTTCAATGTCTGCATCCAACTATGCCAGTTAAAATGAAGGGTGAAAACACAATGACCCAAACATTTCTAATGACCCTGCAGAATAGACATTTTTCTTGGGAAACTCCTTTGGCTTCTCCAAATAATCAGCCCACTATGAATCCCGAGGACAGGGCTGGGGCTGCCATAGCCTCAGGGAGCCTGTCTGCGGGGTTTTCTGTCCAGAGCCACGCTTCCCACTCGCCTCCTCTTGTGGGGAGAGCTGTCCCCCATGAATCTGAGGGGACCTGTGCCTACTTCTCATCTGCTTCTCTAAAACCCGGTGCTGCTTTCCACCAACAGAGTGGAATTATCACCTGGTAAGGGAGGTAATGTGAGGCAGACCCACTGGGGCTGGCAGAGAGCAAGCAACCTGCAGAGAGATGGATGAAGAAAATGATACTCACTATCCGGATGAGACAATGGAACAGGGGTGGAAGAGCTAGCAGGAGCCGCTGAGGAAAGAAAAATGAAGGTGAAAAAAAAAGATAAAAAAAAAAAAAAAAAGATCATCGAGGCACACAGATACTGAAGGGAAAAATGGAAGAGGCAACCCGGGGGTGTCAGTAAGAGAAGCTGAAGCAAGTATTAAGTGGGAAGGAGAACCCCATGCGTGAGAACAGGTGGCCGGCGGCCCAGCAGAGAGCAGGGCCTCTCTGACTTCAAACCCTGAGCCTGTGCGCCTGCCAGGCCCTGCCGTTCAGGTAAGGGACTGGGCCAGGAACAGCTGCAGAGGCCTCCAACCCTGCCTGAAAACAGAGAGCCAGTGCCGCAGGACCAGCTGTCTCCATAGGATCAGGTGTCAGGAGGGAAGGGAACTTGGACCCCAGCTTAAGGTGAACCAGCAGAAAAGGGGAAAAGCACTTTGGTTTTGCCATTACCTACCTCTTCATGTGTATATATATATAGGCATATACCTAGGTGGATGGCACGTATTTATAGCAGAACCTGTGTGCCTCCCTCTCTGATTTCAAGGTCCCAATGAAACAGAAACAACTATCCTCCTTAATGTTTGTGACTGGGCGAGGGAGGGATGGCTTGGCATCGGGAGGGTATGACAGACACTGCTGCCCTCCAAACCCTATGAAATGTGATGCTCTGGCTGCTGCTGTGTGCACAGAGGGCCAAGCAAATTAACATCGAGTGGTATTCTTGCCCTCGAGAGAAAGGGAATGTTCGAGGGGCCAGGACTCACCAAGGTAATGCTAGCCAACTTTCTGCACGGAGAACCTTTAAAATGGTGCATCCGAGACATTTGGGACACTGAATGGATCTTTAGTTTTTCATTGGCCAATATTCAGAAGTTGTGCCATCAGCAATCACAAAACATAGTCCCCTTTGAGAGCGGTATAAAAATTTAGAAACACATCACTGTATCTCCAACATTGCGTTGACACGCATGGCTTTGTCTCTCGCGTACCTTCCAGAGGAGGGGGCCTCATTAAACCATCGAGTACCATGTCACTGGAATCAGAGCAAGACAGGCTACTAACTCATCATGACTTGATAGCCTGGTTAGTTCTGGTAAAAGTGTACCTCTCTCTCCTTTTTTCCTTTTTATTTATTTATTTATTGGCTTGAATTGTTTGCATGATTGCCCATATCATTCTGGCAAAGGGATAGGGTTTTGTGTGCTCTAACCACAATAGATTACAGTGCTTTAACGTATACTTGCCATGTGCCATCTAGGGGGCAAAACTGTGAAAGCAAAAAAGTCTCAAGATGCCTCTTTTAAAAAGTAGAGACACACTTATAACCTTTATACCCGGAAAGAAATTGTCTATGTCGCTTCACGGTACAGAAGCAAATGAAGAGGTAACATTCAGACAATGAGATTCTGAAGATGTGTGCTTCATTCGTGGAGGAGAGAGTCATGATAAATTGTCACATCATTTCTTTAGGGCTTTAGCAGCTCTGAGAGGGAAGCAGCCCCTCTCAGGGCAAACAGAGGTTGCGAGCTTTCCGCCTAAGAGTTTCGTGACAGCACGCAGACACCTGGCCTAAAAATACATGAAACAGGGACTTTTTCCCAGGTTGGAATTCCGTTTGTCCCACTAAAGCCACAGCTTCCTTTGCCTTCCCAGAAACAAAGGGACCTCCCAACAGGTAAGCCTGGCTTTCAAATCGGGCCGCTCCGAAGCAGGAGTCCTTGAGATATTGGCTAGTTTCACCTGCTCATCCCTGTTTTGACATATTCATGGCCCCAAATGTGGAGTAGTCTATGAAGGAACCATGAGGGCAACACTAATATTGGGACATTTCAACAAACTTCAAGTGCTGAGGAATGGCTCTCCCCTACGCCTCCCAACCCAGAGGGGCCGGCAGCATTGACTCTGTCCCGGGTGCCAGCCCCTGCTGACCCTATACTGTCTCCTCCTTGGAGGTAGGGTGTACCCAGTGCCTACCTCCAGTGCTACAGGAGCAGGCTGTGCACCTGCACCCCGACATCACAGCAGGGGAATGCACTGTCCGTGGGCAAGATAAGCCAGCTTCAGAAACCACCACCCCTGGTTCCTGGGGTCGGTGTAAGCCCACAGCTAAACGGATGGCTGATCTTGTTCAAGTTCAGACAGCCTTTGTGTCTTTCAAGGAATGGGAGTGAGAACTCAGAGAAGGTCCTTCCTAAAACTTATCCTCATTTTCTAGCAGCAATATCTGGGGTTTGTTCTGGCAGTGGCAAACATTGGCATCTTCCTTCCAACTGTAACCTTTTCTCAGGATGGCTCTAGGCATGACAGGATACCCCTTGGGCAAACATCCTCACTTCAGCAACTCTAGGAAGGCTATGAGGGTGCAAGGAAAGTCCATAAGAACCACCTTTAGTGAGAGCACAATATTCTCTTACTCCACTCAAGCCCTTGAAAAAGGCACGTTCAACTCTAAAACTGCGCCACATTCTCTTTATCTAAAAGAAGTTTGCTTTTTAATTCTTTAAACCATACCTTTATTAGGTGATTGAGAAAACTGACCTTTCATGACACTAGCAATGCCTGCTGCTGTATCACTCACGATTGACTTGGAATAGAGAACTGACCCCACCATTTTCCAAAGGACTTCTTGGAATCTTGGTTAATTATCCATCTTCATACTGGCAGACAACAAACAATAAAATCTAGAGGTCTCCTTTTCTAAAAAAATTGAATGTTGGCTTTAAAACAAACAAAAAAATTCTCTATAAAAATTCTCACCCTAACAAAGGCTGGGCTGGCAGTGAATGAAAACCGCTTATGACCCTTGAATTTCAAAACCCAGTTCCTCCGAGTCAGTATCCAAAACCCCGTTACTGGTTAGACACTCAGAAGGAGGCCTGACCCTAGCCTTCCTCTCTGTCATATAACTAAGCTGGCCTTTGTTCACTGCTAAATCCGGAGGAGAGGACACCCGAAGACCAGGTCAAAGATCCAGGAGGAAGGTGCCCTCGTGCCTTCTGAATGCACTCAGGGCAGAGCTGAGCTGCCAGCCCAGAGCACACAGCTGTCAGTCCTAGCCGTCAGCTCCACCCAACACACGATTCTGAATCCTTCCAGAACTGGTTCATTCAGGAACCAACTCTGCTGAGAGAGTAGATTTAGCACTTGCTCGAAATCTCAGAACACCTACACTGAGCTGCTTAGTTTCTGCTGTTGCTGCAGTATTTCTGAATAAATTTCAAAAAGATAAGCTTCCCTGAGTGCCTTTCAGGAGCTAGGAGCTTTTTATTAAGAGAGTGTGCAGCTTAAGACTTCCCTCCACCATTCTGAGCTCAGCCTGGGAAGAAGCTGAGCCTCAGTGGATACAAAGTTTGGGGGGGGGCATCTATGCAGGCTGAGACCAGACCACAGTTCGGTTCCCGGAGCAGCAGGCGTGCTTCCTGTTACCCCTGCTCTCAGATCCACTATTTACAGCTTACACGATTAGGGTGTCCTTCCTGGGGAGAATCACCCTCTTTCTGCATTCTTGGCAGTAGACCTACTAAGTAGCTGGTCAGTTTTCCCAAACATGGAAATCCACGTTGCAAGTAACCTAGTGCTAGAGAACAGAGTTGACCAGAACTGGGGGTTTAACTCCCCTGCAGGATGCATGTACCTGCGACTTGAACCAAGTTCATGCTGCTCTTTACAACCGCAGCTGCTGCTGCACGAGGTTCCCCTACCCATTCTCCCTAGAACCTTCCAGCTACCATCCTGCCAGACAGAAAAGGGAGAGGCAGTGAGCTCAGTTCTTTCACCTCCTAAAAGCAAATGTGAAAATCCTTCCGGGTTCTTGTGCCCATGAAGGGATTTTGAACAGAGGCCTGGTGAGGCTGTGGTCACTTTTCTGGCAACCCGGCTAAAGGTGAGACGGTGCTATAGCCTGTTATTCAGAGACACTCTGCACACCTCCGCCATGCTTGGCTCAGCAAAATGTTGCCACAGGGTAATCGTCACACACAGAAATTAATAAATAAACACAATTTCAAAAGACACAAAAATTGCATGCTCTAAAACAAGACGAGTGTTAGCCTCTTGGAGTAACCTACGGACATTAACAAGAGCACAACTAGACTAAGGTCAGTGTGGTTAGGGCCCGGACGATATCATCTACTTCAGCCTCTAGGGGACAAAAGGGACCAGAACTAAATTAAAAACTAGAACTAGCAGATGTTAACGCTATAGAAACAGGTAATGAGGTATGAAGAGGCACTTACGTGGAAGAGGGCTATCTGCATATCCCATGGATGGAACACAGACGAAAAGAAAAGACAAGAGACAGACCCAAGAAAAAAAAATAAGATGTAAAAGAAATGAATAGGATCCGCAGAACACATGGAGCTGGAAACTCAAAATTACCAAATTACTTCAAATCCAGAAAGAAGCAATTCCTGTACGAGGAAGATGAGACAGGTTTTCGACTTCTGGGAAGAGGTAAGGGGATCACTTCCCAGGCCCCCGGCTTCAGAGAGAAGAAAGCAAAGGATTCCCCCGTGTGCTTTTTAATCCCAGGAGTCAGAGAGGGCCCAGGGAGCTCCGTGACCACTGGGGGAGTCTGTGCTACAGCATCTTCTTCACCCGGATGGACTCACCATTCTCCCAGGGCAGGAACTCCAGTCTGTGGATGGATAGGACTAGACCACGGCTCACCCGGAGCCTGGCTATGTGTGCGAAGGGAGGGAAAAGTACAGCATGCCTGGTTTAAGGAAACAGGGAGTGATGGAGACAAACAGAGCTGCAACCCTGAATGGGATCAGGAAGAAGCGACTCCTGAAAGAGGCCTTGACCAGGGAGACCCCGACTGTGCTCTGGGTGTGGGAAGGGAGGAGGAGCAGGAACGTCAGAGGCCATGTTTTTCCCTTTGGCCTTGTTGGGGTTTTGCTGCTGCTCATATACCCTACAGCAGGCTCCGTTTTCCTATAACTGAGTATCTCTGCTGCATCAAAAATCCCACAACTAATTATGTCAACTGTCACTGCCTTTACTGTCTTCCTTCAGGTCACCGCATGCTTAGGGCCCTGGTGACAAAAAGCAAATCTACCCAAATCCCTCCTTACCACGCTGCCGTGATACTTCCTATTGTCTTTAAGAATATGTGTTAGTGGTTTTCCTTGCTGGCTGTTATTCTAACAAGCTGGACCAGCTGCTATGATGGTGTCACCAAGCCCTTCAAGAAAGTGAGGACAGGGGCTTCCCTGGTGGCACAGTGGTTGAGAGTCCTCCTGCCGATGCGGGGACGCGGGTTTGTGTCCCGGTCTGGGAAGATCCCACATGCCGCGGAGCGGCTGGGCCTCTGAGCCTGCGCGTCCGGAGCCTGTGCTCCGCAATGGGAGAGACCACAGCAGTGAGAGGCCCGTGTACCGCAAAAAAAAAAAAAAAAAAAAAAAGAAAGTGAGGACAAAGGGACTGGGTATCAGCCATCACCGAGGGTGAGAGAACTAGGAGGTGGGACCACCGTGAGCAGAGGGGTCTGAAAGACAAAAAGCTGTCATCTGAACAATGGATGGGCCCGCTCACAGCTCCCCCTGCCCCCAAGGGGAAGAGTCTGGGCAGCTGGCTTTACTTACGGACTGGCTGCGTCTTGAACTCGGAGGCTGCGCTGATCTCGCCCAGACCCTTGCCATTGAGGGCCGCCAGCCGGACCGCGTACATTGTCTCGGGCTTTAGGCCCACGATGGTGACGATGCCCTCCATGCTGGCTGTCATGAAAATACGAAAAGGATCACAAAGGAGGAAAAGCCTGTTGGTGAAGTGGTGTAGCTGCTATGGAAAACAGCAGGGCAGGTCTCCCCAAAATGAAACATAGCATTATCATTTGATCCAGCAATTCCACTTGTGGATATATGTGCAAAAGAACTGAAAGCAAGGACTGGAATAGGTATTTGTACACTCATATTCACAGCAGCATTGTTCACAACAGCCAAAATGTGGAAACAACCCAAGTGTCTGCTGACAGATGAATGGATAAACAGAATGCGGTCGATACATATAATGGAATATTATCTAGCTTTAAAAAGGAATGACATTCTGACACACACTACATGGATGAACCTTGAGGACACTTTGCTAAGTGAAATAAGCCAGACATAAAAGGACACATGCTGTATTATTCCACTTACATGAAGTACCTAGAAGAGTCAACTATACAGAGACTATTACTAGTCAACTATATAGAAAGTAGAATGGTGGTTTCCAGGGGCTGGGGGAAGTAGGGAATGGGGAGTTATTGTTTAATGGGTATTGAGCTTAGGATGATGAAAAAGTTCTGGAGATGGACAGTGGTGATGGTTGCACAACAACGTAAATGTATTTAATGCCACCGAACTGTACACTTAAAAATGGTTAAAATAATACATTTTATGTTAAATATATTTTACCACAATAAAAAAGTTAACTAGAAAAAAAAAAAGGCCACAGATTTCGTATGAGGTTTCAGGGCGGAAGTCAGGAAGGTAAAGGATCATTTTCTTCTAGCTCTAATCCTGATTACCCAGAAAGTCCTCCCAGCCCTCCCGAAAGCTGAAGGAATGATAGGAGCTTCCTGGCAGGATGAATGCTCAGTAAAACTGGGTTGGAAGATGTCTCTGAATTGCTATGACACCGTGTCCTAGCCCATTCCCAATTCTACCCTTATTTCCAGGATTAAAAATTTCTACAGAAACAAAACCTACTTCACTGAGTTATTCCAATTATACCCCAAAGGGAGAGCTAGACATAAATATATTCAGTCCTCAGGGAAAGATGATCCAAGCTCAGAGACTTCAAATTGCAGTCATCCAAGGGTTAGTTTTCAAATGTGTGGTTTGGAAATATATCATAGGATTGACTTCAGAGCAGACCTGTCTTGCTGGCTCTGCTTATTTGGTTGATTACAGGGCAGTCCCTGAATAGACCCAAGCAGGACTGGATGGGTGAGAGCAGAGAACCTGAAGCACATGGAACCCAAATATGCAGAGCAGGGGTGGACTGGACTCCTCTGGTTGTGCTCAGCACCTAAGCAGGGCTTCCGCTTGCATGTGGCTAAGCTGGCCTCATCTATCCTGGCACGGCCAGGAGAACCAGGTTCTGAAGTACCAGGGGGCAGAAGACCAATAACTTACATAAGATGTGACCACACCCTAAGTCTGGGGGCCGGTGATGGTGTTGCAGCATAGGAACAGCAACAGGACGGCAGGTGGTGGCACCTGGCCTCTCTCAGTATTGGGGAGTGGTGTGCACCCTACCCAAATGGGCAGTCAGGGTGCCAGCATCTGGTGAACGCAAGGGGTGAGCATGTGCCCAGAGCCATCATTCTAAAGTAAACCGGGACCCTGCAACTTACCTTCTTTGGCATCATACCACTTGGAATGCCACACTTCCTCGTCTATGGCTCTCCACTCAGCCTTGTATTTGAGGATGGGCACCCCGCCTGTGGCCTCTGGCTCATCAAATTGTACCTGTGCTGTGCTAGAATATGGTTCCACCTGGTCGATGGATGGTGATGATGGGGTGTCTGTGGAAAGGACATATATGGAGACTCAGGTGAGCCTGATTTGGCCCAGGAGGTAACTCCCAATCATGAAACACATCTCTCTCATTTCCTTCAACTCTTGGGAATCTTGTCGCCTATATCCTGTCTCCCCCTGGTCCACCTCATCATGCAATTCTTTCCCAATGTGTCCCATGTCCAGATCCTCAAAGCCCCCAGAGCTCCCAGCCTCCTGACCCTCACCCCCTCTTCTTCCCACGCTACTGTCCTCACAGAAGGTCACGAAAAGGGCCGGCAAGGGTGAGGGTGGTGCAGCCATAAGGGATGCTCACCTGCTTGGACAAGGATGAATTCCAAAGACTCCTGTCCGATGCGGTTCACTGCGGTACAGTTATAGTTTCCAAAATCATTTTCAGAGTCCGGGGTCACCTTTAGAAAGAAGGAGCTCTTGAGTTACGAGCGTCCCATGGAATGGCCCCCACCTCAGATCCTTATTTACTGAACTCAAATTAGTAGAGAATAGAATCAGTAAAGCTGCAGCCCAGCCTTAACCCAGAGAGAACAGAAAAGGGGATCATGGGAGAGGTACACTCTACCTCCCAGGCCCCAATCTAGCTGCGGGGAGAGAAAGAGGGCCAAGGCTCACTTTCTTCCTCAGCCAGTGGCTCCCCTGCTCAGGACGTATCAGAGAAGCAAGTGAGAAGATGTCAGCTGTATCTAGCAGCCTGCCCATTCTCAAGCGGTGTCTCCTCCACCCCGCCCGCTGCCCCCATGTCTCACCTCCAGGTAGCTGGCGGATGGGGTGTTGTAGATCTTGATGTTGCTGTAGTTGGAGCTTGGCAGCAGCTGACCATCTCGGAACCACGAGATTGTGGCCCCGGGGTAGGCAAACACCTCGCAGGTGATGTTCACCTGGTTGCCCTCCCAAGTGTACACAGCCACAGGGCCCTGAAGCTTGGGGGCATCTGCAAAGAGGGACAACAGCTCTCAGAAAGACTGCCACCATCGCGACCCCTCCCCCCACTCCATCTCCTGGCACCAGGAAGCTGGTCACGCCTTGAGACCGAGCTGGTCCTGGGGGACAGCAGAGATCAGGGTCACTTCCCATGAGCTGCACAGGGAGACACGCAGACTTGTAAGAAGCCGGGGGATGGCGTGAACGGGTGCCTTGGGGACACAGCTTTGAAATGGCCAGGGGCCAACCACCATGGGCCGGGCCCTGGCAGCTGTTTCCCTCTGCCATCCTGACCCTGCACGGCCCTCCCTGCCCCCTATCTTCCCACCGTTTTCCTCACATTGCACTTCGAGGTACACGGACTGGGAGTCCTGGCCGATGGTGTTGCTGGCGGTGCAGATATACTCCCCAGCGTCTGTGTACTGGATGCTCTTCAGGGTCAGGGACGACACGCGGGCATGGCTGCGCACCACCATGTGCCCGTCCAGGGTCTGCCAGGAGGGGAGGGACAGCGTCAGGCCCGGGGCTGGGTGGGGCCGGGAGACTGGGCCATCACTGTCTGCGACCAGCCTCACAGCTCTCTGCTCTCTGGGCCAATGTCTGAGTCTCGCTTTAGGTACCGACTTGCAAGGAGGCTCCGGAGAGCACTATGGGAACTTGGGTGCATCCCAAACAGAAAATGGGACTCAGTTTACCCGAGCAGCCTAGCCCATGTGCCAAGATTGGCTTGAGAAGGACAACCAAGGCCCCCAAGATGATTTGGTTGGCACATCTAAAATGGAAGCCAAAGTCTGGCCGGCAGGCGTTGCAGCTGCAACAGTCCTGCCTCGTGAGATTCTGGAAAGCCTGCGCTCCCGTCCTTTCCTTCTAGCCCCCTGCCCATCTGCCTGTTCCTTGGTGCATGCACGCATAATGAGAAATCTGAATAAAAGAAATTATACCAGAAATCCATATTTCTGCAGATGTCTTACTTTCCTGGATGCTTAAAAGTAAAATAATTTCATTGAAAAAAGTCCAACAATCTGGAGCTTAGGAGCTGTTGAGCTGGAAGTGAGGGGAACTGGGTCCCCTCTCCCGGAAGAGTGATACAGAGAATCCCAGGCAGATTTGGGATCCTGGACACTACAGTCACCATATTCTAGCCCTTGACCCTAGAATTGTCTTCCTGAGTCTCTGGAATTACAAGAGTTGGTCAAACAGGGAATAAGCATATGAGCCCTGGGCAATGGGCACTGAAATATTTCCAAGGGGTTTCCCCCCTTGACACTCTTAAGTAAACTGGTTGCTGGCCTAGGAAGAGTCTAGGCATGCGGTCTGAGTTCAGACCCTCAAGAAAGCTGGCAATCTGAAGAAGGAGTCTAGCTCCTCGTAGGCTGGGCCATGCTTTTTAAGTCCAGTGAGCCATATTCCATAGAGATAGACAGGTGAGTGCTATGCATATTGCCCATCATCCCATGAGGCTGGGTCTTTAAAGAACTAAAGAATACCTGCCTTCAGGTTCTTTTTAGCTGCTGGTTTGGAAGCCCAAAACCCAGCATTGAAATATCATATGGCAGCCAGTTTGGGGAGCTCAAAAGCAAGACACCATTGGCCTTGACAGAAGCCTCAGATCTACCACAAAAAGTCCCATCATTGGTAGAGCTAATCTGTTTCAATTATTTAAGTCCCATCACATTCACATCCAGAAGCCAGAACACAACTGCCAGCAAACAGGCAGAAGAGCCAAGCAAAACCATCACTACCTACTGCAGCGAGGGCTACCCCTCTCTGACAGGAATGCCCAGATGCCTTGGCTCTCAGCCTCCACAAGGCCTGGAAAGCTGTGAAGCTGATGGGTTGAGAAGCTGCACCCCAGAGGATGAATGGGAGTTGACACAGGCAGGTGTGGAGCACTTATCTCAAAAGTCTACAGTCGGCCTTCCCTGGTGGCGCAGTGGTTGAGAGTCTGCCTGCTGATGCAGGGGACACGGGTTCGTGCCCCGGTCCAGGAAGATCCCACATGCCGCAGAGCGGCTGGGCCCGTGAGCCATGGCCGCTGAGCCTGTGCGTCCAGGGCCTGTGCTCCTCAACGGGAGAGGCCACAGCAGTGAGAGGCCCGTGTACCGCAAAAAAAAAAAAAAAAAGGTCTACAGTCATGCGCCAAACACAATCTTGAAGCATCACCTAAACTTGTGGCTTCAGGAGTGTGAGGTCAACACTGCAAGTATCTCTGAGAGCTGACCTGACCTGCTTGTCATTCCTATATTCTCAAGACAGCAGAATGAAGGCAGAGGGGATTCATGGTTCACCCCGGCCTTTCTGGTTATCTCAGTGAGATCACAGGTTCAGCCAACAGTGATGCCAGCCAGCGACTGAACTGTAATTTTTTGTCACACACCCAGGATTTGTCCTGGGGCTGCCACCACAAACACGGAAAACTGATCAGAATCTTTCCGAAGTCAAGAGAACTTTTCCATAAGGAAGGATACAACAGCAAAAGATGCAAAGAAAGTTGTGTAGGTAAGAGAAGGACATTAACAAGTAACCACAAAGGGGGGCATGAGCAGTGTTTACTCAGACTAATCTAGAAAATGGTCAAAGAGAAGCTCAGGCAATGGTTGCATTGACAGCCTTACTTTTTTTCCCCCTTCTCTCTGGTCTCCTTGTCTAAATTTCTCTCTGGAAAATTTTCTCATTTAATGATGTCAGCAGAGCAGTAGGCAGCCTTCCATAGAGAATTTTATTTTGTGGTGGCTCAAAACAGGATTGATGATGGAATTATTTGCCAGATGCCCAGTTCTCCCTCCGAGGGGACGCAGACAGACTCCAGTGTGATTGGACTATCTCCCTCTGAAATGATTTACTCTGGCACCAGGACAAAGTCAGAGAGCACCACCTCCAAGCCATCCAGACCACACGTCATGCTGATGGTCCAGACTCGAGGAGGAAGCAGATAAACCCTGGGCATGAATGAAAAGATCACTATGGCAAGAAGACCCTGTTTTGCAAAAACGTACGAAGGGCAATTATAATTGCTCTTCTCATCAAAACATTTTTGTCTCTCTTCTTGCAGGGAAAAGTCCTAAGGCTTTCCAGAACTTACAGAATGAAATCAGCCATGACCCAAGCCTTCTTTTGAACTCATCTGGACTCATGGTCTTCATTCCTGACTGAGACAAATAGGAGGGAACGGAACTTCTGAGCCCCAGGGGGCAGAACTCACTTGAAAGTCAATTATGTCCAGAGCGAGATAACTTAAGATAAGGACACGTCTGCAAAATGGAGTGAGGTGTCTGCTTTCCTGGGAGTAAACCAATTACTTCCACTAATAATAACAATTCTCTCAACATCTCCTTAATGCTCCCTGATAAATCTCAGCTCCTCATCTGGCCCCGTCTAAATCTGAGTGATGGGGGAGATGCGCAAGGCCAAGCAGAATGAGAGGGGGAGTGGCTGATAATTAACCCTTCTTTTCTCCCTTCCCCAATCCCAACGAGCCCATGACTTTTGGGCAATAAAAACACCCAGTCTGTGACAGCACTCCTGGGGAGTGTTTACAGGAGGCAAGTGTTTTAGCGAGGGGATGCACCTAACTACAGTCCTTACGACGTGGAGGAAGGAATGATACAAAGAGAGCTTATAATGAATTAGATCTGATGACGGCAGGGTGCAGAAACTAGCATCAGTGCCTGGGGACAGGCAGTCACCTTTTAAATATTAAACAGCATTAAATATTTATAGCTATGACCTGAAGGCATGAGTTATGTGTTCTGAATAATTATCATTTCTGCAAGACTGGGGGATGGGTTTACTCAATTAAAATACAGTCTACAAGATTGCCATATTCTACATTTATAGTATTACACAATATCAAAGTTCCATCTGGAGAAAAGGCTACTTTTAAAAAAAGGAGTTATAGATTCGATTCTTGAACTTCATCTAAAACATACTGTTTTTTATTTCACTATCTCTCACTTAATCACACAAATCAGGTCAAGAATGACAGGCATGATCATCAGTAGGGTCTTGGGGATACAGCAATTACAATCTACAGATTTATATTTAGCTTCAGTTTTCAAACTAAGTCCCACATTACCCAAACTGAAGCAAGCAGTCAGAGAAATTTCAAAGGCTAAATATGCTACTGACTTAAAAAAAAAAAGAGCCATTTGTGACAAATCATTCTAATCTCATAAACTTAATGCTCTATAAAAGTAACATAGATATGTTTAGCAATTTGGGAAAACCAATGAGAGATGTCATTTGCATTGCTCTGAGATGAGATGTGATGTGGTAATTTACCAAGACCAGTCATGATAAAATTAAGTGAGCAACAAGATGAGTTGAGCTGGAAAGGTAAGGGCTGAGTGGGTTTTTAGATCATTAACTCTGTGACTTTATGATCCAAAGCCACATCAACCAGGTAAGAGTCAAAATTTTTATCATTTCAAAATGCCCGGCCTGGGAGTTGGGGCCATTTATTTCTCTAAGTATAATTACCTGGATGTGATTTTATCAGCACCAGCAAGAGAATAAGATCCAGTTTTAGGAAATAATAAGGATTTGTTCATCCACTCCCAACACAGCTTGCTTGCTCATCCTAAAGTGACACTATTGCTAAGTAATGTCTACCACTATTGACCTATTCGTTAATCTTACTAAATTAGTAATTAGTCTTAGCATGTCAGGTTATTAAACTGTAATGGTGAGTTGAACTGTAATGCTTTCAAGACTACAGACTGGCTAGTGGTCAGGTAAGCTATACCTCTTGCTTCTCTGGTCGAGTCCACGAAGCCTGTAGAGAACAAGATATAAAACACAACAAGAAAGCAGTAAAATTTTACAACATGTTGCTTTAGAGAATTGATGTATCACACTGCATTCCGTGCACATGCAGCTTCTTTTGTAATTCAGAACTTTTTCCAAGGCCCACTGTCAACGGTGTGTTTACTACCCAATTTAATTTAGGATTTAGCTTATGTTCAGCTTTCTTCCCCAACTTATGCACATGAAGATGTATAACTCAAAGGTAAAGGCTTTCCTAATCTTTAGAAGACGTACATATGGATACCAGCAGATATATTAGACTGCTCCTGTTCCAAAACATCTTGAATATTCCTCGTAATATTAGGTGATACTACTAGTTCTAACCACACAATCTAGAGATATTTCTAGAGTAGGTTTCCTCCTTTGGATTTTATTGGACAGCTTATCACCAATATACTATTTTGTGCTCATGCATTTTGTAACTCTTTGCATGCATTCTATTAAAAATCAAATTTTTATTTTAAAAAAAGGAACAAAGAAAGGAGCAGAAGGGTACATTAGGAATGAGAAGTATGCCCTTAAGACAGGAAGCTTTGAGGATACTACACTCTGAGTGCTATGGTACGTTCCAGTTGGTTCCTAAAGGCAGAGGGACGCCCAGATGACACGCAGGCTTAAGCGTTCACCACCTTCATCAAAGATGGCATTCACAAAGGGGGTTCAGGTATTTTCCTACCCACATCAAGACTTTTATTTATCCAGCACTGGGGAATCTACTATGCTTACAGTTTTTCTGATTTCATGCTGGGAGTCAAAACTATCATACATGCATTATTCTTTTTATTAGATGGCATGACTGCCTGATTGTCCCTCACGTTCAGATGGAAGAAGAATAGAAACGACGCCAGAGACACAGTTAATGCAATCCCGGGAATGCAAATGAGTTAGCAGACATTCAGTAAGAGTCCACTAAATGCAAGGAGCTTTTGTGAGACATGAGGATGGAGATGTTGAATTATGTCACATGATATTAGCATGAAGAAGAAAGTGAGAACAGAGGAACACGCATAGACCAAAGGAACAGTGGGCCAACATGTCAAATGTGGTTGCCATTTCCACATCACTTAGAAGCTTGTCTGCCACATGCCAGGGCTGCACGAATCAAGACAATTTTCAGGGGCCCTATCATATGGAGTTGTTTGTTTTTCAGATACGATTCTTCCTGTGTCTCTCCTAACTTACTGTGGTTTTGTGGCTTTTAGAATAAGTAGGTGCTAGTAACACAATGCTTATAGTAGCCTGACCTTCTACCTGTGTGCCTGGTAGGATAATAGGATATATCTTGACCCTGATCATTTGATGAAGGCATGTAGCCCACTTTAAGACAACCTGATATGCAAATATACATACTTAAAACCTAAACTAGTATATGATTAGCAGTGCTCCCAAAACTGTTAGTTCCAGCTTCTTTTAATATTTGCATGTTTTATGATCTTACACACAAGTCTGTAGGAGTATGTATACAAATTAAAGTGAAGTGAAGTGATAGACACGTATCCTAAGTATTCCCTGTTATACTTCTGCCCACATCCTGGATAAACTAGACTCCAGCTGCTCAATGCAGGCACCTTTCCCAATGTTGAAGAGTGAGCACCTGTTTACACTGAATGAGGAATTCTCCCTGGTGAAAAGAAACTTCAGTTTCTAGGGAATCCAGAATTTCAAAAGGTTTCTCTTTTTTTGTAGGATACTCTGTCTACTCAGAATTCAAGGTTCATGAAATGCCTTTCACTTATTTCTATCTCTTCTGATCTCAACTCTTTGCCCCTCTCCTTCTCCTTAGACATTAAGGCTTCACAAGCCTTTCTTTCCCAGTCTCTTCAAAGGCACTGATACATTCAAATGAGCACACACTGGACTTGTTCTGCCAGGGAGAGAGTATGTAAATTACCATCCAGGGCTCTCACTCAATATGTAAATGGTACCTGGAATTTGGCACCGCTCACTGTGGGTCTTTAAAATACCTGGCAATTTAAAAAATGAGCCTCGATAGGATGGGTAATAAAATGATGTGGATGCACAAACTTTCTTTGTATCTGCAGTTACCACAATGACCTCCATACACATCGATCAAACTGACCCATTACAATATTCAAATTTTTTTGGTCAACAGACTAGTGACCACTAAGAAATGGATTAACTTTCAGACAGATGATCTCCTCTAATGATCTCAGTGACCGAAACTTAGCCTAGCTATTATCATGTGTTGAGTGAAACCAACTCAACTAGCTGAAGCCGAACGGACTGATTATAATCAATCTTAAATGAGTGACTAGACTAAACCTAGAGACATTGTCAAAGACAGAGTGTTACTTTTGGGCTCAGTGTAGTGGTGTTTGCTTTTCTTCCCTTCTTTTTTAAATGAAGAACATCAGTATTCCATTAGAAAGTCACCACAATCCTGTGAGTGAAAGCCTTTTCTCCCTTTTCCTCCTAAAAAGGATTAACACTAGATTCAACTAAGCAGTGAAGCAAAAGACCAAGCTGCTTTCATCAGCTTCTGTTGTCACTAACTTTATTAAAGGAAGCATTGAGCCTTCCATGAAAGTCATCAGAATCATAGGAGAGCACCAAGGCATTATGTGCTTCACCTTCTGAGCCACTCACCCCAGGGAATCACTGGTGGCATTCTAAGGGCTCTGTACTTGACCATGTTCCAGTCAACATTTTTATCAGTGACTTGGACAAAGATATTTCAAAGAAGCATTCATACAAGGTTGGAAGCAACAGCTAATAGAGATGCTAGATGGCAGTTGCATGGGGAAGGCTGAATTGCCTGCCCTTGGGTCTTGTGCTTAGAACTGGGGTCACCATTGACTGCTATACCCCATTACTTTTAACAAACATAGATAAAACAGGGGGGACCTCCATTGGTTGAAATGCCCTGGACCCAAAGAATCTAAGGACAGTTCTGATGAAAGCCAGTCCTGACTGGTCAGAAAGATGGACTAAAATAGTCGTTCTCAAGCCAAGGAATGTTTCTGTATGTGACACTTTTGGTAACGACAATGATTAGAGTTCGTTACTAGCATTTAAAGGGAAGGCACCAGGGATGTTCAATATCTTGCAATGCACAGGACAGTCCCAGTGAAGAGAGAGTCTTCCCAAACTGTCATTTGTGGCCCCCACTGAGAAATACTGGGTTGCAACAAACAAAACAATTTTTAATAGAAATAAATATAAAATTCTACATTATTGGTTAAGCAATCAATTGCATAAGGGCAGGAGAGGGGATATGTGGCTTAAGTGCAGTTCATGCCAAGAAGAACTGGGCATTTTAGTTGATCACAAGCTCAACAGGAGACAACAGAGTGAGGAAACTGCTAACGGGTTAACGTGATGTTGACAGCATTTCAGTGTCCAGACCAAGGGAGCAATGAGCCAGGGAGTCTGCATTAGCTATACTGGGCACCACAAAGTTATAGGGGACACTAGGGAAGTGAAGCTCTCTAGTACAGGACAACTAGACAGGTGAAGGGTGTGGAAACCGTAAGATAAGAGCAGCAGTGAAAATAACCGGATGGGTTACAGGACGGAAGGCTGAGTAAAGGAAAACTGGAGAGCTAGTTAATGGCTCTCACACAAAGGACTGAGTTATAGGGGCTGGAAGGCTGAGAAGTGGCAGGGGCACCTAAGCAGGGCCTCTTGACCATCAGTGTTGGCCACCTGACTGCAAAGAACCGACACTGTCACCCTTCAAGCAGGGGCTGAGTGAATTTTTGGCAGTGAGACTAGAGGACCTCCAAAGGACCATTCCTTCCAACCTTCTATGATTCTGGCAGGTTATGTGATCTACTTTCTGAGGAGGCTTCTTTCCCTTCCCAGGAGAAACAGTTGGCTATTCTTACTGCTCAGCGCATAGTCTTGACTTTAAAAAGAAAACTGTTTTCTTCCCCTCCTATAATTCTGTGACTCTAATAATCTTGATACCTAATTATCAATATGTATAATGCAACTTCAGCTGGAGGAGAAAACGAGGAGCAACTGCCAAAGTAAAAGTGAAATTTACTATCTGGAGACCACCTGACTCACGAATAGGCCATCTCTGTTTCCCAGTATAAGATGGCTATCATGCCTCTTTGATGTCAATAGGTAATGAACAGTAATAGCAATTTTTCTACACAGCATTTCGTTTAGGCAAATATGCTGATCTGGGGTCACATCACTGGCCAATTTGGAAGGCTTGTTCTAACATTGATTCATTCATGTTGCAGTAATGTCACCTGAAGGCGGTCCACAGTAAAAGAAAGCGCAACACAACCTATGTGGCTGGGCTTAAATAATTATCTCAGATTGAGACTAATGATCTACACTGATAATTGAACTATGCAAAGCCTACTTGGCTTGAGATGGTCTCTGCTAGACACCCTTGGTTTTAATATTTAGGAAGTATGAGTGTGTATTAATACCTGTTTTTTTGTTCTTATTCTATAAAAATTAAATCACAGATACAAGCCAGAAGTGCCCACCTATTAAAGGACCTGAGGTAGGCACAAATCTTAATAACTCTTCTGGTCTAGCTTGACCGTTGAGCTACTCCTAGGAAAGATATAGAATTTAAAACCATCATTCATCTGGGGTCGATGTTATTTCTGTCCTTCCCTCTAGCTCAAAGATATACACTGGGTCATTCTGGACAAATCTACTCTCAAGCCTGATGTAGAAAAATCTGCCAGGTGGCAGCCCTGTGGTTTAAGCCTTGAAATGTACATTCAATCCACGTAACACACACGATGGGAGCTAAAATCTGAGCTGAGGGTTTAATTCCAATGTTGATAAAGTATCCAAGTAAACTCTACATTACTTAATTCAGTTGGTTTTCACAATATCAAACAGCATATGCAAGTTTCAAAAATACTTAGCAGTTCCTCAATTGAGTTTTTGTTAGGTTGAATTCAACTCTGGAGGTAAAACTTGCAAAAATTAATGGGTTTTTTTGGAACAGCAATTTCTGTTCCTCTTGATTTAGTTTTGTTTTCTATTAGTAGGAGAGAAATCAGTTCTTCAAATGCAAATCCCAAATTTGGCTCTGAAATTTCACACTATCCCTTTTTAGCTTTATTTAAGTATACCCTCTCTAGGGATTTCCTTTAGGCAGGCAGAAGAGTGAAGATCTATCTTTTGTGACATTCTAGTCAATCAGCAATCCATTATAAATGTTCTTTAAGGCTAAGGCCATTACTCCTTGAATAGGTGACAAAGCTCTGGCCAACTAAAATGAAGCCCATTACTACAGGATATATGAGATGAGATTGGAGAAGTGCCATAAGAAGGTTTAAGTTGCTTTAAAACCAAGCTTCTTCCTCCCCCTGTCTTTTGGCCCACTCAACAGCAAAAGGCTGCCTGATGTGGGGTTCCCTCAATTTTTATAGACTGTTAATAATAAAGACAGCTTTTCCAGTGGCCTATACATCCATGTGCTTGAAAGCTAAATCTTCCCAGTCATTTAAATTTGCCAGGAAGGTTGCTGTAATATTCTTCATCTCTCAGAGAATATATTGTAGAACCTGGTATAATCATCATCACGTAGAAACTGCTAATTATTTTTGCCTTTAGAACAAAATGATATGCAAGTGTGGCTGAGAATACAGGCAGACACAAAGGCAACCAAGCTTTTGTGCATATAGTGCACGTAGAGCATGAACATACAAATCACAAGGAGAAGAATTAACAGGCTCATCATGATCCCTATTAGTTCCAGGACACGTTTCCTTGGGTGCTCCTGAGATGATGCTAATATCACCCAGTGCACTGGGACCGTAACTTTCCTTGTTCCTCCCAGCTCCATAACCTTGGTTTGAAAATCACTATCCCCTTCCTCCCTGCAACGTCTAACCTAACCATACCCACTAACATCACACCCCTGCAAATCCATGCAAGGAATTGTGCCCCTTCCATCTCAAGGGGATGCTGAGCAGGCCACAGTCAGGGCAGGCTGGAGGAGGGGGGTCATAGGACCCGGCTGCAGCCTCCAGCGACCACATTCCACTTTCTGGTTCACCGAAGAGGACTGGGCATGGGGCAGACTCAATCCACGTAGAGTCTGCATTCCATGGCCCTGAAACTCTTGGGCGACATTATACCTTTTCTTCGCTGCTGATGTTTCGGGTGGATGTTCTCCAGGTGATTGAGGGAATGGGGTCTCCTGAGGCTTCACAGGTAAGTGTGACCTGTTCCTCTAGTTCCATGGCAGTCTGGTTCTCTACGTAGGTGATTTTGGGTTTTGCTGAAAAGACAGAACACTTCCATGAGTTTGACATTTTTTTAGCTTTCCAGGTTTGAACTATAAAGGCACCATTCAACAAAGGTTATCAACTTATTAATCATATGGCCCTATTCTAGGTGTTGTACAAGTTAACGAGCTGAACCCCCCCAGCAGCTTACAATGGAGCAGGCATATGACGATACCAAAGTGACAGGAATAACAGTGTCCTGTATGGGGCGATCGCCAACGGTGGTGGTGCAGGAGGCCTGAGCAGAGGAAGAGCTCTCCTCTGGCTGAGTCTTCATGAGGAGACAGTTTTGGGGCTGTCTTTGGGGCTGGGTTATGAGATTTTCAGTACATGGAACTTTGGGTGGACACGGAGTCATTCCAAGTGTAGAAAGGCACGTGAATGAAAGCAAAGAAGCAAGAATGTGTGGAGAGAGGGTGGGGAAGAGAGCAGAGCATCAGGGTCTGCGTGTCTGTGCCTCAAAGCAGTGGGAGACAGTGCTGGAGCCAGGCAGAGAGCATCTTGATTGCCTGGCTACAACTCTGGCTTGAATTTTATCCCCTACCTGGTAGAGACCCACTGACAGTGTTTAGTCAGAGGAATGAAATGCTCATTTGTATTAAAGGAAGGTTAATCTAGGCAAAATTGAAGATGGAGAAAACCTGAAGGTGGGTAAACCAACCTGGAAGCCCTGGCATTGCCCCAGATGTGACATAATACAATCCTGAATGTCCTCTCGGTGGTGGTGGTAGGGGAACGGAGGAGAAAGGGCAGCTTCAAGAGAGATGCTGAAGGAAGGCTTTACAGGAAGTGGAAGCGAACAGAGGGCAAGTAGAGATGGGAAGAATCCAAAGAAGAAATTAGGAGTCCAAATGACTCTGAGATTCTTTTTTTTAATTATTATTATTTTTTTATTCTATTATTATTATTTTTTGCAGTACACGGGCCTCTCACTGTTGTGGCCTCTCCCGTTGAGGAGCACAGGCTCGGGATGCACAGGCTCAGCGGCCACGGTTCACAGGCCCAGCCGCTCTGCGGCATGTGGGATCTTCCCAGACCGGGGCACGAGCCTGTGTCCCCTGCATAGGCAGGTGGACTCTCAACCACTGCGCCACCAGGGAAGCCTGACTCTGAGATTCTTAATACCCTAGGAGGGTCGTGTTAGCGTTAACTCAAGTAAGGAAATGTGGTGGGTGACTCACTGGGGGCTGGGGAGTGGGCTGGGGCTTGGGAATAAGATGAGTTGAGATGAGCTCATTTCCCAAATGTTTTGGGTAATGCAAGAAAGCACAAGCATTCGAAAGCTGAGTTTATATGTAAAAACATTAGAGAAAGTTGAATTTTCCCAACTTAAAACAATTATCCTCTGAAATCACTATACTCTGAAATCCATCAAAGAGAAAAGATAACACTGCACAAATATAACTTATTTCACTAATAGAGAAAAAGGTCAGGCTAGATAAATAAACAAACCATAAATAAATCAGAATTATGGATAATTTTTGAAAGAATTACGTTTCCTTTATATTCAAATTCATACAGTAACTCCAAGTAGACTATTAAAACTACTGCCTATTATATATCCTTCAAGTTGAGGCCTTAATTCTGTTTTAATAAACAGAAAACAATGATGGAGCTGTGCAAATATCTGCTTCTATATAAGATGACTCATTTAGTTCAAATATTCTCCTACAGTTAATCTGTACTAATGGCCTGCTGATAGCAAATCCTTTTTAAAAAAATAATTAATTAATTCTGGGGGGCTGTGCTGGGTCTTTGTTGAGGTGTGCGGGCTTCTCTAGTTAGTGGTGCCTTGGCTCCAGGGCGCTGGCGGGCTCAGTAGTTGTGGTGCGCGGGCTTAGTTTCGCCACGGCATGTAGGATCTTAATTCCCCAACCATGGATTGAACCTGCGTACCCTGCACTGGAAGGCGGATTCTTGACCACTGGACCACCAGGGAAATCTCCGCAAATCCTTTTTTTTTTTTGAAATTTTTTTTATTGTGGTAAAAGTCACATAATATAAAGCATACTATTTTAACTATATTTAACTGGACAGTTCAGTGGCACTAAGTACATTCACATTGTTGTACAACTCTCACTGTCATCCATCTCCCAGATTTTTCACTTCTCAAAACTGAAACTCTGCCATTAAACACTAACTCCCTATTCCCCCTCCCTACCCCCTAGCCCCCAGCCCCTGGCATCTACCAATGTACTTTCTGACTCTATGAGATTCCACTTACACGAGGTACCTAGAATAGCAAATCCTTTTTGATGGCTAGCACCCAGGCACATCTCAATCCAATGTGGTCAAATGATTACAAATTTGAACTGATGGAACCCATATGAGTGAGGCTTTCCCACAGGAAGGTTCTGTGTCTATCTTGATCAACAGAATGTTCAAGGAGGTTATAACTCATATTGGATGGAGTAAGTGCTAAAGTGTGTTGAACAGAAGGTTTTAGAGAAGCAAAATAAAAGTTGCATTTCTCTACTGTTAAAATCACAGATTGAGGGCTTCCCTGGTGGCGCAGTGGCTGAGAGTCCGCCTGCCAATGCAGGGGACACGGGTTCATGCCCCGGTCCGGGAAGATCCCACATGTTGCGGAGCGGCTGGGCCCGTGAGCCATGGCCGCTGAGCCTGCGTGTCCGGAGCCTGTGCTCCACAACGGGAGAGGCCCACGTAACTCAAAAAAAAAAAAAAAATAAAAAAAAAAATAAAATAAAAACCACAGATTGAAACGTTAAAAAATCAGCCAAACAACTGAATTTACTGAACTGACAGTTGGTTTGGGGTCTGGAGGCAGCCACAGGAAGGCTGACTTTCTGGCCTCTTGGAACCTACATGGACATTGTGATCCAGACAGTGTTTGCTGACCTTGTCTCACTCCACAGTGCTTTGTCCTGGCAGCAAAAGGTTAGCAGAAGACAGACAAGGGACAGTTAACATCTATTAATAATATCTGGTCTTGGTGACTCCATTTCCCAGATGGTTATAAAGGCTACACTGTGTAACTCTTTGAACAAGGCAAAATATATTCTTGTTAAAAACATTATTAACAATGGCTAATTTTGTATGGGCTACAGAGGCTGTTGGAAGGAAGGCAAGCTTCTTGCTGGTAACTTATTCCTTTCTGCACTTCAGAAGCAATGCTATTGTTGGAGCTAACTGAAGGCTTAGAATGCTGCCTTGGAAATAGGATAGCAATACCATTTATTGTCCAAATTGGGGCATTCTGGAGAGTGAAAGGCATGCTCTGAATAATTACTCTGGGACAATGGGCTTCACTGAGCAGACAGGGACAGATTTGGGGTCAGGCTGCTTATGAAAGCTTCCTTCCTTCTGAACACCAGTACCTAGAAGAATCTCTCCAGGTTTTATCTGTGGATGGTATGTGCACCATTTTAATGAACCTCCGTTCTCGGCCCTTTTGACTTTGGATCCCTGTTTTGTTCTCCACCTGCCACCATGAGACTTAATGCCTTAGAATGTTCCATTGCACCTCTCCCCACAGACCCTCCTGTGAGCACAGCTGTCTTTGTGAGTTTTCTAAGCATGCTTGCTCTCTCCATCCAGCACATCCATGGCTCTGCACCCAGCCACTGAGGGCCAGACTTGTCTATTCTAACTCCAATCCAGGGTCCTGCAAGGCCAAGGAGGGCTCCAGGGCCCCTACTTCCCTGCACTGAGGTATTGGGCATGACAGGGTACCCCTTCCTTCAGGAGTCTGTTTGTCCTTTGCTGTAACTCACAAGGGCTGCTTTGGTCCTAAGGGGTCAGCTAAGCAAAGCTTCTGCCCACTGGTGAACTTGCCTCAGACCACAGCACCATGAGGTCTCAAGAGCATTCGTACGAGCATAATAAGAATCTGTGGAGAGAAAAATACTTCTTCAGAAGGGCCCAGGGGAGGGGAGCAATGGAAATTCACTGCCAAGTTTAAAGGAAGGTAGGATGCTCTTAGTAAAGAGAGCTTCTGGCTGATAACTAGGGCAGTGCATGCTGGAACATGTCCCTTTCTTAGGAAAAAATGGTATTACTTAGGGTAATTACGATAGTCCCTAATTTAGATATGTCCCTTACACACTAATTGCTAGCCCTTCTTGAAGCCACAGTTCTGAGAACTTCTTTACTATCTAAGCTTCAGGCTTCTTTCCTCTTCTGCCTCATTGCTGTAACTCTGCTGCTTCTGGGGAACCTGTCCCATTTCTCCCCAAATGCTGGTCCCCCGATGGCAAGGCAGAAGGCAAAGGAGAGGGAAAAAGGGGCTGAAGAAAGATGAAGCCCCAACTAGCTAGCCCTTCCCCACCTGGCTCTCAGGCCTTAGTACCAATCTCCAAAACCCATGGGGAGGCCAGAAGGAGGAGGAGAGAAAGGAGGTCAAGAATGTGAAATGAAGAGAGAAAGGAGGGTACACATGGGGTACCAGGTTGCTCCAAGGAGACCATGTGAACTTTCCTCAGGATATTACAGAGGAGGATGGGGCCCAGATTAGAGGTGGGTGGGCCCGGAGGATGGGGCGTCTATGATCCTTTTCCCTGTCTCTGCAGGAGTCGGCCCACCTCTCCTCGTTTGCTCTACTGGGCTGCCTAATGAACATTCTCCCAGCTGCAGTCTTGGGAAAGAACTGTGGTAGTGGAGTGAGAGAGAGGGAGAGAGAGAGAGAGAGAGAGAGAGAGAGAGAGAGGGAGAATGTGTGTGTGAGAGAGTGTGTGTGTATGAGAGACAGTGTGTGTGTGTATGAGTCTGTGTGTGAGAGTGTGTGTGTGAAACAGAGAGACAGAGTGTGTGTGTGAGAGAAACAGTGTGTGTGAGAGAGAGTGTGAGAGTGTGTGTGTGTATGAGAGAGTGTGTGTGAGTGTGTATGTGAGAGAGAGTGTGTGTGTGTGAGAGAGAGAGAGAGTGTGTGTGTGTGATGCAGGAGGGAATCTGTGGCGAGGGAGGAGGGTGGAAATACAAATCCTGCCGTCCCACAGTTTCTGCATCCTACTTTCCCTGCCTCCTTCCCTGGACTCACCCACCCTCTTCACCTCAGCACAGCCCCACGTGGCTCTTGACACTACACATTCCTCCTTCCTGGGGCAGCCATCGTCACCAGAGAGGCCTGGAACAGAAGCCAAGATCTCTTCTTGACCAGCCAAGTTAGAACTGAGTGTACTTCCGTAGAGAAACCACGTATCCCATGGAGGTAAAGGCAGAATCCACTAGTCATTCCATATGGAATTCAGATATAATATGTGTTAAACTGGGTTTCATGGAGGAGTGACCACCATTGCTAGCCCAGGGAATGGATGTGAAAGCTTGGGTTTGAGTCCCGGCTCCTTGGGTAGGACACCTAATCTCTCTGTGCTCAACTTCCTCACCTGCAATATGGGGATAAAAATTAAATCTACTTCACAGGATTGTGATGAGGTTAAAAGAGGTCATTTATGGATAGTACTTCACATACAACGTGCTAGGCACATTATACGTGCTCACTTTGTGTTGGGTAGTATTATTATTACTTTATGGAGCTGATATCTAAAAGAAGTTCCTAAAGACAAGTGACTACATGTTTCCAGGTTCATCTCCCTGCCACATACATTATGCTTCATTCATATAAATCTGATTATGATTCCCTCATTTATTCAAACACGGGTGTCTATTATATGCCAGGTGATGTTCTAGGCCCTGGGGCTAGGCCTGTGAGTGGAGCAGACACAGTCCTCATTCACAAGTTCACATTCACCACAACATTGGCTCTTCCAGCCTTGAGGCCTGTGTGGCCTGCCCTGAAAGGCTTGCCCACCTCTCCTGCATCTGGGAAACTCCCACTAGGGAAAAGCATATCATCTTCGAACACTTCTCTAACTTCTGTCACACAGGACCAGAAATCAAATCTTTTCTTATAAAACACTGTGTGTATTGCTATTATGAAGTCATTATAATGGGTTGTCATTAAAAATTTCAGCACCGATGATCTCCGTTAGCCTGTGAACCCACTGATGAGAACAGAGTGTATGTTATTCATCTTCGTAACCTGGGCAATGGCTGGGCCCACAGCTGGTACTCAAATGTTGTTAACTGACACCATCTATTATAATTTATAGGCTTATATGTTTATGTCCCTTTCTGTGCTTCTCAGGGTCAAAAGACCATACCTTACTCATCTCTGTAGCCCCTCGCCCAGCAACAAGGGCGCTTAGTAAGTATTTGTGAAAATTAAGGGATACATTAACAGATGCATCTGTCTTTCATCTAGAAAACCTTAAAATCAGAGTGACTGGGGTAGATAAGTCAGAATCCAAGAAAAGACTGTCAAGAATATTTTCCAAGAAGTTTAGCTTCACTTTCAAGTATGTACAGTTAATTTAGACCAAACTGATAACCAGTTTCTAAGCCCATTAATTAATTGTCATTAATGAGTAAACAGGATTCATCTGGGATAGCGGGTCCAATTGCACATAAACGCTTGATTTTCAAAGGTCTATGTTTACAAACATCAATGAGTTCTCCTGATCAGGCTAAACAAGCGGGTCCCAGGCAGGTTCCCAAAGCGCAGGTGCTGGGACCACCAGGGAGCTGCGTGCACCAGGGCTACCCCTGCGGTGTCTGTACTCTGGCAGCACCACCTACAGTGGACTCGCTTATCTGTGTTTTTTTTTTTGTGTGTGTGTGTGTGTTTTTTTGTGATATGCGGGCCTCTCACTGTTGTGGTCTCTCCCGTGGCGGAGCACAGGCTCCGGACGCGCAGGCTCAGCGGCCATGGCTCACAGGCCCAGCTGCTCCGTGGCATGTGGGATCTTCCCGGACTGGGGCACGAACTCGTGTCCCCTGCATCGGCAGGCGGACTCTTAACCACTGTGCTACCAGGGAAGCCCGTTTATCAGTGTTTTTAAAAAAGACGGGCAGACAGAGCTGAGAGCCACTAGGTTAAACATCTCTCTGCCACAGATTCGTTTGTCAAAGTCAGGTCAAAGTGCATTTCAGCTCTAAATGAACAGAAGTTAACTGAGTTTATAGAGACGAAGTGAGTAGAGATATGGAGGTTCTTTTCATGACTTTTAAGACCCTGCTTCACACAGGCCAGGGAAAGAAGAAACGGAGACAGAGGCAGCCACTTGGTCACTAATATTTAGCAAGGGCCTATTCCGGAGTCTGGCGCTGTTTGGAATGCCAGAGATAAAGTGACATGTAAGAGTGGAGGCAGGAGAAATAACTCCCCAAACCAGTATGTAAATGAGATGAGTTTAGGTACGGAGAAGGGCACTGAAGAAGAGATGGGTGGGGTGAAGATAAGGGAGATGCGCTGGCCAGAACAGGGAGGGAAGGATTCACTGAGAAGCTGATCTGAATGATGCACTGACATCTGGATTAGGGATGACACGAGGGCAGCTCACAGGAGATCTGGGGAAATGATATTCCAAGCAGAAGAAGCATCTAGCGTAACAGCCCTGAGACAGAGAACAAGCTTAGTGTGTCTGAGGGAGAAGAAGAGGGCTTCCGGGCTTGGAGAGCTTTAAATGTAGAGCACAGCAGAGGCATGATGAGGTCAGGAAGGAAGCCAGGGGCTAGCTCAGATCTGGCCTCTGTTGACGGCAGGGAGTCTTGATTTTATTCTGGTTGCAATAGGAAGCCACTGGAGGATTTGAAACAGAGCGGTGGCGGTTAAGGTTATTCTGGCTACTGTGAGTGGGAGGGGCTGAAGGGGACCGATGCATGGCTTGGACTAGGGCCAACGTGGTGAAGCTGGCAAGAAGTGGGGTAGGTTCCCAGGCAGAGTGGACAGGGTCTTGCTGATGGACTGTGTGGGGTAAGCGGAACTGTGGCAGAGGGGTGACCTTGACCCCCCTGTCCTTACCGAAGACCTTGAGGTGGATGGACGCATCCTGCTCGCCGGCCTTGTTCTCGGCAATGCAGACGTACTCGGCCTCGTCGTTCTTGTCCACCTTCCTGATGGTCAGCTCAGAGCTGTCGTCGCTGAAGAGGTACTTCTCCTCCTCCTCATTCTCTATCGGCTCCCCGTCCCTGCAGGGCACAGAAATGTAAAGGACCGTGATTTTGACTACAGAGCTAAGAGGTTAATTTTTCATTAGTTTCCATAAAACGCGGACCGAGCCCATGCGAAAGACGGAATCTTCAGAGAAAGTTAAGACGCCAAATTGTACTTCCTCGTGATTCCTCTACCCAGACCCCCGATTCTGCCCAAGGGCTGCAAATTGCGCCCCCCAAAATTCCAAAGAGAACATCTGGTTCTGCCCCACAAACTGAAAATGAAGGAATCCAATGCACACACAAGGCAAGAGGACCTGACAGAAAGGAATCCATTCTGCACCCAGAGCTGATGCTCCTCAGCCACCCACCCCTGTTCCCTTGAAACGTCAACACAGGACAGGTCCTGCAAGGTCTCCTTCTCCACTAGTCGGCGATAAAAAGCACGAGCCAGTTTCTTACTTTGTCCAGCTCATGGTGGGTTCTGGGAAGCCTTCGGCATCGCACACCAGGGTGACGGACTGGCCAAGGTTGGCGGTGGCATTCACTATGCTCTGTCTGGCCTGGACGGTGGGCGGCACTGAAGGAAAAAAGGACTGTCAGGGGTGGCGGGGAAAACTTGGAAGGACCCGCTGGCCTGGAGGAGAGGCACTTCTGGGAGATCCCAGGTCAGACGGTCAAGAGTCCTGGGCAGCTGCCCAGTTACTGTGAGGGATCTAAGTTCAGGTGTGCACTAAATAATTACTGTAAACTGGATCAATAATTCATCCACAGATGCACATTAGTACTTTTCAACAATACATAGTATTGTTATACATATAACAATATATAATATTGCTTTTCAATAATATAGATTTAGAAGCTATATGAGTATGTTTTGTTCATTTTACAATGGTATTCTATTTACAGTGGCTATTTATCATTATATATTTTCTTAATCAATGCATACCAATCTTACAACTACCATGATTGATGGAACTTGCTTTCAAAAGGGGGCTCTTGGGCTTCCCTGGTGGCGCAGTGGTTGAGAGTCCGCCTGCCGATGCAGGGGACACGGGTTTGTGCCCTGGTCTGGGAGGATCCCACATGCCGTGGAGCGGCTGGGCCCGTGAGCCATGGCCGCTGAGCCTGCACGTCCGGAGCCTGTGCTCCACAGCGGGAGAGGCCACAACAGTGAGAGGCCCGCGTACCGCAAAAAAAAAAAAAAAAAGAAAGAAAGAAAAAAAAGGGGGCTCTTGATGTTGGAAAAAATTAAAAACTCCTGCTTCTAGTGATGAAATGGTTAATACCAATTTGAAATGCACCAGCTCACCAAAGAGCGACATTTCTCTGGGACTGTCACAAACAACCCTGTGCACAAACTATTTTTTACCAAAGGAACGAGAGGGGGAGAGTTTGGCAAAAAATATATATCCATATCCAAAGCAATTTAACCATGATTTACTTATTTTCTTAGTACTGACATTTCCTGTAAACATCTTGTAAATGTCAGATCGATTCCATGGGTGTGTTTATTTGACACTGCAAATTAAGATTAATAAGCCCACAGACTATGATTCTGACTGTTCTGAGGCCTGAATTGATTATAATATTTTCTTTGAAGACTGAACCAGGGGACTAACTTAACAGTTACAGTAACCTCAAGGACAGTGAAGGATGAATAAGAATTTACTAGTAAGCATGGGGCAAGTTTCTAGTGTTATAAGATAATGAAGGACATTCCAGAACTGCACTAAAAGTCCCCACCCTTGAGGGAGACCCAAAGACAAGTGTGTTTAAAAACAAACAAACAAACAAGACAAGGCAGAGGTTGGGGGTGGGCTGTGGGAAGGGGTGGACTCAGTTGCCATGGATGAGCCAAGGTTGTACCCGTGGAGAAAGCAGAACAGATCTCCTCACCATTCACAATGACCTGAATGTCCTTGAAGTTGATCTCCCCGCGTGCCAGGATCCTGCCTTCACAGCGGTAAGTGCCCTCATCTGTTTTCTTGATGCCCCGGATCTGGAGGTAGTTGTTGGCCAGGACTATGAATCGGACTAGAAGAGACAAGGCACAGGTTCATCCAAGGATCGGTCAGAGGACTGGTATCTGCAGGCAGGTGGCTGAGCCTTTCCTTATGCCTGCCTTCAGGCTTATGGGGGTGCGGGGCCAGGGAGCGGGGAGAGGCTCTAAGCTGCAATAAGAAAATGTGGCCCTGGCTCCAACATAGAGGCAAGGGCAAAAGTCTATTGGAAATCTGTCTTTTTCCTTGGAGAGAAAGTCAAGTGCTTGAACATACAAACTCTAGACATGCAACCTTTGATCTGGAAACGACATGGGGTTTGGGGATGCTGGAATCTGAGTTTGGGCTAGAACGCCTCAGAAGCTGGTTCAGTGGCCCAGGGGAAAGGGCAGCTACCAGGTCTCACCATCTTTTTTCAGGATGACATCTCGGCCTTTGTGTTTCCAGATGATGGTTGGGGGGAGGGAGCTGACCACATCACACACAATCACAGCATCTTCCCCCTCCCTGAACTCCTGCGGGGTTGGCGCGTTCTTGAACATGAGCTTCTCTGGAAAAGGAACAAGAGGAGAGTGAGGAGAAACGGCTGGTTCTCCCACAAAGATCCCTTTTCACTGGCACCATACTGCTTGGATTCGAGTCCATATATACAGTGGTACCAAAGGGGGTCCCACCCATCACTTGGCCAAAGATGCAGGCAGAGCAGCTGGCACGAGGAGGGGAATATATCACCCGTGTTTGGCAATTAGTGTCTATTCAGAGTGCTAAATTTATCACATGTTGTGCAGAAAAGGGTCTACAGAGGGAAAGGATTGTCTTTACCAAGGGTCTTTGCCATGTGGGATGGAGCCAATGAAACACAGTGCACAGGTAAACTGAACTGGTAGAACATTTATTCTACAACTAATAGGAGGAGGCACCAGTCCTTCCTCGGCCTCCCACTCTGCCTGGCATCCCATCCCATCCCATCCCCAGCCTGTCTACAGCGGAAAGAATTGTGAAGAACAAAACAGAAGAAAAGCAGGCTTATGGCAATAAATACTGTGACAATCAATACTGTTCCATTGGCTGTCACCCATCATTACCCTGGCCAACAGGACAGATGCATGATAACAAGGTAATGAGATGCCACCTCCAGGCTGGTTTCGGTGGCAGTGGGAACTACCCATGCTGAGTGGCACAGAGTGTTCAGATAATAACCCCACACACCCCGCCGAGCCTTTGCACTCCATTACCAGCAGGAAAAAGTGAAATAAGAGGGGATAAACTGAAGTGTGTACAACAGTCAGTCAACCCTTGGGGAAGGGGGAGGGGAACCCATCCTAGTCCTCTGGGAATGGTGTAATTTCAATTTAGAGACTGGAGGCCAGTGGGAGGTAGCTGTGACCAGCACGAACACAGGTGTGAGCTGGGAGTTGGCTGAGGATCATTTAAAAACGTACTGGAGCTCTTAGCTTGATGCAGAAAAGACTTAGGGGAAAGGAGGAAAGGGGCCCTGTCAAGCCCTCAGTGGGTCCGCTACTCCATCCTGCTCTCTCTGCTACCCATGTGCCTTCCTAGACAAAGGAGAGGACAGGGAACCCAGAAGAAGGAAAAGGGGGAGGATCTTACGGAAGATCTTCACATTGACCGTGGCCTCTGACTCGGTGCCGTCCTCTGCAGTGACCACACACTTGTAAATGCCGGCATCATCGATGTTGGCATTGTAGATGGTGAGGGTGGAAGAAGAGTCATCGTTCCACACCACCGAGATCCGCTGCTGGTTCGGGGTGAGCTTTTCTCCATTGGGGGAGAACCAGGAGATGTCTTTATCTTTGGCATCTCCTGCCACTAAAGAGGAAGAGATCATTTTCAAACCACTGATGCTGAAAAGACAACGACCTCTCCAGGGTGACAGTGGGTACTCAGTAAGAGCTACTGAGCAAGAGCTCATCAGGCTTGATGACAAGGGGCGGGGGGATGACCATTCATGTTGGTGGTTTCTGCGTTTAATTGTTATGTCCATAACAGTATTTGGAAAGAACTCAAACACTGGTGCTGGTATTTCTCATAGTGGTCCCATCCCTAGTGAGGGAAGAGAAGAGATATTTATCGGGGACCCACTGTGTGCCAGGCACTAAGCTAGGAGCTTGTAACCTCACAGAATGGGGGGCAAAGGGAGTTAGTATAGCTGGGATCTGAGCTCAAGGCTAGCTGGTCTGAGCCAACACATCAGCTTATTTTCCAGGGCTTAGATTACGGTCTCTTAAGTGGAAGATGAGACGCTGGCTAGTTTTGGAGTGTAGACTCCAACCACTTTCATTCCAGCATCTGCCTGCACAAACTGGCATGACTGTCATTTCAGCACTCCCACCTCGGAGAGGCAAATGCATCTGCCTAAATGCTGCAGAGAAGGTAGCCAGCATCGCCTCTGCGTCCTTTCCCCAGGCACCTTGGGATACAGCTGCTGAACTGTCCAGACACTGAGCTGGAACAAGGGCTCTGGGATCCCCAGACATGGCTTTGCCCTGCCTCTCCGCACAGCACCCTTCCCCAGCCCACACCCCCCGCCCTGCAAAGATGCTTAGTGTGGAAATGAAGCAGCCTTCCTTTCAGGGCCCATCATGTTCTCAATAAACATCGCTATCTGCAAGATGTGCTACGGGCTCCACGGCTGCATGTCCAGGTCCTTTCAATTGCTGTAATGAAGGCAAAGCTGGAAGGAACACATCCAGTGGCCACCAGCCGCCTCATCTGGCGCAAATCATGACAGCATTTCAAGGCCCCTCCCTGCCGAAAGCGACTTGCTCGATGCCCGTTTACACCTAGGTCAGCTCTTTCCTGGTCCTTTCATGTTCCAAATCCCAGGCATGTCACATACAGAGACTCCAAAGCCTCATATGAAGCCTTTCCTCCGCAGGACATTTACTGATAATTAGCTGAGCTGTGGAAACGGGGGCATATTTTCTAAACAAAAGACGAGGACACCAGGTCCAACAAATTCTAAGCTCTGGTTGGGGCACTGGGACAGAATATTGGAATTCACTAGAGAGCTGGGAAACCCAGGGCACCTGTCCTCACAGCAAAAAGAGGTACTGGTACTCAGTTTTCCTTCAGGCACTTTTTAGGCCTTCTCGGATTTTCCTGCTCTGGGGGATTGTAATAATCCGTACACTGGCCCACTGAAGCATTCTTTCGGCACCAGCCCTGATCTCCAGGGTCATTCACGGGACTCTGGATGTACACAGCGCAGGGGGTCTGGGGGCTGTGTTGACTCTCCTAAGAAAATCCCTAGACCTCCTCCATCACGAAGCAGAAGTCCACACAGCACATTTCGCTGTCTGAGGCAGCCTTGGTAAGGGAAGGAAGGGGCTCTGAGCACTTCCCTGGCTCTCTGGTCACCCTGAGAGCCTGCCACAGGGTGACCCGAGATCCCAGGTGCACTGCGATCAGCCGGGCAGACACAGCCGCTGGCTCTGCTCTGAGGGGTGGGTTTCCTGAAATGCGGTGTGACACGGGCACTTGCCTTGGCATAGGAAGAATTTGGACTCTCCGACGCTGATTTCCCCTTGGCTGGGAACAATATCCACCTGCAGAGAAACTGGAAAAGACAATGTCCACTTTAGACACACGTTTGGATTTCTGAGACAGAAACCAGAGCTTTGATTCCAAAACAGAGTCTCCCTGCTCACGTCAAGAAAGAGTGAAGATAGGAGGTTGTTTGGGTTTTGAGAACTTGTCACCAGAGTTCCTCATGCCGGGGCCAGGAGCAGACAGGGTCCAGGCCATTCCCTGTGGAATGGGAGTATCCTCTATCAGACAGTGCAGGGTCCCCTGGAGGATCTGGGGGTGACCTCTGCGCTAAAGGTTTCTGATCCTTTGAGAAAGCTTCGAGTCCTGCTCCAAATAGCAGCAAGTCTGGGATTCACGGAAACAGCAGCCCAGCCAGTTCCATATGGATCATCAACCTGCAGCATCCCCACAGCTGTGTTAAGAGGGAAACCTGCCCCTCCACAACCCTGCACAGGGTTTCCTGACACTTCCCCACACCACGAAGCCTAACCACTACGTGGAAGGATTCAACGTGAAGATCCAAAGCAGGGGATGCCAAACAAACGCTCACCTTACCTCACGACTATAGGACCAATACACCTCTTTGCATAAGAGGAGACAGCAATCAAACATCGTCACCCCAAGTAGTCAGTCACCTCTTCTGAAATGCTGGAGTCTGTGCCCTGCGGTCCCCTGAATCTCTTGGCCACTGCACTGCAATATTGGAATATCTATACGCTCCACTCCACCCGTAAGACAAAATACGTTGCACCGGATCTCACAGATTCCTGTATTCATGGAGTTCCTCGTTGATCTGCTTAGAGCAGATAACTGTTCCTCATGAAAGTAAACTTTTAGGGAAGGAAAAATGCTGTTACTTATTGGGATTCAACTTCCTTCTGCCTTTCCCCCTCTTTGGTGAAGTAAATCTGCAAGCTAAAGGCTAAGGGACGTTTGGTTCAATGCGTGTAGCTTCTCAAAGCCGGTACGAAGGAGGGGCCTGGACAAAATAGACCGAGTAATAGAGCCTCAGCTAGCCATTCCTTCGAACAGCCATTTTCTCTTCACAGTAGAACGGAGGGAATGCTCGTTGCCATGGTGACAGCCTTGCAGAGCTGCTGTGGGTCTCCGTCTGCGCTCATTTGATGAAGAAGCAACCATGGCTGTGCTCAGTGGAACAGAGGGATCAAAGGGCCTGCCTGGGTGGGGAAGGGGGGGCATGGGGGCAACTCAGCTATCAGGGGCGCAGCCTTCCTAACTGTCCTACTGACAAAGCAGCCCATGGAAAAACCCAGCAGAGGCTGCAGAGAAAGGGATGGCTCGGTGGGACAGGAACGTAATGGGGGGGAGTGAGGGTGATGGTGAGGAATCGGGAACAGGCTGGGAGAGGATCCTGAGGGCTGCACTGTGAGAATACCAAGTGGGAGACCAGAGACTTCCAAATGCTGGTTCAGAAGAAATAGTATAGTAACTGAAGGGTAGCCTGTCTCTCCCTCAGTCAGTTTGCTGCTGATGACTCACTGGGGGCCGAGGATGGAATTCTTCCCGAGCGCAGTGAAAGGTCTTCCCCTACCTTTCCTGAATTTCACCCGTAGTGCACAGAGCTGCAATGGAATAGAATGCCGGGGCCATGGCACCCGGTGGGGAGGGGGGCAGGAGTGCCCGGCGGTGGCAGGTTTCTCCCATCACTCTCTTCTTTTTTTTTTTTTTTTTTTTTTCAGTACGTGGGCCTCTCACTGTTGTGGCCTCTCCCATTGCGGAGCATAGGCTCCGGATGCGCAGGCTCAGCGGCCATGGCTCACGGGCCCAGCCGCTCCACGGCATGTGGGATCTTCCCGGACCGGGGCATGAACCCGTGTCCCCTGCATCGGCAGGCAGACTCTCAACCACTGCGCCACCAGGGAAGCCCCCATCACTCTCTTCTGGATGGAGTCAGGGCCACTGAGTTCTAACCTGAGGGAGCTGAAGGGGTTCCAACTATCACCATGTCCTGCCTCCTGATTTTCCAGATCAGAAAAGAGAGGTAAAGTGACTTCCCTAAGGTCATGTCTAGTGAGGACCGGGGTGGCCCCAGAGCCCAGGCCACCTGGTTCCCAGGTAAGTGTTCTTTCTGTTACGTAAGGCTGTCTCTCTGAGTAGGGGATAAAATGTTTCCACACAGTTTAACAAATAATCCTGCCAACCTGAGGAACTACCTTCAGATGCACATCCCCTAAGAGAACAGAGCAAGCCTGCAGTATCTGGGGGAGCGTGGGGCCCTACAGAGAGGGCTACAGGCCAGTGTCATCCATCTTAAGGCCGACCAGGACCTTTGCGATCCCTGTCTGTGGCTCACATTCCATGGAACAACAGGCCTATGAAGCCCAGAAGCTGCGCCGATGCCATCTGTCACCTAAGTAATGGTCCTTTCTGGAATTTACTGGGGCATTCTTTAGAGAATGAGAGGCATATTTCTGCCTGGAAAGTTCACTGGCCCATATGCTGTGTATTAGCAGCCAGCTTCAACATATGGATCCTGTTACTCTCACAGAGCCCTTACTGCTTTGAGAAGGATTTTCTTATCCCAAGTGAAAAAACAGCCTTTATTTTTTTCAGCTCTTTTCAAACAGAACATGCCTCTCAAGAGGGAGGAGAACACGGCAAGGCTGAAAAGTTTCCATACTCAAATGTGGTCAGTATCTATCTTTGGGCCAAGGAGAGAAGTGAGAAATGAGAATTACAAGGGAACTCCTGGCTTCACCAGATCCCATGCACACATTTATCATCACAGAGATTTTTTTAAAGAAGAGATACCCATTTAGACGCCTGACCTTTTGCACACATGGAAAAGATAGTGATTTCTCCTTCCAGACGCCAGTCAAAGCCAGGTCAGAGGAACCCCAGACTCTGAAAAGTCAACGCTTGGATGTTTTCCACCGAAGCACAATGGCTGATTATTCTTCTCCAAATGCAAAACCTTGAATTATTAGGTTTAATAACGGTAAGTGGAAATCCTGCTCTAAACCCCAAACTCTTTCCCTTCACTTCTTGTGGCCTTTTCCTTTATTACTATATTAGTTCTCTTACTGCTCCCAATAAAAATTCCTGCCTCGACTTTCACCTTTCTCCAGTTGCAAATATAACTGAAATTTCCTCACCAGGCCTACCTCGGACCCTTTAGAGCAACTATGAAAACACTTCTTCCAGAAAAAGTATCTCATTTCTTGCTTTGTAGAAACACGGTGTGTCATCTTAGATGCATCCAAAGACACACGCTTATAAACACAGGTAGTTGGAGCTGGCTGGGACCCAAGGGCAGGCTTTCAGTGTCCTCCCATAAGGACTCATCCCCAAGGCCTCTGGCAGCCAGTTCACACTTTCTGGTTTACAAAGCACACTTTGTTACTTCACCTGAGGCTCACTACAATTCTGGGGTATAAAAAGGCTGATACTGTAGTCCCCATTCCACAAAAGAGGGAATCAAAGCTCAGGGAAATGAAACAACTTGCCCAGGGCAACTCAGCTAATAAGTAGTAAAGTCAAGATTAAAAGTCATCTAATTTTAAGGCTCCAGCTCTTCCCTCTACACTCCATAACTACCACTAATCTTTTCTTGGCCTCCTAATGGGCCCGTTATTGTTATTACCTATTAGTTACCATTTGCTCTCTTTCTAAATTATGGGCTAGAAAGAGCAGAGTGTACAAACATCTTATTATCAGGTTGCTGCCATCATTACTACTCTGGTTAATTATAATTGGCCTCTCTGTTCACAGATAACCATAGCACTATAATTCCCATTTTACAGATGGGGAAGTGGAGGCTCAGAGCCCTAAGTAATGGTAATAGTGGGGTCAAGATTCAAAGCCAGGTCAAATGCATCCAAAACCCCAGCCATTTCTCCCACACTGTTCTATCCCTTGTGAACAGACAGAAAAAGGTTCTCTTGAGAATGGAATGAGTCCCTTCTCCATGTCTCATTTAAAAAGTAAAATAACCCCGTGAGAGATATTTATGTTTCAAAATGTGTTTTCTACTTAAATGTATTTTTTAAAAAGTGATGCCTTGTTCTGAAAGATATGCCAACTTGTTTAGCAAACAGCTTCAGGTTGAGGTAGAAGTTTTGTGATGCCCAACTCCCTAGGAGAAGCAAGCTGTGAAGTCTTAGTTGCTGAGAAAAAGGAATTAAAATTTCAGTTCTAAAGGTGCTAAGGCACTTATCAGAAGAGGTGGGATCTTACCAAAGCAGAGCAACAGAAAAAAATTATTCTCATTTCAAAAAGGAACTCATAGATTTCATCTGAGTCAGGAACTTCTTGCAGCAGCTTAATTTTACTAGATTAATTTTTCAGATTCTTATGTGCTTGAGGAAGTAGGAGCTGAAAGCAGAAAGTGAGCCCAGGTCTGTCCCATGGCTAGGTGACAGTACTTCCTTGTTAAATGGTTATAAAGACACTGGTTCCTGAGGAAGACAGACTGCAGAGATGCAGCAGGCCCAGGGCCAAGGTAGGTGCACCTGAGGACCATGTTCTGGTCACCAAGTTAAGATATGGGTGAACGACAGAGGATCAATCAGATCAATGACCGTGCATCAGATAAAGAGATTTTCCAAAACCTGTTTAATAACAGCTAAGGATTTTTGAAAAAGGCATCAAAGTCTAGTTCTACATTTATTTTCTCAGCTATTGTTCTAGAAATGAGCCTTAAATATCACTATACTTAACCACTTTAATGGAGACTTATTTTTTATTTTTCAAAGTATACTAAAGTGTCTTTCATTTGACGGTTCTGTGGGAAATCCAGATGTTGGAACCAGAAGTGTGATAACCGAGGCACCCCCACCCCTTGCCTAGACAGTCTGCTCTTGTTGTTAGCAAAGTACTCGAGGGAAGATAAAGGGCAACTTCACTGATAAACCAAAGAAACGCAACGAATGTAAAACGGAGACTCAAATGGCAGTCCTGTGGAGTGGGGAAGGCCACGGACTCTGGGCCAACCCTCAGCTCTACCACGTACTAGTGTAATCTTGGCCAAGTTATTTAACCTCCTGGTGCCTTTTTCCTAATCTGTAAAATGGGGAAAAACAGAACCCTTATCATAGGGCTGTTGGAAAGATTAAATGAATTAATACATGTAGAATAGTCTCTGACACATAATACACATTTTATACTTGTTGTGTATTATTATTATTAATAAGCCTCTATCAACAACCCTTCCCAAGGAAATTATTTTGGTTACTATTTTTGAGAGAAGCTATGTTTCCCTTTATGGTTTTAAATAAAGTAAACTTCCTGAATGATCCATGTGTTGGTCAGGTGGACCGATTCCACTCTCTACATTACCTGAAGATATTTAACTTGCCTGTCAGAACTTTATTGGTATAAAAGATGACTGAATTCAAAGCCAAAAAAACAATAATGTAGGCACTCTAGCCAAGTCACTTCACCTCAATTTTCTCGTCTGTAAAATGGGGATGATAATAAAACTGAGGTCTTGTGGTTGGACTGTCTCACAGTTAAGAAGTCAGGATCTAGAGTCAGAGAGTCCTGGGTCCAAATTCCAGCTCAGATATGTAGTAACTGAGTTCTCAGGAGAGTTTCAGGACCTGTGATTCCACATTTGTAAATGGACATAACAACCCAATCGATCTCGCAGGGATGTTGAGATGATATAGAGAAGTAATGTATGTAAAGTTCCAAACACAAGGTCAGGCTCTGCTGGTTGTCTTTTTTTTTTTTTCTTTTTGCGGTATGTGGGCTTCTCACTGTTGTGGCCTCTCCCGTTGCGGAGCACAGGCTCCGGATGCGCAGGCCCAGCGGCCATGGCTCACGGGCCCAGCCGCTCTGCGGCATATGGGATCCTCCCAGACCGGGGCACGAACCCGTATCCCCTGCATCGGCAGGCGGACTCTTAACCACTTGCGCCACCAGGGAGGCCCTGCTGGTTGTCTTTTAAATGATAGCACATACATGAGAGTACTTTGAACTCACACACACACACACACACACACACACACACACACATACACACACACCCCCTAAACAAACAAAATCCCCAATAATGTTTGTAATGAGAATGAGATAGCAGGAACCTCTTGCAGACTACTGGATTCAACTGTCCAAAATCTATTAAGGGGTGTGTGTCTGTTTTTATCTATGTGTATGTATGGGAACATCCACTGAAAGCATAGATAAAAGTGTGTGTGTGTGTGTGTGTGTGTGTGTGTGTGTGTGAATAGAATAATTCAACTTGTCAGATTGCTACTGTTGCAAGAAGCAGCTGGACATAGGTAACTTTTCTCATTTTGGGAGAGAAAAATGAATAAACAATTAAGGATGACAAAGGAGTCTCACCCATTCTTGACATGTGAGTCTCACAGTTCTGGCTTGAGCTACTGTTGACAGCAGCTGGGTAGGAAAAAACGAGGTGGACTGTTTTACTTTCAAACATTAACCCAAAAGTTATATGTCAGTTTAAAGGAACTATAACATATATGCTTAGAGATTTTGGCTTCTGGTTCTGTATAATGGCATCATAATGGCAGACCGTATTCTGATTGCCACTGGAAGCATCCTCCTTGTCTAAAGCTGGTTCATAGCAGCAACCAAAATCATCTAAGAGTCATACTCAGGGCTGCCAGTCTCTTGGTCAGCCTAGTTAGGGCCCCATCTATGTAAATGCTGGGAATCCTATGTAATTCCCGTTTAAACCTAAACACCCAGAAATAATCTAGCTAGGGTTTCTAAGCCAACTGAGATAAGTTATGACCAAACCCTTGGGAAACCCTCTGTGTGTAGTCCTCACAGGACCCTGGGCCCCTGGCTTCTCCTAGTATATCAGCCAGCCTAGAGAGTGAAGGAAGCCCTCAAGAAAGCTGTGGTCGGGCTTCCCTGGTGGCGCAGTGGTTGAGAGTCTGCCTGCCGATGCGGGGGACACGGGTTCGTGCCCCAGTCTGGGAAGATCCCACATGCCGTGGAGCGGCTGGGCCCATGAGCCATGGCCGCTGAGCCTGCGCGTCCGGAGCCTGTGCTCCACAACGGGAGAGGCCACAACAGTGAGAGGCCTGCGTACCACAAAAAAAAAAAAAAAAAAAAAAAAGAAAGCTGTGGTCTTCCCTGGTTGAGAACCCAGCACTAGCAGACTTGCAAGAGCAGAACTCAAGACTGGAGAAGGACGGGAAGGGGGCTTTTGGTGGTGGGTCCATGGTTTATGCCTTTTGAATGGAGAAACCAGAGCTTCTGTATGAAGACAAACCATATAGAGAAGCTGTAGATAAGATACAGACTTTTCTAAACCAAACTCACTTAGTTCATATACCAAGCAGGTTTCCAAAGCCTATCATTTTAATAAAGCCATCAAAACTGGACAGTGTTTCATTACGAAACTGATGCAATGACAATTCCTGGTGAAAATTCTCTTTAGCCTCCTCAAATCTCAGGACTCTTCCAGAGTGATGGGGGGAGGTACGCAGAAGGTGAATATGGCTTCAGAATTCTTCAGCTTTCTATGCAACATGATAATACAGTTGAGATTATACTATTATACTAAGGAAGAAAACGTATTGAGCGTCACTACACAACTGAGGCCTAGATGGTTAATCTGAGATCCTGTTACCCTAAATAAACTATCCTATGAAATCTGGTAGCCAAACAACAGAAACCAACTTGCTAGAAGCAGGAGGCTCTATTTCTTAGCATAATAAATTATATGAGCTGCTTGGAATCAGGAATAAGTGGGTTCTGGCCCTGTTCCATAGGGCTGGCTTCATATCAGAACACAGAGCCAGGGCAGATAACGGCTTCAGCTCCCTTGGTCTCCTGAGTTCCCTGGGTCAAATTAACATTTCATTAGTTCTGATCAGATGGTTTAGTTTTATAGAACTAAATCAGTGGTTTCAAGCCATGGTTGTTGTCCCCACGAACTACTTAGAAGCTAGCAAACTTGACTAATGTCACACAGTGCCCTCGTGCTTCTGGTTATAGGGCAAGAAGATCTACGCGGTGGTTTAATCTGCTCAGATGTGATAGATTCACGCTATCCCCCAGGCTGTCACTCCCACAGAAAGTACACCCACCCCCAAGAAAGTACACAGTTCCTACTAGGAGCATTCTAGAGCATCTTTAACAGGGAGTCAGAAGAAATGACTCAAAGGGATATTAATCAGGAGCACGACCCAAACAAATTCCACACCACACCCCCAGGTCAGACACAGGAGAGAAGACAGCCGAACTCTGATGAAAGGAGCTGGTTGGTTTGCTTGTTTTCATAGAGGATCATAAAGGAAGGAGACGCATTGAAGAATTTACTTAATTTTTTTTTCCCAAAGCAGCAATAAAGTCAGGAGTCCCATAGAGCCTCAAAAGGGCCAGATTCCAGGCCAGGAGTGAAATCCTTTCTGAGTGGGCATTTGTACTGTCTCCTATAGTCCACAAGGGGTGAAGGCAGGAATGTTCCACAGCCTCCACCCTGGGGAGCACCCAGCTGAGGGCATGAGTGTGTACTGAGAGGCAGCAAATGTGGACTAGTTATACCCTGACTTCTGTCTTCTACTCTGTTGGATTGATTCATAGCCAGGGTTTTAGAGCTAACATTTAGTAAGAGAAGGTTAGAGCTGGGGGGAACTGACATATAATCTCCAACCCCTTCATTTCACAGATGGGAAACACAGGAGCAGAAGTCTAGGGTCCCTGCAGCAAAATTCAGGAGCCACGAGGTTGGGCCCAGGTGCTGACTGCTGACTTGAGGCCTCTTCTTGCTTCTGTGTCTCATTTGCTTTGTGTGTTCCCAGTAGCTATTTTGCCAACTGTTTCCTCTTGCCTGGTTTGCCCTGGTCTCACCTCTGTCCCCAAAGAACAAGAGTCATCACTTGGAGAGACTGGCTCTATTACGTGCAGGTAGGAAAGCTGGACAAACAGCTGGTGGTCTACCTTCCTGTCCGAAGCCCATTAAAATATCTGGTGCCGCCAACACCAGCCCACTTTTTAACAGAAGCTCTGGTTCCCTGCTTCCTTTTCATAATTTTTCTTTAAATAAATTTATTTATTTTTGTCTGTGTTGGGTCTTCGTTGCTGTGCGCAGGCTTTCTCTACTTGTGGCGAGCAGGGGTTACTCTTCGTTGTGGTGTGTGGGCTTCTCATTGCAGTGGCTTCTCTTGTTGCACAGCACGGGCTCTAGGTACGTGGGCTTCAGTAGTTGTGGCACGTGGGCTCAGTAGTTGTGGCTTGCGGGCTCTAGAGTGCAGGCTCAGTAGTTGTGGCCCATGGGCTTAACTGCTCCACAGCATGTGGGATCTTCCCGGACCAGGGCTTGAACCCGTGTCCCCTGCATTGGCATGCGGATTCTTAACCACTGCGCCACGAGGCAAGTCCCCCCTGCTTCCTTTTCAGACTGTCCTTCCTGCTGTTTCCCTTTTCCTGGCAGGCTGACTGCCAGCCAACACTTTGCCTGAAGTTGAATTATTGACACATGAGGCAAGGATGCAAATACATGTTTGGAACTCAGCTAAGCTTCTCTAGATAAACAACATAAAATCTATCAACCTGCCCCGATAACCCAGGCCTTCTTAGTAAACGGCTGTCTGCGCTTTGATAGCTGCCAGGATGTCCCTGACAATGTTTCCTTAGGTCTGCTCTTCCGAAACCTTGCCTTGACAAAATGACTCATCCAACTTCTCTTCTTCCGACTACAAAAAGGTACTGATACAAGGCGGATGGTTTCTCTCCCTCCCAACAGCTTTTGCCAACATGGCAAGAAGTTGGAATTATATCTTCCAATATTTGTCCAGCTGTTGTTTGCAGATGTTACATTCTTTACACCCAGAAAATAGAAATTTAGAGAATGCTGGCATGCAACTTCATCCAGAGAATTTCAAATCCTGCCCATGTCTTTCAAAAATGTCTTATGTGATCATAGCTTTAAGCACATCTGGGCTATTGAAGATACAAAGGCTTATAATCTCTTAAACAACCAGTGCAAAGAATTGTTAAATTTGGTTTCTGTCAAGTGAAAAAATCACACTCTCAAACCAAGATATATTGTTTATATAGAGAGTGATTATTTTGTGCCAGTCCCTGTCCTAAGCACTTCATTGAGTTCATGTAATCCTCATAACAACCCTATGAGATAGGTACTGTTATTATCCTATGTGACAGATGAAGAAACTTAAGAACTGAAAGGTTAACTAATGGCCCAAGGTCACAAAGCTAGTAAGAGGTAGCGCCGAGATTTGAACCCCAGGCAGATCCAGCTCCATGGCCCTTGATCTTAAGTATGTATTACTTAAAGTTGGTTTCAATAAAAGTCAACTTTTGTGAAAAAGGGGTTGCTCTTGTGCTGGATGAGCTGGGAGACAAGTACATAAGTAGAGAAAAACCCTATCTACTCAGGGTTGTACGGATTCTGAACAGGGGCTGGAAATAGGTTGCTTGAATTCTGAGCCTGCCACACCACACACCTCTCCCTGCTGCAGCCCTGCCTTTGTCCCTGAACTGAATCCTTCTAGCCCCTCTGCTTGCCACCAATGGGTCTGGCCTCGATGCATCCGGCAGCCACCAGAGCTCAGTATCAGTGGTGGCCACCAGCAGGGATCAAGCAGAAGCTGTGAGTGGGACTTTCCCATCTGTGGGTCACTCCTGATCTCCCAATTTGGATTCTGGATAAGCCATATCATGCCTTATTAAAATGTGAGTATTAGAATTCTTCTTTGCCGACACAAGTTGTGACTGGCTCTTCACTCCTCTGCAGGGTGTGCATCTGAACCAGATTATTCATGCAGCTCCTCGGCCAGTGTTCTCTCAAAGCATTCACTCTCCTTAAGAGGCCATCTGGAGAGCACCATGGTAAAGAGATTCTTATTAGAGGTCACAATCTCTTCTGCAGGATAGAGAGTCCATTCCCTATTCCCTTGGCCACTGTCACCCCTCATCAGACAGTACCTGACCTGCTGATTAATACATAGAACGATATTACACAAAAATTTGAAGGAGATAGAACCGAAGAACACACAGCCACTTAATAATAAGTTTACAAATAGTATATCACTCTCTGGGGAATAATTGCATTCCTTTCTTGAATTAGAGAACAAATAAGAAAGCTGTCGCTGGCACCATTAACTAGGGTGAGAGCTGAAATGCTGTATCTGTCACTATGGCTTATCAGGAACTTAGAAGTGAGAGCAGCCCCAGCCCAGGTGGGGTGGCAGAGAGGAGAAGGGGCGGGGGCAGACGGTGGCCGTGTGGCGGTCCTGGCAGATCTAAAGTACATCCTGGTTCTGAGTCTGTGGTACTACCTCTGCCAACCTTAGGATCCATCCATCCATCCAGTCACAGAGCATTACTTTCTGATTTTCAGTTAAAAGTCCTTTGGCTACATTTGTGGCCTCCTTCTGTGTCACATAGTGTGATGTCAGGGACCCAGAAGAGCCCCCAAGGAGTCTCCCAGCCCCAGGCTGGTGACTGACAGGACACTTTCATTCTGGGTACTTCTACCTTCTGACGTGTCTGCCTACTAACAGCCAGCAACGGTACATGGTTCGCAGTCTTTCCAACTTATAATGAATCAATGATGTGGACAGAGTTCGTTGAGAGGGCTGGGAAAATGGCCTGCTGGGTAGGAACAGGGAGTTGGGGGAAAAAACAACCAAACTCATCACATGCCCACTCATCTTGGTAGCTGACACCTTCCATGTGTGTGAAGTATGCTCCTTTCTTGCCCATAATAATGCTACAACCCTAAAGAACTGCCAGTAAGTCATAAACATTCAATATGGAGTGAGATCATTATGATACATCCCTTACAGTTTTTTTTGTTTGGGTTTTGTTTTTGTAGTAGGGTTTTTATTTGAGCAACCACCACTAAATTCTTTCATTATTCACTTAGATTCCTTCCCTCGCCCAATCCAAACCCAACTGCCCTTGACAAACTCACTTTGCTTTATCCAACAGGCAGGAGAGCCTTTGAATCCCAGTCTAAGAAATCAAAGACAGAAAGATTAAAGAGAGTCCCTGCCATGGCACCATGTCGTAATGGGCTTTGATGTGCAAGGACTAAAATGAGTGGGGTCCCAAGGAGCCAGTTCAAAGGTCAGAGGCAAGTGTGATGCTCACCCGTGAGAAACAAACACAAACCCATCTCATCTGATGGTGGCAGAATCTTTCTGGAAGTATTTCACAGAGGCAATGTTTCTTAACTTCCCCTTCAAGGTGGCAAACTCTAGTTCTATGAGCAACTATAAAACCAATTAACTAAACTATTATTCCTGAATCCGTATCTAAATAAAAAGGAAAAACCTGCCAAGAGACAAATTCTCTTTAGGGGAGGTTTATGGGAAACTTCCTCTCAGCTTCAGGAGACCAAAGCCCTTTCCTGGCAATGGGGATTTAGTGTCCACTATGATCCTGCCTGCTCGTTCCAGCACCAAGTCTAACTAAGGGACTTGGGCAGGGCACAGGGGAGACAATGTGCCCCCCCCCCACACACACACACTCACACTCCTTCCTCACATTGTCTTCCTGGACAGCAAATTCCCCTTGGGAACTAACTTTTGAACTTTCAAGATGATGTCAAGTCACAGTGACCAGGTAAAACTGGATTCCTTGGGCGTCCCTGGTGGCGCAGTGGTTGAGAGTCCGCCTGCCGATGCAGGGGACATGGGTTCGTGCCCCGGTCCGGGAAGATCCCACATGCCGCAGAGCGGCTGGGCCCATGAGCCATGGCCGCTGAGCCTGCATGTCCGGAGCCTGTGCCCCGCAACGGGAGAGGCCACAACAGCAAGAGGCCTGTGTACCGCAAAACAAAACAAAACAAAACAAAAACTGGATTCCTTAAACTCAGGTCACTGACCACTGAATTTACAGTCAGCCTCACCAGTGGCTAAACTTGGGAGTGGAAGCGCTCGTTTCTACTCCAAACTGGACTGACAGCTACAATACTGAGGATCCCTAACACTAGTAGCGATCTGCACATATTTAACTTGGCAGAGCTCACACGTGATGATGCTGTTTTGTGTCACGTGTAACTTTTAGTTTTCTTACATCCCCACCAGAAACTCCCCAAACAAACTCCATGCTGCAGGGCTTCAACGGTGCAGACAGACAAGGCTATAACTGTGGCTGCCTTAGAAGCAACAGCACATCTGTCTGCTGTCAGGATGCCTATGTCGTCCTGGGGGTAACTCAGCAGATCTCTTAGCGCCATAGATCGGGACAGAATGGGCCACTCATTTCACATGGACTGGGATCTCCCCAGCAGGCCCATCTTTTGTGTAATGGAGTCCCTGCCTTTATTCCCCTCTCATCATCTCTCTCCCCATCCCACCCCTGATTCTCAGGGTTGGCCTTCTGAATATTTCCATCAGACAGACAGACAGAAATCCTACACACCCAACAGCAGCAACAGACTTTGGCCAAATAGAAAAAGCACGGATACATATGGATATACCCTCATGTTTGCATTCTACCTTATTTTGTAACAAGGCCTTTATTTCTGTAAACAAGTCATAGCTGTCAGCATCACTATTTGGTCTTTAAAGGTGCCAGTATCTTATAAGAAAGCTATTAAACAGTAACAACCTGACAACCAAGTCTCCTAAAGGGACAGAATCGCCAGAATAAATGGCTAGAGCAAAAAGAGCTCACAATCCCAGGAGCACTCCCTAAAGTCCCTTGGGGGCAAAGAATCCGTGTCTGAATTTCATCCTGCTCTCAGGAGGTATGAGCGATTACTCCCTCTTCCTCTTTTCTGTTATGAGGTCTACACATAGATTTACATCTCATGAAGTATTTCTCACTGAGTCCGTTCAGGCAAGATGACCCAATTTGAATAGTCTACAAGATATTACCAACACACACACACCAAGATCCCCAGTCTGCACAGTGTCAGTCTAAAAAGCCACTGAACTGTGAGTTACATGCTTGCTTCCTATGTAAGGCGAGGTGATGCTAACACCTAAGCTTTTCCCCAAACTTCTAGGTAGCTTTTAAAGCTGAAAACAAAAACAAAAACAAAACCTACCACATCAAAGACTTCTTGACCTCTATATCATCCTTTTTCACTGAACCCTTGGGGTGAGGCTATTAAGTGACCAAAATGAGCTCAAGTCTCGGGTTGGCCTTTGTCTTAGACCAAGACTTTTGTAACATCACAAGAGAGAATGACCCAGAGACCAAGACCTGAAATCTAGGGTACTGGGTCCAGTTTCCCCACAGAAAAATCTGCTGGAGTCTGACTTATTCCTGCCTCTTAGCGAAAGGCCTTGCTATACAGCTCAGAGATGGGGAACTCCCTTAGAGGCCAGATGCCAGAGGCGGAGCCTCAAAGGTGAGAACGGGTCAAAGAAAAGAGCTGAGAACTGCAGTCGAGAAGGAAAGTGCCTTTAGGGGAGAGAAAAGAGATGGAACTAACTGGATGACACATTAGTACAGTGTAACAAAGGCCTCGAAAGAGCCTCAGGAAGCAGCCACCCTACATGCTGATTCTTCTGCTTCTCACAGCCTTCCAGAAACCACCAACTGTGACATACGCTGCACAACCATGCCCTGTGTGAGCAGTCCCCTCCCTCCTGCTGTGTGCTCTGGACTTGGAGGCCATGCTGGGACCTTCCCGGAGACCCCAACAATGGGCACAGAGGACTGGCACAAACCAGACTGCACGGAGTGCATGAGGTTCCCTTACACTCTGCAAAAAGGGACACTGCTGGATTCTTTTCTTCCAGGGAAAATCAACCAGGACCACAGGAGGGCTGATCCAGGGCTATCCTGGTCGTAACTGTTAAAATCTGGCCCCAGGATCCTCTAAGGCCATGGAAACCATAACAGGAGGGATCTAGAGGTGTAGAGGTGTGAAGGTCAGTCCCTCCTCCCTGTCTCCATAGCAATTAGCTTGCACCTCCGTCGCAGCCTCACTGTGTTACAATGTAGTAGCACCTGTTTAAATGACTGAACTCCGTAAGGACTGAGCCTTTGCACCCTCAGTGCTCAGCACATAGTATGCCTTAAGTGATGTGCTGAATTAACTGAAGATCCTTTTTTTTTTTTTTGCGGTACGCGGGCCTCTCACTGTTGTGGCCTCTCCCAGCGGAGCACAGGCTCCGGACGCGCAGGCTCAGCGGCCATGGCTCACAGGCCTAGACGCTCCGTGGCATGTGGGATCTTCCCGGACCGGGGCACGAACCCGTGTCCCCTGCATCGGCAGGCGGACTCTCAACCACTGTGCCACCAGGGAAGCCCCTGAAGATCCTTTTTGATTATTCTTTTCTGAGGTTCACATGAGTCTAATGGTTCTGAAATGCATGGGATGCAGGAGTTCAGGCCCTGGAATAGTATCAGGTTACCTGCTTAAGAATCACCTGGATGCTTGTGAAAAATAGATTTCCTTACTGCACCCCTAAAGATACTGATTCCGTACCTGCACTGGGGCCTTGTGATTCTAATTTTAAAATGCTCCTCAGATGATTTTGATATGTAGCCAAGTGAAGATTCTCTGGCCTAGTCAATAATCTACCTGGCATAACTGATGAATTGCAAACAATACTGAACTCACCTAAACTCTTCAAGGCCCTGCCTGAAGTTTTTGATTTTTATAACCATTCTTATGTTGTCCTGCTACTTGGCTATTTATCACATTAAGCAATGTGACACAGCTCTGCAGAAACTCCTCTTTCATGCATGTCTTTTCAAGTTTGTCACGTTAGTACTTTAGGAAGTATAACCCTATGCTCAAAACCAATATACAAGTAAACATCACGTTTTTCTAAGAGCAGGTATGCCTTGCAATCAAAATGTATATAATAATAAAGGACAGGAAATTACAACCGGGTACCACTGCGCTTAACATAGAGTTTGACATCCTTGGTTCATCTAGCCCAGGATGACAACCTGATGCTACACATGGAAGGTCTCAATCAGTGTCAGTGATCAGTTGAGCAATCTCACTCTTGCTTTGCTAAGCAGGTCAGCCTGAATTGTTCCCTGTATAAGCCATGTCTATAGCTCTGCCCCTGCAGATGAAAGTGCAGGTCACTAAGTGGATGTGGTGTGAGAAATCTATCCTGAAAGCTCAGGGCAGATCTTTGTTAACTGTAAGAGAAAAGAGAGGTTGGGGTGGGGGCATGAAGCATCAGACACTATCTTCCTAAAATGAGACTTCAGGGTTCTGAAACAAAAACAGTCTTTAGAAATTTTGAATTGGCTCTAAATCATAAAACAAGATGAATTACTTCTATAGTAGCTTCAAAAGGGCAGTTAAAAAGTATACCCAGCCCTATCCGGCAGAAAGCATTCTGGTCCATGGTATAAGGAACTACCTGCCTCTTACCTCCATTTTTTGATATTGATGAATTTTAAACCTCTACAGGACCATTTAGCAGGCTCTCAATCCCCTGCTGAATGTGATAAAAGAAAACTTCCGATTGTTTCAAACAATTCCTAGCTGAATTCATCTTGCTTTCAAAGCTGCAGAATCCCAAGGATGAATGCTCTTCTTGTATGTTAAAGATGATTATTTATTCTTAATATCACTATGCTTGCTCACTGATTTTTTTCCTCTTCCCTACAGCACAGGCCTCACTTTAAAAGAAAAAGACATCTGGTGATTCATTAGCTCTTCCCTGAATGTGGAAATTCATAACCACTGCACAAATGCAGATGCCTTTTCCACCCAAGTTATAGATCTTTCTGCCCTTTCAATGTGGATCTCTATGGCTTACATACTCCCTACAAAATACTCCCACATGCAGGAAATATAGAAGAAAAAGTACACATACATTTTCCTATTAACCCTTATGTTTCCTCTTTCTTAAACTATCCAGAGAAATTCAAACTACCCAGAAGAGTCTGTCACCACTGCTCACTCTCCTGAGGATACTGAGGGACCCAAAGGGACACCTGGAGCACCACATGGGGACCTCATTTGCTTTACAAGTGGCCAGTGCACATAAGAACAGGTAAGCCTCCAACACTCAACTTCTGGCTGGTTAAATAATTCGTAGCTGTAAGTTTCTTGGTCTTAAAATTAGAAATTGAAAACAATATTTAAGAGATGACTCAAATTAGAGGAAAAAGGGGAATAAAAGAAACACACCAAACAGCTAGACGGTAAGCTACCTAGAGCGAGGTCAGGTCTTTTCTGCAATTTCAAAGTGTCTTGTACTTAGTTTTATACCCAGCAGGTTCCAATAATGCTCTCCCCTGCCTGACAGCAGCCCTCCTTTCATTTATGTTTTATCTCCCGAGGTGACTATTGTTCCTTAAACTACTTGGTTAAAAAAATGTATTTTAAAAATGTTTTCAATGGAAATGCCTGGGTCCGTCCCTAAAAGTGAGGCCAGTGGGAAGAGAATCCCTGTGGCCACTCAGCAGGAGACATGGATTCTGGTTCTAATCACCTCATTTGTGCTGTGGCACTGGTACCTCAGCTGTAAGGTTAGGATAAAAGTAGAGGCAGAGGGTGGCAAAGTGGGAAAAGCAGGTGAAAAGGAAGGAGAAAACCAGGTTTTTGTTTAGCCTTGCCCCTAAAACACCTCCAGGATTTGAGGTAAGTCATTTTATTTTGCCAGGTCTAGGTTTATTCATTTGGAAAGGAAGAGGTTGGAGGTAAGTCATTTTTGATTTGAGGTAAGTCATTTTATTTTGGAGGATTTGAGGTAAGTCATTTTATTTTGCCAGGTCTAGGTTTATTCATTTGGAAAGGAAGAGGTTGGAGTAACTGATTTTTGAGGTCCATTCCACCCTATGGTCATATGACTGGGAACAAGTTGGCAGTCCATCAAGGGGTTTCCCCATCTTCCTGCCAAGGTTGGCTTGTCCCAGTCCTGCCAGGTGGGGTGGGGAGCTTGGACCTGCAGGCACCGGCTCACCTGCCTCCCGAGCCAACCCTCACTGATCCTGGATGACCCACCAGGGAGGTCACTGCTGCCCCCTTAAGCCTGGGGTCCTGGCGTACTGAGGAGGTGCTGCCCTCTTGCCAGCCGCCGCCCGAGGTGGCGCCCTGGACTCTGGCTAAAGTCCTGGTCCTAGCCGATCAGACCAGCCAGAATGCAATGCTGCCACCCACTGAGCTTGGGACATGTCCCTCCTCCATGCTCCACTCCTGCTGCCTCTGCTCCCACCCCAGTCCTTCCTGGTTCCTCCTCTTTGGTGACACAGGGATGGTGGTTCTATCTGCACCGTGCAGTGGTGGGGAAGACAAGCAAAATGCCCCGTGAAGCCCACAGTACACAGCAGGCACTCTATCAATGATAGTCATCATCAGGTGCCTGGTAGCTGTTAATTACACCGTGTGAGAGCCCAGAAAAGCAGCCTCAGAGCAGCCTGATGGGGGAGCAGGCCCCACTTCCCGCCCTCTTGCAGGACGAAGCTGACAAGAGGGAGCTTAACAAGCTGACCCTGGCCCTTCTCCAGGGCATTCCCAGTCGTCCTTGGACGCATTACTGTCTGGTAGGAGAGTGAGTTAGAGAAACAGAGAACAAGACGGACTATTCTTTCATCAAGACTTTTATTCCCACTGGGGTACAGTCAAAAAGCTTGATGCTTCTTTAAGTGTTAAGCCTATGGACTTAAAGGAAGAGATATGAATATCTCTGAGGACAGTAAGCTGTATTTTGCCCAATAACATCATTACGACAAGGGTTAAAAGAAAACCATGGAGCTAGAAAGAAATTGCTGTCTCCATTTGTCTTTTTTTCCTTCTTGGGTTTATGCAGTAGTAAGCTACTCAGACATGAGGGTATACCCCCTAGGGCCTATTTCAAGGAACACTTTTTGAAGCTGAAGTGGCTAAGTGGTTTCATTCAAAGAATGTTTAAACCCTGGAGGCTAGTATGTCAAAATGGAGTGGAGTTCCTTAGTCTAAACCCAGGTGACTATCCATCGATGTAATGAGATCAGGAGAGAATCAGAAAGGCTGGACCAGCCAAACAACACCAGGATTCTGGTTGCTTCTGAGGTCCAGTCCTGTTTCTGGCGAGGAGAGGGAAGTCCATCTGGACCAGAACCACATGGTAAACCCTTCCCTAAGGAAAATCTGGCCATATCATTGCAGGCTTATTCACACTCAAAGCAGGTCCTGGGCCTCAGAACCTGTGCCTCCCAAAGCCAGACAGTCTAAAGCCCACCAAACAGAGCTCAGGGCACCTTGCTGACTTGGGCAGTAGGAGAGTGGACAGCTTGGAACCACGAGGCTGACGGTGCCCAAGAGGCATCCCAGGGGCTCTGCCTACGACACACATGTTCACACCAGATCTCACAAATTCTGCCAGCCTAGGAGGAACTCATTCTAGTAGGAACTTGTCTTTACATTATTAGTGAAACTGAGAAAATGACAAAGAAGCCCCAGCAGAAGAGTCAGCATTGCTATTCCACTTATATCAAGTAGTAAAGAGAAAGTGCAGTATGAATTAGGCCCCCCATTTGGGATACAGCACTCACATCAGCAACAGAGTGTTTAAATCTGGGCCAGACACTTTACAAACATCATCTCTGGGACCTATCACTGTCCTTGCACACTCACTGACTGAGTGATTGAAGCTCACATCCACCCTCCATCGGGGGGGGGGGCTACTGTTACCCATTTTACAGATGAGAAGACTGAGGCCTAGAGAGGTTAAGTGAATTGCTCAGCATTACACAGCTAATAATAGCTGTGGCTGGGGGGACTTGGCTTTGAGAACTCAAGGTTGTTTTGATCCAAAGTCCACTTCCTTTGTCTTATACTATGATGCCTCCAATAATGCAGTGGGGCTTCCAATGGGAGACTGATTTCTTCTCCTTTTTCTACTCCAAGCCCAGGTCCTTGCTGTTTATTCTCAGGGGTAGAGAGAAGCAGACTGACAATGCTACAGGGAAGACCAGCCTTGCCATATGTATTCACACATCACGCCCACACTTTCCTTAAGAGTGCCCTGTCCAGGGCTAGGTGCCCAGACATTAAGCCTTTTGAAAGATCATTCCAGAAAGTGGCTTGTGATTCTTTGAGTACCAAGTCTGATGCTAAGAAAAACTCCACCCTCTAGCCCTTACCTTTAGAGGTTTATTTTCTTCCTTTAGCTAACGCTTCCCAAAGAGGGAATCCCAGGAATGGCCAAATGCCTCCATCAAATATGCTTTTTCCTGTCTTTCAAACCCAAAGTTCTTAAAACACTCTTTTTACTGGGGGTATTTCTTATCCGCAGGATGAGACCAGAAGCCTCTTCAGGACAAGGATAGGGTCCTCCTGTCCTCGCCATCCTCCAGGCGCTCAGCTGTACCTGTCCCAGCAGATGTTCAACGCAAGTCAGGTGAAGTGAGAAGCACGGAGAATATTCGGCACAGCCCCCGCTGCTGCTGGTGTTCCACACACGTGGGCGTGTGAGCAGAGGCAGATGCTGCTGTGGCTCCATGCTGCCTGGAGGTCTGGGGTCCTGTTCTGTGTGCTGATCTTGGGGAAGCCACAGACTCCAGATCCCCAGTTTCTTCATTTATGAGAAATGAGTGTGCACGTTCTTTGAATTGAGAATATTAATGAGTTGGATCCTTTCCTTTCTCCTATTTCCCAAGATACTTCTTAAAGACCCATTGTCACAAAAACCATGTGTCTCCATATTTTAAGAGACACAATTTAAAAGCAAAGGAAATCTCAGCGTTTCATGCTAAGGAGGTTTCAGACATCCTCACGTTTCTCACAATTTCCACGTGGTTGGCTGGAACCTCATTCTAAAATCTAACTGGTGATTGTCTACCTTCTATCATATGCCCCCGAGGGATGGGAGAGAAGAAAGGACCCAAGTTTTGATAGAAAAGCCACATCAAGACTGTCTGGCAGCGTCCTCATTAGCACGACAGACAGAGCAAAGATGGCTAAATCATATACCTGCCTCTCCCTCATGGCTGCGCCACTGAGTCCTACACAATAGACCTTTGGAAGCAGCCAGCTTGTCCCCTGCACATTGGGTGAGCTGAGGCAAAGACAATTTTCTAGGCTGTCTGGTTATCAACAGACACCAAATTGCTTAGCCGAGCAGACGTGATTTCCTTCAACTTGTTGCAAAATTCTTAAACAAACTTTGAAAATGGAAATGTGTTCTCTTTTTACTTCTTAGCTAAAGGATGGTGAATGCTTTACATGGAAATCAAGTTGGGGGGTACCCACATAAACATACACTCTCACAGAAAACAAGATGAGGCTCTAAAATGATTAAAAATGGGTAATGATGTATCATTTAAAAACATATGATAGGCTCTCATCACACTTGTCTCCTGCCCAGTGACATGTGGGTAAATGGCTCTTGGTGGTTGTAGCACTTGTCAATTTCTGTGGTGTAAATACTCCCACCATGAAATTTCAAGCTACCAGAGTGATGCTTCTGAATGTGACTTTAGAAAAGATACTCACAATAGGCTGTTGAAAACTGGTGGACCAGCTCCAACATATACCACTGTCCCACCCGACATTTAAGCCCTAATCCTGGGCTACAAGTGGGGGATGGTCACCAAGAGCCTGCTTTCTCTAGCCGGGCAACAGCAGCAGGTGAGTGAGTTGATGCAAACTGGATGAATGCACGTCAGCCCTTCAAAGGTCAGCCATCCTAGAACACTGAGATCTCACCGTCATCTTCCATGGCGTCATCACTCTCTGGACTCGATTCACTCTTCAGAAAGCCAGCAAACATTTGCTGTCCTGAGATCACCCTGAGGGCTCAGGAAGAAATTAGCCTTCTTTCTTTTTTACGGAGCTCTCTCTCTTGATCCCAGCAGGCAGGCTGGCTTTGGTTATCCTGCATCTGCCCAAACCCAGGCTGTCTGTCAGGAACTTGCAGAAAAGCAGAGTGTTAAGTTTTGCTAATTGGCCTCCAGGATGAAGGAGCTTCGTCAGAGGCCCGTGGAGATGTGGCAGGACCAGCCTGGATGCAGTTACATTTCCAGCCAGTTGGCTTATTCTCCAAGATTTCATCATCCTGCACATGAAATATACATCGGAACTTCAAATCGTTTCTAAGGACAAGAGGCTAGGTCTGGTATTGGGAGATGAGCCCTGCACCCTGGTTTAAGTCACCATCTGCATTCTCCTGGCATGCCGTGGAACATGAGGGTCGCCCCGTCCTACGGCATTTTACTCCTCCCCTATGCCTTCCTCTCCACTGGGCTCCTTTTTCTGTCTCCCTGACTCTCCTCTGCTCTCAGGTTCTCTTTCTGCCTCTGTTTCATTTTTCTCTTCTAAGATAGAGGCAGGAAGAGGGTGGGATGAAGAAGAAGGACATTCGTGATGCGAGGATGGTATTTGCATTTATTTCATCTGCAGGGTCTACTTCATGCTTGTTTCTTGGAATCTTGTCTCCTCTTTAAATCCCACATAGTCTTTAAGGAACTGCTTTTTAGAGCTTAACTATGCATTTATAGAGTCTCTTTTCCAAAACAGCATTCCTCCCACTCATTCCCCTCTAGCGGATTTGTCTTTCACTTTTGCTGCAGGCATCCCTTTTGAGGGAGTGAGGGGAGGGTCCATGGGAGAAAGGGTATGAAGGTGACAAGCAAGAGAGACAGACATGAAAGGGAGGAGGAGGTGGGCGTGGCAGTCCCACCTTGGCCACCCACGGGCTCCTGTCAGTTCTGAGCCTGACCGTGGGGCTCAGCCTAAAATATCCCCCACCTGACACCCCCCCTTCCGTTCATTCCCCACCACGGGGTCTGACCCGCACTTCACCTGCCGCCTTCAGGGTTGTGTTCCCTTAAACGATAAGAAATTCGTGAGGTTCCTCCCAGGTGACTTTAAACAGTGGCTCTTTGAGGACAGTGTATCCTGTCTTCCTTCCTGGTGGAATTTCAGACCATGTAAGGCGGTTCCGGGAAAGAGAGAGGCCTATAGAGTTGATGCCCTTGAATCCACCCCACGTGCGCAGCAGCTTACACCAGGCCTACTCAGCCCGTGAGTGTGATAAACACCAGCGCTGCAAACATTCCAACCGGAGATATGTTTAAATACTCAATCTGTGAATCCAAGGCAACCAGGAAAACATACCCCAGGATACGCTTGAGATAACACATCTTGTGACCCTGCCAATGACCCCTACCACACTGTCAGACAAGAAAGTCTATTCAGAAGTTTGGAGAAGATGCAGCAGGACTATACATTCCAAACTTCCAAAGCCAAGTTTATCATTCCTGGTGAACTGACACAGGATATCACTTCCATACCCTTCCGCACGCTGATTTTTCATTGAGGATACAGCCCTCATATAAGAGGTTGGTGGACAAGGTTTCCTCAACAGGCTGAGAAATAAATGGTGCATTTTTTTTTATGGTACAATGGAAACATTTGGAAAGCATTTAGTGTATCTGCTGTTAGGAATCTGTTAAGCTAAAGTTGGCCCCATCTCAATGACCACAGAGAAAAACCACACAAATTAAACATACAAAAAACAAACAGTGGGGTGATTTACAGATGTCTCATATCTTAAGCTGAAGCTCGGAAGAAAAAATTAATCTTTGCAAAAGCCCATAACATCTCCCTTGAAAATCATGGAGTGTTTTGTGTTTCTCCTTTGCAGACCAGTGGGTGTTCTCAGAGGTGGGGTGGGGATGTGACCTCAGAATAGACCAGACGGTTTTTCAAGATGTCAGAGAATTGGACGGTGATTGAATAGGGCTTCACCCACTCTCTTGTAAAATATAACAATCAATTGTGGACGAAACAGCTTTGATGAGCTGTAGAACACCTAGCATCCTTTCTGACCTTGGACTACTTCCTTGTACTAACTCTTCAGCACAATCAAAGCAGAATCTAATTTTGAGTAACATGAGGAACCTTCACCTGTACCTTTGCTTCTAAAAAGCTACCCAGCACCCTTCCTAAACCTATAAACCTCTCAAGTGCCAGCCCTATCTTTGACCTCTGCAACCTTGGGACCAGCACCCTTCTTGGCACGTAGCTGGGCTACACACAGTTGATGAAGGGGTGTAAATGAACCCACTGTGATCTCTGGATTCCCACTCTGTGTTCTTGCCATTCGAGTCTTATGATTAGATCTTGTTTTACCAAGACATGTTGTATTTTATCAAAAACACCAGCATCTGGTGGTTGTTAACCAACCGCCCTGTACCATCCTCTTCTCTTAACTCACTCATCATTTCCTCTCTACCTGCTCACCAACTTCTGCATGGTCTCCAGTTTACTTAAACAGCATTCTCATTTTCATTATTCTTGCTTCTTTCCCTCTTTCTTGCATTTAAATATATGCATATTTACATATATGCACAAACGTGTTGGGTTTTACATGTAGGAACATAAATATGTGTCCAGATATGTAAGGAGTATGACTGATGTTTTTTCACAATGGCAAATGACATGAAAAACATAAAAACAAAGATATTCCACTATTTCTCCATACAAAGACCAAGAGAAAAACCCAAAGATTCATCCTTTTCCGTGTCATAACTGCCTTACTAGCAAGACTCTGTTCCTACACCCCGGGGGAATATAGGCTAATTCTCTAGAAGCTTAGGCCTGGCCTAGGTCTTAAACCAAATTACACGTGTGGTATATTGAAATATACCACCGCTCTTACTGAGGAAGGGCGCCAATGTGCAAAACTCCTAAATCAAAAGTACGTTCTACAAGGTGAGTAAAGTGGTGAATAACTCAATGACATACATGTGAGCAGCAGGGTAAAGTTTCCCAACTGGAGCTGATGTATGCAATTCAAGTGCTTTCCAAATTGTTCCAGAACGCACGACTCACATTCTACTCCTTGCCACCTTCCTTCACACAGTACACACAGCCTCCATCTCCTGGGCCAAGGGTTATTGTGGTGTTGTCATTCACAAATCAGCACAACTGGTAAACTCTATTAAGCTTCCATCAACTCCTCATGTTGCATTAGAGACCTCAGTCAACCTTTTGACAACTGTAAAATGTCTCCAAATGGTTAACATAGCACATCAAAGTTAGTATTCAAAGGCTTCAGTCCATCTAAGGAATACGGATCTCCCACAGAGGCATGGCACCACCCAGCAACCTCAGTTGCCAAGGCACCTGTGGAGACTTTTATTTTGTAGGGGCTGCAGGAAGGAAACCTTTTGGGTCCCAACTGATGTGCAAACACCACACACACACAACCTTCTCCAGTCGATGCAGAGGTTTTATTCCCTGAGGATGGAGCCCGAGTTGTTGGTGGGCCTGGAGTGAGAGCAAGGATGACATAACACTTGTACTCCACCTTTGATGGAATCCACGCAGAGGAGGCTTTCTTGCCGGGATTCCCCTACTCTAATCTACCTCCCATGTTGCATCCTTCTCTTCACCATTTCTTTATCTTATTTCTGTTTCTTTTCCTTAGTGAAAATATGAATGGGACCTGGTATCTCAATGACACATGCAAGGGAAAAAAAATACTAAGTCGAATGTGAAAATTTTCACATTTCCAAATTTGCAATATCTTTAAAATCTGTGCCAGCCAAGGGTGGTTAGAAGAACCAGGTGGGGACAGCTCCACACCTCTGGGAGGAGGACCAGACGGGCCGCAGCATAAGCTGGGGGAACGGAGGAGCAGGATGCCTGGCTTCTGTCCACCAGAGACCTCTATCCCAGGAGTCACAGCCCTACCTGTTGACTACATTTGCTAGAACAAATCACTACTGCAGATGTTTCTTTCTTTCTTTTTTTTTTTTTTTTAATTTTCACTAAACCCTCACAAATTTATTTTCAGATGCAAAGAAGGTTTCTGTACAACCTATGCTCCTTTGCATAAACATCACTAAATGCAATTGAGGTTGCTTAGAAATAGCTGGTGTTTGATGGGAAAATGGAGTCTTAGCTCTGAAAGAGAAACCTCAGTAAGATCTCAGTGTGTGTGAAACAGCAAGCAGTCAAGAAGCACACAGGGGGCTGTGAGTCTGAACCACTGCAGGGAAACTTACCGCCCACCCCCTTCCACCATTAGGGTCTTCTCAGTTGCTCTGATAATTTTAAAAAGGATAGGATTGCCAGGGAATCTTCTGAAGGGGATATATATTTAGATCTATATATATATTTAGGATTTTCCATTTCTAGTTTCCTAGATCAAAGCAGACCATAATAAGAACTCCACTGTCTAGTTAAAGACCTTATTCTGCTGCACAGGACACACAGCATTTACACTAACACTGACAGAGGTAACATACCATAGAGATTTGTTTTTTAACATTAAGTACCTTCACTGGGGGTAAGGGATGATCTGGAAAAAGTGGCCGCTGGCATTGAGCTAGCCAGAGGCAACAACAATCTAAGTTCAGAGGCTGATTCTTCTGCCCTCACCCCAGAGCACCATCTCTACTTGCAACCCACAGTAACCCATCGCCCCAGACCAGTGCTGTGGTGCTGACCCCACCGGGTTGGTGGGTTCCTTCCACGGGCCCTGCGCATCTTATTTTCTCCAATTCTAGAGATAAAGGAGCTGAGGATCTGAAAGTTAAATCCAAGAACACAAGCCTTGAACTAGGAAAAAATGAACGTGGATGGAGATTTTGTTTCCTGTCCCACCCCCACCAATAGCTTTTCCAGCATCTCATGCTGCTCCTAAAATGTATATGTTTCAAGTACTGTGCTAGCATCAGTCATACATTCCCCACCTCCATAGCGAAGTGCTCACAAGCCTGAAAAATGTATCTGGACAAAGTGCTGCTATTAAAACAGTGGAGACCCTTCCCGTAGCAGCTTCCCATCCGATTCCCCCCGCCCCGTTCCTGCCCACTACGGGGGCAATTTGCACCATTATGTGGTCCCTTCCTTCTTATTGTACTACCAGGGCTGAGGTCCAGGGAAGCAATTCAAATGAGACCCCAGGTTTATGGAGATTCTTAACATAGTTATAAATATTCAAATCAGGGCTGGATCTTGGCAGAATTTTTCTAATTAAAATTTCATTCAAATTAAATCAGCCACATTTTGACAGACACGGGAGACAAAAAGTTTTGTGGTTTCGTGAGGGTTTTTTTTTTTTTCCCAACTAATCGAAAACATGGCTAATGTAGCAAGAGCGAGGAAGGGACCCTGTCCATGTGCTGGTGGTCACAAGTGAGCAACAAAGGGGACGGTGCAACCAGAAGCCGTTGCTTCCTCAAGCTCAGATCATTTAAAAATGGCGTATTACCTAAAAATCTGAAACACAGCAGACCCTACGTGGAGGCAGGAGCTGCCACGAGCAGTATTTTTAAAAAGAGTAACTTGACAACCTCATGGGAAAACTATTCAACATCATCTGCATCTCAGTTCGATCCCAGATTAAGCCTTCAAAACACAGCTGCCAGGCTCAAATTTGCAAATACAGATACAAATTTCCTTTTTATAACAGTCAGACTTGTAAAAGGAAAACAAAATAGACAATGCAGCACTTAGAACATTTCCAGCTAAGAAGGAAAAACGAAATCCATTTCAAGACCCAAAGCAAAATACCTACTTTTCATGGTAAAACGGCTTTATGCATTTCTACTTCCTTCACCGAACACAATTTAAACTCCGCATAATTTTTGCTATCAACCCCTCTCCCACAGACTGCAACAGCTAAAATGCCAGTCTGTCTCCAACATAATTAAACAAAATGTGCAATCTTCTAAAATCTGTGAATAAACAGTATAAGGCAAAATAAAAGACCCAGACAAAAGAACATACTGAGATCAATCATCAAGCTATAATATCCTGACATTCCACCAAGGAGTACTTACAGGATCCACAGTGGCACGGAAAATAATAATTCCAGAACACAATGAGGACAAGGTTGCTGGGGACGGTGCTTCTGGGAGTGCAGGTGAGGACACTTATTTGGAATGTAGAGGGGATGAGCTGTATGCAGTATACGAGAAAAGACAGTTTTGATGGCAGCTTCTAGAATCTGCCATAAGTCTGTGAAGACAGCTTGGGAGAAGTTCCAACAGCCCAGCCTGGACTGAAGGAGTTGATGAGACTAGGGACTTACGGGGAGAGGTGGAATGTATTCGTTTGCTAGCACTGCCAAAACAAAGTACCACAGACTGAGTGGCTTCAACAACAGAAATCCCGAAACTCCTTGCCTCACAGTTCTGAGGCTACAAGTCCAAGATCAAGGTGTCAGCAGGTCCATGCTCCCTCTGGGGCGCTAGGGGAGGATCTGTTCCAGGCCTCTCTGCTTGTTCCTGGCAGTTCCTTGGCTTAGGGCAGCGTCACTCCAGTCTTCAGATGGCACTCTCCCTGTATGCATGTCTGTCTCCAAATTTCCCTTTTATAAGGACACCAAGTCATACTGCATTAGGGGTCCACCTTATTCCAGTACGATCTCATTTTAGCTGAACTAATTGTATCTATTTCTGAATAAGGTCAGAGGTTAGGGGTTAGGACTCCATATGATGAATTTCGGGGGGACACAGTTCAACCCATAGTATGTACGAAGGAAATGCATTACCTAATTGGACAGTAAGTGATCATTAAATCCAATTCACTATTAGCTGTGGGAGGGCAATAAGTTATCCCTTTTCATGACGTATCTCAGGCCACATGCCTTCCCAAATTCACCTTTGGGAAACAGTGTGGAAAGGATGGCTGAGCATGGTCTTTACAGCTAGATAGACCTGGATTCAAATTCTGGCTCTGTCACTTAAGAGCTGTGTGTTTGTTTCCTCTTCTGTAAAATAGAGACAACTTCTATGTAACAGGTTTGTAGTAGGGATTGCATGAGAAAACATAAGTAAAGAAAGTGTCCCATCTTATGGCACAGCAGGGCAACCACCATTCATTCATTCATCTCCCCTGTCCCTGCCCTGCTTCTCTCTGGAACCCTGCACTTTCTACAAAAAACAAGGCATCTGAAAATCAAGTCCTCTACTTTACTTTTAATTACACTACTGCAACTTTTCTAAACACAAACACAATGTAGCACCAACATCATCTCAGATTACCTGGCCCTTATTTACAGCATAAATAATTATTTTAATGCAATTAGCTTTTAGCAGTGTTGGAAGACAAGCTTAATGATTTTTTTCACCCAAGAGAGCTCTGATTCATAACTTCCAATGTCTACTCAATGTTGTATGAAAGAAAAATGCCTCCTTTTTGCCCTTGGTCCATCTCTTTTATGAACAAATAGGCCAGGGAGACATGAAAACAAAACTTAAAGAAGCAGCCTAAAACTGAAAAGGTAAAATGAAGCAAAGCAAAACAAACAATGAGAACAAAAATCAACCTACCCTTCCCCCACTGTCCTCCCCGCCCTTACCCCTCCCCCAAACTAATTCCTCAAAATGATGCTTCACATTATTTTGATCCTCTTAACATCTGACCAGCACATTTCTTAAATTTTAACCCTTTAAGGTTAAGTAAGTATTAGACATTGAGTCTAAGACATCACTTGCAAAAATACCTCTGTGGAACAAACATGCATTACATCTCTAAAATATACAGGCAGCTCATACAACTCAATATCAAAAATAAAAAATAAAATAAAACAAAACAACCCAATCAGAAAATGGGCAGAAGATCTAAAAAGATATTTCTCCAAAGAAGACATATAGATGGCCAAGAGGCACATGATAAGATGCTCAACATTGCTAATTATTAGAGAAATGCAAATCAAAACTACAATGACGTATCACCCCACACCGGTCAGAATGGCCAACATCAAAACGTCTACAGATAATAAGTGCTAGAGAGGATGTAGAGAAAAAGGAACGCTTCTCCACCGTTGGTGGGAATGTAAATTGGTACAGCCACTATGGAGAACGGTATGGAGATTCCGTAGGAAACTAAAAACAGAGTTGCTATATATATGATTGTGCAATCCCACTCCTGGGCACATATCCAGAGAAAACTGTAATTCAAAAAGATACACGCACCCCAATGTTCATAGCAGCACTATTCACAATAGCCAAAACATGGAAGCAACCTAAATGTCCATTGACAGAGGAATGGATAAAGAAGATGTGGTATATATACACAATGGAATATTACTCAGCCATAAAAAAGAAAGAAATAATGTCATTTGCAGCAACATGGATGGACCTTATCATACTAAGTGAACTAAGCCAGACAAAGACAAAAATATCCCATGATATCACTTATATGTGGAATCTAAAAAAATGATACAAATGAATTTTTTTACAAAACAGAAACAGACTCACAGACATAGAAAACAAAATTATGGTTACCAAAGGGGAAAGGGGAGGAGGGATAAATTAGGAGTTTGGGATTAAAACATGCACAATACTACATATAAAATAGACAACCAACAGGGACCTACTGTATAGCACAGGGAACTATACTCAATATCTTGGATTAACCTATAACGAAAGATAATGTTAAAAAGAATATATAGGGCTTCCCTGGTGGCGCAGTGGTTGAGAGTCCACCTGCCAATGCAGGGGACAGGGGTTCGTGCCCCGGTCCGGGAAGATCCCACATGCCGCAGAGCGGCTAGTCCCGTGAGCCATGGCCACTGAGCCTGCGTGTCCAGAGCCTGTGCTCCGCAACGGGAGAGGCCACAACAGTGAGAGGCCTGTGTACCGCAAAAAAAAAAAAAAAAAAAAAAAAAAAAAAAGAATATATATATTTATATATAACTGAATCACTTTGCTGTACACCTGAAACTAATACAACACTGTAAATCTACTATATTTCAATATCAATAATTTTTTTAAAATGCATTATAATTTGGGGGTTTAGAAGTGTCCTAGATCTAAAGTAAGAAGGACATAATCTGTCCTCTCTCCCTTTCAATTTCCTGTGTTTTGCTCACTTGTTGTCACACATGTACTGTACACTCTGTCACAGAAAACCAGAGAGGATGGGCATGGCCAAAGGACAGCAATCCTACTTTAAGAGTGGATAGAATTTTAATAGTGGGGAGAAAGAGAAGAGAAGGAATATACATAAACATGAATACACTTGGAAGCCAGAGAAAGGTTCTAGACATGTTATTTCATTCTTCTTGGAAAAAAACAGCCAATCAACGAAACAAACAAAGCAAACCAGGCTGTGAAAAATATTTGCCAACCTCCCCTGAAACAGCAATGTGAAATAACTGGGACCAATGTCTTCATGGAAATGATAGTCACCTTATTTACACCCAAGAGCCTAAATAAAAATCAGGAAACTTACGACAAGTGAAAATACATATCATCTGTTCTCCTATGTGATGTAAAACTCAAAACAATACATTTATGCGGAGCTGCCACATGGAAAGAAGAAGGCAGGTTCTAGGTTTTTCCAAGCAAACAACTTTTCTCTCTGCATTATTAATGTGGAGTCAATCTGTACTACTGATTTCACACTGGAGAGAAGTTCAACCCAAATTGTTCTACTGATCAAGGCAAGTTGAAATGATCTGCTCGCGTCCTAACATGGGTAAACAGGTCTGTCTAGCTATCTATTAAACTGTGTCAACAACTGTCCTCAGTTTCTGGTTTTGGTATATGATTAGTATCAACTAGGTAAGTCTCATCCTAGGTTTCCTAAGCTGGTTGTTATTTCTGCAAAGCAATCTGGAAATGGGCAAAAAGACAAAGAGAGAGTGAGAAAGAGAGAGAGAGAGAAAGAATATCTTTGCTTTCCCCTTTAATAGGCACACAAGAACATTTACATTCTGCCTCCAAGTTCATGCAGTAAAGGTCTCTTTAGTATCCCATAATAACTCCATGTAAAAGCTTATGCTTAATCACACGGCTAACATTTTCATGTGGAATTGTTTCCCTGGCTCCCCCCACCCCTCCGCCCATCTGGATTCCCAGTTCCCACCTCACACAAGCTAAACATTTCCCATTGATTAAAAAGTGCTGTTAGTGCAACTTTACTATCAGCCGTGGTTAAACAGAATTAACTCAGCCTTTCAACAAAAGAAACTGGATCAAATTGCTCTGCAATTTTGGGTAAGAAGCAAGATTTCTTCCCACTGTGTACAGACTAAATCAGGAGCAGCAGGACAGATCTGAGAAGTTAATAACACATCTCAAACAGAAGTGGGGAAAAGTACATTAATTACTATGTGGCGGATATCAACAGCGCAACTAACTACAATTACACATGCTTAAGTGATGCGGGATGTAAACCGTTCTCAGAGGACGCATGATGTCCCTTCCTTTTTCCTAAGGTGTGTTATGTTGGGGATGCACTAAACGGTGGAGATGGGCCAGTTATGATCCCGCTAGCAGGGAGGCTGCCACAACTAGGGAGTAACTGTCCAGGTTTCTCTGCAAATAACAGTTGTGAACTGGAATTCCAAACCTGCGTTTACAAAAGCAGTAAAAGCAAAACAAGAGACCAAACACGAATAGAACCCAGGCTGCAAGACTTTGGTTTTCAAAATGCAGACAGATGCATTGTGTATCTAGCACCTCTGCACAAGGTCCCATTTTCCAAAGAAAGTCCTGCAAATGATTTGAATTGACTTGATTATCCAGCCTAACCTGGAAGGAGCCTTACTTGTCCGATTCAATTTTAAACACAATTCTGGATTCAGTTCCATTTCCTTTTAGATATGTAAAAATGTGTACTGTGAAATTCTAGCTTCATGGTCCAGTCACAATCTAAATTATTTATACAATTTCCAAAGATGTTATGTAAGAGGTGCCTAAAGATTGGATTTAACCTTTCAAAGGTGAAGAAAAAAAGCATTTTTTGGCATAAAAACAATACACACATACACCCTAGCTATCACACTGTATTATGAAGTCACAGCACATTGGTCACGCTAAATCAGTTCTAGAAAAATCTGCTGATAAACTTGACACAGTGCCAAGAATTAAGTCCCACTCCTTTTGGGCTCGAATTGTGTGAACCCTGGGCAGAAACTGCCTCCCAAATGGGTGAGGATGCAGGGAATATGCCCTCCAGGCTGGAGATGGACCCAGCTGCTTCCCTGCCACCCCCTGTACTCCACTAGCCCCACCCAGGGGCCTGGCTCCAGCTTCAAAGTTTGGAATGGAGGCTTTTGAGTAACTGCTGAATGTTGAGTAAGGGTTTGATGAAAACACTTTTTTTTTAAATTAAAAAACTATTCTGTCACTCTGAAATAGTAGGCTGTAGTCACTATGTCAGGTGGCACCTGCCCTCACAAGTGTGTGGGAAGTGGCCTGAGCCACCGTGTGGGACCGACGTCAACCCATGTCAGCGGGTTTGGGGAGCAGATCCAGAGGGTCGTTCACCTCAGGCACCTCAGACCGGGGGGCTCTATCACATTGCTCGTAAACCATTCAAAAACGTGGTGTTTTTTTTTTTTTTCTAAGAATGTTAAGTGAGGAAGCTCAGAAAGATACAGACACACACGAAGGACATTTCAGCTTTTTCTGTAAGCGAGGCAAATCTGAGGCCAGTGATGAACAGGAAAAGCTCAGGGTTGTGGCTTCTTTACACAGATAGGTCTGAGTCCCTGACAGCTTCTCTGATGACAGAAGGATCAAGACTGTGTACTTAACATGTCCTATGTGTTCAACAGAGGCATGAATACTGCAGCGCACTTTAAATGCAAGTCAAAATCCATTACGCCAAATCCCAAAGAGGCAGAAATCAATTTGCGTTGATTGAACAAAAGACTGAATACTCTAAGAAGCCATTTTTTAATCTGAAATCTGATCTAATCCAGTTGATTCTGTATATTACTAAAGAGTACTTAAAATGATTGTATTTGTATTTCCTCTCTTTGTTGTTGTTTTCTGCATATGTGGAGATATATATCGCAAAAAGTTCATATACAGTACGTAGAACAGAGTCCACTTTTTTTTATCCAACGACGACTGTGTTTGCTGGAGGTAGAACTCCAGATTTCCTTCTACGACATGTAATGTGTTATGAAGCTGAGTATCTGAAAGGCTCCCTCATTATCTAACCAAGTCATTATTCGTTGTCATCATTTAGCAAAGTACAGGCATAATAAGAGCCTCCACAAATGTTTTATATTGTTCCTCATATTTTGTCATAACCTATCATATACCTATCACGCCACCCATAAAACAATCTGTACTTCAGGTAAAATGCACCTGCTTTATAGGTGAGAAACAGAGATTAAGAAAGGTTCAAATGACCCACCCAAGGTCATACAATTCCACCGGATTTGTAATTGCACAGCAGTACCCCACGGGCTCACTGACGTGGAGAGACACGGTACCCACTGGTGGGCACCTTTTTTCTACTCTGTGTTTTGTATGGCTTTTCAGGGTCCTTCTTCTGCAAATTCCTTTCACACATCCTGCCCCTAGCAACCAAGCTGCAAGGCCTTGGAGGCTAGGACCATGGCAGGGATCCAGGTCCCAGGCTTCTCCTCCTCCTTCCTGCTGCTATCTTTTTGCTATTTTTCTGATCATTATCACCTCTCCCAGGGAGAAGGCGGGCAATATGAAAAGGCATGGAACTGAATCAGTCAGTTTTGCTACCTTAGGACCAACAGAAGCAGGGGAGTAGGCAAGAAGCCAGTGTAGCTAATGGTGGTCTTCTCCACACTGAAGCTGAGCTACCCTGGAGGAATCCAGATGGCTGGGGCATCCCTCAAGTGGGGCAAGACCAGAGGCTGCCTTATTCATTCAGTGGTACATGATAAGCTCATAAGGATGTGGAAGAATATTCCAAATAGGTAACAGTCCAGGCAGGGGGCAGGAGATGAAGGCTACACAGACCCCAGCTCTGACCAGGTGTCTCAGAGCCTTAAACTTTATTCTCTGGAAAGTGGTTTTTAAAATTAACTACAGGTCTGAAAAGTGGTGATTCTTAGTAATTCCCAGGCTCCACTGTGTGTAAGACAGGTAGAGAGCCCAGAGACCATGTCTCAGATTCTGGATCTTAGCTCTAAAAGGGACCTTTGAAATCATCTTTCTGAACTAGTGCTTTTAGAAACTATTGGCCTTACCCACATCCATCCCAGTGGACCGATACAGTCTTGCTTGACCTTCCTCTTCTTTCTTTTTTTTTAAACAAGGAAGAAGCATAAGCACTGTTTATCATTCTAATATTAATATCTAATTCTGTTTATTTTCTTCAGACCATTGACTCAGGCTTTCTTTCTTCTTTCTTCCTCTCTTTTTCTCTTTTTTCCCCCGTGATGGTAAAATTTAAAACTAGCTTTTCTGTTTATATTTAAAAGAAATACAGTCAAGTTATTGGTAGTTATTTTGTGAAAAATCAAAGGTATCGATTTTAGGAACTATAAAAGCAACAGTAAGGAAAGTATTCCATTCACACTTACTGGCTGGCCAAAGATAAATGACAGGGTGCTGTAAGTTGTAAGGACATGAATGTCCTACGTCACACCCTAATAATCCTAGGTGCAGACAATTAAAAAAATAATAAATTTATTTATTTATTTTTGGCTGTGTTGGGTCTTCGTTTCTGTGCAAGGGCTTTCTCCAGTTGCGGCGAGCGGAGGCCACTCGTCATCACGGTGCACGGGCCTCTCACTGTCACGGCCTCTCCCATTGCAGAGCACAGGCTTTAGACGCGCAGGCTCAGTAGTTGTGGCTCACGGGCCCAGCTGCTCCACGGCATGTGGGATTCCCCCAGACCAGGGCTCGAACCCGTGTCCCCTGCATTGGCAGGCAGACTCCAAACCACTGCGCCACCAGGGAAGCCCTGGGTGCAGACAATTTTAAGAGCTGCCCAGCTGGTCTCCCTGTTTCTGGTTTCCTCTCACTCCATCTATGCTATACATGTTACTTCTGTGGCATTGATCTTTATGAGAAAACATCTTGGTCTTTCACCCAACAAGTATATGTTACCCTCCACTGCCTTCAGAAAATAAATAAGTAAATAAGCAAACAAACCAAGAAATAAAAATGAAACAAAACCATTAAAGCCCTCTAAATTCCCAAACCTCCTCCAATCTGGCTGTATTTAATTTTTCAGTCCTGATTTTCCGACGTAAATCCTCCATGTCAACTAGTCTGCCAAACTCACTGTCGCCTCATAATGCCTTCTGCTTCTCCACTGATGAGCTTTTGTTTATTCACGTTTCCACCTACCTCTTCATCAGTCTGATCCTCTTGTTTCTAAGTCACTCTATCTGTGGAAGGAAGGCCCCTAGTGATGCTAAGCGGGGCGCTGGTGATGCTAGGGTTATTTCACAGCTGCCTTTCTCTAGCTTCTGTCCTCCCCTCAGAGAAACTTCCACAGACACGCTTGGCCCTTGTTGTCAGTGAGGAGGCCCCCTTCTCTACCACTAATTCACAGCAGAGGTGCTAAGTGCAGACTGCAAATCGGACAAACCAGAGGCATCGGGTCGAAGGCAACGCGTCTCCATGTGGGAAACTGGTGACGCTGCATTCAGCCAGCGGAGATAACCACAGAGATCTACTGTAGCCAACATCAGGTCCGGGATGACCCCGGGTGTGGTGGGGTGCCCTATGGCCCCATCTAGGGGAGGGCCCTATAGGTGTCTCGTCCTGTAGCACCCTGCACTTCCCTTTGGAAATACCTCTCAAGCTTTTGTTCGCTTACGATCTGTCTTCTCTGCCTGACCTTGCACTTGATGATGCCAAGGTCAGCGAACTCTCTCACAGCTTTGTCCACCCAGCACTTGGAACAGTGCCTGGCACATTACTGGAACTTATGACTTTAGGGCAACTAAACCCTGCCATTTTCTTCCTTAGATCGTAGTCAGGTCTGAGCAAAACTTTCCCTTAACTTTATTCTAGATTTTCACTTCTTATCCAGCTTTTGGCCCATAATAAGTGGAATGCTCAAATTATGGCCTTCCCTCCAGGCAAGCAAGGGGCACTGCCCACTGGCCTCTCTGGGCTGGGACTGGACACACCCTTCCTTTGAGAACACGGTCTCTCATAGGAATGATGCCTTGACTCTGACAAGTTACTTTCCATAGTGCTCTCGAGGGCTTTCAAGAGCAGAAACTCAGCCCCAGCCCTGAACTTCCTGGCTTTGAGGACCAGTTCAATAGAGAAATCCACAGAGGTAAAAAGTGCAACACCCTATCCTCGGGGGCGGGGTGGTGGTGGTGGTGGAGAACAAGGTCCCAGTAGAAACAAAAGCATTAAGTCCACGTGGCTGACCAGGCTGCTGAACCAACACTGATGCAAAACAGCAGCATGACTGGGTTTCTTTTTTTTCCCCCCACGCTTTCAGCACTATTGCAGCATTTATTTTACAGGAAGGTAAAGATTTGCCGCAGACTAAGAAATCTTAGTCTTACATCCCTGACTCCAATTGCCAGGGATCTCTTCCGCTTTTCTTCTGGGAGGCAAGAAGACTTCCCTGCAGCCGGAGAAGGTGGGCAGGGTGTGAGATTACAGCATGACGAAGCTGCACGGAAGTTCTCCCAAAGCAGTGGCTCTCTACCCTGCTGCATGTTAGAATCACACGGAGCTTGGAAAACACTGATGCCTGCGCCCCACCCCACCAAGTCCCAGCATGCAGAGGTGGGGACAGCGTTTGTAACTACTCATGTTCCCAGGTGACTTTCACAGGCAGCCTGGGGTAAGGGCATCTTTCCCAGAGAGCCGAGGCAATGAACTGAACGTCCATCTCAAATCTACATGTGGACTGCGGCTCAAGTGGCCAGTAGGGTGGCATATGCTGAATCATTAATGAGATTGCGTCTCCGTTGCCTCGGCCTCGTGTGCTGTGCCAGAGAATATGTGCTCTGACTGTACCAACAAAGGAAGAACAAACAAGGCAGAATCCAATCACATTTCTGGTGGAGGCAAACATTTGGACAGTCCCACATTCATCTTTTCTTTCCCCATCACATTATGATCATCTCTAAACAGCAACTCATCTTTATTTTGAAAAGCCATTGAAACAAAATTTTTTCAGTATTATTTGCTCAAGGAGAGTGATGTCATGGACTCGCTTTCTTTGTAATTTGGGAAAGAAGGATGGATTCTCCCACTTTCAGTCTCAGTCATAGTTACTAGTCCAGGATGGGCGCCGAGGAAGCAATCTTTGCAGATAACAGCAAGCCCTGGTCTCCTCTGCTGCAGCCCAGGGAATCGAGCCTGAGCTGGGATTTTTGTTTTTTACCAAATAAATGAAATGCGGAGTAGGCTTCAAATGACAGGAAACCGAGGAGACAAAGGGTTTGCTATACTACCGTGTTTTGATATTTTTAGCTCTGTTTGCAAAGGCTAAATTACAGTAGGAATCTGGAATCGTCCCTTGGCAATTGCCTTGTAGCACACCATAACCGTCTCGGGCCGCTCTTCCTCCCCAAGGAGCCGTAACTCAAAATTACAGATCCTACCGAAATAAACCCCTAACTGCTTGTTTGTTTGTTTTACTCAAGTGATCCTCACTTCCTAGCATAACACCCTTGGATTCTGAAAATATCTCGAATGGCAGTTCACCTGGCACACATGAGGATTTCACGTTGTTGGCAGGAAACAATCCAAGCCAAGGTTTCAGGGAAAAGATCAGTTCAGGGGATGGACAAATATGACCAGCTGCTCCCTGGCACAGAAGACTGTGGAAACAGCCTACTGTATGGAGCCCCACCATGGCCCGGGGTCTCCACGCTCTCCCTCAGTTCTGCCACAAGGCGCCTAAAATCAAGGCTCCAGTTCCTGCTGAATTATGGGCAAGAGAGTAAGGGGGGACTATATCTTCATGCTTAACAGGGAACGTGGGGACCTTCTCTACTAGCCTAACATACTGACCACAGTCAACAGTCAGATGGATTTTATGTATGTTTCTCTATGATAAATGCACTGTCTTTTTTTTGGTTTGTTTTTTTAAGAGCTTTACCCTGATTACAAGATTGATCAGTCTCTGGAATGAGCTATCCAAGGCTGATAACAGAAGCATGAAAAGGAAACACACATATTTTCGATAGCTCAGCAAGCACACATTTGGCTATAAGAACACACTCCAAGAGCCTCTTATCATACCCGGATCTCTTTCGGTGGCATAAGGTTTAGCGATAACAGCATAAAAAAAAGGGGATTCTGACTCCAAGGCATGATGCCCACCAACTTAAAAATGCCGGGTAAGGTTAAGGGGAAAGACAGAAACATTCTGAAGCAAGAAATTAAACATTTTGAATTAAGATTTTAAAAACTGACAAAGAAACCCCCTGTAGTATATCATTTCCATTTTGTAAAATGAAAGTCATTGACTATTGGGAAGCTATTTTGATTCCCTGCCCTTTCTTCTCATCTGTAGCATAGATTCTCATTTTCTAACACGACCGTCTGACCTGACCAACAACAAGTGTAATTCAATGTTCTTGTCTGCCAGCTCTCTGTGAGATAAAAGTGAAAGCAGAGCACGCCTGCCAGACCCCCGTGTATTCCAGCCATGGAGCCTACAAGAACACATACATAGGACATGGGAGCTGTGCATCTCAATGGATAAGAACATACACTTTATGTTCTACAAAAGCCCTTTAGAGGAACTATCAGGAAAGCAGACAAGGCCCAGACCATAAATCAATTTATGGTTGACTTAACCTTGTTAAAATTCCCTAGGTCAGCATAGTCCAGTATGCTTCATCATACAATCTGTAGCGGATTCCTTCCAGAAACCACACTATATAATCAGAACCCTCCATGACCTTCTTTGTTTGGAGCTGGTACAGCCATCTGCAACTGCAAAAGCAATCATTTTAAGTGCTCAAGATGAACACCTAGGGCAATCACTGGCACAATCACACAAGCAGCTTCCAACAAAAAAATGCCGAGTGCCAAGTGGGGTTGAGGGTTTGCAATGGCTGCCGTTGGCAGAAAATAAAACCAGTTCAGGGGAAGAAGCACTCTGGAGTTTCTCTTCACTGAAGATCAATAACACCGGCTGTGCCTGATTCTTTCATAATTCCTGCAAAAAAAGTGAGTTCCAAGCTCACTCCCATCATGCAAGATCTGGGATATTGTACCGGTGCCAGGAAAATTAGACAGCATAAAAGGAGCCCTGGGACTTCATGTCTTGCCATTGGAACAGTCCTGTGGAAACTGGGGCAGCTGGTAACCTGGAGTGAAGCAGAACTAAAGGGGAGGTACAATCTCCTTCCCTGAAACACCATTTAGCTCCATGACCACATTCATACTGTCAACTCCAATGTGGTCAGAGATTGTCCAAGGCCACGGTCCTAGGCCTGGTGTGCAAAGGCTGCCTGAGGGAACACAGCGGGGTCTGCCCCCCATGTGTGACCTCAGGGGCTGACAGAAGTAAAATCAGCTGCAAACCAGAGCCTTCCTGCTGGCCACAGCCTCTCCAGGCATCAGGCACTCATGGCTCTGTCTACATGGTACGAGCAGGTACAGGCGGGCGTGTTTCAGACACAGTGGGAAGGAGCGAGCTACATGCAGTAATGACTAACAGGACTGGTTATAGTTAGGGGACTTTTTAAAAATATTTTAAAAATCAGATTACTAAAATCTTCAACTGGATTTTCACTTTCAAAAAGCACTTAGTAGAAATAACTCTCTCTAGAATATATACGTTTATACAGACAGAAAAAGTCTGAAAGGACAGTTAAATTCTTAACTGTGGGGGTCCAGGGGTGAGAAGTACAAACTACTGGGTGTAAGAAGGGCTCAAGGATGTATTGTACAGCTTGGGGGACGTAGCCAATGTTTTGCAGTAAATGTAAATGGAAAGTAACCTTTAAAAATTGCATAAAAATTAAAAAATTAAAAAAATTCTTAACTGTAAAGGCCACACCACACGTTTCTATTTTCTTCATATCTAGTACATTTCACCCAGATGTTTAATAGATGCTCAAGGGAATGGTAGAGCATAGGTAACTTGAAAACGGACACTTTGTACTGTAAACATTTCTGCAATTGGATATTTCCAATTATCAAGTATTCTTTTATTTCTAATTGATACCTACAACAAAAGAAGTGAACTATTAAATTATATAAACATTTAATTTAAGAAATGTATCAAATTTAAATATATGAAACATAAATTTTAACTTCTAATTATAAAATGCAAGACTTCTGACCATCAAATTTGAGAAAGCATACTAATGTCAGTTTTTAAAAGTTGTCTTGTTACATTTTACAAATAAGCTGCAACAAGCCATTGATTACATTAGAGCCTTAATCTTATGGAGCTCCCACAGGCATCTATATATAATTGAGAAAGATTAAATACATCACTCTATTCAATAAAGGCTTATGTTCTAACTAAAGAAAATCCCATCTCGCATTAAAAGAGATGCTGAGTTTCAGTTTGCAGTGGGTGGCTCTGGTCTCTAGAGATAACTTTTGTTAGAAATCACATACTGTTATTTATTATTGAAAAAACATACTCCAAATACAAACTTGTTATTTTAGATAAATAAAGATATCAAGATGTTTACTGTTCTGGGTGATGTTGCTTTCCTAATAAATCAACTTAGCAAAAATATGCCCCAAATGACCATAATTAACCCAATGAATAGGAGAAGCTTTCATCAATTTCACTCACCCAGTGTTCACTGGACAACTAGGTGTTGTATATTGACTACACACATGGGCACAGTGCACTGAGCACTGAGAAGGCATAAGAAATCTGATGTGTGGCCCTTGGAGAGCTCCATAATTTGGCGAGTAAACCCATAACTTAAAGCAACCAAGACAATGTAGTGTGTGCACAGTCTGCCTTATTATAGCAGGGGTAAAGAGAGGGACAAAGGGGAGAAGAATGGAGGGACATGCACATCTTCTTAACATTCTGTGGGACAAAACGGGAAGAGTGAGTGAAGCGCCTCTGCTGTGCACAGAAGTATGGCGGCTGCTTGAGAACAAACATTGGTGCAGCTGAGTTGTGAGCTCAACTAGCTCCACTGCTCAGGGATCACCACTTTCACTGCTCAGGGATCACCATTTTCAGTTGAAATAACTACTGACACATAAACTAAGGTTACTCAGACTTGGGGATTGGAAGACATTTTCTCAAAAAATGAATGAAACAAACCTGTCATTTTAAGGAAAATACTTGGCAGTATTTGTGGCCAATGACAAAATTCAAGCTTTCAAGAGAAAATTACCATTTCGGAAAACCTGCATCCACGAAGGTGAGTATAATAGCTTTCCAATACTTAAAGACTCTCTGATGAAATTTTGGTGATAGCCATGCATACAATTTTAAATATTATGTAAAAAATGTGTTGGTATTTGGAAGGTCTACATAACTCAATGGACCAATATTTTCTAAGGGACCAACACGTGTAAAAAACCATGCAGGAATAAATTATTCACCAAAGTGCAAGACAAACCAAAGAATTTTAATGTAACCAAGTGCAAAAAGCTGATTGGTATGCTTTCAGATTCCACATCTGCAACCAACTTTAAAAAGCTGCTGCTTGTCAAGTTTTGGTATAGTGTTAAAGAATATCCACAATTGTCTTAAAAGTCTACTAAAATACTCCTTCCTACATATCTGCGTGACGCTGGATTTTCTTTATATACTTCAACAAGAACAGCATACTACAACAGATTGAATGCAGAAGCAGATATGAGAATCCAGCTCTTCTTTTTTGTTCCACTGTATTATTGATTTATTCTTTTTTCATTTTAAAAAAATTACACTTGATGAATATACGGTTAGTACCCACAAGCCAGCTAGCAGATCTGTTTTTCTGTTTTTAAAAAATTTTTGAATGTTATTTTATTAATTTTTTTATACAGCAGGTTCTTATTAGTCATCAATTTTATACACATTAGTGTATACATGTCAATCCTACTCACCCAATTCACCACACCACCATCCCCAACCCCCCAAGGCTTTCCCCCCTTGGTGTCCATACGTTTGTTCTCTGCATCTGTGTCTCAACTTCTGCCCTGCAAACTGGTTCGTCTGTACCATTTTTCTAGGTTCCACATATATGCGTTAATATATGATATTTGTTTTTCTCTTTCTGACTTACTTCACTCTGTATGACAGTCTCTAGGTGCAACCACGTCTTAACAAATGACCCAATTTCGTTCCTTTTTATGGCTGAGTAATATTCTATTGTATGTATCTACCACTTCTTCTTTATCCATTTGTCTGTTGATGGGCATTTAGGTTGCTTCCATGACCTGGCGATTGTAAATACTGCTGCAGTGAACACTGGAGTGCATGTGTCTTTTTGAATTATGGTTTTCTCTGTGTGTGTGGCCAGTAGTGGCATTGCTGGATCATATGGTAATTCTACTTTTAGTTTTTCAGGAACCTCCATACTGTTCTCCACAGTGGCTGTATCAATTTACATTCCCACCAACAGTGCAAGAGGGTGCCCTTTTCTCCACACCCTCTCCAGCATTTGTTGTTTGTAGATTTTCTGATGATGCCCATTCTAACTGGTGTGAGGTGATACCTCATTGTAGTTTTGATTTGCATTTCCCTAATAATTAGTGACGTTGAGCAGCTTTTCATGTGCTTCTTTGCCATCTGTACGTCTTCTTTGGAGAAATGTCTATTTAGGTCTTCTGCCCATTTTTGGATTGGGTTGCTTTTCTTAACATTGAGCTGCATGAGCTGTTTATATATTTTGGAGATTAATCCTTTGTCCCTTGATTCGTTTGCAAATATTTTCTCCCATTCTGAGGGTTGTCTTTTTGTCTTGTTAATGGTTTCCTTTGCTGTACAAAAGCTTTTAAGTTTCATTAGGTCCCATCTGTTTATTTTTGTTTTTATTTCCATTACTCTAGGAGGTGGATCAAAAAAAAACTTGCTGTGATTTATGTCAAAGAGTGTTCTTCCTATGTTTTCCTCTAAGAGTTTATAGTGTCTGGTCTTACATTTAGGTCTCTAATCCATTTTGAGTTTATTTTTGTGTATGGTGTTAGGGAGGGTTCTAATTTCATTCTTTTACATGTAGCTGTCCAGTTTTCCCAGCACCACTTATTGAAGAGACTGTCTTTTCTCCATTGTATATCCTTGCCTCCTTTATCATAGATTAGTTGACCATAGGTGCGTGGGTTTATCTCTGGGCTTTCTATCTTGTTCCATTGATCTATGTTTCTGTTTTTGTGCCAGTACCATATTGTCTTGATTACTGTAGCTTTGTAGTATAGTCTGAAGTCAGGGAGTCTGATTCCTCCAGCTCCGTTTTTTTCTCTCAAGATTGCTTTGGCTATTTGGGGTCTTTTCTGTCTCCATACAAATTTTAAGACTTTTTATTCTAGTTTTGTAAAAAATGCCATTGGTAATTTGATAGGGATTGCACTGAATCTGTAGATTGCTTTGGGTAACATGGTCATTTTAACAATATTGATTCTTCCAATCCAAGAACATGGTATATCTCTCCATCTGTTGGTATCATCTTTAATTTTCTTCATCAGTGTCTTATAGTTTCCTGCATACAGGTGTTTTGTCTCTGTAGGTAGGTTTATTCCTAGGTATTTTATTCTTTTTATTGCAATGGTGAATGGGAGTGCTTCCTTAATTTCTCTTTCAGATTTTTCATCATTAGTGTATAGAAATGTAAGAGATTTCTGTGCATTAATTTTGTATCCTGCAACTTTACCAAATTCATTGATTAGCTCCAGTAGGTTTTGGTAGTATCTTTAGGATTCTCTATGTATAGTATCATGTCATCTGCAAACAGTGACAGTTTTACTCCTTCTTTTCCAAATTGTATTCCTTTTATTTCTTTTTCTTCTCTGATTCTTTTTCTTCTCCATGGCTAGTACTTCCAAAACTATGTTGAATAATAGTGGTGAGAGCGGACATCCTTGTCTTGTTCCTGATCTTAGAGGAAATGCTTTCAGTTTTTCACCATTGAGAATGATGTTTGCTGTGGGTTTGTCATATATGGTCTTTATTATGTTGCGGTAGGTTCCCTCTGTGCCCACTTTCTGGAGAGTTTTTCTCATAAATGGGTGTTGAATTGTGTCAAAAGCTTTTTCTGCATCTATTGAGATAATCATATGGTTTTAATTCTTCAATTTGTTAATATGGGGTATCACACTGATTGATTTGCATATACTGAAGAATCCTTGCGTCCCTGGGATAAATCCCACTTGATCACAGTGTATGATCCTTTTAATGTGTTGTTGGATTCTGTTTGCTAGTATTTTGTTGAGGATTTTTGCATCTATATTCATCAGTGATATTGGTCTGTAATTTTCTTTTTTTGTAGTATCTTTGTCTGGTTTTGGTATCAGGGTGATGGTGGCCTCATAGAATGAGTTTGGAAGTGTTCCTTCCTCTGCAATTTTTTGGAAGAGTTTGAGAAGGATGGGTGTTAGCTCTTCTCTAAATGTTTGATAGAATTCACCTGTGAAACCATCTGGTCCTAGACTTTTGTTTATGGAAGATTTTTAATCTCTGTTTCAATTTCATTACTTGTGATTGGTCTGTTCACATTTACTATTTCTTCCTGGTTCAGTCTTGGAAGGTTATACCTTTCTAAGAATTTGTCCATTTCTTCCAGGTTGTCCATTTTATTGGCATAGAGTTGCTTGTAGTAGTCTCTTAGGATGCTTTGTATTTCTGCGGTGTCTGTTGTAACTTCTCCTTTTTCATTTCTAATTTTATTGATTTGAGTCCTCTCCCTCTTTTTCTTGATGAGTCTGGCTAATGGTGTATCAATTTTGTGTATCTTCTCAAAGAACCAGCTTTTAGTTTTATTGATCATTGCTATTGTTTTCTTTGTTTCTATTTCATTTATATCTGCTCTGATATTTATGATTTCTTTCCTTCTACTAACTTTGGGTTTTGTTTGTTCTTCTTTCTCTAGTTCCTTTAGGTGTAAGGTTAGATTGTTTATTTGAGATTTTTCTTGTTTCTTGAGGTAGGCTTGTATAGCTATAAACTTCCCTCTTAGACCTGCTTTTGCTGCATCCCATAGGTTTTGGATCATCGTGTTATCATTGTCATTTTTCTCTAGGTATTTTTTGATTTCCTCTTTGATTTCTTCAGTGATCTCTTGGTTATTTAGTAATGTATTGTTTAGCCTCCATGTGTTTGTGTTTTTTACGTTTTTTCCCTGTAATTTATTAGTAATCTCATAGTGTTGTGGTTGGAAAAGATGCTTGATATGATTTCAATTTTAAGTTTACCAAGGATTGATTTGTGACCCAAGATGTGATCTATCCTGGAGAATGTTCCATGCGCACTTGAGAAGAAAGTGTAATCTACTGGTTTTGGATGGAATGTCCTATAAATATCAATTAAATCTATATGGTCTATTGTGTCATTTAAAGCTTCTATTTCCTTATTTATTTGCATTTTGGATGATCTGTCCATTGGTGTAAGTGAGGTGTTAAAGTCCCCCACTATAATTGTGTTACTGTCGATTTCCTCTTTTATAGCTGTTAGCAGTTGCCTTATGTATTGAGGTGCTCCTATGTTGGGTGCATATATATTTATAATTGTTATATTTTCTTCTTGGGTTGATCCCTTGATCATTATGTAGTGTTCTTCTTTGTCTCTTGTAACATTCTTTATTTTAAAGTCTATTTTATCTCATATGAGTATTGCTACTCCAGCTTTCTTTTGTTTTCCATTTGCATGGAATATCTTTTTCCATCCCCTCACTTTCAGTCTGTATGTGTCCCTAGGTCTGAAGTGGGTCTCTTGTAGACAGCATATATATGGGTCTTGTTTTTGTATCCATTCAGTAAGCCTGTGTCTTTTGGTTGGAGCAATTAATCCATTCACGTTTAAGGTAATTATTGATATGTATGTTCCTATTACCATTTTCTTAATTATTTTGTGTTTGTCTTTGTAGGTCCTTTTCTTCTCTTGTGTTTCCCACTTAGAGAAGTTCCTTTAGCATTTGTTGTAGAGCTGGTATGGTGGTACTGAATTCCCTAACCTTTTGCTTGTCTGTAGAGCTTTAGATTTCTCCATCGAATCTGAATGAGATCCTTGCAGGGTAGAGTAATCTTGATTGTAGGTTCTTCCCTTTCATCACTTTAAGTATATCATGCCACTCCCTTCTGGCTTATAGAGTTTCTGCTGAGAAATCAGCTGTTAACCTTATGGGAGTTCCCTTGTATGTTATTTGTCATTTTTCCCTTGCTGCTTTCAATAGTTTTTCTTTGTTGTTAATTTTTGGCAATTTGATTACTATGTGTCTTGGTGTGTTTCTCCTTGGGTTTATCCTGTATGGGACTCGCTGCACTTCCTGGACTTGCATGGCTATTTCCTTTCCCATGTTAGGGAAGTTTTCGACTATAATCTCTTCAAATATTTTCTCAGGCCCTTTCTCTCTCTCTTCTCCTTCTGGGACCCCTATAATGCAAATGTTGTTGCGTTTAATGTTGTCCCAGAGGTCTCTTAGGCTGTCTTCATTTCTTTTCATTCTTTTTTCTTTATTCTGTTCCATGGCAGTGAATTCCACCATTCTGTCTTCCAGGTCACTTATCTGTTCTTCTGCCTCAGTTATTCTGCTATTGATTCTTTCTAGTGTAGTTTTCATTTCAGTTATTGTATTGTTCATCTCTGTTTGTTTCTTCTTTAATTCTTCTAGGTCTTTGTTAAACATTTCTTGCATCTTCTTGATCCTTGCCTCCATTCTTTTTCCGAGGTCCTGGATCATCTTCATTATCATTATTCTGAATTCTTCTTCTGGAAGGTTGCTTATCTCCACTTGATTTAGTTGTTTTTCTGGGGTTTTATCTTGTTCCTTCATCTGGTACATAGCCCTCTGCCTTTTCATCTTGTCTATCTTTCCGTGAATGTGGTTTTTGTTCCACAGGCTGCAGGACTGTAGTTCTTCTTGCTTCTGCTGTCTGCCCTCTTCTGGATGAGGCTATCTAAGAGGTTTGTGCAAGTTTTGCAGATCTGTTTTGCCTCTTTCTGAGGTTTCACCTTACCTTGCAAATCATACTGGACAATTCCTTTATAGCAGATTCCAAGCCACCAAGGAAGTCCTTGTTTATCCTTTACTGCATAATAATGGACTCCATATGTCAGTAGAGCTTCTACTATTTTCATATACTGAACCACATCTTGAGCCCGAGTCAGACCTTTGATTTTCAAATAATGCTCAATTACCCTGTCCTCACAGTAGGCAAGGGAGGGGTGCTCCTGCAGAGTTTTGGTTGGAAAGACTGTAATGTCTTTAAATCTTTCCTGGCATTTTCATCACTAGGGGCCCCTCAAGGAGGTGGCGCTAGATCAAGAGGACCAGTGGCTGCTTGACTGGCTCTCCGGACTCCAGGTCAAAGTGGAGCAGCCAGGGAAAAGAAGGAAGCAGAAGAGGGAACTGGAAAGCCAGGAGGAGAGAGGAGGCCAGCTGTCTTTTATTAAGGCAGATATTAAAAGAGATTTGTAAAAGTGTAAAACAAGGCTGCTACTCTCAACTTTTTTTTGTTTTTGTTTTTTTATTACCATAAGTATTGATTCATAGAGCCAATATAGGTAAAAGATCTTTGGGAAATGTAACAATTTTTTAGGAGTGTAAAGGCACCTGGGGCCAAAAAGATTAAGCACTGATGATCTAGAAGCAGACTTCCAAACAACAAAGTGTCTGACTAGTAAGAGTATAATGTACCAAAATAGATAAACAACAAAGACCTATTGTATAGCACAGGGAACTACATTCAATATCTTATAATAACCTATAATGGAAAAGAATATGAAAAAGAATATATATATATATATATATATATATATATATATATATATGTGTGTGTGTGTGTGTGTATAACTGAATCACTTTGCTACACATCTGAAATTAATACAACATTGTAAGTCAACTATACTTCAATAATAATAATAAAAAGAATGCATTGGCAAGTGCTCCAAATATAACCAATACAGATATAAAATTGCCATTTATTTGGTTTGTTTGATGTGAAAGTAAAACTTGGAACATTTTCAATTTGGGTGTGGGCATCTGCTCAGCAATCAAGTTTGAATTAACTACATTTCAAATGCTGTAGGTGCTCTAGCCTTTGGAGCCCAGCATTGCTCTACAGGACCCAAAAGTGCAAATTAAAGTGCTGCATGCTTCAGGTTTTTAAGCAGAATATGCAAGTGGGTCTCTTTTTTTTTCAAGTGGGTCTCATTTTGTTTATTTTTTGTGTGTTTTCCTGACGAGGGCATCCTCTTTTGTCTTCAAGTCTTCAATGCTTCTCTCTAGGCTACCCTTGCAATATATCTTCCAAACTGGACCAATTAAAAGTGAAAAGGGATACAATTAAAATAATTATGCCTGAACACCAGGCACAAACCATGAGTGTCCTAGACAAACAAGGACATGTGGTCATCTGACTTCTTCCCAGGTCACCACCCTCGAGTCTGACTGATATGCTTTCCCACTCCCTGTAGCATCTACCCCAAGCCTTCCTCCTGCTCTCTCTGGAGATGACTGCTTCTCTCTTATCAAGAACACAGAGGACCACCAGACTGCCATGTTTCTCCACCTCAACACTGCCTTCTTTGCCCATGCATTCCTCTTTCTCTTCATCTTCTCTTGTTCTTGGAGGAAAAAGGATGCAAGGCTCTGCCATTCTCTGATCGCTGCTTAATCCAACAAGCTGTTCTTTGCTGGCATTCTTGCTCTCTCTTCCATATTTTCTCCTTCCAACAAGCCATGAACATGGTAGTCTTTTCTCTCTAAAAAGTCTTCCCTAGACCTCAAGATACTGCTTTCTCTATTCCTTCCACTGTCTGTGTTTTCTCCTGCCCACTTCATGACAAACCTCTCTTTCTGGGGGCCTTTTTCCTCCCACCCCGTCAACACAGGTGTCCCCAAAGTTCTTGACTCTGCCTTCCTCTTTTCCCACGTGCTCTCAGTTGGCTTAATCTTCCTCTCCTACAGTGTGTCATAGACACAACTAATTGTGATTAACTCTCAAATATGTATTTCTAGTACTTGCCTCTCTCTTTCTTTAAAGCACCTTTTCCAAGGTCCATCTGTGTTTTGTACATCTCACCTGAATGGGCAGCTGGCACCTTAAACTCAGCAAACTCAGCGTGCTCCACACAAAACGCATCCGCTCTCATGTTCCCTTTCTGGCAACCTCATCCTCTCAGGAAGCCTCAATGTTTCATCATCTTTTATCCTTCTGTTTCCATCTCCCTCACATACTTCCTTCTCCCAGTTGTCCTGTTGGCTTTCATCATAAACTCTAAAATGCCTTCCACTTCCACCTCTTCTCTCTTTTCCTACTACCACTTCCCTATTTCAGGCCCATATGTCAGTTGCTCTAACTTCAGAGCCAGTTTCATATCTCATCTTCCTGCCTCTTCTCTTTCCCTCCACCAGTCTTCATGGACACTTGGCTAGGGAGGGACTCTGACGGTGAATGTGGGCACAGCTCAGAGGAGTCTTCAGAGAAGGTCTCTACCAGCAAGCTGAGAGCTGAGAGGGAAAGCCAGTGGAGGGATGAAAAGGGGAGAAGGACCAGAACAGTACATTTACCAGACGTCCAGGGAGGAGAGAGTACGAGGACGGAGATGGCCAACAGTAAAGAATGCTAGGAGAAGTCAAGGACGTGAGACTGGAGGAGAAGACTTTAATTTGGCAAAGATCACGGTACTCTTGGAGGAAGAAGTTTCAGTTCCTGAGTGTGGGCGGAGGACCAGCCTCTAGGTTTTCAACTTCTCATGACCACCACTGGCATTCTCCCTCAGCATCTCCTTATCTCGGTCGCATTCTAAGACCACTCTGCTTTTGATAATTGAAATGCCAATACACAACCCTCCAAGGACCGTTTTCTAGTCTTCCAGTTCCGCTACACCCTCAAAAGCCCCTAAACTCAACTCTTTGATCTTGACGAGCCACCAAATGTCATCTACTCTGGGTTCCGCTTGGCTCCGCTTGTTTTTTTCCTGTTCCGTCAGACCCTGTCGTCCAACACCTCACTTACTGCCCTGCTAGCATCCTTCATTCTCTCATCTGCGTTTTGTTACACCACAGTGCACGGGTTGAAATGATGCAGTACGGAGGTACATGGGGCTTCCTGGAGCAAACTCCCCAGCCCTCGCTGTCCCTAATACGTGATTCTCCACTCCAATCTTCAGTGGTTCCTCAGCATCATTCAGCAATCCTTCTCCAGGTCAACTTTCTTCTGTTTTTCATTCCTGCACTAGCCAGTGTAACCCATCATGGTTTTCCTCAAGACCTACAATTCTGTCCCATCTCACAGCAGATTCCTTGCCTCCTTCTCCACAAAGAAAGTGAGGCCTCCAGGCATGAAGGTCAACTTCCCCACTTTGATCCTCGCAATTACAGCATTGAACACTGTGTGTGGGTAGATACACGTATGTATATAAGCAGATGTGTGGACAGATGTACAGGTGTATGTGTAAGCCTATGTGTGTGTGTGTACATGCTCACAGCCTTCATCAACACAATTTTTAAAGCACCCACCATGTGCCATCCACTGTGCCATGCATTTTGTAATGTGTATCTCATTTAATCCTCTTACCGTGCTTCTTCTGCTAGTCAGAGAAGGTGCGTTTCTTTACATCTGCCTGTCTCCTGAGAGACCTCTGTCCCTATTTCCTATAACTTTATCCTCTTTGCCAGGTCCTTCCCCTCAGCAGGTCAACATGCTCAAGTCTTCCATCTTGAAAACCCCACAACTTTTCCTCAATCACCACTTCTCTATATAGCCCTCTTAGCAGCCAAACTTTTGAATAATCTTTGCTCATTACTGCCAGTTTCTCACATCTCATTTGTTTCTCAGTCCACTGGAAATTAGAATCTATTCACATCACTCTATGACTCCATGAAAAGTATCACAAGTGTTACTACTCCTTCTGGTACTGTCTCAGGACCCACTCTGTGCAACTCTATTATACCAGGTGTCATAAACTCATTCTCTTGTGCAATTATTCTCAGCATTTACCCTAACAATAATCGTTCTGGCAATTATTTGTTTAATGTCTGCTCCCTACAAAAGACTGAAAATTAACTTGGAGCATGGACCATGACTATTTTCTTCACATTTGTGTCCCAAGTCCATGCACAGAGTGGGACCTCAATAAATATTTGTTGAGGGCTTCCCTGGTGGCACAGTGGTTAAGAATCCACCTGCCAATGCAGGGGACACAGGTTCAAGCCCTGGTCCGGGAAGATCCCACATGCTGCCGAGCAGCTGGTTCCATGTGCCACAACTACTGAGCCTGCACTCTAGAGCCCGTGAGCCACAATGGCTGAGCTCGTGTGACACAGTACTGAAGTCCTTGTGCCCTGGAGTCTGTGCTCTGCAACAGGAAAAGCCACCGCAGTGAGAGTGCCGCGCACCGAAACAAAGAGTAGCCTCCGCTTGCTGCAACTAGAGAAAGCCCATGTGCAGCAACGAAGACCCAATGCAGCCAAAAATAAATAAATAAATAAATTTAAAATAAATACATACATACCTACATACATACATACTCGTTGAATTAATGACTGAATAAATAACCGAACAATGCTTTAAGATAGATCCCAGTATCTCCATTAAACATGAGAAAAACAGGGCTCAGTGTGGTTAAATGACTTTCCCAAAGTCATATGGCTAGCACGGTGTAAGAGCCAGGACTCAAACCCAGATCCAATGATAAGCCTATGCTTGTCCAGTACCCCCTGTGATCTCCCCCACCATTACCCTCACTGCTGCCCATACACATGAGACACACGCTCAGATTTACACACCTAGCCCAGGCCCTTCTTCTTAGCCCCAGATTCAGATACACAGCTCTCCACTTTAAATTTCCACCTCAAGTCCACCTCTAATCAAACTCAACTCATTATCTTTCCCAAACCTGCTCTTTAACTCTTACTCTTAATGTTGCCACCACCGACCCAGATGACCAAGACAGGATGTTGGGAAATATCTTCTCCATCACACCGACTACACACACACACACACACACACACACACACACACACACACACAGAGTAACTACATTCTGTCCTTTCTCCCTCGACACCTCTTCCATCCATCCTTTCCTCTAAATCACTATACTGTTGTAGTTTAGACACTTACAGATTTCACCTGGATACCAGCAATTGGGTCGAGCTGGTTTCCTTGCATCTGGCTTGACCCTCTACAATTCATTCTTCCCTTATATCAGCATCATCTTTATAAAGCACAGATATGATGATGTCACTTCCTTCCTTAACACTTTGTAACACTTTGATGGCTTGCTATCCCAGCTAATGAGATAACCAAGCAAAATCTCCAGAAATGAGACATAAAGACCTAGATGGGTTCATTCTGCCTGTGTCCCGAGTCCCTCCTGACACATGCTCCTACCCTAGGCTTACTGAGGCGCTTCCAGTCCCCTCCAGCCCACCATGCTGCTTCACTCACCACTGGCTGTGTACACGCTTCCTCTCCTGGAAGGAACACCTTTCTTCATTATAGTTGTCCTCATGAACTCCTACAGGTACTGCAAAATCCATGTTCTTCAACAAAGTCTTTCTAGACCCTTAAAACCCTCTTCCAAGCTCCTACTGAACATTACGGTTTCTATATAGGATATGCCACACTATGCATCAATTATTTGTTTACTTGCCTGTTTCCTTGCTATGTTGTAAGTTCTTTAAGGGAGGGACCAAAAGTTTTAAAATTTTCTTATGCTCAATACCTAGTAGCAATGGTGTCCAATAGAGTTTTGATGGTTGAATGACTAAATACTTTACAAATGCTCCATGTTCCTATAACTGAGCTCCAACCTCACAGAGAACAGGAGCAAAAGCAAAATGAACTTGGTTACAATGGTCCTGATCCATAAAGAGCAAAAGCCTGTAAGGTTTGCCTGCCACAGCCAAGTGCTCAAAAAGAGAAAATGTTAGAAACAAATATCGTATATTAATGCATATGTGGGGAGTCTAGAAAAATGGTACAGATGAACCAGTCTACAGGGCAGGAATAGAGACACAGATGTAGAGAACAAACGTGTGGATGCCAGGGCAGGGGGCGGGGGAAGGTGGGGAAGGTGGGGGGGCAGTGGTGGGGTGGGATGAACTGGGAGACTGGGATTGAAATATATACACTAATATGTATAACGTAGACAGCTAATAGGAACCTGCTGTATAAAAAAATAATAAAATAAAATTCAAAAAAAGAAATATGCATTTTTGAGTATTATATGAATATTTTTAGAACATATTACACGGACTTGTTTCATGTGTTGGCTTGGAGAAGAGAAGATGCCAGAGGGATGTGTGGCAGCTGTAGTTTCCATTTGTTCAAAAAAATGTAAACCATGATGCCAGGGGCAGAAACTCACAAATGCAGCACGGTGGAAGTGCAGCCAGGCCACATCAAGATTTCTGCAGCCTTTACACATGGGTTTTGTTCGAAAGGCAGGGCCTGTCGCCCCACACATGGGCTCTGTCAAAGAGTGAGGCCTAAGGTCAGAGCCTGAAGCTCAGAGAGCAATTATGCTGTCTCCAGACACAAGTGTGGGATGTCTTCCCATAGCTCATTTAAGAGATTCTTAAACTTTGGCTGCTTCCAACCATGGCTTATCTTTCTTTAGAACCCACTTCAAATCTGCACTCAGATGATCCAGTTCTCACGTGTGCCCTCTACTGGAATGGAAGGCAGCACATTGCAGGAGTGTTTTGCCCAGAGTTAGAGGAGATCAAATACCCAGCGTGTCTCCTCCACCCTCTCACCTCCCACTCCCTGCATCTGTGGGCCTGCTAAGGATCCTTATGTGCTATGGTGGACTCTCAACATCCGTTTTCCATCTTTCCCAAGTCAGCTGCTGAGCCCTGTAAGGCTCTGGGCTGGTGGGCTCATGGGATCTAGCTGCGCACTCACTGTACCCTGGGGGATCAGAAGAGACCACAGTGGCTGATGAGTGACAAAGTGGAGTGAAACCGAAGGCAGAGAGCTGCTCATGTGGGCCTGGGTCTTCCAGCAGAACCTTGCTGCTGCATGAAGAGACTTCCATGAAAGTTGATGACAGAGTGGAGGACAAGGATGACAGAGACAGATTCCCTTTACCCATCATTTCAACTTTATTCACTACTGGGCTGAGTGTGAGGGCTCAGAAAATGTGCCCCACTCAGGTAATGCTGTGGCTTTTCCTACCCACTGTCACCCTGGCTTGTAAGTGAAAAATTCGCAGAATCTGTCAGGCAGTGTAATGTCTCCTGACCACATCCAATTGACTAGTCACTTTCAGCCTCCCCAGCAGAGAGTACATCTTCTCTTATAAGGAATGATTTCAGGATCATGAAGATGGCCAGTTAGATTTGGCTGTAATTTCCCTCTCTTGAGCTCCCAGGAGCACTGCCTGACTGGCCCATGGCTTTTGCAAACCGACAAGGGGAACTCAGCTTCAATCTTTCTTTTGCAAGTTTTTCTGGCTGGAGTCTATATTTCTCTTAATTTGGTTTCAGCTGGCATTTTCAGGCTAGGGCCATTCCCCTTGTACATTTAGGATTTAGGTCTTTGGTTCAAGAACCAACCGGAAGCCGAATAAAAGTCATTAATCCCAAGCTTGTCATCTCAGAGCATCCATGTGGCTGACAATGTCCCAGGGTGGAGGACCAGCACCTTACCTGGTTTTGCTCCTACTTCTAAAACTCTGTGCTCAATATCACATTGTCTTGTTGGTCATGTCCCATTTCTATTATGTATTAGATTAAGATGGGATCCTTTAACCAGGCATTCAAGGACTTCAAAACCTACTCACACCTCAACTATCTAGGCTTTCTCCTCCAGGTTGCCTGACAGGGACACTCCACCTGCCAGCTTCATTCAACCTCAGGTCTTAATCTTTCATCATCCTTTCTTCCCCACACAGTAAGCCTTTTCCTAGATTCCTAGTCTGATGACACTCTAGCCTAAATCCATTCAAACTCATCCCAAAGCCTTCTTCCTTCATACACTCTTCCTGGTCTGCTTTAGTTCACAGAGATCTCTCTCTTTCTTGATGTCCCCACAGTAAAAACGGCTTGACAATTTGTGAACAGAACATACTCCATCTTTTGAGTTCTCCGATTGTCTTTTGTGTTTTAGCTGTGCCTCCCCAAATGAATGACAAATTCCTTAATGGCAGGGAAACAGCTGTACAATTCTTACCCCCTTCCAATGCCTAGATTGGTGCTGGCCTATGAAAGGTACTTAATAAATATCTGCTCAGTTGAATCCAATATAGCAAGTTGGATCATAAATGATCTTCTCAACAGGAAATACCAAGTGAGGAGGCTGGTGTCATAGCCCCTGAAATGCCAAGTAACTCATTCAGTTTCAGTATAGACAGGTCCACACATGCTACCATTGCTGCACCCAAATGGGTTGATTTGAAATCAATTTAAACTACTATGTGCAACTCATTCCATTTTTTCAAAAAGTACTTTTACATTTCTTGATATCTTAATTCATATTTTCACAACTCGAGATATATTTATTTAAATTAGACATTTCTAAAATAACGATTTACTTTCATATTTTTTTAAATTATTTTTTACAATGGCAAAGTTGATTCAGGCTTTATATATTCTATTTTAAATGAAGCAGACCTTGTATTGTTTTTCATTCCAGTACTAAAGTGGCTGAACCAATGGTGTGCAGTGTGCCTCACTATTTCTCACTGCCCAGTTTCAATCATTCACAGCCTTTTAAATTCTGACTTTTAGACAAATGCTCCCAAATATATGCTTCCCAACTTCACCTTCCTTCAAAGTAGATGTCAATTCCACAACTACTATGAGAATATCTTTTTCAAATACAGCACAATAAAAGAAGTCAGCAACTCTGTATTCCAAAATTCTATTTCCAAGGTTGTTTGAAAGTTATAATTCATTTTCCATAGAAACGGCATTATAAATAGTAATTCAGTTAGTTCTCTGGCTGGGAAACAAAGCTTAACTAATCCATCTGCAAGGAAAAGTAGCAGAAAGCAATATGGTAACAATATGAGTAATTAAATGAAGCACTAAAAAGTGAATGTAAAAAAAAATAAGTTCATCTCGGTTGTTAATATTTAAAGAAAGCACTTTCACTTAGAGGACAGGGAGACTGAGATTGCGGATATCTAGAGGACTTTTAGTTACAGCCACACAGTACTAAAATCTGGCAGGTTCTAGACCCACCTCCTCAATCCAGTTGCCAGTCCTTCTGATTCTTCCTTCAACTGACCTCTTCTACTTGTCTATTTTCTTCCATTCCCTCTGCCCCATCCTCAACCAGACATCCTCCTCCCTGACCTGGATTATTCTAATGGTTTCCTAGTTGGTTTCTCTGAGTCCAATTTCCTCTTTAAAATTCATTTTGCATATGGCATTCAGATTATTCCTTTTTTTTTTTTTTGCGGTACGCGGGCCTCTCACCATTGTGGCCTCTCCCGTTGTGGAGCACAGGCTCCGGATGCGCAGGCTCAGCGGCCATGGCTCATGGGCCCCGCCGCTCCGTGGCATGTGGGATCTTCCCGGACCGGGGCACAAACCCGTGTCCCCTGCATCGGCAGGCGGACTCTCAACCACTGCACCACCAGGGAAGCCCCAGATTAATCCTTTTTGAACTGTTCTGCTCAACAGTATACCATCTACCCCCAATGAGTCAGAATAGCATAGGTCTCACCAAACTTTCTGGGGTGATGTGTACCCTGGTACTGGAGGAGACCCCTCATACTGGCAGGGCCCATTCAGGGACCAGTGGAGTACCCACTCCCATGCAAAGTAGTCCAGGCACCCAAATGACATTTAGAATTCTTGGTCAGGAGAGAGCACAAGCTCTCTCCCTTTAGACTGCCTGAATAGTTGATCCGCTCTCGAAGACCAGAAAGTGATGTCTCAATCTGGTTACTACATTATTCTTTTAGAAGAACTAGAATGTTGAAGCTCTCGGCCAAAAGTGGGAGGATGGGGAGGTGAGATAGTTTGGTCTCCCGCTTGGTCTCAGTTACCTGTGATCCTTCTGAGCAGAGTGAACACAGACCTATTGGTACAACCTGACAGAGAAGCATCACAATAGTGAAAGAGACTTGCGTTGGTACAAAGCTCCTTTTCTGAGACTCTGTTGTGTCTTCATTTGTTCAAAGGAGACAGTGATGCCCTCCACCCACAGCTGCTGTAAGGATTGAGGGAGGTGCTTGAAAAGACCTCTAACAGTGTCTGATACATACATACATACATACGGGTAGGCGTTAATTAAATCGGAGATAAGGAGATGGACAAAAGCTTTGGGTCAGAGCCTCCAACTCTTGACCAACCCCTGGCAGATGCTTTCACTTGGACGAATGCCCACTTTATCAACTGTGGGCTGGAATTCAAGCAGAATCTTGCTTGCTGTTCTATACTCCATCCTGACTCACTAAGAAGAACTATCTGGGGAAAGGAGAATTAACTGATTTACAGTTCAGATCCAAGAAATACTCAGGAATGAAGACAACAGCAAATCCAAATGAGACACGGAGTCTGCTCTGGTTAATTAAAACAAAACAAAACAACCTCAAAAAACAAAAGCCAAACAAACCAACAAAAGAACTCTGGATCTAGCCAGCCAGAAGCAGAGCCACTGCCTGTTGTCATAGCGACTCGGGCATTGCAATCCAGGGCTTCTGAGGGCAAAGACTGTGGCTGCAGAGGGCCACGCCCAGGGCTCTGTGGTCCCTACCTCAGGCTGCTTCTCTCGGAGGCTGGCAAGAAAAGTGAAAGAGGGTTGGGAAGATGTGTATTTGCTTCCATTCTCTGTGTGGTGCTCACGGAGATATGTATTTTAGGACTAATCTTTATGAGGCATTATAGCTGTAGAAGATGTATCCATTTTCAAAGCATTTTCACACACTAAATTCTAACAGCAGCCCAGGTATTATTTCCATTTTGTAGATGATAGAGCTTAGAGTGGTGGCCATGGGACAGGTCACTTAAACCCTCTGAACTTTGGGTTTTTCACTGGCATAATGACTACATGGAATTGTAAACGACAGAACTCTAAATGTTAGAGAAATGTTACTCCTGGCCAGTGTCATTCCCATACCACCCCATCCCCTGACCCCCACTCCAATCTACTCCTAAGAAAAGATAACGCCAAATAGCATTAGACGCTGAGGTGTTACTCAATGCAGAATGTGTCCTATCCATCTCTGTTACATATTTGTAGAGGAGTTGTCCTGTTCCTAGCTCCTTGAGCTGTTTGGAAACTATGGGGCATATCTGGAAACAAAGACTGTAATTGCAATCTGCGTTTCCAAATCTCCCATTAGCGGAGTCATGCCACCTACTGTGCTGAGAGGTGACCTCATTAGAAGAGGCGAACTATCAGTGCAAACTCAAAGCCTCCTGAACCCTCTGGCAGTTGGGCCTGTGCTTGGGGAGGGCGTCCAGCAGCTGCCACTGACGATGTGCTTCTGTACCCCATATTTGCAAAAGCTTTTTTGCAGGCCTTTGATCCTCCCAGGAGCTAGCTGGTTTTGTTTTGTTTTATCCTCAAGCAAGATGGCTGCTGATTGCAATGAGCTCAGAATAGCAGAAAGTAATTAAAAATTCATTTTAAAATCTATTGCACAGTTTACCATCTACATTAAGAACACCGATGGGGTAAATAGGCTGGCATCATCTTCAGTAGGACAAGGCAAAAGAAGAATTCGGGCAGTCTGTTGCACACAGTTTAGGAAACAGTAGATAAAATAAACTGTATTTCAGCTGGCCTTTGTACAAGTTTTGTAGGCCTTTTCCTGAAAATGCAAGTGGTCATGACAGAAACCCGCATTTTCCAAGAGAATGTGGTAGCCATCTGATGGCCCAATTATCTCAATCTTGTTGATTGAGATAATTCTTCAGGAAAATGGATCTCCCGTTTTCAAAGAGCAGATCTCTTTAGAGGTCAGTGACCAATGGTGCCTGGAAGCTGACATTTTAACAAGCACTTTTTTTTTCTAATGATGTGGATCCACTGTTTATCGCATTATTTTGGGAACCTTTCTGTGTTGATTATCTAGAGTTTAAACCAGACTATGATGTACAGACTGAGCTGCCAAAGTAGTAACAGAGGTGCACCTGGACCCCAGGCTTTCCTCCATCCTGCCAAGCCCTCACCGTGCCTCCTGCGGTCCCAGACCTGCCTGTGACCAGCAAACACTGCCATCAACTCCATCCCTGCCCTGGGCCCAAATCTCAGTACCATTTACAACCAGAAGCAAATTCCATTGGAAAATAGATATTCTCTGCAAGAAAGTCCATAGGCAAGACATTTTTCTGAGAGCTTTTTTTTTTTTTTTAAACTCTAGCAGAGAAAGTGCTACTGAGAACACACTATTGAAAAGAAGTTAACTTGCATTAAGTGATCTGTATTTTCACCCAAGAGCTATGTTTTCTGGGTCCAAACCTCACTTTATATCAATTTTGAAGCATGGCAATAGGAATCTGATGATGAATATAATAAAACAGTTTCATTTAGCAATCGAATTACATTATTAATATTACTGCATTACCCATTTTATTCTAGAATTTATGTTCATTTTCAGAACTAACAACCCTTTCTGCTCAGTGCACATATTTTATGTTTAAAGTAACTTGTTGTACTCCAGCCCAGGAAATAAATACCAAATCAATCTACTCTCTCCCTCTTCCCCCAACACTGAAAGCAAATGTCAAGTGCCATAAAGCTCCCCAATGATGTCAATAATTTTATTAAAACTTGAGATTTAATATCTCTTCTCATATCCTTGATAGAGGCATTGAAGTAGGTAGGGCTATAAAACTAATAACCTAATTTTCACTGCAAATATTTTCATTCACCTGGGGCAGAGTAAACCAAGGTCTTTATGGCATCGTTAAGCCAGATTACGAGCAATTTTGATTGAAACCAAAGACACTGACATTTTCCAAACAGAAAAGGAGTGTCACCAGAATCAATGTGTTGGCCATTGCTTGTGTCCAGATGAATCCAGAAGCTGGGGTGGGATTTGAAACTGCCTCTGGAGAGTTGCGGGCCTAAATGATCACAGGTTCTTAGCATTTCCTCCTGATCCTAAGGGGGTGGAGGTGAGAGGAGGGGGGGAGGGGGGAGCTGGGGAGGGAATCTGTGCTCTAGTCACACAAGGGTGACACCTTCTGACCTCAATTAACATACACATGAAGCAAATATAGAGACATTTCTTTCAATAAACGTTGAAATCAATAAACGTTGAAAATATCAAAAGCTAACCTTTTTCCAATTTCCAAAGCAACAAAGAAGACCACGGATGGACAGGTCATTAAAAAGCAGGGAACAGAGCCAACAAGATGGAATAATGATGTTCACATTTCTCACTCTTACCAGTGTTGAAGTTGTCTTTATAAGACAGTTAAGAATATTTACAAGTTTCCAAGGGAAAAAAATTGAGTTGAAGATTCTGAATTTTTTTCCTGTAATTATTTCAGAAACAAATGCTAAATCACTTATAATCCATTATAAAATTATAAGGGATGTACTGTAATGCTAGCATGGGCATGATTCCTGAATTTTACCAGGTTTTCTCCATTTGTAGTTTTTATATTTAGGAAAATATGCCTTGATCCAGCCCAGATTCAAATATAAAGAATAATCATCATGTTTTATAACAAAGGTCTGTTCTGTGGATTCTTGGTTCATGTTATTACATGTTTAACATTTGAAGATAAGGCAGCTGCTGTTGGTATTCCCGGGGCCAGTAAAATTGAAACAGTTAATGAATGGGTGTCAATCTTTTCTAGATAGAATATTCACGTAGCTTGAATGAGAGCATTCATATTTTTGATAATAAACTAAGAGGAGGTATCGGCCTTTCTTAGATTATGAGTTAGAAAAGTGCTGTGATACATTTAAGATGATGGACATCATGTAAAAAGTCTTGTTTTTCTTAATCATGTACATTGGCTGGAGGACCCTCTACTCAAGGAAATGGCCAAGGATTCAGTGATACTGCAATGTCTATGATCGTTAACATTTGTCAGCACCTGCTATGCAGTAGACACTTGACATATGTGATTTCTTTTCACCCTCACTACTCTTTGACAGGGGAACTATTCCTATTTTATGGAAGAGAAAACATAGCTTAAAAATTCTAAGAAACATGTTAAAGGCTGTTATACAGGACACATTCTGCCAACCTGGAAAATACAAATACTGAACCAATCTTTATAATTAAAATTCACCACAACATTGCCTTGGGTAATGAGGGGGAGTCAGCTCTTTTTCTCTTAGGTTGCTGAATTACTCTGAATTAAGAGCTTTTAAGCAGTAACTGTCATGTATTAGCGGTTCTACCATTTTTTAAATATTTAAATCTTTTTCTAATTACAATAAAATTTATCTTATTCTACATGGACCCAGAATGGACTATTCTGATTATTAAAACACTCTGGCTAATAAAGTGTTAGGGGAAGACTACTAACCTTTAAGAAGTAGCAAAATCATATGCATTCAGTATCAATGAAGCACACACTTTGATGACTCAGGAATCATGTAGGAGACGCTAATGCTGGAGGGTCATCATGACAAAGACCGGTTATAATTTCACAAGGAAAGCAGGACAACACTACTTAATAGAGATTTCTAGTTGTCAGAATCTTAGATTTGAAGAACTGGAAGGCACCTTGGAGGTCCTCCAACAAAGCCTTTTATTTACAGGTGAGGACTCGGAGATGCAGACAACTGGCAGCTTTAAGTGACACACCCAAGGTCATCCAGGAGCCCAGTGGGAGCCACCTAGTGACCAGAACCCATGGTAACCAGTTCTGGCTTGCTAAGCTGATTCGTCAAAATCATAGGTACCTTGGGCTTCCCTGGTGGCGCAGTGGTTGAGAGTCCGCCTGCCGATGCAGGGGACATGGGTTCGTGCCCCGGTCCAGGAAGATCCCACATGCTGCGGAGCAGCTGGGCCCGTGAGCCATGGCCGCTGAGCCTGCGCGTCCAGAGCCTGTGCTCCGCAATGGGAGAGGCCACAGCAGTGAGAGGCCCATGTACCACAAAAAACAAACAAACAAACAAAAAAACCCATAGGTACCCTACTTAGCTCATCATCGCTTAGAACAAAACAAAAAAGGAAAGATGTGCCGTCATTTGCCTTCCGAATTTGTTGACTTCCGAGCAACCACAGATTTACTTTTTTTTGTTGTTTTCTGTGACAACTATTCCCTGGATCATCATTTTCTTTCCATAACTTCCATAGCACAATTAACATGCCTGATGTCATGCTGTAAATAGACAGAGCAAGGAACATGCACTTCCTCTGAATGGTTTCTGATTTTTCTCTCTTCTCTAATACAATTTTTATTGGGATTGAAATGTGGAGAGGAGTTCTACGAAGCATTCAATTCCAGCCTTGCAATTTAACTTGCCAGGTTTAACTGGGGGATGATTAATCAATTATTTACTTAGCTGACACCATTTTCCTGTCACTTAAATCATATTTAATTTCAATCTATTATAATCCATTCTCAGTGCTGAGCCAAAACCCTTGATGCACTATCTGCTTATGAGATGGTTTCACACATATAGCATCAAAGTACTAAGTGTCTCAGGTACATTTACAGATGACGGACTGCCTCTGTTAAGATGTGGTTCATGTGCACGCTTTGGAGATTTCTATGTTTTACAACTTTAACGTATCCGGCGCCATTTACTACCAAGTGAAAAACCACCAGAATGATCTAGATCAATAGTCTATTTAATCTGAAAAGTCATCATTCATGTAAAATGGGACTTAAACATTTTTTCTGAAAATCATCCAAATCTTTTATTCCTGCCTCCTTCACAACAGGAAGTCAAAACTCTAAAACTATTTGAGATTTAAAAGCCCAATGCAATGTATGAAACAATTAAATCCTAGTTCTGGGGAAAATATATATAGTACATTTTGGAGGGATAATTGCACTGGGTGTTTACATGATACTAGAGAATTAGTGTTAATTTTCTTATGTATGAAAATGGCACAGCAGTCATGTCAGAGCATAATCTTATTTTAGGGATAACGCCCTTATTTTTAGGAGATGCAATAATGAAGTATTTGGGAGTTAAGTGTCATGATGTCTGCAAGTCTTTAAATAGTTCATATAAAAACATAGATGAAGCAAATATGGCAAAATATCTGAATTTAAGTGGTTGGTATATAGGTATGCATGGTACTATTTTTCCTTTTTTTAGTTTTTTTTGGAAAATTTATAATAAAATTGGAAATCACTAAAATATCACTTTAGAGACATAATTCAGAATTGCTTAGTTTTATACACCCTATGCACCCCCCCCCCAATCAGGGTAACAGAGAACCACTGTTTGGGGCAGGTGATGGGACGGTACCAGATGACAGAGAAAACAGCTATTTCCCAGAATAAGTCTCCAACCAGCAAAGATAAACACAGTGAAAAGAAGAGCAGGCCAAAGGTAGGTGAGGATATAATAAGAGGGCACCCACCTACTTTACATGAGCACTTTTCCAGGCCCTGGCAACTCCCACCTGGGCTGTTCAAGGAGAATGCATGTGCAACCGTGGACACACCTGTATCTAGCTCTTAGGCTTTGCGGCAAAAAGAAGAGGAAGGTACTAGGACACTGCAGACGTGCAAGTGTCCCAATTTTCAAAAGGAAGTAAAGTGTTCTGTACTTAGAGAAGACAGTGGTTTAAAACCATGCTTTATATCTACATATATTGAATCATTATGTTGTGCACCTGAAACTAGTATGTTATAAGTTAATTACATATCAATTAACAACAAACAAAAAACCTTATGCTGCTGCACCTTTTGAAGCCATCTTGCTGCTGGCTACAGACTTACAAAGGTGACACACCCAAGGATGTTTTCCTAATGACATATGCTAACGTGGAAAAGCCTGCTCATTGCCTGCTTAGAGCTGAACCCCACTTTACCATTCTGTCCCTCACTCTCCTAATTTGTAAGATAGGAAGAATGTGCCTATGTCATGGGTTTCCCATGGGAATCAAATGAAACAGCATTTGTAAAGAGCCTAGCACTGAGCCTGTCACCTGTCACCAGGTAGGGACCAATAAGTGGTAGTCGTCATTACCATGTAGGTTTCCAGAATCAAAGCGCTCGACTCTGTGTTTTATGATAACCTTCTAGCCCACGTGGAAAAATTAGGGGCAGGTTGTCAATATAAATAGGCTTATTCATATCTAGTTTAAAAACTTCCTCAACGGGCTTCCCTGGTGGTGTAGTGGTTGAGAGTCCACCTGCGGATGCAGGGGACACGGGTTCGTGCCCCGGTCCGGGAAGATCCCACATGCCGCGGAGCGGCTGGGCCCATGAGCCATGGCCGCTGAGCCTGCGCGTCCGGAGCCTGTGCTCCACAACGGGAGAAGCCACAACAGTGAGAGGCCCAGGTACAGCAAAAAATAAACCACAAAACTTCCTCAAGAGGGCTGATAAATGGATCAATGTCAACCTAGAGAGAGGTTTTAAGTGTTCCAATAATTCATCTTTATCTTTTTTTACTTCTACTTTTATATAAGACTGAAATGAATACCATCCAAAATTGTGGATGAAAAAATATTACGGAGACAACTGATACACCAGAGAGAAGATCACTAAAGTACAGTAAGAACACCCCTAGAGGCGTGTGAGATAGTTCATTAGGGTGTGAGAAGGCAATTTTAGACTATTTCTGTCTATTCTTAAACTTGAAAAAAAAGTAAGCTTTGCTAATATTCTAAATGCACTGAGTGACAGTGATATTGTCACCTGGTCTATAATGGAGAGGATGGCTTGTCAGGTAAGGTATACAAGGAGTCTGAGGGTTTCTATAACAATAGACGATTGAAGATAGTCTCCTATTTGTTTGTTCTCTTTCATTGTATTACCACACAGAGCTGTTTAGTTGAGCTCTGTTAAGTGGATTTATGGATTACATTATCTAGTTTTAACTACAGAATCTTCCCCAAATGGACAGCTGGCTTAAAAAAAAATCCCCCAAAGAAATCATGGATTGAAGATAATACTAATGAAGAAAGCACACGTGAACAACAAGAAAATGGCAGAGGGGACAGTTCTACTGTTCCTGGCATCTGTACTGTGCCAGCCATAGGAGATGAAACAAGAATGATCTAATGAAAGCTGATCAGGAATCAACAGATAAATTTGAAATCACCAAAATGATTTGAGATATGGATTTGATTCACTATTTGAACATTGCCTTACGTATATATTATGGCTTGAGATATTAGCTAATGACATCTGTATATAAATTATAAAATAACAGATACACATATCTCGAGGGTGGCGACTCAAAAGGTGTTTACAGGCGAAGTAATCCATTAAAAATATTTAGAGGAAATAATCCGGACTTAAATTTCAAAATAGGCTGGAACATGGGTCAATTTTAACCATAATGAAATATAAGTGAGATGAATGCAAAAAAAGTCCTACATTTCAGGTCAAAATGTCCAATATACAAGTAAGGATGCGGGAGACTTGCCTACAAAGCAGTTCATGATAAAGAGGGCTCAGGCTTGCAGCTGGCCGTCAGCTTTGTGCCAGGTAACAGTGGGCTGTGGCTGGAAAAAGCCTGGACCAATTCTCAGGCTGCCTCCCTCAGGGGAACTCTAGGGTGTAGAGACAGGGAGCAGATAGCCTCACTGTATTCTGCTGGCCCACAGGTGGAAGGCTGTTCAGTTTTACCAGAAACATACAGGCTTCCACAGAGAGGCTGCAGACCTTGCCTGGAGGCTGGACTAAAACCCTGGGGGGTAATTCTAACTCTGAATTCTGCATCTGTGAAGACACAGGACAGGATCTGCATAATAAACGAACAGAATTTAAAAGGTTTAGCTTGGTTGGTTAAAGGTCCAATGGACGTGGTAGGCAGCCCACTCGAATGTAAGTTCATGATGATAGGAACTGTTTCTTCATCTTCGTCTTGTTCAGTATTGCATCCCAACACCCGAGCTAATGGCTGGCGTCTAATATATGCTCAGCAAATGTTTGTTATCACGGTAGGGTAGGGCACATCTCATCACTTGAGGTATTCATGAAGAGGCTGAAGGGGTTTTATCTCTAAGGAATTTCTGACCCTAAGATGCTACAATTTTATATTTGCATACAAGCTTTTCCTCGCCAAATTAAAATATCACTAACACAGGCCTCTGAGCCTCTTTGCAAGTTTTTAATTGAACACTCCATATTTCTATGGATGAGATTCTCTATTCAGAACAACTTTGATTTTTTTTTTCCAAATAACTTGGGATTTTCTTTTAATTTTTTTTTTTTTTACTTCTGACAACTTTTTTTTTTTTAACTAAAAATGTTCAGAGAGATTCTTGAAGTCAGTTCTGCCAGGAATTTGTAAACAGTATTACTTTGTCTTATCTCTCTTTATCCAAGAGACTGCAAATAAATACAAAAACGAATGTGGTATAACAAGCCTCAAAATATTTTAGCGAAGGTTTAAGGAAGAAAAAATAATTAAGGACCATGAAGCTACATGTGCCTGAAGAAAAGGTAGATCTGGCCACATATCAAACTGATGACAGCATAGGGTCCATATTTGATATTTTCTGCAACTTCACAGGACAACAGAGAATCATTCCTTAAACTGTTTCAGCTTATTAGAAATTAGATTCTTACAAAAAAAAACTTCAAGTGGAAACTAACAGTGGAGGAAGTCACTGCCAAATTATGAATATAAAAAATATACATGATACCCTGAAGTAGCATTGAACATAATCTCTTATGCTGTAGCTAAACTTAAAACAATTTTGCTCATCTCTTTTAAAATAAATATCAAACAAAGATCTGGTTTCCTGTCTGCAGCAATATTAGTATATTTTAGTTAGTATTTTCTGTAGCACATTTTAAAAAGACACTTAGTAATTGTAATTTTATTTAGAAGATAAGAACTGTCCCAGCAAGTCCCTAGGGTAGGTGGCAGTCTGACTGGTCTTTCTAGAAAGCCTTGGAGAAACACTAACCCTCACAATTATCCAAGAAAGACAGGCTAAGCATTAGTGGGACAATGCCCCGTGTGGGGAAGTGCTGTCAGAGAGAGGCATCTGCTATTTGCCTGTATGTCAGCGTAAACCGCATCAGCCTCATGATAGAGGCTGGGTGGCCATCTGTGATGAACGGGGCAGAGGAAGGATTCCTACACTGGAAGAGTCGAGATGACCTCTAAAGGCTACAAGCAACTCTAAAACTCTACAGAGTTAGGAGATGCTAAAAATGTAGGTCTGCTGGATGACTAGCTTCCATGGAGATTTCCGGAGTGTGTGGAAAATACACTGTTCCTTCAAGACATAATCTAAAGGGCAAAAAGGAGGTCATTTTTAAATCACTGCATCCCATCACCAAGATTAAAACACAAAGAAAAGCGTATTCAAATATAAGAGTTTCATTCATGCGATAGAATCAACTAAGGAGGTATCGTAAAAGAGCCCAGATAATGCAGTATCCACATTCAAGGTGGAGTGAAAGGCAGTGTCTCTATCAAGAGAAGTATCAAAATGCAATACAAAAAACACCCAGCTCAGCTCTCTGTCAGTTCCTGCTAGTAGTGACGGGGCTATCATCTTGCTGTTTGCTATCCCAGGCAGGGGAGCTGTCAGGAGACACAGGCGATGCTGTGGCTCCTCAGGCCCCGGATGACAGAAGCCCCTGAGTCCTGGGCCATGACACATGCTGGACTGAGGTAACCAAAAAGAATAGGAAATATACAGAACAGCAGCTGGGCCAAATTCAACTTCCACCTGCTGTTGATTTACACATTCATCTCTCACACTCGATCCCAGCCTATGTAAAAATCTGGCAGCACGTGGAGAAATTAATCAATCTGGGGAAAGGGAGGGAGTTATCCATGGTCGATTTTATATTCTTTCTGTAAACGCATTTGTGTAGCACAGAGGCAGCTGAGCTGAATGAACAGCAGTGGCTTTTTCTGCTGTCTGCTATAATCACCCATACACCTGGGATTCACACAGCTCTCTGCTGTTTTCTTAGATGAGAATTTCTTTTTCCTGGGGTAAAGCTGGCTTTGGAAACTAATTAGATACGCCTGTGTTTTTTGTTTGGCTTCTGAGGACACTCTGGCCACCTAATTTGCATTTCTGTCTTGTCCCTCCCTTGTTGCCTTTGTTGTTTTTCCTTTTGTCTGAACAGAGAACAAGAATGATTTCCAAGCAAGGCTGGTCAAACGTGCTACTCTTTAGGGTGTGTGTCTATATATGTATGTAAAATTCAAGTGTCTCATTTGCTGCAAAACAACCTTTATTCTGAAGAACATTTCAGCTTAAGGAAATGCTCTTTAAAATGTCTAATTCCCCACTGTGATTTCCTTTAAAGTTCTAATTAGTTGTGCACAGTAATGAATTCTGTAAATTGCAGTGTTTCATTTAAAGCTTTTAAGGTACTGAAGGCTCTAATAATGAGTTTTGCCACCATCAGCCTTTGAAGAAAGTAATTTTGAAATTTAGGTTTCATATTTTTGGAGATGCCATACATCTTAGAAACAATCACAATGCTCAGTCTCAAATTAATATTTGTTGCTTAATGCCATCAAAATGTCAAATTAATGAGTAATTAACAACATTTATACATAATGTTATTTCCTTCTTCCTGCAAAGGCCAATGGCGTAATGCAGAATTCAAGCCATGAAACATCTTTCAACAAATATATTTCCAGAGTTTCCATTTTGAATAACTCATTAGGTCCATAACTGTCTTTTTTAATGGTCAGCAAACAGCTGGGTTTCGAGATAACACAGTGAACATAACATATGCATGTTATTTAAGCTATTTCTACATGTCACTAATACTCTTTGATTTGCTGGTCTTGAAGGGGAAAGAAACTATCACCACTGCTCTCCCTACAACACACACACCCTTTTTTTTTTTTTTTTAAAAAGAAACGTTTATCTGCACCAACAACCTCTTTCTGTTATGCTCTGCTTGAGGATAACTAAGTTCCTTTTTATTCCGTGTCTGGTTTTCAATCTTTCCTTCTCTTCTTGAACTTGATTGCAACTTGATGCTCTTGGGGGACACGCCCCCCTTTCTCACCCTCCCGGACCGGACCAACAGGCAGGGAGCTGTCCTCTGGCCCCGGTCAGCTTCAGCCCAGGCCTCCCCGGGCATCCTCTCTCCATGCCCCTTCATGCTGGAGCCCATGGCCCACAGAGCCCTCCAGACATTCAACTCCCTGGGGTCTGTTAACCCCCCTTTGTCTACACTGGCCTCCCTTCTCCGGTCCCAGGCTCAGCATTAATGATTGGGAAACTGCCCTCTCCAGTAGCCCAGCCTCCTGCCTTACCATTTTCCTAAGCCTCTCAAGTCAGTTCCCAGCCCGGGTCCATCCCCACCATCCATCCTGCCCATTCCTGCACCCGGGTCACAGATGACGGAGACAGAAGGCACATCCTTACAAACCTGGTCTTTCACAGATTCAGACACGGCCAACTTGAGAAGCACAGAAGCTGCCCATCCATCACTTCACACGGGTCTCGTGGTCTTCCTAACCCAGACCCCACAGCAACTATGCCAGTCTGTTTCCCGTCTGCTTATCCTCCCAGCGTCTCCTCAATCCCCAGCCGGGGTCTCAGGAAGAGCCTGGTCGCTGGTCCCACAGAGAAGGCCAACGCTCTGGTGTGCGCGCCCCTCCTCCCCCGCCCCCTCCGCTCTTCAGTAAGGAAACAAGATCCTCTCCGGCCCGCCTTCCCCATGAATCCCACGTCATACCCCAGCCCGCTCTCCCTGCTCTCTCTTCCTACACTTAGCCTCTCTACTGAGCAGCTTTTCTCACACTTATTTTCTTTTAAAACCAAAACAAAAGCAAACCTTTACTTGACCTGCTATTATTCCTCTCACTCATCAACCTCTCACCTTCCATTTCCTGCCACACTCCTTGACTCTGCGCTCCCCACTTGCAGGCACCCCGCCTTTTATTTTATTTTATTTTATTTTGCGGTACGCGGGCCTCTCACTGTTGTGGCCTGTCCCGCTGTGGAGCGCAGGCTCCGGACGCGCAGGCTCAGCGGCCATGGCTCACGGGTTCAGCCGCTCCGCGGCATGTGGGATCCTCGCGGACCGGGGCACGAACCCGTGTGTCCTTCATCGGCAAGCGGACTCTCAACCACTGCGCCACCAGGGAAGCCCCACCCCGCGTTTTTATTCATTCCTCTCTTAACCTATCACAGGCTGGCCTCCTTCTACCTGCACAGTTCTCCTGACGACAACACTCAGCGTCCACCAAGCACCCGCCTCTTGACAAATTCATCAGCCCTGCTCTATCCTTCCCTCTTAATCAGTGGTTACCAGCACTTCCTGGACATAAGGATCACTGATCACTGATCATAACGATCCTCACTGATCACTGAAAGTTTTTAAAAATATAGCGTCTGGACTGGGTCCTATCTGTAGACATTCAGATTTAATTGCTGTGGGGTGCGGCTCAGTCATCGGTACGTGTTTAAGAAGCACCCTAGGTGATGCTAATGTGTACCAGGTGGAGCCCTGTTCCCGAGATGATCACGAACCTCATCTGGTAAGTTCTCTGTCTGTTCTCCGGGCATGGTGCCCCTCCTCTGCTCATCCTGACTCTTCCTTTCTGTCCTCACTTCTGATTCCTATGCTTCAGCCATGCCCATGCATTTTCTCCAAGGGATACTCCCCCACCTCACACACGTGTGCTAATATAAATAATTTATAATTCCAAATATAAATAACGTCCATATCTCCACTCCAGTAGAAACCTAAAACCCAGTTCCCCAGTATGACTGCTGTGAATTTCTACCTGCATATTTTGCAGTGACTTGACGACCAAAATGACCTGATGTCTAAAAACCACCTCCATCTTATCAGTCCCATTCCTATCATTAGTACTACTACATATTACTTTTATTTCAATCTAAACTGCACTAAAATTAAAATCCTGAATAAGTGAAGGGTCCACTGTAGAACTTCACTTACCTCCAAATTTACAATGTAAAAGGAAATGAAACCACAAGGGAGACTTATTGTATTCTACCAACTATATTATTTTTGGACCAAAAAAGGCCCTCCCCAGACCCATATGATATACAAGGAAACCTGCTTTCAAATCTCATTACCGATCGTCAAGAAATAGTTAGCCCTGGGTTCCCATCCAATGTGTTGATAGTTAAATTGACTTGTGAGTATTAACTGGCTTTGCCTCCATGACGCTACAGGTAGACCTGGTACTTTGCATAATTCAGCTCGTCCCTGATTTCCCATGAAGAGCACAGAGGAATATACACAAAATATCTGGTAAGAAAGATAGTTCCCACACTGCTCTCAAAGGCTCAAAGTGCCAATGACAAGAAACATCTGGGATGAGGAGGCCTGAGGGGCAGGATGTGTGCCTGCCCAGGGCACACACCCAGGTTTTTTTTTTTAATTGATGTATAGTTGATTTACAATGTAGTGTTAGTTTCTGCTGTACAGCAAAGTAATTCAGTTATACGTATATATGTATATATATACATTCTTTTTTATATTCTCTTCCATGATGGTTTATCACAGGATATTGAATATAGTTTCCTGTGCTATACAGTAGGACCTTATTATTATCCATTCTACATATAACAGTTTGTATCTGCTAATCCCAAACTCACAATCTGTCCCCCCCCAATCTCTCCCCCTTGGCAACCACAAGTCTGTTCTCTGTATCTGTGAGTCACACACTCAGCTTTGAGGAAGACAAACAGTTTCTTCATCTTGCTCCGGAGCCTCACATGGGTCCAACACACTTTACTTCTCATGCTCACTCTCTGCAGACCCCGTTGCCCAAGTTTGTTTTCCATCTCAAGAACTGAGTCTAAGTTGCACCCTTGCAACTGCTAATAGTGCTGTTTAATTCTGCCCAGTCACTTGTCTTCTCAAATAATGAAACAGCCAACACAAGTCGTGAAAATCACATTAAAAATATCACTTGAAGTGTGCTCCTGATGTTTTCTTACAGACATCTATTTTTAAAAAATCAGAAAATGATTATTTTTTTTCTCAGTCTGCCTAGCCACAGGTGAGTCCCACCTCTGCCTGTAGATGCTGTCCTGGTAGAGCTTTGGGACTGTAGTTAAGCCACACTGGTTGACAATATCACAGAATTGCCCCACCAACTCACCTTCTTAAATCCCACCCTGTTCACTGTTCTCAAACACTTATGAGCACCAAGAGAAATTTTGGAAATTACTCCTTTTTTGCCATCAGGAATTCAGGCCCATGATGGGCAAGGTCTGGTGCCCACAGCCCTGGAGAAACCAAGGTCAGTAAACATTCACCATAGCCTGATCCAGGGTGCCCCAGGAGGGAACTGGTAGGAAAAGACAGAAACCACCTGCCCTGTAAGATCTACACAGCGCTCTCTTCCCTTTCTATGGATTACTGCAACAGAACAAGCTTCTTCCCCATAACAAGGCAATGAGATCTGACTTGATAATGAATCCTCAGCTCAACATCATTTACACGAGATGATACATATTACGCAGAAAAGACTTACAAATGTACGTTACAACAGGACAACCATCCCAGTGTGAAGATAACAGGGAATGTAGGGGGAGCATGTGATTCTACAGCCTCTGCCCAAAAAGTATAGGAAAGGGAAGCAGGGGAGAAAAGAATGTGCTGAGTAGCAGGATGGGGGATGAGTACCTGCCAGTCGCTAAGCTGCAATGAATGTTCAGCCCCAGGAGACACTAGGCTGGAGGGCTTGCTATGTTGAAGACTTAATAACACAAGAGGCAGTGATAATTCACTTTGGGAAAGGACATGGCATGATTCATCTAATCAAAAGAGGGGTACACATATTCATGGGATATGTGTACCCAGGTTTGCAGCAACACTATTTGCAAGAGCCAAGAGGTGAAAAAATCCAAATGTTCACTGACAGATGAATGGATAAACAAAATGGAGTGTATATATATATATATATATATATATATATACTTACAATGGAATATTATTCAGCCTTAAAAAGGAAGGAAAGCCTGTCACCTGCTGCAACATGGATGACCCTTGAGGACATCACATTAAGTGACATAAGCCAGTCACAGAAGGACAAATACTGTATGATGTCACCTACATGAGGTATCTAAAGCAGTCAAATTCATAGAAACAGAGAGCAGAATGGTGATTACTGGGGGCTGGGGAGAAGGAGAAAAGGGGAGTTGGTGTTTAATGGGTAAAGAGTTTCAGTTTTGCAAGATGAGAAAGCTCTGCAGATCTTTAACACAACAATGTGAATGTACTTAAAACACTACTGTACCGCACACTTAAAAATAATTAAGATGGAAAATGTTGTGTGTTTTTTACCACAATAAAAAATGCAAAAAAAAATATGGCAAGTGTGTGTGTGTGTTTAGCAGCTACAAGACTCTAAGTTTTCCCTTTTGGCAGGGAATCTAAATGGTCTCTCCCCTATCATGCAACAGGTATAATAAAACCCCAAATTGGATCATTATAGGTTGGATTAATGGTGCTTTAGTGTCAATCAAGACAGAGCAATATTAAATGTTCCTCTAACCTCCTTTCACTTAATATTTCAGTCTTTATAAAACTTAACAGTGAAACGTCTGTCACTTGCTCTCCATGTTCGTGAGCCAATGACAAAAACTCATAAATACGAAGACCCCACCCACACCTGTGCCTCGTTTCACACCAGCCCCAGAAGAGAGGCAATCCATCAGCCAGACATTGATACTAGAATTGAGGGCTTCACAATCAATCCCTTTTTCTCTTAAAGTCAAAAAATTCCTAGTGATCAAAATGTAACTCTTTTTTTGCTTGTTTTATGAGTTGGTGTTGCTTCAGCAAATTAATACCATTTGTGGTTCCTTACCTTTTGTTTTGGATGAGGAAGAGATGAAGGAATTTCATGGCAACGGGCGGGACACAGCAGCCGATCACCAGGTTGGAAAGCAGAGCAATAAAGAAAAGGAAGGAGAAAACTGTTAGTTTATGTCCTTGGAAAGAAGGACAAAGTACACTCCCGAGTACTGTCTATCACTTGAAGAACACAGCAAGAGCACAACGTAGAGATATTCTGAAACAGTGACACGCTTCATCACCGTGACCTCTCCTTCCATCATGATTAGAAACCTAGCGCTTCTGGCACCGAGAACAAAGACAAGATTCTTCATCGTCTAGTGAGGACTTCCCTCCCCAAGCTTGTCTTTTCTTAGCTGTTGATTCTGTTACTAAAAGCACGTAGGACATCATTCCTCCTTCAACAAGGCAGAACAACAGGCTCCGTGGGCACAGATTTCTATCCTGCAACCCTTTCTTCTGAACCCAAGAAAAGAATTCCACTCCCGGCACCTACATCCAACACACCCATACCGACTGCTACATCCCCAACGTATGAGAAGTGTCCTATGAAAGCATATGAAAGCATCAGGACACATGGCCTCTGTGTGAGAGGCCTTGGGTGTGGGAATGCCACTGTTCTGCAGTCCCAATAGGTGCAGGGCAGCCCTCTTCTGGGAGGGGGGCGGTGTCAGGCCACCACCTCTTCCATCCTTGTAAGAGCTGAGCTATCACAGATACTGGACAGTGGTTCTCATATCTCAGAAGTTCCTACACACACACACACACACACACACACCTCAGAAGTTCCTAGACATACACACACACACACACACACACACACTCTCACTCACACACTCTTCCTAATATGCAGGATCCCAAATGCATGTGCGCCCTCATTAAAGCTGTGTGGCCAAGCTTAGGAGAAGGAAGTTGTGTTGACTGTGACATCTGCAAGAAACCACACTGGAGAAACCACAGAAGGAGAGAAGGGGAAGGCCCCTCCCCTCAGGCATTAAGGAACACACATTATCCAGTGCTGAGATAGACTAAACAGATGCGATTTGGGGGAAACCTGTCTTTTCTTGTTATAAAAGGCAAATTCTCACAGCCTGGCTCAAAATTTAGAAGAGTCTCCCGGGAACACTGTCTTTCCTTACATAGCTTACAGACACGGTTTCAATGCCTATTGTTAGCTGTACGAGGTGAGCATTTCACAGAATATGCTTAAAATTCGGCTGACTTTCTACTCCTGGCAGACGGCAAGGGGGCAATGACAGGCCTTGCTGAATACCAGCCCGACGGATGGTCCAGCAGGCTGAAGCACTGTCCACATGGCAGGAGGATGGAGAGGGTATGCATTCCCTCTCTCGCAAAAAAGCATCACGAGTCCCCTTCTCATCCAAATGGTATCCAGCACAGAAGGACACACAGCTCTCAGTCAGGGCAAAGGACCTAGTTAACCTGGATCTGGATAGACGGGGAGCTCCTAACTGTCCTCCAAACTTCCTTTCCTTTCCTCCTGGGCACACAGCTGGACTGCACACCCAGTCTCCCTTGAAGTAAGCTGTGGCCATATGGCTGTATCCTGGTCAATGGACTGTGGGTGCAAGTGATATATGCCACCTCCAAGGCTGGCCCACAAAACCGCCAGCCCAACCCTCCACTCTCCCTTCCCCAGTCTGCGGGCTGGATGGTGATGTCCAGGGTGAAGACGGCAGAGCTTCATCACCCTGGGGCCCTGCACGACTCTGTGGAACACAGCCTCCCCGCATCCAGCTACTGATGCTGATGGGCAAGAGAAACGAACTTCTACTGTGCTGAGCCACTGAGGTCTGGGAGTTTACCTGCCACAGGGGCCCAAGTTCCTCTTAACTAATTCACCAGTTCTACTCCCTGGTGAGGGGCTAGCTGCCAGCTCTTAGCTTCTCTTAGATGCCTCTGCCTGCTTCCAACAAATCCCTCCCTTGCCCTTGAGCCAATCTGAACGTGTGTTCTTCCTCAATGAATCTCTGAGTAAAAGATGGGCTTGAAGCAAATGCTCTAGAAGCCCAGCGATGGGCACAGGTGACCTACTCGGGAAGGTGAGGAACAGGTGGCTTTGTGTTCCTCTTCGTGCAGCTCAGAAGGGCTGAAAGCACGGAAAGAAGCACGACGGATGGGCATCAACAGGGCTCCTACCAAGGACATCAATTAGGTTGTTCGTCTTAGCCTACCTACGTCAGAAGAAACAAACAGGCTTAAATTAATTTAGAAGGCACATAAAAAAGAACTTCCTGCCAGCAACTGGAATGTCTTAGATCCGACCCCAAGGTCTGATGTCTTCAAGCTAAATACGAACAGGGAGACAATTGCTCCCAGTGCGTCTGGGGTCAAGCCATTACTGACCATCCCTCCTGTGACCTTTATATTAAGGAAGCAAACTTTCCAGAGGAGAAAACAAAGAAAAGCTCTCTAGTGGTTTTCTTTATAATCCATGCTGTGCTGTGAGGAGACAATGGCTAGGGATTGTTCAGCAAAGGGATGTAGCAATAACTCCTTCCACCTCAGGAAAAACATGTCTACACACCTCATAACACACTCCCTAGAGCCTGAAACAGCCACACCCATGGCCACATCTGTCTCCTGCTGCTGGAGATGTATACGTTCACTTAATATACATGTATGGAGCATCTGTAATGTGTATGACACTGGGCTCGGGGCTGTAGGGGAAGCCAGGACTCATAATTTATAGTCCTTGTCTTCAAGTTGCTTACCAGCTACTAACAGAAGCAGGACATAAGCATGGGAGATTAAATAACATAACAAGGCAATAGTAGACACGATGTCACAAAGACGTACAGCCTAATCACTGGGCAGAATTCAGCCTATCTTTTTTATCCAATTTGTTTTTCAAACATATTAATTTGCCAGTAACACTGTTCCCTGGAACTCCCAATTCCAGCTGGCCTGTGTGATTTATTTCCTCCTAACATATATCACTCTGTAAATCACTGCTTCATTGATTCTATTGTGTTTACTAAGCTTGACAAAGGCAGGGATTTTCTCTCTTTTGTTCACTATTGTACCCCAGTGCCTCACACAGTGCCAGGCACATGGTGGAGGCATAATAAATATTTGTCAAATGAATGAAAACTACTCCAAGTTTCTAAGTACAGAAATTAATAATAAACAATCACCTTGCTCTTAAAAGTAGCCTTTAGCCTCACACAAAACGTCCAAGTGTCCTCAGACTCTGAGGACACTAACCAGAGCCCCCTCAGCCTGCGCACCCATGGAAATACAGAGCAGGGCTACAAATGGACAAGGATCTCAGTGTCAAACCCAAGATGCTGGTATTTAGAAGATGCAGTGGGCAAAGCTTGTGTTTCACATGGCTAGCTGATTATTTAAAATAGTAATGTTATAGCCAGAAAGGTGACCCTCAGTCACCCCTGTGTCCAGAGGGCCATTAGAGCAATCAATGCCATTTAAAATACGGCAGTAAAATTTAAAAAGCAGAATGGATGCCCTGCATAAAATGCACGGACTAAGACAACAGAACCCAAGCTATAAGAGCAATATGTTAAATCACTGGCCTATTTACTTAGCTAGCAAGAGGCTGAAAAGAACCTCGGGGACAGAAAAATTGAACTGCTCACCCCTGCCACTTAACATATCTTCTTTATTCAGGATGCCCACCATTATTGCACAGCCTCCCAAGGAAGCTTGAAACTCAAATTCCTGTTTCTCTCCTAGCAATCTCCACACCAGGTATTTATTTTATATTCAGTGCTTCTATGGCATGGATAGGGAAAAACTAGCTCTCAGGAGCTCCTCCAGAATACACTGAATCACTAGATGAAATTAACAGGACTTGGCCTTGTTCATCTGTGTTCGTCTCACAGCTGTGGCCAAGTGGGCAGTTCAGAGAGCAAATGACTGATGCTCATCCATCTTGGTCACTGTTGCTGGCATAAAAAATACAGATCCTTGTCTGTAGCGTGCCCAGGAAACAAATCAGAAAAGCATCTCATTATAGTGAAGACCAGGCCAGCAGACATGTACGGAGCTGGTTTCATGTGCATGGAGAATTATGCGGAAACCAATCTGCCAGGACAACAGTTTAATTTTCAAAAGCAAAACTTGGCCCTAAATGACCAAGCTAAGAATAGATTTTGTACTGAAATTATCTTCATTTGTCAGACACAAAGAGTCCTCTTCGGGAAACGAGGAGGCCTACTTCCCGCAGAACTGAGAGGGGAAAGTTGTCATTGGGCAGTAGGGGTCCCCCTCGGAGATTCAGTCTAATGAAAAGACAAAAGGCTGGAACCTCATGGCTCCCAGACAGAGGGTTGGTTTAATCATTCTGTCTTTCTTTATGCTGTACATAATCTCCCCCGGGGTTTAATTTTTAATAAATTGTGTGCATTGGAGAGCATGTGTGAGCATGCACGTACACAGACACGCACACACAGAGATACACACACTTAGAGAAAGCATGACTTCATTAACTCCCCAACTGCTGGTACCAGAATGTCAGCGATACACACTACCCCCAATTACAAGCACTGCCCTTCTCACGCATATTACACAAACGTGGCAGCTACTGTTACCTGTCTTTCCATTTTTCTCTTGGAGTCCCTGCTGACCCTGCTAAAGGGAAGCTCTAATAAAACCTGGGCTACAAAGCCAATTTTTCAGCTTGTAAGGCCAGGCTGTAGAGATAGGAGCAAATCATCTCGAAGAATAAAGACGTCCAAAGGAGTGGGACAGGTCCCCTGCAGAGGGCAGAGGTTTAAAGGGCAGTGCAGTGGAAGTGACAAATGCAGAGGTCTTCATGACTATTTCCATCCTGGGGTATATCACCTTGCATTGTGATTTCCCTTTTTACACAAGTGTCTCTCCCATTAGACGGTGAACACTCTGTGGGAAGGGGCTGTTTATTACTGACTCTTGTAGCCAAAGCTCCCGGAGAAGAATCTATGGGCAGGAGACCTTCAGAAACCTTATCTCACTGGTTGATAACTCATGGGGTGCTTTCATTCCCACTTCACAGAAGAGCAAATTGAGGTGTGGAGATCTGAAGTTGCTTGCCCCAGCTCACAGAGCTAGTAAGTAGCAGACCTGGGACACAAAGCTCAGTCGGTTGGGTCCCCACCTTTCTATTATGCCTGCTCTGTCCCTGCATGCAGAATCTGGGAAATGAGCAGTTACAGAATAAACGGACAACACCGTGAGACTTAGACGTTTAGGTACAAGGGAAGGGTGGTCACTAAAACTCGGAGGTGAAGGGTGTGTGGATAATTAATGGGGAGATACCAGCCTGGGAAACACACAGAACTGTGACGGGGGTCCACACTTCAGTGCCAGGCAGTGGGTGGACATACCACAGTGAGCACCTAGGGGAAGTGATGACCCAGCCAGACCCAGTGTGCCAAGCACCCCCCACCCCACTGAATCACCTGTGCTCAGCCCTCTGTGTTACAGGTGCCCCCTGCAAGGGTGAAGGGACCTGGTATCTACGGTCGAAGACATTGTTAAGTTCTAAAGAATCAGCAAACGACTGACTTGTTGAGGCATGACCCATCTTTTTTTTTTTTTTTTTTTGTGGTACGCGGGCCTCTCACTGTTGTGGCCTCTCCCGTTGCGGAGCACAGGCTCCGGACGCGCAGGCTCAGCGGCCATGGCTCACGGGCCCAGCCGCTCCACGGCACGTGGGATCTTCCCAGACCGGGGCACGAACCCGTGTCCCCTTCATCGGCAGGCAGACTCTCAACCACTGCGCCACCAGGGAAGCCCGACCCATCTTTAAATTGGGACCTGTCCATGTCTTTCTCTTTATAATATGGAGGACGCTGCTGATCACTGGCTTGGTTTTTGCTACTGGGCACCAATCACGTACCTTTTTCTATTCTAATGACTTTTCCTTTAGGTGGAGATTGAATTACAACATTTCAATGCCTTGCAGCTCTTAATGTCGATATATTTCTATCCTCCTGTCACGACTTACCATGACCAATTTTGCTAAAAACGATGGAAAATTTAAAACACTCTCCCTAAAAGACAATTCCTGACTAAAAAGACGCTGCATTTACTCTTCCATTGTCATCTGCAGTCCCTGCTTTTCACGAGAGCAATTAGAGCAGGAGCTATATGGCTTCGTTCTAAATAGCTCCTGGAGGGAAGGAGATGGAGCGCTTCTCCCCTCACGCACCTCACAGCTCCCTACCGCAAACACAGGTGAACACAGTGGTTCTGCTCCAGCCCTGGCAAGTCCTTGTTTACTGCAGATTCCATGTATTGTTCTGAGGCAGTAGAACTGTACTTAAGTAATAACAGAATTACCCGGAGAGCTTTTGTAAAAATGATTCCTAAACCCCATCCCTGGAGATTCTGGGGTGGAGCCTCGGAATGTGTCTTTCACAAGCACTCAGGTGAGTCCGGGAGGGGTTCGGGCTTGGGAAACACAGTTCTGCCTAATAAACCAGAGGTAATGCAATAGAGAGAATCTGTGGCTCACACAACCTGCAAAGATCACCACCTCCTTTGAGGCACTGGGTCTCACTGTGGAAGGCAGCAGGGAGCACCAAGGAGGAAGGCCTTCTCCTCCAGAGGAGGTTGAAGCCTGGCCGTGTCCCTTGTACCCGTATCTGTCTGGCTGGTCTGGACTAAGTCATACCTGTGAGTAATTGGCACGAGCGTCCTGGGATCTTTGCACTGGGGGCAGGTCTGCCTCAGTGTGCCCTGCAAGGTAGATGAGCTCTTCCACTGCAGTGAACGTGTTTATTCTCTCTCTGTGTTGTGAGTGAATTTGTATTGTGTTTGCAGGGGTGTGCTGGGTGGTTGAGCAGATTCTTACTGAAAAAGTAACAATGTTGCCTTTTGTAAGAGAAATTTTGATCTAAAACGCATTTCAAAACTACATAAGAGGGGCTTCCCTGGTGGCGCAGTGGCTGAGAGTCCGCCTGCCGATGCAGGGGACACAGGTTCGTGCCCCGGTCTGGGAAGATCCCACATGCCGCGGAGCGGCTGGGCCCGTGAGCCATGGCCGCTGAGCCTGCGCGTCCGGAGCCTGTGCTCCGCAACGGGAGAGGTCACGACAGTGAGAGGCCCGCGTACCGCAAAAAAAAACAAAACAAAACAAAACTACATAAGAATGTCCGAGACAGGAGAAGCTCGTCAATCGCATCCACTGAGAATACAATTATGAGAAAAATGAACTGTAATGATATAGTAGATCTTTTTGTGTTACTTAAAGACTAAGCAATGAAGGAGGAGGGTGATGAGCATGAGGAAAATGCGGCTATAAACACATCTGAATTAATCTCAGGACCACGTGAGGCAACATTCACCCCACCTTCACCCTGGGACAGAGGCAGCACAGAGAACTCTGTGCTTTGGAGTCTTGACATATCGGGGTTCAAATCCCAGCTTCACTACTTAGATGAGCTGTCTGACCTTGAGCAAACCGTGCATACGCTCACTGAGCCTTCTCTTTCTTATGAGGGTGGTGTAAGGATTAGAGCTAATATTGCAGAGCACAGGGCCTGCCACGTAGCAGGCACTGGATAAATGGAAGCTATTTACTATTATTATTACTTGTTGTTGTTAAGGGTAGTTTAGGGAAGGAGAGACTCAAAGATCTAGGATTCGCAGATTTCACAGATGATCTCAAAGTATAGTTTAATTTTGAAGGATGGGTTGGACCATTTGAAGCTCTATCCCCATGTCCAACTTGGTGACCTGGTGTCCTGCACTCTGCCCAGGTGGTTTCCAGCAGGTCGTCTGCCTCTGCCTGACTAAGCAGCCGTTTCTAGACTGAAGTGGTACAAGCTGCTGCCCCCAGGAGAGCCCCAAACAATTCTTCCTTCTCAAACCCAACAGGGAGCAAAGGGCCACTGTCCTCACCCCCAAATGGAAGTCTGCTGCAATGTTGATATAATCAAGAAGGAAAAAGAAAAGATAATCCAATTGAATCCCTTCCATTAATAAAGACAATTGAGATTTCTCTTGATTTGTTTGCAATAATTTCCCACTTTCTCATGAATGGAAACATGCTGCCATTTTCCAGCATGGTATGGTGACCAGGGTTAGAATTTCTAAGATGCTACAATCATCATTACACATGAAGTGTGATCTATTAGCTAATAGGTATAACAGTGAAAACAACCCTGCCTGGAATCTGTACAGGACCTAGTGAAAGCCTGATTTACTAGGTTCCTCATTCAAACCCTGACCTACACATTTATCAAACAAAGGCATCCATTCTGCTAAACATTACCAGAAAGTTACTACCCAGCTAAGTGCTTCAGACATCTGAGGGTTGCATTCTATTTTGCTCTACTTATATTACTTAAGATTTTATAAGTTGTCTGATTAGAAGGCTGATTTAATTACAGCGCTAATAGAAATGACAAATATTACATATGCTCATCTAAAACCTGTCTCAATTGTTTTCGAGGTACCACTCGTGTGATGACTAATGCTAGGCATCCAGGCCTTTAATGACCGAAGGCCTCAGGCAATGCACACTTACTTTTAGGACACACATCAAGTCTACATTCAAAGCACTGCTGAGGAATTTAACAGAAGTGTCGATTCATGCTCTTTTGCCAGATCCCAAGTCATCCAGCTGTCGGTAAACGTGTTTTATACCAACTCTAATGCAGTAGTGAAAGCCAGACGAACACACGCAGGAATAATGGGGATTAAAAAACATTTTCCAAGTATTATATACCTTTTCACGCTGGTGTCTTCGAGTAAGTTATTTTCCAAGGAAAGTATTTCAAAAGTAAATTATCATCAGAAGATACATTGAAGAATGAAACAAACCACTGTTTCTCATATGTTATGAGCTTTAAGAGAACAATAAGATTAAAAATGAATAAAGAATTTTTGGATTATCTTGTGACTCTACAGTTTCCAATCTGAAGAACACACAACAGCTGCTTTACAGCACAGAGACTTCACCCCTGCTAGGCAGTGGACTCAGAACGAGAGATGGAGGGTGTAGATTTCACCATGCAGCAGCATGCTGAGTAGGACTTGGGCCACTGCCTCATACTGGTCAAGTGGGCTTAAGTCCCCTTGCCAAGACCCCGTCCAAAAGGGCAGCCTGCAAATAAGGAGACCTCACAAAGAAAAGGCTGTAGGTTATATCATTAGGTGATTGTATTGAGGAGAGTCAACACTGGATGTCCCGTACCTGGGAACCATGCAATGGAGAGTCCCCAAAAGGGGCCCTGAAGAATGCTCCTTTGGGTACCACAGGAAGGCCAGTATTTGGATGTCTGCCACCTGGCAGGCACCCACCATCAGCCATACCTACAGAGAGAGGCCTGCAGCCATGACCAGGGATGTGAGGGACACCTGTCTCTCCTCCCCACCCTAACTTAAGAGACAAAGGATGAGGCAAGGGGAGGGGTAAGACTGTCCCAGAGCTACAGCACATCCTCCACACTTCCCCAAGGTGTGAGAAGGAGACAGAGAGAGTAGCCCTGCCCCTCCCCCACTTCCTTAAGCCCAAAGAGGGCAAGTGCTGGAAGAAAGGGGCAAAGATGAGATTTATAAAGGATATGGGACGGGTGCTTTAAAGCAGATGGTTCTGAGTTTACGTTTAATTAATGAAAACAACTGGGGTTCCACCAAAGATGTCCAATTTAATCAATCTTTCCTGAGGTTCTACTATGTGCCAGGCACGATTTTAGGCACTTGGGTGAGAATGACATAGATGAACAAAACAGGCAAGATCCCTGTCCCTCTTGCTGCTAGTGGGGGAAAGGAGGTTTAACCCAGCACGGTTAACAACAGTGAACGGAGAAAAATAAAACTACTGAACCTCTACCAAGTTCAGGCAAGTCAATAAACCAGTTTCAATAGCTTTCAAAGATTTAGCAATTTTTTTTCTGAAAGTTTTGCTTTCAGGAAAAACACTGCCTTCTGCAAAAGTGTCCAGAGATCAAAGAGCTGCTTAAGAGGAGGAAAGGAAGGCTGAAGGGAGAAGTGACTAATAAAACAATATATGTATGTAGAGAAATTAAATATCTTAAGCATTCTCAGGGAAGAGTATGTTGAGGTTTTACAGGCTGAGATAGCAGCTGTATCTGATGGATATTTGATCCCATTTCTTCCGTGAAGTCTCTCCTGGGAGATGGGACTGGAGGGCAAGCTGGGGACACCCAGGAAACCATGAATTGAGAGAGATGCTTAAGGGCACTCAAGATCAGCTGAAATAGACTAGGATGGCCAGGTAAGAATTTAAGACCTACTTTCAATTATACCAAGGCAAGCATGACTGTGTTTTCTAAATATTTTCTCTTAGAAAGTCATTATTTATACAGTAAATAGGTCCATGTTATGAACAACTCAAAAATCTTTGAAAAAACACCCAAAGTTTCCTCTTTCCTTTCCTCTTCCCTTCATCTCTCTCCCTTCCCAGTTGCTGATTTGATTCCACCTTCCCAGGGAAGGACTCTGAGGGTCACATCTGAGAGGTGAGGTCTGGAGGGCATGGGACTCATGAAGCCTGATGGAGACAAGGAACCTCTGGCATCTTCGGGGTGATGGCTCTGAATCCCAGAGTGAATTCTACTCCCCATTCTCCTTCCTGAAATGGATCACTGCTTTCTTCTCAAAAGCCTCTTTCTGGGCTGGAGTGTCCCTTTTTCTTCTAAGATTGGTGTGTACTTCCTTGGCAGATTCCATCCAAGGTACAGCTGTGTATGGGTCAAGCTTCATCTTCTCAGGATAATAAAAGTGGCCTAAGGAGTGGGTCAGTACAAAGCATGACTGCAGTGATGACATGGGAGGCCTGTGGTGCCCTAATGAGCCCGGGTTATAGTTTTATTTAATGTCAGATTATTACCCTGAATAATGCTAAAGGTTGTCTACTAAGGCCTCAGTTCCTGGCTGTTCACAAGGTATGAGTGGTATAGATGATGGTACTTACCTTTAAATGACTGGGTGTAATAGGGGAGAACAAACCTGACTCCACATTAGATCTGTTCTGTTGCCTGTGCGCTGCACCTTTTGTAAAAGAATGTTGCCTATAGCCTGAAATATACAGGATAGCCTGTTCTCAGGACTCTGACCTTTACGAGTCCATTCATATAGAGATACAAAGTTGCAGAACAGAAAATAACGTTTGTTTTATTGGAGGTTTACAGGAACATCGTGACCTGACCTATGTGGACATCTGCAAGAACAAAGGATTCCAACACCAAGAAGTTTGCACAACTAACCACGCCCTCCCTCACCTTGCCTTTAATAAAAGTGCTTTGCTGAAACCCTTTGAGAAGTTCGGAGTTTTTGGGGCAGAAGCCATCTGTCTCCTTGCATGGCCCTGCAATAACCTTTCTCTGCTCCAAACTCTGATGTTTTGGTTTGTTTGGCCTCACTGTGTGTCAGGCACTTGAAATTGTGTTCTGTAACATGGGTACTAAAAAAGATAAGGACACGTCTACTCTGAAACCTTCCAGCTTTGCAAAATGAGTTCACTTTTTTATTTTTTCTATGTCGTATTTTTTTTTACATCTTTATTGGAGTATAATTGCTTTACAATGGTGTGTTAGTTTCTGCTTTATAACAAAGTGAATCAGTTTGTGTGTTAGTTTCTGCTTTATAACAAAGTGAATCAGTTATACAACGGTGTGTTAGTTTCTGCTTTATAACAAAGTGAATCAGCTATACATATACATATATCCCCATATCCCCTCTCTCTTGCATCTCTCTCCCTTGCCCCCTCCCTATCCCACCCCTCTAGGTGGGCACAAAGCACGGAGTTATCTTAACACTGCCCCTGGATAATGTCAGCCCACAGGGTGCTAATGGCCCCGGAAGCTCCTCAGAGCAACAGGATCAACATCACAAATTCCTCATTGGGGAAACCAAAGTGCCAGTGCAGCTCTTAATCTTTTAATGTCATGCCTGCAAAATGCCCCTTCTTAATAAACCGGTAAATTTTCCAGCCTGGCACAGCCAAGCCTGGCTAATTCTTTTTAGACAACCAAGAGAAAACTCTAGCTTCAATTCTTTTAGGAAACTATTGGCCTAAATTAAGCCCAACAGCCAGAATGCTAAATGCAAATCTTGGTCCTCCAGTAATTTAGCTCAAGCAGCAAAGCTACTTTCCCTTTTCTTGTTCCCACTAAGTATTTTGTCATCATGAATTCAGAATAATAAAAATAAACCGACGCTGGTAAATGTAACTCCAGACGGGGTACTGGGTTGTATGGAAATCTATGGGGCTGACATTAATAAAATTCTGTTTAATACATTAAAATAGTATTTTATAGGAAAATTTCAACATGTGCCACAGAGAGGAGGCATGCTGAACCCATTGACATTTAGCTAACAGAATTTTAATAGACTTGAGCTGGCCTAGGAAGGAAGAAAAATAGGAAGGAAATGCCAACAAGATGACTCCCTGGAGGATAATTCATTTTGGTTTTATGTGACATTAAATATCACTTCCTCCACCAAGGTTAGAACCTGCATTAGGCTTAACAAAGCAAATTTCACCCATTCCCAAACTCCATCGTCATGGTTGCCAGATCAACCCCAGGGTCTGGGGCACTGCTACCAACCATTCTAACAAAAGCAAGACAATTCCCTGTGAGTGATGCCATTTTCCATTTCACTGTGCCTATGCACCCGGATCACAAGTACCCGTGGCTTAGGAAGAAACACTGTTGGAACGTCTGTCCTCTTGGCCGAGTCTGACAGCTGGCTTGATTTCACCTGGTCCACGGCTATCATTGGCTATTGCTCTGGCTAGAAGCTCTGCAGCTCTGAAGGCAGATTCCCTCCTGTGGGGCAGGTCCAGAGCCCTCAGACCTGGTCACTCAACTGATTAGTACTTCACAGGACAGGGAAAGCAAAGTGTTCTCCAACCCCCAAGTGACCTGAGTCTTCAGAGTATTTCTCTCCTCCCTTTGTTTTTCTTCTTCCCATCCCCCTTTTCCTATTTACCTTCTTACTCTTCTTCCCATTTTCCTTCTCTTAAAACTGCCCATGAAAGAATATACAGTGGAGAAAAGACAGCCTCTTCAATAAGTGGTGCTGGAAAAACTGGACAGCTACATGTAAAGGAATGAAATTAGAACACTCCCTAACACCATACACAAAAATAAACTCAAAATGGATTAAAGACCTAAATGTAAGGCCAGACACTATCAAACTCTTAGAGGAAAACATAGGCAGAACACTATGACATAAATCACAGCAAGATCCTTTCTGACCCACCTCCTAGAGAAATGGAAATAAAAACAAAAATAAACAAATGGGACCTCATGAAACTTCAAAGCTTTTGCACAGCAAAGGAAACCATAAACAAGACCAAAAGACAACCCTCAGAATGGGAGAAAATATTTGCAAATGAAGCAACTGACAAAGGATTAATCTCCAAAATTTACAAGCAGCTCATGCAGCTCAATAACAAAAAAACAAACAACCCAATCCAAAAATGGGTGGAAGACCTAAATAGACATTTCTCCAAAGAAGATATACAGATTGCCAACAAATACATGAAAGAATGCTCAACATCATTTATCATTAGAGAAATGCAAATCAAAACTACAATGAGATATCATCTCACACCAGTCAGAATGGCCATCATCAAAAAATCTAGAAATAATAAATGCTGGAGAGGGTGTGGAGAAAAGGGAACACTCTTGCGCCGTTGGTGGGAATGTAAATTGATACAGCCACTGTGGAGAACAGTATGGAGCTTCCTGAAAAAACTACAAATAGAACTACCATACGACCCAGCAATCCCACTACTGGGCATATACCCTGAGAAAACCATAATTCAAAAAGAGTCATTTACCAAGATGTTCACTGCAGCTCTATTTACAATAGCCAGGACATGGAAGCAACCTAAGTGTCCATCAACAGATGAATGGATAAAGAAGATGTGGCATATGTATACAATGGAATAATACTAAGCCATAAAAAGAAACGAAAGTGAGTTATTTGTAGTGAGGTGGATGGACCTAGAGTCTGTCATACCGAGTGAAGTAAGTCAGAAAGAGAAAAATACTGTATGCTAACACATATATATAAAATCTAAGAAAAAAAAAAAAGGTCATGAAGAACCTAGGGGTAAGATGGGAATAAAGACACAGACCTACTAGAGAAAGGACTTGAGGATATGGGGAGGGGGAAGGGTAAGCTGGGACAAAGTGAGAGAGTGGCATGGACATATATACACTACCAAACGTAAAATAGCTAGCTAGTGGGAAGCAGCCCCATAGCACAGGGAGATCAGCTTGGTGCTTTGTGACTACCTAGAGGGGTGGGATAGGGAGGGTGGAAGGGAGGGAGACGCAAGAGGGAAGAGATATGGGAACATATGTATATGTATAACTGATTCACTTTGTTATAAAGCAGAAACTAACACACCATTGTAAAGCAATTATACTCCAATAAAGATGTTAAAAAAAAATAAAACTGCCCATGAAGTGATATCTTAGCATTTGTCAAATGTTTTAATGTTCTTCTCATAATTTGAAGGTGATTTGAACATTTTATATTTCTTTCTAAATATATATATATTTAAAGGCACTAAAATACATTGATTTTTGTTTGTGCTCTGTCATCGTAAGATTTTGATAGTTTAAACTTTTGCTATTCTTGACTTACTTTATATATGAAAGTTTTTTTTTGCCTTTTCTTTCTTTTTTTTTTTTTTGCCTTTCTGTTTTTCAATGGCTCCTTTTCATTCTATATGCTTCAAATGAGCACTAAAACTTCAGTTGTCAAGTCTCCGGGTTTTCTTATTTGCAGATTACTTTCACTTGTACAGATTCACAAGTTTAGTGCTTTAGTTCAGGACTCAAGCTTCCCTTTACCCAAACCTTTTTACTGAGCACCTACATAAGCCAGGAATAGGGCCAGGCACCGGGGGGTTCCTCGTTCAACAAGATAAGGTAACTGGCTTATATTCCAGAAGGGGAGACAGTAAAGTCTAAATATATAAAATATTCAGAGGTGTTGCCATGTGTTACAAAGAAAATCACTCGTATGCTTTGGGAGAACAGGCAGGAGGCCTGATTGAGATTCGTGGTCAGAGAAGACCTCTCCAAGGAGCTGGTTTTTAAGGGAGCCAGCTGGGCAAGGAGGTGGGGCAGAGAATTTCAGGGGAAGGAACATCAGGCACAGAAGCCCTGAGGCAGGAAGGAGCTTGCATTTTCTAGGAACTTGGAAAGAATGTGTGAGCGACTGGGGCCCAGCCAAAGGGGAGAAAGTGACATAGGACAAGACTCAGAGAGCGGGACAAGACTCAGAGAGCGGGACCAGAGCTCACAGGAGGCTTCTGAAGAAGCTGGATTTTATTAAGGAAGTCGCTGAAAGGGTTTAAGGAGGGGGATGGCATGACATAATTTTTGTGGTATTTCTCTTTATGCATCACTCTAGGAGAATCTCAACTCCTGTCTCTGACTGCAGTCCAGAGTACTTTCCAACACATTCTCAAGACCAAATTACTAGTTACATCCACAAAACACACCAACATCCTGAATCTACCCCCAAATGAACTCCACTTAGAAGAAAATAGGACAATATGTACTTTTATGAACTCAAACACTTCTGAAGGCATATAATCGACTCAATTAAAATTACAGATCCATCTAGTTTCTAAAAATTAGGGTCTACAGTTTCCTGCCTGTACATATTTGGTTTTGTTTTATTTTTTCTTCATCATCTCCTTAGAAATCACTAACAAGTACTGTAACATAATGAAATGTGTACAACAGTTTCTCCCAATATTTTATTGAAATGATAAAAGTTATTTAAAAAAAATCAAGGAACACATTATAAGAAGAATGAAAAGAATACAAGATGTAAATAGGAACTTATAGCCACATATCTAAGTCAGTGTAGCTATTGAATTTTAGGTGATAAGCAGAAAGGAAATGAAAGAAAAAGTTAATCTTCTTTAGAAACAATCAGTAACATAATCCCCCCTTCCCAGTCTTTTATCTGATCCAATCAATCACACATTTATTGTGAATCTACTATTGGTGTGTGCTGTGATTCACTCCATCTACCCCTGACACAGCTGTGCTCCTCCACTTTTTCTGTCACTGTTTCTTTATGCTATGGCTCCACCTCTGCTTGTCTGTCTTCTCTTTCAAGCCCAGCCCTTGCCATCACCCTTGACTCAGAGCTCAGCTTCCCCTTGGAAAGCCTGCTCCTTACTTTTGAAAGCCATGAGGGCTGTAAATGAGGCACTGATAAGATACAGAATGGATCTGGCCCAGTGACAACTTCTCCCTAAGCCTGAGAAAAGCTTCCCCAGCAAAGGCAGTGGTCTTTTCTGAGACATTTAATAGGTATAATTGTTAATTACATGAGACTCCTTTGGGCTCATTTAGGTTTTTCATCTACCCATCAGGGCTAAAATAACAGCTGAACAAAAGCAGGACTCCTCTCCAACACAGACACAGCTGAAGAACAAATGCTTAAGAAATAAGATTAATGTCCTCTGAGAGTACAAAGGTTTAACAAGTTATTTTTAGTTTCAAGTACCTAGACACTAGGATACAAAGAAACCTCAGAAAAGGGAAAACTCAGCTGGAAAACTATGACAAAGTCGTATTGGCAGCAGAACCTCATGAAACCAAAATTGAAAATAACAGATGATAATGCACTTTAAAAAATACCTTCTTACAATCACTGGTATTAATCACTCTTAGCCTAAGTAGTCCCGATGATATTGCAGATGTGGAGCAAATGACTGCTTGGGATGCCTAGTTACAGTATTTTGTGTACGAAAAAAGCTGTCATTCTTTTCCTCCCCCCTCCAAATTTTAGACATCAAGTAGTTCCTTGTGATGATAAAAGATGTACAATTACTTGACCTTCATAGGTCACTGTATCCATTTCTGTTCTGACTATAAACTAAAAGCTAAGAAATCTCAACACATTTATAACTGGCATGAAATTTACCAGGATTTAGGTGGTTGCTGCCCATTTAAAATTGGTTTTCCCTCAGTATAGCCAGACAAAGTTTCTGAGGAAATCAATACTTTTCATTATCCCTGAAGTCTATAATCCATGGAGACCAATTCCTGGATGGTCACCAAAACGTTTGCAATCCTTTTGTGGTTGGTTTCAAAGCAAAACAGCCAATAAGACCTTTGCCATGACAAGTAGATGGTCTGGGTTTGGGGGACTGAGAGAGGCAGGTTGGGGGAGAGGTGGAGGGTACAGGCGCTTTGTGTCCCTGAGCAGAATGCTGTGGGTAGAGGAAGGCTCTGTTCATCCAAAACAGTGTAACCGATCCGAAGGCAGAACATCACGTTTGTAATTCAGGTTTCCTAGAACACGGTGTGAAGATCCCTTGTAGTGGCAAGGACACCAAAATGGGAATAATTTACATCTGAGCACTAAGTGCATCTTGGGTTTTGTCCGTAGCGTATTAGTCTACTCCCAGTTTTGCCAGCCACCAAACAGCTTATGCAGATGAAGTGAAATACACAAAACTGTGTTTCGAGAGAATTAGGATAAAGATATTAATGCTGCCCTAATTTTGTAACATTTTCTTGGCACATGAAATATTGAAGGCCAATTTGCAAAGAGAAACATGTAATTTATGTATTCCACACATTCTCAAAAGGATTTGAGGCAGAAAACAGAGAATTCATTTTACAGGGAGTGCCCACTTGAACTCACCAAAAACAGAAAATGTGATCTTCTATATTCATAAAGCGGCACATTTTTATAAACATTTTTTTCTATGAAATCTTACATTGTTAAAAAAGTTCCAGTCATAACACTAGATTTTAATCTGCTTTTTGGCCCCTTTCCCAAAACACAGTGGTACCTTTCTCCAAAGGCCAGGAAACACATGACAAGACCTTAAATGAAGAATTTCACCACACTTTTCTGGATGTATTGAGAACAGAAGTGATGCAAAGTACCACACTCTTTGGCAGCCTTTTCTGGGGTCAGCTTCCCCGGCACCTTCTTGAATAATATCTTTATTGATTGGTCTTGCTCTTTGAAATAAGCAGACTAACCCAGAGGGAAAACAAGAAGCTTTACTCTCCCTGAGTCGATACATTTAAATAACTCGAAGCCTAAAACGATTCTAGTTGTCTAATGGTTTGATGCAGATGGAAGGTTTGTTTTGGAATCACTTGAAAATATGTGCCAGCGGACCTGGCCCCCTCTGTTTTAAGGTCCTCCTATCTGCTGCACTGTCACTCTGCCAGTCAGTGGCTTTGCAGGGCTGAGAGAAGTTCCTTGGAGGAAGGGCTGCAACTGTGGTGCTGTCAGTCTATTACCTTTCTTTCCCCATCACCCAATCCATAATAAAGGCACAAAGCAGTAAAATTCCAGAGCAGTGGCACTGAATGGACAAAAAAGTTATTTACCAAAAGAATGTAACACTCCAGCAACAAATGATCTTTAAAAAAAATCTTAGAGTAAGGCGCTGGACTAAGTACTGCAAAGAATGTGAGTTACTGTCAAAAACCTCACTGCCTAGAAGGGGAAGGAGATGATCAGACATCAACTACACATCCAAGGTATTTGTTATGCCCATGAATTTTTAGAGGTGATCTATTTCCAGTTTGTCACTTTAAACCTAGATTTTTGTACTTGCTTCAGATCCATGGCTACTTGGGATTAGAGATATCAGTTGAAACTTATGAGGGGGAAGAAGAGATTTTTTTATTCTCTTAGCAGTATAATTCCTCTTTAAAAGAGATTCATCTACTAAACGGTACACCTAAAGTTGGTCAGGATGGTAGGTTTTATGTTATGTGTATTTTACCACAATTTAAAAGAGAGAGACAGACAGACAGAGACAGAGAGAGATCTTAGTGGTTCCTTTCCTCTCGGGTAACATCTCCTCAAGCTGTTTTCTCACTTCTCGGTTTCCTCCACAGTTGCTCTTCACCCACTATTTAGCTGGGCAGAATCTCTGAGTCTAAGCTTGGCCACGTTACTGTTATTTGTTATTGTTGTTATTGTTGTTTATTTCCCCTCCAGCTTTACTAAGATGTGACTGACAAATCAAAACTGTATATATTTAGGTGGTACAACATGATTTTTTAAAGGTGTAAAATGTGATGATTTAATATACATCTACATTGTGAAATGATTATCACAATTAATTTAATTAACCCATCACCTTACATAGTTACTAAACAAACTAAAGCTTGCAAGTTAAAGTCAGCTTACTTCTGTACAGCAAAGAAAACCATCAAACAAAATGAAAAGGCAACCTAAGGAATGGGAGAAAGTATTTGTAAGCCACATATCTGATAATGGGTTAATATCCAAAGTATATAAGGAACTCATATACTGAAGAACAAAAAAGAAAATAACCTCATTAAAAAATGGACAAAGGGCCTGAACAGACATTTTTCCAAAGAAGCCATACAAATGGCCAACAGGTACCTGAAAAGGTGCTCAACGTCACTAGCCATCAGGGAAAAGCAAATCAAAATCACAATGAGATATCACCTCACACTAACCAGGATGGCTATTACCAAAAAGGCAAGAGATAAGTGTTGGCAAGGAGGTGAAGAAAAGAGAACCCTTGTCCACTGTTGGTAGAAATGTAAATTGGTGCGGCCACTTTAGAAAACAGTATGGAGGTTCTGCAAAAAATTAGAAATAGAACTACCACATTGTTATTTGTTCTAAGCAAAAACTGTTTCTCAAATAGTACGTGCAAATAAAGTTGTCTTCAGAGCATCCACAAAACAGAAGGATCCCAAAGAGTATGTGTAACAGGGATCTCACTGCAGTTCCTCTGTTCTGCTCTTGTTCCTAGAACAATTTGGAACTTCACTTTGTTAGCTGGCTAATGGTAGAATCCATTGGTCCTGACTTTCTGGTCACTGTGTCCTTTACAGAATCTAAGGCATCGCTGGCATCTTGGCAGTGGGGTGAAGGAGTGATTTTCTTTCTTGATTCTCTGTGTGGATGCTCAGAAACCATAAAAATTAGAACCGATGATAGGCCTTTTGTTAACATAAAATTGGCAGTAAGACAGCTCATACCTGCTTCTCAACTCTTTGCTTGCATATTTTGAACCTTTACCAGGAATGTGGAGGCAAAATATGTTGCTCCAACTTTCAGCTTTCCACTAACAACATAATAATAGTAAGAAAGCTTTATTTTCTCAGTATCTCTTTCCAAACTGTTTTGTATGGTTTATGAGGACACCTAGTTTAAAGTAGCTTTTTCTTTCCACTCCCGCTGTGCTCCACTTGGGTGGTGGGATCAATGAACAAAATGCAGAGATAAGGGCAACTCAGAAACTCACAAGACAGAAAGGGTGCACCTTCGACAGCTCCACCTCAGCCACTTCTCTTCCAGGACAACACTGACCATGGGTGCTGACTGCACAGGGACCTCCTCTCAGGAGATCCATTTATTTTTTATGCCTTTTGAAAAGTAACCTTAGTTTATAACTATTAGGTGCAGTCTGAATTTAAATGTGTCCCCTCAAAATTCATATATGTTGAACTAACCCCCGAGGTGATGAATTAGGAGGCGGGGCCTTTGGGAGGTGATTAAGTCAGGAGTGTGGGGCCCTCATGATGAAGATTAGTGCCGTTATGGAAGGAGACCCCAAAGAGCTCCCTCACCCCTTCCAGCATGTGAGGTTACAATAAGAAGACGGCCCTCAAGGAGGAGCAAAGCCCTCCCCAGACATGCACCCATGATCTTGGACTTCCCAGCCTCCAAAGCCACAAGCAACAGATGTTTGTTATTAATAAGTCTCCCCCTCATCCCCCGCTGCCACCACCCAGTCTATGGTATTTTGCTATAACAGCCTGAAGAGACTTAAGACACTATCTTTTCAAAATTCCCTAATACAAAAAGGAGACGTTGGTGGGTTAGGTATAATCCCCCCACCCCACCAGTTAAGTGAAACTTTCTTATTTTCTTCCTTTTCTCCCCCTAAATGGGTAGAAAGGAACTTGTCTTCATTTCTGTTTCTCGATACGCTACAGATACAAAATTTTAGTGCACCGATAAATTCAAGGTCCATGAATCAGGAACTTGGCTTGGTTCCCTGTTGACTCTCCAGCCGTGATTGGTCAAGAAACACCAGTTGCTGGTGGAATGACTGACTGGTATGACTTCAGAGTGAAGAGCTGAGCAACCTGAGTGTGCTTCCTTGCCGGGATCTTCTGGGTCACCGAAGTGAGGTGCTCTCCAGCGCTGTGGACACTTCTTCCATCAGAGGGAGCAGGGGCACCACCACAGTCCCGAGGACACTTGGTGCAAAACCACAGGAGATGCCTGAAGGGGAATCTCAGAAAGTCCCCAGGCACAGCAAGAAAGAATTTAAATCGAAGCCAAAGTAAAGAAGAATAAATCTTGAGGTCCATGTAAATAAGGGCAAAGGGCTAGATTAAGCCAACAAAGACCTTCTTTTTCCTGCTGCTTAAATGTCTGGGGCTCGTGACCTAGAGGGGCCTCTGCCTGCCTCCTGGTTACTAATGTGGAGGCGGCCTTGCCACAGTGCATCTCATCCTAAAAGCAGAAGGGACAATGACCACAGCCAAGCCATTCTGAAATCCCGCACTGCAATGCTCTGAAACAGTTCTGTTTGTGTCTCCAGTTCCAGGGAAAAGATCAGTTATGTGGGTTGTTTTTGGTCTGGCACAAGTGCTATGATGACTTCATTCCAAACTCTGGGCTGTGATTCCACCTAAGACCAAATAATTCTGCACAGACCACCATCAACTCACATAAATGGCAACGGAAGTTTAATATTCAAGGCCTCCACTTTCTTGTCCAGACAAATTTAAACCTAAAAAGGGCAACAATTTGAAAGGTTGGGCATCAAAACACACAGCTGTTAAAGCAGATCATTAGCCCTTTCTAAGTCTCGGCATGAATGAGAAGGTGGTGAGGTGGACAGCGGTGTACAGGGGGATTCAAAAGGACAGACGTGGGTGACTACTTCGCCTCATGGACCACCATCCATAGATCGTGGAGATCACAGGGTCGATGTTAAAGCCCAACATCATCTAAAAGGAAAGATAATTCAAGAGGAGATCTAAGATGTATCATGATTAAAAAAAAAAAAAGACTCACATCAAACCAAAGCAGCAAGCCTTAAGTAGATTTAGCTAATGAAGCTTTGGAGAGTAAATTATTCTTCCATGGCTGCTGAAACAAGCAACAACAGCAAAAGATACTCTCTATTTTCTGAGTTGTTCCACCCTCTGGATGGAACCTGCCAGTCCACAGATGTCTGGTTCGGGCCATTCCTGGGAGCCTACTGATGGGATATAACTGTTGAGCAATCCCAAGCAGTGAACATGGTAATATTTTAGGTTTGCTTTAAGGTAATGATCAGAGCAAGTGGAAAATTACATATAATTCAAGAGAGAAACACAGGTGACAAATTCAAATGAACAATGACAAGTTTCTACAAGGCAAGATCCTGGTATATTTGCTTACACTGCCCACTGCATCTTGCCCAGTCTATAGCAAGTGGTCAACAGGGACTTACCGATTATCTAATTTAAAAAGATATATCTATGGGCTTACCTAAAAAGAAACCGGAGGCCAAATCCTTTCTACAAAGCTACCACTAGATCAGAGGATAGAAGTTTTAGACACAGAAAGATAAAAACACAGTAGCTAATCAAACCCACTGAGTCTTAAATGTTTTCCAAAAGTTGGGGGATCCTTCCTATAAAAAAGGTGGTTTCTTGTTCTAATCCTACTCTTCTAGGCAAACAGGCTTTCATGAAACTAACAAGTACTTTAAAAAAATCCTCAAGAGAGGCAAAGAGTGTGTTAACTTCGTGGGGTGGGGGGAACAGAGAAGGCTGAGCAGACTCAGCAAGACCCATGAAGAAGCTCTCCTAATGTCTGTGGAGAGATCTTCCTCTACACAATGGTAAACAATAAGCCTTGTCAAATTTTTCTTATTTTTCATTATGGGAAACGTTAAGTGTCACAATACTTCAAGCATGCAGCATGAATAGAAAACAAGATGGCACACCAACTTCACGACAATGGTAAATCAAGCGTTCTGTGTGGCAGGAAAAATGTCATTAGCCTGTGAAGTGATCTAGCTGATGTCATTTTTTTTTTTTTTTTTTTTTTTGCTGTACGCGGGCCTCTCACTGCTGTGGCCTCTCCCGTTGCGGAGCACAGGCTCCGGACACACAGGCCCCGCGGCCATGGCTCGCGGGCCCAGCCGCTCCACGGCACGTGGGATCCTCCGGGATCGGGGCACGAACCCGTGTCCCCTGCATCGGCAGGCGGACTCTCAACCACTGCGCCACCAGGGAGGCCCTGATGTCATTTTTGAAACAGAGGTCTACTTGAATTTATGAGGAAAACAATTGACTTTCTTTTCAGCCATCTACTTTTAGAAGGAAAATATTTATTGTGCCTTTCAAAAGAAAGAACATGGGCTTCCCTGGTGGCGCAGTGGTTGAGAGTCCGCCTGCTGATGCAGGGAACACGGGTTCGTGCCCCAGTCCGGGAAGATCCCACATGCTGCGGAGTGGCTGGGCCCGTGAGCCATGGCCGCTGAGCCTGTGCGTCCGGAGCCTGTTCTCCGCAACGGGAGAGGCCACAACAGTGAGAGGCTCACATACCGCAAAAAAAAAAAAAAGAAAGAACATTCATACTCCCCCAAAAATAAGTTTATAGAGTAAATATTTCCACTAGTAAAACATGGAGGGCTTCCCTGGTGGCGCAGTGGTTGAGAGTCCGCCTGCCGATGCAGGGGACACGGGTTCGTGCCCCAGTCCGGGAAGAACCCACGTGCCGCGGAGCGGCTGGGCCCGTGAGCCATGGCCGCTGAGCCTGCGCGTCCGGAGCCTGTGCTCTGCAATGGGAGAGGCCACAGCAGTGAGAGGCCCACGTACCACACACACAAAAAAAAAAACCCAAAAAACATGGGAAACACAAGTTCATTCTTAAAAAGTCTGGTTTTGAAGGACTAACAGCCTCATGCCCAAATGGAGCATTAAGGTAAAAACAGCTCATCATTTTGCTCATTCCACACAGGTTAGGCGTGCCTTACTATACCTCCAATTCAAGGTCAAGGAAAATGTACTGAAAAGTAGAGTCTTCAGGTACCTAATAACTAGAAGTCTAACAATAGACAGAATGTTCCCAAAAAGTTATCTAAGCAATTTACCAGTTTCGCTATTTTTCAGTCAAAGCAACTGTGTTCTGAGAGAATTTCTTTTTTTCGTAGTAAACATGCACAGTAAAGCTTAAAAACAAGATGTGCTATAAGAAAATTCAGACAAAAGCTAACTTACATAATTAATAAATGTATTCAAATAATCATGCTCACTGTTCATGACAGATGAATTGTTATTGATAATAAACAATGCTTTTGATATATTTTTGAGTGAAAAAATAGGTTACATGACATTTAGAGTATAATCTATTTTCAAAACTGTATTTTTATAATGAGTATGCATAGGAAAATGTGTGGAAGGAAAGGATGTACAGCAAGGTTTTTTTTTTTTTTTTTGCGTTACGCGGGCCTCTCACTGTTGTGGCCTCTCCCGTTGAGGAGCACAGGCTCCGGACGCACAGCCTCAGCAGCCAAGGCTCATGGGCCCAGCCGTTCCACGACATGTGGGATCCTCCCAGACCAGGGCACGAACCCGTGTCCCCTGCATCGGCAGACGGACTCTCAACCACTGCGCCACCAGGGAAGCCCAACAAGGTTTTAATATTGCCTTACATGTTGTCATGTTTCCTGAGGAATAATTTATGTACCATAAAATTCACTATTTTTCTATACAGCTCTATGAATTTCAACAAATGCATACAATCATATAACCACCACCCCAATCCAGGTGTAGAATGCTCCCATCACTCCAGAAAGTTCCTCTGTGTCCTGTTGTAGTCCATCCCTAACCCCACCCCAGCCCCTGGCCATCAAAGATCTGTTTTCTTTCCTTTATCATAATTATGATTATTCTAGGACATCATACAAAAGGAATCATACAGTAATCAGTCTTTTGATTAACATCGATTTTTCTTTTCTACAATATGGGATTATAGGTGATGATCCCTTTTTTCTTGTTATCTTCCTTTCCTATATTTCTAATCTTTCATTAAAAACTTAACTATTTTTTCAATTTAGAAAAAACACAAGCAAAAACTAATTAATTGTGATGCGCCTATGGTGAGTAGACAAAGCCATGAGAGCACATGTGAAAGCAAATGTTGTATAAGATATGCAGACTGTGGAATTACTTCACCAAAGAGTTAACTTTGAGAGGCAACGGAGAATCAGCTAGGGCTTGGGGGAAATACTAGCTGTGCTATCTACCAGTTGGGTGGCTTTGGGTAGGTTTTTTTTTTATCACCTTTTAGCTTCAGTGTCCTCATTTTAAATTAGGGTTTCAAATAGTTCCTCTCTCATAAAGTTGTTGCAAGGATTACATGAGATTGTGCATACGGGTAAACTTTAGCACTAAAATTGTGTTTATTATTTATTTGGCTGTCCTCATCAGTATTACCATTATGGAGACCTTGGGAGGTTTTCCAATACAAAAGGACATATTTAAGCCCAGGAGAAGAGCCACAGGGAGAGAGAAGGGCAAGTAGAGGCAGAAGGAAGGTGGCTTAGGTTACATGTCCACGTTTCAAATCTCAAAACTAAACCGTAGACATTTCGCTTTAGAAAATGTAAATCTTCTGATTCTTCTAAACAAAGTTCTTATCATTTTGTTATGTTCTCTGAGCAAATTCAAACCCCTATGGTTTTCTATTCTTGGAATTTTAAGTGATAGCTCCTTATTCAAGGCACCTTGGGAAAGGTAGTATTAATAGTAAAAGACCAGCTACCCTTACAACTTTAATCCATATTTTCTTACTATTTAGAACCCAGCGATCCTTTAGTGAAAATATACATTTGCATTTTTCTAATTCTCTCCCCTTCACCCTACATGAATAGCCCAAATGCTCTAACCTTTCTTCATCCCATTATATGACATGAATTTAGGGGAGATGAGGGTAGCCGATTATACAGCCGGCAGTCTAAACAAGAACATGACACGGAAGATCAGTGAGCAACAAGACCAAGCAATTGTAGATGTTCATTTCTGCAAGGTTTTTGGTTGTCAGAGACTCTGGGGTAAGAATGAGTTCATAAAAAACAAGTATGATCCACCTTTATCTTCCCAAGACTGTACTACATGCCAGGAAGTAAGTCTATCTCTTTTGGGAAGCTCTCAAATGTTTTGACTGAAATAGAACATCTCATTTAATTTTCATCATCACAATGAATTCATAATTCATGAACCAGTCCAGGCTTTTCATAATAAATGGCAATTAAATTAAAAACATGTCTGCTGTCTTTGGCCAAAAATATACATATAATAAATGTAGGACTATTGGCTTCATGCATTTTGGTCAAAAAATAATTATAGCCACAGTAAAGGTCATAGACATAACATTCATATGTGTATGTCTCTATGTGTATGCATGTGTGTATATATATGTATATGTGTGTGTGTGTGTAAATGTGCCTGGAGCATTATTGCAAAATTGCACAAGCCAGGGAATGATCTCCCAAGCTCCAGGCCCCTCTATCAGATGCCTGCTCAACTACAGGAGATGGTTCCTTTGACTAGAAAATCTTACCATCTCCACACCCTACCTGTCATTCAAGATGCAGCTCATGTGCCACTTCTCCATCAAGCCCCTTTCAGTTTTCCTGCACCAGAAATGACCTTCTCCTTTCTACCTTGGATTCATTATTTATATACCTGTCCTCTCCCCATGACAAAGCAAAAGGCTCCTTGAGAGTACAGCCCGTGGAAAATTATCATTTGTATCTCCCTCACCCACTAGTGCCTAGCATAGTACTTTGTACAAATTAGGGGCTCAATATAAATTTTCAGAATAAAATGAATATTTTATTCCATTTCACTACAATCATCAATTTTTGCTTTCATAAGATAGCAATGGCTGAACAGTCCAGAAAATGAGACTTGAGAGTATGGCTCTGGTAATATTCTAATTTCCAATTCCTGACTCCTCTTGAAACATTGTTAATATTTCAATGGACACATCAAAAAGTCCATAGATCTCCAGGCCCAACTCCAGTAAAACAAAAAGAATTTGAGTGTTGAGGGTTTAAGAAGAAACTTGTTTTGGATGGTGCAGAGTGCCTGGATTGAAACTGATGAAAGCATTAAGAAATGATTGTCTTCCATACGCTTCCAGGTTAACAAAGAACTTTTTGTCCCGATATGAATACACCAATCACAAGCAGCTTCTAAGTTTGCATCATTTAAATGACCTGCATATGAGAGACAGTCAAGAAAGACAGTAGGCGTGTCTCCCCTTTTCCCAAGCTAAGTACCATGCTGGGGGAGGGATAACTTCCTCCCAACTTCTGATAAAGCAATCACCCAGAAAGACAGAGAGCTCTGAACAACATTCATCCCAATTTGATATCTCTCTTCTTTTTTGAAGTGTCAAAAGTTTAAAAGTTAGGGGAACAAACATCCTTCAGCACTCTGCTCCAAGACAAGTATCATTCACTGACTACACGATGCGTGGCTTTGCCAGCCTTTTGCTCACTCAGTGCTCACAACAAGGTGAATTCCCATTTAACCTGTTTTACAGATGATAATACTGAGGCTTGTATTATTAAAAATTAGGCATACACTATAGTCCACAAAGCAGAAAACATCCCTCAAGTCCGAGCTTACTTCCTATGAGTTAATCTTTAAAATCTAATAGTAAAATTTGGGGACAATGTTGACATAATGGACAATGTCGGTCAATTCATTTTCAATTAACTCAAATGAACACAACTTATTTTCTAACTGTTAAGAGTTTGGGGGAACTTATCTCTGAATGATCATAGAATTTCCAGAACATTCTGAATTTCACCTAGGAGTTAATAATTTCTGAGAAAAGGATAACACAGGTTTAGTAACAGAAAAGTTGGAGCTCACCTGGGGACTTCTACTGGATTCTGTTCCTAGGATAGCTCCCAAGGACTCTACTGCCTGAGTATGCCATCTGGTCAATGTGAAAGGTATAACATTTCTAGGAGCGATCTTTTCTTTCTTAAAGCTAAATCTCAAAGCCATTTATTGAGCGCTTACTCAAAAAGCCTGGAGCATTGTACATATTATCCCATTTAATTTGATCAAATTTGTATTTTAAACCCCTTGAGGACCCTCAATGTCCATACAGAGAGGTTAAATTTCTTGGCTATGAACCACACAACTAGTTAGAGGTAGAGTCGGAACAGGAACCCAGGTGTTTCTAGCTTTAAAACCCAGGCTTTTTCAACTACACTGTACGACCACAATCCTCCTCCCAGCCTCCCAAGTATTTTTGCCTTCTATACCTCTGAGCTTAAAAGTCCTTCCAGCTTCTTTTCAAGATACAATCATTTTCTTAATGCTCATCTTCATCATTAATTCACCAAACTGAACTGAAAGTTGCAAAATTTTTTTAACTTAAGAAATCATGGTGTAAAACAAACTGACAGAGTCCTGATTCCACTGCCATTGCTTAGAGAATGAGGGAGAGAAACCACAAGCAACTGTTGATTGCGTGTCTCAGCCCACACCAAACAACTGCCTCTTCTTTAACTGCCATTTTTACATTTTCTTTGGCCTTTTTTAGAAACAGATGGGCCAGTGACTGGAGTATTATCAGTTCCCATGTATGCAGCTGGAGCATCCCAGAATTGCAGAAATAGCAATCTTCTGAATAATTTCTCCTGCCACAAACAACTGCTGCTTCTGCGATAATAATCCCCTTAGTGGACCCAGAGAGCATTCTTCCCATTCCAAGAGCCATGGTTCTGTTTATTTTAAGCCACAATGTCCTTTTGTATTTAGGCTAAGAAATGCTTCAGATATGTGGACCACCTGATCTTTGTTTTGTCTTTCTGAAGGCAGATATACCAGATGATAATATTTGGGTTAAAGGACATTTTATCTTCAGCTGTCATAAAAAAGGAAGACCAGGACAGGAGGCAGCTGAACTGTTTTTGTTCTTTTGCTTCTTACTTATTAAGTCCAGGAGCCTTCATGGGTACGGTATCACATGAACTGCCCATTTTATGACACCAACTCTTAGACTCCCAAAAGGCCAAATTAGTACCAACCACAAACCTTGTTGGCCATATTGTGACCATGATGCCAGGCATTCAGAAGTTTTCAGAGTTAAGACGTTTGTTGTTACGGGGGGAGAAAGTAGATCTCAGACCAGATACATATTTTTTCATCTGAGTGCTTTGCAACCACAAAGTACTCATTTGATAAAACAGGACCTGATAATATTTAGAAATAACTGAAATCACAATATACATAATAATAAACTCGGCCTGTCATCCATGGAACAAGCCTTAGTTTTTTTCAGATAATATTTTTCTCTCAGTGGCAAAGCCTACACCAATCAGCCAAATAAGTAAATAAATAAAGTACAAATTATTAAAGTTATTAGATTTTTATTAAAGTTATACAAACTGTATAACTCTGAAGAAACTAGTCTTCAGTGATGACAAAGTTACATTAAGACGTAATTTTCCAATTTGTCAAACGCATCATTTTTCTAACAGCTTTGAGTTACAAGTCAGATACCAAATAATTCAGCCTTTTAAAGTTCAATGGTTTTTTAGTATATTCAAAGAATTGTGCAACCATTACCACTATCTAATTTTAGAACATTTTTATCATCCCCAAAACATCCCCAGTGGCTGTCACTCCCTATTCTGTCTCCCTAGACCCTAATAATCACTAAGCAACTTCCTACCTGCATAGATTTGCCTATTATGGACATTTCATACAATATGTGGTCTTTGTAACTGGCTTCTTTCACTCAGCATAATGTTATCAAGGTTTATCCATGCTGTAACAATCTATCAGTACATTATTTCTTTTAATGGGCAAATAATATTTCCCTGTATGAATGAACACCTTTTCATTTATGCATTCGTTAGTTGATGGACATTTGGTTTGTTTCCACTTTTTTGACTATCGTGAGTAATGCTGCTATAAACACTGTGTACAAGTGTTTGCATGGATCTATGTCAAGCATTTCATTTTTAATGACAATCACAATCTTTGGTGAAGAAAGAAATGTGTTATTTTACGCCAGTGAAGGGAAAGGTTTTAACGGTAAGTGCTGTGAGCGCAAGCAGGCTAAGTAGGTACAACCTACATTGGCTGGATGTGGGGAGGCAGTGAAGCTCATCCCTGCCTGGTCCGACGTACCAGCACGGCAGCCAACAGCAGGGGCATCCCTCTGGCCATTCCTCATGCTGTGATTGAGATCACAGGCCCTCCAAGCTCACCAGTACATGCCAAGCCTGAGCAAATCTTGCCCACCCCACCCAGGGTCCTCACAACTCATCATTTCCTGATTGTGAAGTAGAGAGAGAGTGTCTAAGCCAAAACCCTGATGACAGATGCTGATGGGGACCAAAATGACCTCCAAAGGTATTCCCAGTAATGACTGAAGCAGGTCAGTAGGCAAATCAGATTTTTATTAACAGTTTCCTCCCATGTGACACACAATCTCATCCAAATGAAAAGAACTCATTCAAGTAAACAGATATGTTAGTAAAAGAATAACTCCACCTATTCTATGAAAATAGTAGAAAAGGACCTACACCGTTAAAATGCACTTTGTTTCTATGTCCATTAAATATCAAAGGCAAGTTTTCCAAGGGTCTGAAATACTAGTCAAAGAGGTTATACATTAACTTCTTTGCCCTCAAGTAAAATAATATGAGAATTCAAGGGCATAAGACAATTTATTCCAAAACTGGAGGTGCAAAAGATCAGTAATTATGAGGCTATGTAGGAGAAAGGGATGTTTTGCATCCTCTAAATTACCAGAGGTGGTTTGCTAACTAGCACACACGTAGACAATGAGCGATTACCCCCAATTCAGCTTTGTTCTCATTAGAAAAGGACTTCGACCAAACTGAAAGGCAGCCAGAGCCCAATAATACCACAGTCAACCCCTGTTGTCTTTTCACAATTGGATCTGCATTTTCTTAAAGGAATACAAAAATCACAAATGCAATGTGCTCATTCACACATATATCATCATGGTTATTTCCATTAGTGAAATTATAGCATCTGAATTTCTTGTAATTAAAAAAAAAAAAGATAACCACAGAAGCAGCATCAGAGTCTATACGACTAAACTAGGAATTCTTTCAGTAGAGCAGTATAAATCACTGTTGCTTTTCTCTCCACTCCTAAAAACAAGAGGTTCATCCATCCCTCCTCCCATCCCCCCAGGGAAAAAAACCACACAAAACAAAACCCTGGTCTAGGCCTCCACACAGTCACAGTATCCACCACCAAAAGATACTGGGGTCTGTCCTGGGTTTGTGTTTAGAAAGCTGAAAAGGAAAGAGATCAGACGGAGAAATGGACACACAGGACAAAAGAAGGGCCTACCCCAGGGGCAGCCAAATCTACCCACTGCCTTTTTTCGCAAGGCCCTTGAGCCACAAAAAACATTTACTTATTGGAAAAATTATATTTAAATCATTAGAAGAAAGTCAAATGAAGAAGAATATTCTACTATATATGAAAATTACATAAAAATCCAGTTTCAGTGTCCATAAATAAAGTTTTATTGGAACACATCCCTGCTCATTTATTTACATATTGTGGAAGTTTACCTTTGGGCTGCAAAGGCTGAGTTGAGTAGCTGTGGCAGAGACCAGGGGGCGTGCAAAGCCAAAATGAATCATTATCAGGCCCTTTATAGAAAAAGTTTGCAGACCCTTTGTCTAACCGAGCCAAAGTGTACATTTCATCTCAAATCTCTAAAATGGATCTCAAGAAAGAGGGAAGGTTCTAAACTACCCATTGTGACTGGGTGGGTGGGAGGTGGGGCATTTACGGACAGAGGTAACTGAGATGGGGTTCCTGTTCCACAGAAGCACAAAATAAGTCAGATATACCAAGTTTACTGGCTTGAGAGTTTTTGCCGACAAACGACTTGTCTCCTTTTATAAATTTGTTTTAAGCACACAGCTTATCAGTGAACACAAGAACACATTAGTTGCTCACAAATTAGCATTTAGTACAATTATCTACAAAAGGGACAAGGAATCCGTTTACATTTCAAATCTTCTTCACTCCATTTAGCCTACCACTTTTTTCAAGTAACAAAACACATCCAGGAACACTAGATAACTACTTCTTATCAATGTGGACGCCATTTTAATCCATGCTTTAATAATGTTGCCGTTGTATGAAGGCGGAGGAGTGAAGCAGCTAGGGAAACGGAATAACTAATGAATAGAAATTGGAACCTGGCGAGCTCACTGACAACAGCCTGAGTGTGATGATGTCAAAGTTTCATTAATTGGATGTGTTAATCAACCTCTCCCCATGTACTCTTGTTCCCTTAACTCTATCCTGTGCTTATCAATGAATGCAATGTACTGGGTCTTTTGCCTAATTCAAACATAATATGCAGAAAAATGTCTGTAACCAAACTTCATAGCCTAAAAATCACCCAGTTTATTTTGGATCAATCATCAAGGAGACATCTGTCTGTTCTTATGAAGAAATAAAGGAAATAACCAAATACAAGATTATAAATGCTTTCAAATTCTGGAATGGGAAAGAAAAGACTTTTAATAGTTGATCTAATCTTAAAGATTTTGCTGCAGAAATCTTAGCTGTACTCTTCACCTTCCCCACGAAACTGCTAATATGTGTTTGCTTTTCGCGGCTCATGTATGTGCAACAGAAGAATGATGGTCTAATTTTTAATCAAACTTTGCTCGTGTTTCAACTCTTCAGTTCTTTTTTTACGTTTTTAATCATTCAAAGTAAATAAGTAACTACCATGTTGCAGAGAGGCACAGATGGCTGGGGAATCTATGGGAAGCCCAGATGGTGTATCAACATGCCCACAAGCCAGCCAGTCATCCCATTGGCAGCTTCCAACCTGACAGTGGCTGGGATTAATATAACCTCTATAGTCTCCACGCCAGCTGAGGGGCTCACAAGACGAGTGTTTGGGCCAGAAAAGATGCTGACTAAAGACATCCAGGTCTCACTTCACTATCTGCAGCAAATTTGATTTCAAGTTTCATATGGACTGAAATGGCCCAACTTCCTTGGCGGCTGTTATAGGTTAACCATGCTTCTAAGACCATCTAGTGTTGTGTGTGTGAACACATGTGCCCAGATGTGCCCTCGTGTGGATTCTAACCTCCTATTTTTCTTTAAGACAATTCCTATCACATTTACAATTTACAGTTCGTGGGAGAAGTCCTCTAAAAACTAAATGCCAAGGGAATAATATTCCTAAGGAACTTTTTCACAGGACTAAAAAAACGCAATTATTATTTGCAACATTATTAAAGGGCAGAGTTTACCAAAATCTTCCAAACAAATAATGAGTTTGCAGAATTAGGAAATGACCATGTTTCCTTTCATTTTTATCAGGCATTAATCTACCCTTAGAGGAAAATACAAACAAACATACCAGTGTTCTTAATCAATTTGTAGAAAAGACTAACAGAACATCATGTAAATAGGCTAATGTGTGTAAACAAAGGAGAGACGCCCAGTTGTTTGAAAATCAGCTTATTCATGTTATAAAATAATACATACAAATTATTTAAGAAGCATGTCCTAAGAAATAACAAATCCATATTTATTAAGTTATACAACCCTCTGGGCCTCAGTTTCCCAATGGGGAAAATGATCTCAAAGAGGAGATTGTGGGAACTAAATAATTAATACACTAAACTGCCTGGGAGGTTATAAGCACTCAAAGGTGTTAACTATTATTACTTCATTATTAAAAGTATTGCTAACGTTTCAATCACATTCTTTTCCAAAGAATTTTATTTTTTCTGATACATAAGGAGATAGAAAATAAACAGTTCATTCAACGAGCATAAATGCAGGCAAACGAAGTGAGGAAATGAGATAATCAGAAAAAAAACAGGGGAGGAGGAAACAAGAGAATGTATGACACTACGGTTTATAATTAAGGAGCAATACACAATGCAATCATAATTTAGAACAGATTATAGAGAAGCAGAGTTAAATATGGGAAGTAGAGTATGAAAGCAACAGAGGAAAATTACAATGCCATTAAAAACAAGGTCACAGGGGCTTCCCTGGTGGCGCAGTGGTTGAGAGTCTGCCTGCCAATGCAGGGGACATGGGTTCGTGCCCCGGTCCAGGAGGATCCCACATGCCGCGGAGCGGCTGGGCCCGTGAGCCATGGCCACTGAGCCTGCGCATCCGGAGCCTGTGCTCCACAACGGGAGAGGCCACAACAGTGAGAGGCCCGCGTACCGCAAAAAAAAAAAGGAAAAAAAAAGTCACAAAAAAGGAGTCTGTTGTAGGAGTCTAGGAAAGAGAAAATTATAGCTTGGACTGGGGTCTCTGGGGTGACAGTAGTGAGAATAGTATTTATTCAATTTGGAAGGTAGAGACAAAGAAAATATTTTATCCTAAAATATTTTTTATGGATTAAAACATTGATAGCCACGGTTGATTGAACACCTATTATATAGTAGGCACATTACTTATATTATCTCATGTTACTTCTCCCAACAACTCTGATATAGGCAGTATTAATATCAGAATACAATGGGCAAATTGAGGAACAGAGAAGTCCGCTAACTTATCCACTATTTACATCTAGCAAGCAGTAGAAGTAGGATTTGAATTCACATCTATCTGATTCAAGAGCCCACTCTTTCCACTATATTATCTCACCTCCAAGATTGAAAAAGGTGCAGAAATCCCTATTCATAGTTATTGTGAACCTATCAGCATGGATAACTTAACAGAAAGCTAATAACTGTATCAATTATTTTTTCAGGAAACATGCAATGTTTGAGAATAAATCTTGGTGTAATCAAGTTTACTTTAATAAGTTAACATAAAAAAACAAGGTCACACCTTTAGCAATGCTAATAACATGGGAATTCAAGCCATTAGAGAAGAATCTGCTGGCTCTTTCATATTTCATTTTAGAACTTTTAATAATTATTCAGATAGTCTGTCATTGCCACAACAGTAGAGAACATAGGAACTCTGGGATGGCCACCAAAGAATACTATAGAAGTAGGTAAGTGCACCAAGGTGGAGGGATGGCAATTGATACCGAGCTATTTCCAAGTCAAAGGCAAACCTGGTAAATCTTTCCTTAAATCTCCTGAGAAAGAGTAGGTTCCCTCCTCCAGGCACAACCTAAGCTGGATCCTATGACTTTAAATGTCATCAGGTTCCTTCTTGGGATGGGGAGAACCAAAAAAGGAGGAAATGGTCTCTTTTAAACACATTCCCTTTCATCACCTGGAAGCAGTGTAAAGGACCAGAGTGCATTCTAGGGAAGCCACATTAGAGTTGCCTTAGCAACACCCCAGATGAGTTTAGAGATGGAAACCACCGAAGAGGGCACTGCCCAGCGGCTTCCAGGCACAAGAGGTACATTTAGGGTGAGGGGCTCTGGTTGATGAGTAACTGGGATTTTTCCATGGACAGGACCTCAAATAGCCTGTCGGTTCTCTAAAAATAAAACTCACTTGAAGCAAGTGTGCTATAACCACCCAGGGAACCTAATCCTTTCACTCTTTTATTGATGTGAGTTTGGGTGGCCATTAGCTTCTGCTGCACATCTTTTTCAACTGCTTTCTACCTTTCTGGTTTGTTTGTTTGTTCATTCACATTGCTCTGCTATTCAGAGGAATAATGAAGAGCTTATTATAAACAGAATTAATTTATTCTAGCTACTGGTTCAGGAAAGCATATGGTGAATGTGACAGGACAATAGTTATCTGTAACCATGCAGTGATAAACTCAAGAGAAACAAATCAAACTGGGGTGTCCTGCCCACTGCACAGCAGACAATGAATTTATTACTTAACACCCTTCCCAAGTCTCATTATGCTTTCTGGTACTCTCTTCCAGATTTCCCCAAGGTCTTATTTATCCTCTCTTGATGGACAGTCCATAAGGCAGCATAATATAGTAGTAAAGATCATGGATTCCACAACCAAGCTACTTAGACTTGCCTCTGAGCGCCACTAAGTAAATTTAATTGGGGGAAAATTAATGTCTCTGAGCTTCAGCATTCTTTCTTCTTTTTTCATTGAGGTATAATTGACACATAACATTATATCAGTTTCAGGTGTATGAAGTAATGATTTGATATTTGTATACACTGTGAAATGATCACCTCAATAAGTCTAGTCGTCATCCATCACCATACAAAGTTAGAAAAACAAATTTTTTTCCTTATGATGAGAACTTTTTAAGATTTACTCTCTTGGCAACTTTCAAATATGCAATACAGTGTTGTTAACTATAGTCCCCATGCTGTACATTACATCCACATGAGATATTTATTTTTAAGTTTGTACCTATTGACCCCTTTCATCCATTTTGCCCACTCCAAACCCCTGCCCCCTGGCAACCACCATTCTATTCTCTGTATCTATGGGGTTTTTTTAAATTTATTTTATTTTTTTATACAGCAGGTTCCTATTAGTTATCTATTTTATATATATTAGTGTATATATGTCAATCCCAATCTCCCAATTCATCCCACCACCACCTGCCCCCCACTTTTCCCCCTTGGTGTCCATCCGTTTGATCTCTACATCTGTGTCTCTATTCCTGCCTTGCAAACCGGTTCATCTGTACCATTTTTCTAGATTCCACATATATGCGTTAGTATACGATATTTGTTTTTCTCTTTCTGACTTACTTTACTCTGTATGACAGTCTCTAGGTCCATCCATGTCTCTACAAATGCCCCAGTTTTGTCCCTTTTTATGGTTGAGTGATATTCCATTGTATATATGAACCACTTCTTCTTTATCCATTCGTCTGTTGATGGGCATTTAGGTGGCTTCCATGACCTGGCTATTGTAGATGGTGCTGCAATGAACACTGGGTGCATGTGTCTGTTTGAATTATGGTTTTCTCTGGGTATATGCCCAGTAGTGGGAATGCTGGGTCATATGGTAATTCTATTTTTAGTTTTTTAAGGAACCTCCATACTGTTCTCCCATAGTGGCTGTATCAATTTACATTCCACCAATAGGGCAAGAGGGTTCCCTTTTCACCACACCCTCTCCAGCATTTATTGTTTGTAGGTTTTTTGATAATGGCCATTCTGACCAGTGTGAGGTGATACCTCATTGTAGTCTTGATTTGCATTTCTCTAATAATTAGTGATGTTGAGCAGGTTTTCCTGTGCTTCTTTGCCATCTGTTATGTCTTCTTTGAAGAGATATCTATTTAGGTCTTCTGCCCACTTTTTGATAGTGCTGTTTGTTTTTTTAATATTGAGCTGCGTGAGCTGTTTATATATTTTGGAAATTAATCCTTTGTTGGTTGATTCCTTTGCAAATATTTTCTCCCATACTGAGGGTTATCTTTTCATCTTGTTTATAGTTCCTTTGCTGAGCAAAAGCTTTTGTTTAATTAGGTCCCACTTGTTTATTTTTGTTTTTATTTCCATTACTCTAGAAGGTGGGTTAAAAAAGATCTTGCTGTGATTTATGTCAAAGAGTGCTCTTCCTGTGTTTTCTTCTAAAAGTTTTATAGTGTTCGGTCTTACATTTAGGTCTCAAATCCATTTTGAGTTTATTTTTGTGTATGGTGTTATGGAGTGTTCTAATTTCATTATTTCACATGTAGCTGTCCAGTTTTCCCAGCACCACTTATTGAAGAGACTGTCTTTTCTCCACTGTACATTCTTGCCTCCTTTGTCATAGATTAGTTGACCAGAGGTGCATGGGTTTATCTCTGGGTTTTCTATCCTGTTCCATTGATCTATATTTCTGTTTTTGTGCTGGTACCATATTGTCTTAATTACTGTAGCTCTGTAGTATAGTCTGAAGTCAGCGAGTCTGATTCCTCCAGCTCCGTTTTTTTCCCTCAAGATTGTTTTGGCTATTTGGGGTCCTTTGTGTCTCCATACAAATTTTAAGATATTTTGTTCTAGTTCTATAAAAAATGCCATTGGTAATTTGATAGGGATTGCATTGAATATGCAGATTGCTTTGGGTAGTATAGTCATTTTAACAACATTGATTATTCCAATCCAAGAACATGGTATATCTCTCCATCTGTTTATGTCATCTTTGATCTCTTTCATCAGTGTCTATAGTTTTCTGAGTACAGGTCTTTTACCACCTTAGGTAGGTTTATTCCTAGGTATTTTATTCTTTTTTTTTTGCAGTGGTGAATGGGACTGTTTGCTTAATTTCTCTTTCTGATCTTTCGTTGTCAGCATATAGGAATGAAAGAGATTTCTGTGCATTAATTTTGTACCCTGCAACTTTACCAAATTCATTGAGTAGCTCTAGTAGTATTCTGGTGGCATCTTTAGGATTCTCTATGTACAGTATCATGTCATCTGCTAACAGTGACAGTTTTACTTCTTCTTTTTCAGTCTGTATTCCTTTTATTTCTTTTTCTTCTCTGGTTTCCGTGGCTGGGACATCCAAAACTATGTTGAATAATAGTGGCGAGGGTGGATATCCTTGTCTTTTCCCTGATCTTAGAGGAAATGCTTTCAGTTTTTCACCATTGAGAATGAAGTTTGTTGTGGGTTTGTTATATATGGCCTTTATTATATTGAGGTAGGTTCCCTCTATGCTCACTTTCTGGAGTTCTTCTCATAAATGGGTGTTGAGTTTGTCAAAAGCTTTCTCTCCATCTATTAAGATGATCATATGGTTTTTATTTTTCAATTTGTTCATGTGGTGTATCACATTGATTGATTTGTGTATATTGAAGAATCCTTGCATCCCTGGGATAAATCCCACTTGATCATGGTGTATGATCCTTTTCATGTGTTGCTGGATTCTGTTTGCTAGTATTTTGTTGAGGATTTTTGCATCTATATTCTTCGGTGATATTGGTCAGTAACTTTCTTTTTTTTAGTACCTCTTCTGGTTTTGGTATCGGGGGATGGTGGCCCTGTGGAATGAGTTTGGGAGTACTCCTTCCTCTGCAATTTTCTGGAAGAGTTTGAGAAGGATGGGTGTTACCTCTTCTCTAAATGTTAAATAGAATTCACCTGTAAAGCCATCTGGTCCTGGACGTTTGTTTGTTGGAAGATTTTATTTTTTATTTTTTATTTTTTTTGCGTTATGCGGGCCTCTCACTGTTGTGGCCTCTCCCGTTGTGGAGCACAGGCTCCGGATGTGCAAGCTTAGTGGCCATGGCTCATGGGCCCAGCCACTCCACGGCATGTGGGATCTTCCCGGACCAGGGCACGAACCCTTGTCCCCTGCATCGGCAGGCAGACTCTCAACCACTGTGCCACCAGGGAAGCCCTGTTGGAAGATTTTTAATCACAGTTTCAATTTCATTACTTGTGATTGGTCTGTTCATATTTTCTATTTCTTCCTGGTTCAGTCTTGAAAGCTTATACCTTTCTAAGAATTTGTCCATTTCTTCCAGGTTGTCCATTTTACTGGCATAGAGTTGCTTGTAGTAGTCTCTTAGGATGCTTTGTATTTCTGCGGTGTCCATTGTAACCTCTCCTTTTTCATATCTAATTTTATTGATTTGAGTCCTCTCCCTCTTTTTCTTGATGAGTCTGGCTAATGGTGTATCAATTTTGTTTATCTTCTCAAAGAACCAGCTTTTAGTTTTATTGATCTTTGCTATTGTTTCCTTTGTTTCTATTTCATTTATTTCTGCTCTGATCTTTATGATTTCTTTCCTTTTACTAACTTTGGGTTTTGTGTGTTCTTCTTTCTCTAGTTGCTTTAGGTGTAAGTTTAGATTGATTATCTGAGATTTTATTTGTTTCTTGAGGTAGGCTTGTATAGCTATAAACTTCCCTCTTAGACTGCTTTTGCTGCATCCCATAGGTTTTGGATCATCATATTTTCACTGCTATTTGTCTCTAGGTATTTTTTATTTCCTCTTTGCTTTATTCAGTGATCTCTTGGTTATTTAGTAACGTATTGTTTAGCCTCCACATGTTTGTGGTTTTTTACATTTTTTCCCCTGTAATTTATTTTTAATCTCATAGTGTTGTGGTTGGAAAAGATGCTTGATATGATTTCAGTTTTCTTGAGTTTACTGAGGCTTGATTTGTGACCCAAGATGTAATCTATCCTGGAGGATATTCTATGTGTACTTGAGAAGAAAGTGTAATCTGCTGGTTTTGGAAGGAAAGTCCTATAAATATCAATTAAATCTATCTGGTCTAGTATGTCATTTAAAGCTTGTGTTGCCTTATTAATCTGTCTGGATGATCTGTCCATTGGTGTAAGTGAGGTGTTAAACTCCCCCACTACTACTGTGTTATTGTTGACTTTCTCCTTTATAGCTGCTAGCATTTGCCTTATGTATTGAGGTGCTCCTATGTTGGGTGCATATATGTTTGTAATTGTTATATCTTCTTCTTGGATTGATCCCTTGATCATTATGTAGTGTCCTTCCTTGTCTCTTGTAACATTCTTTATTTTAAAGTCTATTTTATCTGATAGGAGTATTGTTACTCCAGCTCTCTTTTGATTTGCATTTGCATGGAATATCGTTTTCCATCCCCTCACTTTACATCTCTTTGTGTCCCTATGTCTGACGTGGGTCTCTTTTAGACAACATATATATAGGTCTTGTTTTTGTATCCATTCAGCAAGCCTGTGTCTTTTGGTTGGAGCATTTAATCCATTCACATTTAAGGTAATTATCAATATGTTTGTTCCTATTACCATTTTGTTAATTGTTATGCATTGGTTTTTGTAGGTCCTTTTCTTCTGTGTTTCCCAGTTAGAGATGTTACTTTAGCATTTGTTGTAGAGCTGGTTTGGTGGTGCTGAATTCTGTTAGCTTTTGCTTGTATGTAAAGCTTTTGATTTCTCTGTCAAATCTGAATGAGATCCTTGCTGGGTAGAGTAATCTTGGTTGTAGCTTCTTCCCTTACACCACTTTAAATATAACTTGCCACTCACTTCTGGCTTGTGGAGTTTCTGCTGAGAAATCAGCTATTATCCTTATGGGAGTTCCCTTGTGTGTTATTTGTCGTTTTTCCCTTGTTGTTTTTAATAATTTTTCTTTGTCTTTAATTTTTGTCTATTTGATTACTATGTGTCTTAGCATGTTTCTCCTTTGGTTTATCCTGCCTGGGACTCTCTGCACTTCCTGGACTTGGGTGGCCGGTTCCTTTCCAATGTTAGGGAAGTTTTCAACTATAATCTCTTCAAATGTTTTCTAATGTGCTTTCTCTCTCTCTTCTCCTTCTGGGACCCCTAGAATGAGAATGTTGGTGTGTTTAATGTTGTCCCAGAAGTCTCTTAGGCTGTCTTCATTTCCTTTCATTCTTTTCTCTTTATTCTGTTCTGCAGCAGTGAATTCCACCATTCTGTTTTCCAGATCACTTATCCATTCTTCTGCCTCAGTTATTAAACTATTGATTCCTTCTAGTGTATTTTTCATTTCAGTTATTGTACTGTTCATCTCTATTTGTTCCTTATTTCTTCTAGGTCTTTGTTAAACATTTCTTGCACCTTCTCAGTCTTTCCCTCCATTCTTTTTCCGAGGTTTGGATCATCTTCACTATCATTATTCTGAATTCTTTTTCTGGAGTGTTACCTATCTGCACTTGATTTAGTTGTTTTTCTGGGGTTTCATCTTGTTCCTTCATGTGGTACATAGTCCTCTGACTTTTCATTTTGTCTGCCTTTCTGTGAATGTGCTTTTTGTTCCACAGGCTGCAGGATTGTAGTTCTTCTTGCTTCTGCTGTCTGCCCTCTGGTGGATGAGAGTATCTAATAGGCTTGTGCAAGCTTTCTGATGGGAGGGACTGGTGGTGGGTAGAGCTGGTTGTTGCTCTGGTGGGCAGAGGTCAGTAAAACTTTAATCTGCTTGTCAGCTGATGGGTGGGGCTGAGTTCCCTCCCTGTTGGTTGTTTAGCTTGAGGCAACAAATCACTGGAGGCTACAGGCTCTTTGGTGGGGCTAATGGCAGACTCCAGGAGGGCTCATGCCAAGAAGCACTTCCCAGAACTTCTGCTGCCACTTTCCCTGTTCCCGTGGTGAGCCACAGTCATGTCCCACCTCTGCAGGAGACCCTCCAACACTAGCAGGTAGGTCTGGTTCAGTCTCCCACGGGGTCACTGCTCCTTCCCCCTGGGTCCTCTTGCACATGCTAGCTTGTGTGTGCTCTCTAAAAGTGGAGTTCATGCTTCCTCCAGTCCTGTCAAAGTCCTGCAGTCAAATCCTGCTAGCCTTCAAAGTCCGATTCTCTGGGAATTCCTCCTCCAATTGCTGAACCCCAAGGCTGGGAAGCCTGACGTGGGGCTCAGAACCTTCACTCCAGTGGGTGGACTTCTGTGGTATAATTGTTTTTCAGTTTGTGAGTCACCAACCCAGCAGTTATGGGATTTGATTTTATTATGATTGCACCCCTCCTACCATCTCACTGCAGACTCCCCTTTGTCTTTGGATGTGGGGTATCTTTTCTGCTGAGTTCCAGTGTCTTCCTGTTGATGATTGTTCAGCAGTTAGCTGTGATTGCGGGGCTCTTGCAAGAAGGAGTGAGCGCACATCCCTCTACTCTGCCATCTTGAAACAATCTCCTCTGTATCTATGAGTTTTGTTTTGTTTGTTTTTTTGCTTTTTTTTTTTTTTTTGTGGTACATGGGTCTCTCACTATTGTGGCCTCTCCCGTTGTGGAGTGCAGGCTCTGGACGTGCAGGCTCAGCGGCCATGGCTCACGGGCCCAGCTGCTCCGCGGCATGTGGGATCTTCCCAGACCAGGGCATGAACCCGTGTCCCTTGCATCAGCAGGAGGACTCTCAACGACTGCGCCACCAGGGAAGCCCCACTTTTTTCTTTTAGATTCTGCATATAAGTGAGATCATATGGTATTTGTCTTTCTCTGTCTGACTTATTTCACTTAGCATAATACCCTCATGGTCCATTCATGTTATTGAAAATGGCAAGACTTTAACCTTTTTATGAATGAGAGTATCCATTGTATATTATATATACCACATCTTCTTTATTCATCTACCAATGGACACATAGGTTGCTTCCGTATCTTGGCTATTATGAGTAATATAGCAATGAACATAGGGGTGAATATATCTTTTTGAATTAGTATTTTCATTTTTTTCAGATAAATACCCCATAGTGGAATTGCTGGATCAAATGGTAGCTCTATTTTTAATTTTTTGAGGAAATTCCATAATGTTTTCCATAGTGGCTGCACCAATTTACATCCCCACCAGTAGTGCATGAAGTTTCCCTTTCCTTCACATCCTCGCCAACATTTGTATTTTTCTTTTTTTTTTTTTGATAATAGCCATTCTGACAGGTGTGATGTGATATCGCATTGTGGTTTTTATTTGCATTTCCCTGATTATTAGTGATATTGAGCATCTTTTCATGTGCCTGTTGGCCATCTCTATGTTTTCTTTGGAAAGATGTTTATTCATATCTTCTGACCATGTTTTAATTGAGTTGTTTGCTTTTCAGTTGTTTAGTTGTAGGAGTTCTTTATATATTTTGGACATTAACCCCTTATCAAATATATAATCCGCAAGTATTTTCTCCCATTCAGTAGTCTGACTTTTCATTTTGCTGATGGTTTCCTTTGCTGTGCAGAAGCTTTTAACTTTGATGGAGCCCCACTTGTTTATTTTTGCTTTTGTTGCCTTTGCTTTTGGAGCAAAGACCCGCAAATCATTGCCAAGACCAAAGTCAAGAAGCTTACTGCCTATGTTTTCTTCCAGGAGTTTCATGGTTTCTGGTGTTACATTCAAGTCTAATCATTTTGAGTTAATTTCTGTGTATGGTGTAAGAGAGTAGTCTAGTTTCATTCTTTTGCATACAGCTGTCCAGTTTTCCCAACATCATTTATTAAAGAGATTGTCTTTTCCCCATTGTATATTCTTGCCTCTTTTGTTGAATATCAGTTGACCATAAAATCGTGGGTTTATTTCTCCATTGTGTTCCTTTGAGCTATATGTCTGTTTTTATGTCAATGCCATGCTGTTTTGATTACCATAGCTTTATAACATAGTTTGAAATTAGGGAGAGTGATTCCTCTAGCTTTGTTCTTCTTTCTCTCCAAATTGCTTTGGCTATACAGGGTCTTTTGTACTTCATACAAATTTTAGGATTCTTTGTTTAATTTCTTTGAAAAATGTCTTTGGGATTTTCACAGGGATTGCACTGAATCTGTAGATTGCTTTGGGTAATATGGACGTTTTAAGTATTAATTTTTCCAATACATGAGCACAGAATATTTTTCCATTCACTTATGTCTTCTTCAATTTCTTTCATCAGTGTCTTATAGTTTTCAGTGTATAGGTCTTTCACCTCCTTGTTTAAATTTATTTGTAGGTATTTTATTCTTTTGATGCAATTGTAAATGAGATTGTTTTCTTTTCTTTTTTTGGATTGTTTTCTTAATTTCTCTTTCTGATAGTTCATTATTAGTGTCTAGTAACACAACCTATTTTGTATATTGATTTTGTACCTTATACCTTTATGGATTTCATTTATTAATTCTAACTTTTTTTTTGAGTCTTTAAGGTTTTCTATATATAAAATCATGTTATCCACAAATAGTGACAGTTTTACTTCTTCCTTTCCAATCTGAATGCCTTTTATTTCAGATCGGAAATAAAAGTGGGCATTCTTGCTTTGTTCCTGATCTTAGAGGAAGAGCTTTCAGCTTTTCCCTATTGAATATGATGTTGGCTGTGGGCTTGTCATATATGGCCTTTATTATGTTGAGGTATGTTTGCTCTTTGCCCACTCTTTTGAGACTTTTTATCATAAATGAATGTTGAATTCTGTAAAATGCTTTTCTGCATCCATTGAGATAATCATATGATTTTTATCCTTCATTTTGTTAATGTGTTGTATCACACATTGATTTGAAGATGTTGAAAGGTCCTTGCATCCTGGAATAAATCCCACTTGATCATGGTGTATTAGCCTTTTAATTTTTTTTTTTTTTTTGTGGTACGCGGGCCTCTCACTGTTGTGACCTCTCTTGTTGCGGAGCACAGGCTCTGGACGCGCAGGCTCAGAGGCCATGGCTCACGGGCCCAGCTGCTCTGCGGCATGTGGGATCTTTCTGATCCGGGGCACGAACCCATGTCCCCTGCATCGGCAGGCGGACTCTCAACCACTGTGCCACCAGGGAAGCCCTAATGTTTTATTGAATTTAGTTTGTAATATCTTGTTGAGGATTTTTGCATCTATGTTCACCAGGAATTTTGGCTATAATATTCCTTACTTGTAGTGTTCTTGTCTGACTTTGGTATCAAGGTAATGCTGGCCTCATAAATGAGTTTGGAATCATTTCCTCCTCTTCAATTTTTGGGAAAGGTTTGAGAAGGACAGATATTAAATCTTTTTAAAATGTTTTGTAGAATTCATCAGTGAAGCCATTTGGTCTTGGATTTTTGTTTTTTGAGAGGTTGTTGATTACTGATTCAATATCCTTACTAGTAATCAGTCTGTTCAGATCTACTATTTCTTCAAGATTCAATCCTGAAAGATTGTATGTTTCTACAAATTTATCTATTTCTTCTAGGTTGCTCAATTTGTTGCAGTATAATTGTTCAAAGTGATCTCATGATCCTTTGTATTTCTGTAGTATCAGTTGTAACTTCTCTTTCATTTCTGATTTTATTTATTTGAGCCCTCTTTTTTTCCTGGTGCGTCTAGTTAAAGGTTTGTCAAATTTGTTTATCTTTTCATAGAACAAGCTCTTTGTTTCATTGATCTTTTCCACCATATTTTAGTCTCTATTTCATTTATTTCTGCTCTGACCTTTGTTATTTCTTTCTTCTGCTAACTTTGAACTTCATTTGTTCTTCTTTTTCTAATTCCTTTAGGTATAAGGTTAGCTTGTTTATTTGAGATTTTTCTTGTTTCTTGAGGTAGGCTTCTATCACTATAACCTTCCCTCTAGAACTGCTTTTTCTGCATCTCATAGATTTTGGTAGGTTATAGTTCCATTTTCATTTGTCTCAAGATATTTTTTGATTTATCCTTTGACTTATTCATTGACGCATAGGTTGTTCAGTAGTATGTTTTTCAATCTGCACATATCTGTGATTTGTCCAGTTTTCTTCTTGCAACTGATTTCTAGTTTCATGTCATGTCTAGTTTCATCTTTTCAGGTCAAAAAAGATGCTTGATATGGTTTCAATCTTCTTAAAATTATTGAGATTTGTTTTGTGGCCTGACATATGATCTATTACGGAGAACATTCCATGGGCACTTGAGAAGAATGTGTACTCTGCTGCTTTTGGATAGAATTTTCTATATATATCTATTAAGTCTATCTGGTCTAATGTATCTTTTAAGGTTGATGTTTCCTTATTGATTTTCTGTCTAGATGATCTATCCATTGATGTAAGTGGGGTATTAAAGTCCCCTACTATTATTGTATTGCTGTCAATTTATCGCTTTAGGCCTGTTAATATTTTTTAATATGTTTAGGTGCTCAGTTTTCTTACCTTCAAAATAGGAAAACAATAATAGTGCCCGTCTTTTAGTATTGTTTTGAGGATTAAATGAGTTAATATCTGTAATGTGCTTAGAAATATGCCCCATGGGCATTTATCACTGTCATGGGCATGTACTGGGGAAGGGAAGCAACTCTGTTTCTTCTAAATAATGGTCCTGTTCAATTGTTTTAATTATCTCCAGGGACCTGAGGACTATCCAATCTTTATCTCCTTTATTGTCATTTTCTCATGCTCCTGATTTCCACACCTAACTGCCTGCCAGCATATAATCCCATGAGCCCTTCAAACCCAACAAACTAACTCATATTGGACACACTATGTTACCCCTCATCTCAGGCCCTTAGCTCTACTTCAGTTCTTCAAATGATTAATTATTCTGGTCTCAAATCCAATGTCACCTCCTCAAGGAAGCCTTATCTGAACACCCTATTTATAGGGGCCTCCCTATCTTAGTATCCTGTTGTGGTTTCTTCATAGCCCTGATCACTATATCTGACATGATCTTCTGCATTTATTTGTTAACTTTTTGATTACATGTTCCCCCCACTAGAATAAAGCTCCATTAGACCAGCATGTTATTTTGTTCACTGCTATATCCTGAGAATCTAGGGCAAATTCTGGCACTTAGTACATGCCTAGTGTTTACTAGATGAATTTATCTAATAAATTCCATGGCATAAGTTTCAGAAAATTTTGGTCACATATATTTGCTTAAGACATGCTTTCAGGTAGAACACTCTTTGACATAAATCATAGCAATATTTTTTTGGATCTGTCTCTTAAAGCAAAGGAAACAAAAGCAAAAATAAACAAAAGGGACCAAATTAAACTTAAAAGCTTTTGCACGGTAAAGGAAACCATTGACAAAACAAAAAGACACCCTACTGAATGGGAGAAAATATTTGCAAATGATATGACCAATAAGGAGTTACTATCCAAAATATATAAACAGCTCATACAACTCAACAACAGAAAAACAAACAACTCAATTAAAAAATGGGCAGAAGACCTGAATAGACATTTTTTCAAGAGGAAATGGAGATGGCCAACAGGGATGCACAACATCTCTAATCATCAGGAGAATGCAAATCAAAACCACAATGAGATATCACCTCATACCTGTCAGATGGCTATCATCAAAAGGAACACAAATAACAAATGTTGACGATGATGTGGAGAAAATGGGACCCCCATATACTATTGGTAAGAATGTAAATTGGTGCAGCCACTGTGGAAAATAGTATGGAGGTTTCTCAAAAAACTAAAAATAGAACTACCATATGACCCAGCAATTCCACTCCTGGGTATATATCTGAAAAAACGGAAACAATTGTTTGAAAAGATACATGCACCCCAATGTTCATGGCAGCATTATTTACAATTGCCAAGATATGGAAGCAACCTAAGTGTCCATCAACAGATGAACAGATAAAGAAGATGTCCACACACACACACACACACACACACACACTGGATTACTACTCAGCCATAAAAAAGAATGAAATTTTGCCATTTGCAGCAACATGGATGGACTTGGAAGGTATTATGCAGAGAGAGATAAGTCAGATAAAGACCAATACTGTATGATATCATTTATATGTGGAATCTGAAAATTACAATAAATATTGAATACAGCAACAAAGAAGCAGATTCACAGATACAAAATACAAACTAGTGGTTACCAGTGGGGAAAGGGAAGGGGAAAGTGACAAATCAGGGTAGGGGGTTAAGAAGTACAAATTATTATGTATAAAATAAGCTATAAGGACATATTGTACAACATGGGGAATATACCCAACATTTTAGAACTATAAATGGAGTATAACCTTTAAAAATTGTGACTCACTATATTATACACTTGTAACTTATATTGTACATCAACTATACTTCGACAAAAAAGAAATATTTTCACCAATTTGTGTTTAAAATAAAAGACTTTGGCACTTGGTAGGATAAGCTTCAGCTACCTGAAATATTTAGATATGTGGAAAGCCCCACTGACCCTGAAACAGGAGATAAATGAATCCTATTTTTTCCTTGTACACTTAACACAGAAGCTTACACAAGTTCAACTTAAATGCACCTTGATGATGATAATGATCCCACTGTGATTTTAGGTATTTATGTCAAAATAAATGTCCATAAATACAAATAAATTTATTTTGACATACGTGCCTCCAGACCTTTAAAGAACCACTCAACTGTTTTCACTAACAACCATCTAAAGTGTGTTCTTAAAAAAAAAGCTACTAGCCTTAGGGACAAAGAGTAAAAGCAAGTCCAACTCATTCCTTAGTTTCAACAAATGACAAGTTTATATCCTTTTTTTTTTTTTTCTTGACAAGTTGATATTCTAACAGCTCCCAATGAGACTGGCAGTCATTTGACAGGTAACCAGATCACTCAGCTAACAGGAGAACATATTTGTTGACTCCTAATTTGATGATCACTTTATATTAGCTGCATGATGCTATTCATTTCAGTTGAACTCAACAAACATGTACTGAGTTTCTCCTTTGTATTCCATCTCTCATTTAAGTCCTGCACAGAATACAATAAGTAAGACACAGAACCTGCCCTCAGATGAGTGAATATTTGTGCAGGTGCCTGGCAAACAGTAGATCCTCAATAAAAGTATGCTGAATCCATTAAAGCAGAAGACAGCATTACATAAGAGCATTAAAAAGATTTCCAGAGCTTCCCTGGTGGCGCAATGGTTGAGAGTATGCCTGCCGATGCAGGGGACACGGGTTCGTGCCCCGGTCTGGGAAGATCCCACATGCCGCGGAGCGGCTAGGCCCGTGAGCCATGGCCACTAAGCCTGCGCGTCCAGAGCCTGTGCTCCGCAACGGGAGAGGCCACAACAGTGAGAGGCCCGCGTACCGCAAAAAAAAAGATTTCCAGTATGCTCTGGGGCTTGCAGCTTGGAGGGGTTGAAAGAAGCTGGGATTTGGACTTGTGAGCCATGCTGGGACCCCAGTTCTGAGGCTTCCTAACTGTGTGATCTTCAGCCAACTTCTTAACCCTGTCAGACTCAATTTGATCCCATGTAAATGGGGATAAGAAGTCTTCCAGCTTGTGGGACTTGACATTGGAGCATTAGATATGATACTTGTGAAGCACTGGGCTTGGCGCAGGGCAGGGGCTCAATGCCTGGTTAAGTAAGATGAGGCACGGAAAGGAGGGAGCAGGACATGATTTGACACAAACGTATGATAGGAAAGACAGGCGGAGGCATTCCAGGCAGAGGGAGTGCTGTGAGCAGGGCCTGGAGGAGGACTGGGCAGGGCACATGCATCTATCAGGGGAGAGGGAATCACTCTGTCGGCCATATTAGAACAGCTGAAGACACAAGGCAGCAGGTTGTAAAGATGTCAGCTGAGGGCTTTGAATCCCAGGCCCAGGAGTTTATAATCTGTAAGGTCACACAGGGATCCACTGAGAGTCTGGGGCAGGGAGGAACACAGGCAGGTAGAAAAACAAACAAAATATTTAAAAATTCAGAAATAGCACAGAGCTAGAAGGGACCTGAGGATTGATCTACTCCAGTGGATGCATTGTTACAGATAAGGAAACTGATAACAGTACACAGGAAACACGCTCAGAGTCCCAGGGAAGTTGGTACCAGTGCAGTGTACAGACTGGAATTGAAGTTTCCTGACTTAACCAGCACTTCTTCCCCAGTGCCACCAAAATATGGTGTGTGTGTGTATGCCAAAATATGGCATGATATATATGTGTATATACATATGTATATACATACACATGCAAACATACACACACATATACATACATAATTTACACACACACACTTTTTCATGCTTATGTAAAAATATCCACCAGTGTACATACTGTGGTAATAGAGAATGATTTCCTCTGGGACAGAGAAGCAGACGGCCACTGAAAGCTTTCCCCAGACCTTGGCTCCCTCTCCAGAATTGGCACAATCTCTCCCTCTACCCTGGTTCCTTACTCAACTTTCAGACCTACTCAATACCCCCTTTTGCCCCCCACCCACCCACTGCCCTGCTAATCCCGTATCTTTTAAACATTCCTCAAAGTTAAATATAAGGAAGCAAAGAGACAAATCCAGAAAGCGGGACTTTCAGAAGGACAGTTGTAGAAAGCTCAACAAATCAATGGCATAAAAAATAAAAAGCAGGGGTCTGCTCTGGAGTGAAAGATGCCCATGCAGCATAACCACCAAATGTAACATGTGAGCCTTGCCCGGATCCTCACTTAAAAAAAAGACATACAGGACAGACTTGTGGTTGCCAAGGGGGAGAGGTGGAGGGAGAGGGATGCACTGGGAGTTTGGGGTTGGTAGATGCGAACCATTACATTTAGAATGGGTAAACAACAAGGTCCTACTGTATAGCACAGGGAACTATATTCAATATTCTGTGATAAACCATAATGGAAGAGAATATGAAAAAGAAAGTATATATATGTATAACTGAGTCACTTCGCTGTACAGCAGATATTAACACAACATTGTAAATCAACTATACTTCAATAAAAACAAAAACAATGAAAAAATAAAAGGTACCCCTAAAAAGACAGTTCTGAGACAGAGAAATGCAAAATAAGACTGGATAGTAGAAGAGACTGTTAATGCTGGACGTGACAGTGACATGACAGCTGTGCAGGCAAGTGTCAGTATTCACAGAGGCACCTATGAAAGTACATAGAGGTGAAATGAGGGTGTGTCTGAGATCTGCTTTAAAGTACTTCCAGCATATAACGAGCGACAGATGAAACAAGCAAGGAAAAATCTGGATTACTGTTGAATCTGTGTAATGGGTATATAGGGGTTCATTGTGTTATTCTACTTTTGAGTATGACTGAACTTTTCTTGATTAAAATTGGGGTTTTATATCCCCCCAAAACCAAACAGACCAAAAACCCTTACCTACACCTTCCCCTTCAAAAGCGATCCCAGTCTCTTTTTCCATTCACTGACATGCTGCTACATCTGACTGCACTTAAACACTGGGGTCTCTCTGAGGCCCCTGCCCCTTCTCACCCTCCTTCACCTCTCTGGGTTTCCTCATCTGCACCCATGTCTTCAATTACTATCCAGAAACATGCCCTTAGCCCCAGCCTTGACCTCTGAGCTGAGCTGCAGTGGGCATTTCTGATTACCCTTTGTACGCATTCCCCTGAATACAGCACACACTCATGTGGGCATACTTACCTGACGGAACATGCTAACCTCCCATCTTCCTCCTTTATTTCACATTTTAGGCAGAGGTACCGCCACCATTTCCCTAGGATGGAAATCTCCCACTGTCATCGATTCCTATGCCCCCGCCCCAATCCCCACTTCTAACTGATAACACCTTTTGTCAATACTGTTTTAGAAAAGTGTCTCAAATTCAAAGCCACCTCAGTATCCCACTGCCCAAAACTCAGCTCAGGCTTAGAATTCTATGATAAGTGCCCACCTATCTCCTAGCCAATGGCTATCCCCAAGCCAGCCATCCTCTGCTCTGCTAAGCCAGGGCACTTCTCCAAATCAGACCTGACCTTGCCAGAGGTGCTGACAGCCCTCCCATAACTGTCTCCTCCTTCAGAGCCCAACAGGTCTGTGTCTGAATCCCTAAGAGCAATCATTAATTACAATAAAAGTATTGAATGTTTACCCTGTCAGGCATTCTACAGATAAGGAAACTGAGGCACAGAATACAGTAATCTGCTCAGGGTCATATAGTCAGTAGGTGGCAAGGTATAGATTTGACCCTAGACACTCTAGTTCTGAAGCGCAGGCACCCTCTCACAAGACTAACCTAATTGATGTCACTGCTTGAACTTAACGTCTCTAAGACTCAACTTTTTAATCTGCCAAATGGGATTAACAAAGCCTACTCAAAAGGTTGTTGTAAGGATTTGATGAAATAAGAACTCAAAAAACATTAGCTATTGCTATGCATTGGATTGTTTCCAGTTTGTTGAGAAGGCATTGGGAGATTCTCAGCTCAGTGTGGTTTCCCCTCCCCTCCTGCAGTATCCCTAGTATGTTTCAGAACTTCTGGGAAGGAGCCTGTGTCCTTTCACTAAGTTGGCCCGGGTGTGGGAGGCTCCCCATGTTAAGGGAACCATATCCAAACAATCATTCGACTGTGCAGTCACTTATTTGCTCAGTACCAACTGAGTGCCCTTCATTGCACTGGGAACTGGGTAAACTGAATAAGATCCCCGATCTTGGATGCTCATCCTGTGGTAAGATAAACACACAAACAAAAATTATATGAAATAATGCCATTTGCAGCAACATGGGTAGACCTAGAGATTGTCATATTAAGTGAAGCAAGTCAGACAAAGACAAATATCACATAATATCACTTATATGTGGAATCTAAAAAAACAATACAAACTTATTTACAAAACAGAAATAGACTTACAGACATAGAAAACAAACTAATGGTTACCAAAGGGGAAAGGTGGGGGAGGGATAAATTAAGAATTTGGGATTAACAGATACACACTACTGTATATAAAATACATAAACAAGAAGGACCTGCTGTATAGTTCAGGGAACTACATTCAATATCTTGTAATAACATATAATGGAAAAGAATCTGAAAAAGAATATATATGTGTATAGCTGAATCACTCTGCTGTATACTTGAAACATTCTAAATCAACTGTATTTCAATAAAAGTAAATAAATAAATATTAAAAATAATTATATTATAGCAGAGTGAGAGCTATATCAGAGGATGATACAAGGGAAAAAGAAATGCTGAGAATATAGTGACTAGCTTTGCTCGGGGGGGAATTCAAGGACATGGCACAAATCCATCATGAGTACTTAGCAAATAGTAACTTTTGATGGGGCAGCTATACTGTTCTTCTTCAGTCATGCTCCTTTTACAAAATTATTGAGTTTTGATAAGACCCCACTAAATACGAAAGCTTTAGTCCCTTTCTGAGCTTAAGGTTATCAGGAAATCTTAACTGCGAAACCTCAAAGGTCCAATTTAACGTAAGCAACCTAACAGCTTGAAGAAGAGAGAAATATAAAATGTATTTCATTAAAAAAATGCTTAGATTATTTAATAATTCAAAACCGATACTATTTCCTTTTATATAAAAGCACTTGTTTAAAAACATACCTATGGCTTTCTGCATATGAAATGGATCCGATTTAATGTTAAATATTTCCCTCTATATTTCTCTTTATCTAAAAGCATGCCAGAGATGTTCTTGCCAATGTGACTTAGAAAAGACCAGGTCAGGGACTTCCCTGGTGGCACAGTGGTTAAGAATCCGCCTGCCAATGCAGGGGACACAGGTTTGAGCCCTGGTTTGGGAAGATCCCACATGCTGCGGAGCAACTAAGCCCGTGTTCCACCACTACTGAGCCTGCGCTCTAGAGTCTGCGAGCCACACTACTGAGCCCTCATGCCACAACTAGTGAAGCCTGCGTGCCTAGAGCCCGTGCTCCGCAACAAGAGGAGCCACCGCAATGAGAAGTCCGCACACTGCAAGGAAGAGTAACCCCTGCTCACCACAACTAGAGAAAGCCCGTGCACAGCAACGAAGACCCAACACAGCCAAAAAATAAATAAATAAATAAATAAAATAAATTTTAAAAAATGTTAATGGACCCAAGAGAATTGAAAACATTTGTTAAGAAAAAAGAAAAGACCAGGCCAAAGCTAACAGGGTTGTTTGACAGCCAACAAAAAAATATTTGCTCTCCCTTCATTCCAGCTCAAATGGCCTGCTATTAGCCTATCAGCCATGGGCGAGGTGGAGCTAGCAGGACTGAAACCTGTGAGCCCAGACAGGGGCAGGAGACAAGAGTGTGGGCCACCACAGTGAGTCCCAGGCCCTAAGTGCTTGTCACCCAAACATGCGCCTCAAAGAACCTGCTGCAGAGGAGTGGGGTGTGCCCCAGTGGTGGCAAAACAGCACAACAGCCCTGGTCTCCTGTCTGTGCATTAAGGTTCAAAAAGCACAGCCAGTGGAAAACCTCTCCATTCTACGACAGCAAGAAAGACTGAGGGGACTATTTAGTTCAAGCTCTGAAGACAAAATGGCCAGTGTATGGAAGCTCATCCAGCACGCCAAAGCTGCAGATACCAAAATACAAAGTCATCATCCCTACAATGATTTTAACCAACCTATCAGTCTGACTTCTGTGATCAAAATGGTGCCAAATGATAGAACTTGTCCCCCACTGTCACATCCAAATCCACTTTACCTTTTCCCCCCCCTTCATGCTGTCCTTGTTCAAGTTCCCTGATGGGTCCACACTGGTTAGAAGCCAAATGGTCAAGAGCTATAGCAATGGGCTCACCCTCAAGCCCCCTCCCCCAAGCCATCCGTCTTTGTTTTTGTAGCTGTTGTTTTCACTGCCTAAAGGAACTCGAGTTTTCTCTGTGTGTTTGAAGCAGCATGATAGCACTTCTCTGCTACTGATTGTTACACCCCAGAGGTAGCAGCAGCGAGGGCAGCTTGCAGGTGTTTTGTGCCGGGGGCAGGGGGGTCCGGCGGGGGGCCTCCTGCAGAGAAGTACGTCTCACAGCAGCTTCCCACTGGCCAGGGAAGGGGGCCCACTGGGACGATGTGATGACTTCATGGCCCATCCGGGTAGGATTCCATCCTGGGTACTCCACTGGTCTGCAGAGGACCCTTTACAATCCATCTGCTTATTTGCTTTTAAGTAAAAAGGTGTGAAACGATTCCTCCAGTCAGAAAAGGAATGACTTCCATGTACCTGATTATGTCTGGTGGCTACTGGGTAAGTGTGCCTCCCTTCCGTAAAAGTCTGCTCCTAGGGGGCTTCCCTGGTGGCGCAGTGGTTGAGAGTCCCCCTGCCGATGCCGGGGACACGGGTCCCCACATGCCGCGGAGCGGCTGGGCCCATGAGCCCACATGCCGCGGAGCGGCTGGGCCCGTGAGCCATGGCCGCTGAGCCTGCGCGTCCGGAGCCTGTACTCCGCAACGGGAGAGGCCACAACAGTGAGTGGCCTGCATACAGCACACACACAAAAAAAACCAAGTCTGCTCCTAATGTTCCTTCCTAGAGAAAAAGGATCGGGCGTTTTAACATATTTAACATATTCAAAGAGATGCCTTCCAAAGGCTAAAGAGTAAAGAAGCTCCTTCCAGCTGTGCCCCACAAACCCATCAATCTCAGGTGGCAGAAGCTTCAGGACAGAGCTGCATCACAGTTGCAGGACTGGGGGAGGGAGGAAGATAGGGATGGAAACTAAGTTTGAGGATCTAACAGGAAAATTGTTCTCCCATTTCACTTGAGACAATGAAACAGCTAAGATTCTTCGAAGCCCGCTTGACCATTTTTTTCTATTTTTCTCTGAAACAAGCTTTCCCTAAGCGAGCCTTCTCTGTCCTAAGCTAGATGCCAGAAAGAAAAGCCATGTGGGCAGCGTGTGACCTGTTTTCCATCAGATGTCCCGCTCTCTGCTGGTGGCATGAATTAAGGGGCCTCCAAGTAAGAACTCTCCTTGAAGAGCACCAAATGCTAGTGATCTGTGTTATGGCTGCAACAGAAAACCGCAAGCCTGCGTGTGTATAAAAATATAACTGGGCAGACCCGGTATTTTCTGAGTTACCCATTTATTCTGTCATTTACTAACAAGCTAAAGCCAAGCTCCAAAGGCTCGGCAAGAATTGATAATGAAGAAATCTTTAATGGAGAAAAAATTCTACCCATACAGTAGTTTTCTGCAAATTAAGATTGCTATTATTGATTTAACATTGAGCATTTTAGTATTGGACGTTTTTGTATTTTAGCAGTTAGCATTTTAGGACTGGTACTGTGTGGGAGCCAAGTTTGAGGACCACTGCTGTGAAATAGTGATCATGGGCCGGTGCCAGTTCCTGCCAAGAAACAAAGAGGGGATTCTTTACTGACAGCTACAACAGATGTTATATAATCTCACTCCTTTCTTCCAGTAGCAAGTGTAATTACTTATTTGTCTTAAGATGAAAAGCATTTTGCCACCTAGACTCTACTATTTTGATTTTATACTCCCTCTCGCAGGGTCGGCGGGGAGATGGTCAGACTTTCCTGACCCTTTAAATTCTCCATCGGGTAATTATCTTTAGAATTGAAGCAGACTTTTATATGATTGCAATTTTATTTGAGTACTGAGTCCATTCTGCCTGGATTTGAATCCCAGTTCCACTCCTTGGTAGCAGTGTGCCCTTGGACAGGTTAGTTAACTGCCCTGTGCCTCAGTTTCCCTACCTGTAAAGTATAATCACCATAATGAAAGTACCTGCCTCACAGTACTACTTCTGTTTCTTTCCGTTTTAATCTTCTCACTCCCTGGTGTGCTGAAAAGGAGGAGGACCTACAGCCAGAAAATCTAAGTTTGAATTCTCATCACACTTTTTTAAAAATTAAATCATCACACATTTGTATGGATAACTGATAGTCAGGCAAGCCACCTAACCTTGTAAAGTCTTAGTTTACTTATCCGTGAAATGGGGAGAATAAAACCCACTTTATAGGATTCAAGGATTGAATGAGATATTGGATGTGAATCCAAATTATCTAATTATGCATGTTACTTGTCTTCTTATTTGCTGTTCTCAGTACCAACCCTGGACAAAATTTTCTTGTTAAGTCATTATCTCCCCCAACCTCTGATACAGCTCTGCCTGCTAACCTCCTTTTTTCATCTTAACATTTTGATCCTAGCCTTCTGATCCTCTCATGCATGTCTGATTTCCAGGTATTATAAGTTGCAATTCCCGAGGATATAACTGCAGCGATGAACTATGTTCTGGCACTGGAACCTTGTGTTGCCTAGAAAAACCTGAGTCCAATAAAATATCTGCAACACACCATCCTGCAATCAACCACGCGGGCCAAGATATATGCCTGGCAGAAAGCTACTGAAATGGGCCCACTTAGCTGGGAGGCAGTGGGGTCTGATAAAATATTTGAGGGTAAACAAATTTCTCTGTTACCTACTCTTTGATCTGGGGCAGTTACTCAAACTTGTTGAGAAGCAGTTAGCTTATAGTTTAAAACTGATGTATGCTGCATAGTGGATGTGTGTCACATAGACTGGATCTTCTAGGAAATCAAACTTGTGACTACCCACACTCCGTCCACTTCCACAAAAATCCCTCATTCTGTTCTATACTTTCTTTTCCCATAGCTATTAGCACTTTCTGAAGTACTATACAATTTACTCAATGGCTGTCTACTGTCCATTTTAATCTCCACTAGAATGTGAGTCCAGGAGAAGGAATCTGCTATTCCTTTTGCTGATGTATTTCAAGTGCCTAAAACAATACCTGACTCACAGTAGGTGCTTAGTGAGCACCTGTTGAATGAATGAACGAACCACAGCCAAAACAGAACATAAGCCAAAATATGTCTAGAAGTGCTAACTTTCGGAGAGTCACGTTTTGGGTATAATTTAAATTTCTATGAAAGTTTTCATTATTTCTTCCAATTTTAGTTCAAAATGCCCCTTTTTCCTTTCCCTCTAGTGTACTGGAGCTATATAGAGAGTTTAGGCTTTATGGATATAACTCACAAGTAAGACACCCAACTCACAGACTGGACTTTTCCCCAGTACACTCCCAGTTAGGTAAGGACTTTGTGGCCACTGAGCAGGGCATCTGTGTTCAGAGGAAGGGGAGGAAAATAGCTCCACAATCATCCCCCAGCATTACTTCCTTGGCCTTCATGTTTCAAACATTCCCTACAAGTTCAAGAGTTCATGCACTGCATTTCACTACAAATTATGTTGCAGAAAGTGAAATAATGTGCTATGTGATTCTAAATCTTCTTTTCCACAAACTCTGCTGTCTTGCTTTATTGTTCAGTGATGCAAAACTTCTCTTTTACAGAAGATGTATTAGTCTTGATCCCATTAATATGGTTCAGTAATACTCTAAGCAATAATCCATGCAAGGCAAAGTCCTCATGAATGTTAACTAAAACACACAACCAACAGTGTTTTTTGCCCTGTCAGAGCCTTTAAATTTATCAACTCTGAGTACACAGCATAATGTAATATGAATGAGGTCAGAAAGAACAGTTAAAACTCATTTTCTCATAACTCCTTGTTGAGGTTTTGAAACAAAAACAATCAGAAATACCATAACTTAGAGATACTTAGAAAACCATTATTCAATGCACACAAACCCCCATACATTTTGAAGATGTTACTTTCATCAACTTAATACATATTTCACTGCATAATATTAAGTTGGATGTACTGAGAAATCTATTTCTTTCTCCTGTACGATCATAAAACCTAACAGACATAGACAAAGAAGCCTGCACATTATTTTGGGGAGGAAAAATGCACCCAAATCCCTGGTTATGCTTTTTTGGTTCAGTTAATCATGACAGCAAGCACTGTAATCTTCCTTTGGAAAAATATACTTTCTTCAATAACATGAAGATCATAACAGCTTATCATTTTATCATGTATCCTCCGTCTTCCCCTTTCTGAAATGTCTCCCCCACTGCTTTTTTGTGAAACATTCTGTTTTCTTTCCCCAACACACAGTTACCATCACTTTTCCAAACTCTTCCAGCAGGTTGATTCTGCAGACTGGTGGATTATATGCTACTCCAAAGCCAGGAAAGCGAGGAAAGAGGCTCAGTACCTCTAAGCGTAGCACTACCTTGAACCATGGTTGCTCATTTAGTAAATTAAACCTACTTAATAGCTTTTATGCCCTGATTTTTAAAAAAAATCTAAATCAACTCTATCTTTTAAACTTTCAAGGGAAGAACCCAAAGCCTTATGAATTTTGAAGCCAAATGTGGGGTTTAATGAAATGCCTGGATATGGCACATTCTGATTTCTCAACTGCTTTGCTAATTCTACATTTTTAATACACACTGGTCCCAATTACAGCTATCTTAGCCCAAACAAAAAGTAATTAACAATATTTTCCAACTCCTCCAAAGATAATAAAATTCAATTGATTAGCTTTCATTCTCTCTCAGTTCTCACCCTCTAATCTGCCTACCATTGACTGAGGAATAAATATCATTCCCTTGAGATTTACTAATTTTACTAAGATTTGGAGTTAGGCACGGGATTTAAATCTACTTAGCGTTTATGTTTAAAGCTTGTGGTGCTTCTCTGATGAAGCAACTTCAAAAAAACCCAAACAAATCCAAGACTAACACTAAACTCTGACTCTTCAGTGTATAGTGCCCCTCCAGAGCCATTTATTTTGCTAAAATAATTGGTCACAACATGGGAACAAAGTCACCACTTTTCAAGGTGATTTAAAGTTCAGTTTTCTTTTCAAATGTCTTACTTAGAAGGCAATTGCTAGGACACTAGAAAAGCAGACTGACGGAAGTATGACCTGGCTGGCTGTCATCATGCCGAGGACACACTGTGATGTCATCACCTAAGGAGAGGCCATGTCCTTTGACCTCTATTGTGCCAGAACTCAATGGCATGTGTAGAGCTCCTTAAAGCTGGAGGAAACCTGCTTTCTGTTAAAAGGCTGAAAGAGCAATGCACAGACATCTTTATACAAATCTATTTATATTGATAATGAAGCGAATTATGCTGGAAAGCTCTCTAAGTGATCAAGAAGAACAAATTGAACGTTCTTCATGCCTCACACGCATCCTCTCCAGGGTACCCAGTTCAACAGCTCCTATGAACGGGGAGTTCTGCATCCCCCGAGTTAGCTGTATCACATCAGGCAAGGCATCGCTGGAGTCACTTATGTGTGGATAACTTCAGAAAGGGACGAACAAATGGCACTGAATGACACACTGCTAAGATCTGCAACAACTATGAATCAGAAGAGACAGAGAATTAGGGATGCAAAAGTTCACTTTAAACCACAAAAGCAAGAAACCTGAGTCAGCGCAGGTCATCTGTACAGTGTTCTTTAGGCTTTTCTGCCTTTCAGTCTTTCCACTGTTAGCTTAGAACACAAATTCTATAAACATAGTGACGTAAGGAGAAAGACTAGGAAGCAGGAGATACAACCATGACCTGCCCAGCTCCGCTTGCAAAGGACTGCACAAAGGTCCACCAGCTTCCAAAAAATGATTCTCTCTGCCTTTCGTAGGCATCACCAGTGATGCACTTAGCTGGTCTGTTTGAGAAGAACAACTATCTCCAGAAAGAAAGGCTGCAATACAATCATGGGCTTTCTTTCTGATTAAAATTTGTATGTGTCTAAGTCTTAGAAAAATAGATTCTATGGTCTCGGGCAAAAAAAAAAAATATGTCTTTGGGCTTCAGCTTATCTGGAAGGTTGCTATGTCTTAATTCTTTATATACCCTGTATTGCTACAAAGTGGACTAAAGTATAGTCAACTTATAACTACCCATGACAGTTGAAGGGAAGCTATTCAGATATTCTAACATAAAACCTTACCGTTGTTTTCCTCACCTTGTATTAGGATTATGATTTGTCTTCTGAGAATTTAACACTTCAAACTTTACTGTTTCAAGCTACCTAACAAAGACTCTGCCAGAAGCTGGAAATTCGTCAAGCTTTCCCAATCTACTACTCCGTTCACACCTCTTCCCAACTTTTCAAGTTAGGAAGAGCCTGAGCCAGTATGTATGGCTCACACTTTCTGATGAGAAAGAGATAAGTAAGAAATAGGGATGCACCTCAGTGCTGCATAGACTGTTAGCACCATCTTCACTAACGATGTCAGTAAGAATTTAGAAGCAAGAGACATTCCTGAGCATCTAAACTGTGATCCATTTCAGAGGGTAAGAGCTGTTCAATCTTCGGTATCAGATTGCTTTGCCCTTCATGACTTTTGTCAACTGATCAGTGAAATGTATACTTAAGAAGAGTGATCAGTCACAAACGTATAAATGTTACCTGAAGATTAGCAGGAAGTCAGAGGTGCCTTTTAGACGATTCATCGCAAAATGTGCACTGAAAGTGGTCCCTACTTTGTCAGTTCTGAAAAACCAGCGTTCAGTCCATGGGCTCTGTTAGGCTTAGGCTTCCCTGAGCCAAGAGCCCTATACTGCCAGCTCCTTCCGATTTAGAGCTACAGCCGTGAAAAGCAGACTCTTCCCCCAACTTCTCTTCCAGGGCTCCTATAACCCCACCACAGACAGCAGATTTTCTGCCTCATAATGAGTGTCAGTGCAATGTGAGGATAGTTATATGGAATTTGGGGTTAGAAACAAATTTGTTTGTACTCATCTATTATCATTTATCAAGGTGTACGATTATTCCCATTATTGGTATGTAATGCAGCTTACAGAAATCAGATATCATTTGCTAAACTGTGGGAGAATAGCTTCCCCAGCTCTCAGAAGGGAGATAATTGGGGAGAATGGCATAACCTCTGAGCTATTATCTATCTATATACGGTATATGTGAGCTGAGTGAAATAAATCTACCCTGGCTCTATTCAGAAACCCAAAAGGTTTCCACTCAACGCCGGGGAGTCCAACTAGACTGTGTTTGTTATGAGACTTGATCACATGAGGCGCGGGATTCCTGGTCCAGCTTTGTGCCTGCAGAGAAGCCAACATCCGTATCAGTCAAGACAAATTTTTGTCAATTTCTACTTTTAATAACCTTTATGGATGGAAATTCTACAGTTTCCCTTGGTAGTCAGCATAAGAATTTAATGATGCTGACACCCAGGATCCTGTCCGGGGTTTAGCAGGCTTCTCAGTACAGTGACATTCACATGGCTGTGCAGACAGCGTCAGGGTTCAGGATGACTCAGTCAGCGAGACTGCCATCCATAACAACAGCACATTTACTGTGGGCTTACTGTGTGTCACAACTGTTCCAACTGGTTTGCGGACTAATTTACTTCACTCTCACAAGGACACTATCAGCCAGCAAACACTTTTGTCATCCTTATGTTACAGGGCAGTAAGTTGGATGGATCAGTAATATACAGCTGGTCCTTGGTAGAGTGGCCTGGCTCTAGGGCCAGTGCTCTTAACCATTACGCTAAGCTGTCTCTAAGAGCATCAGGATAGGGCTTCCCTGGTGGCACAGTGGTTGAGAGTCCACCTGCCGATGCAGGGGACACGGGTTCATGCCCCAGTCCGGGAAGACCCCACATGCCACGGAGCGGCTGGGCCCGTGAGCCATGGCCGCTGAGCCTGCACATCCGGAGCCTGTGCTCCGCAACGGGAGAGGCCACAACAGTGAGAGGCCCATGTACCGCAAAAAAAAAAAAAAAAAAGAGCATCAGGATAACCATGTGGACATCAGGTTAACCACATCACAAGGTATACAGCAGAGGAGCACTGAATACTGAGGCAGGAGACCAGTTCACCACGACTGTATTTCATGGTACATAGGAACTCATCAATGTTAAGATGCAGCATTATTATTTTTCATACCACTAAGAAAGAAAAAACCTTGTTGATCAAACTATGACACAGTGGTCAAAGCCACCAATTATAATACAATCCTCACTTCAGAGATGTTCAAATGAGGGTGAAAATGTGCATTTCAGAATTTATTAACTACTGTTACAGTATTAATTACAATGAACAAATCATATAACCTAAGGCTCAGTTTCTACATCTATAAAATGGGAGGCTGATGATTATTAAGGTCCCTTCCAACCTGACAACTCTAGGTCCCACCTATATAAGGAACAGAGCAAGCACTAGGGTGAGGAGAGTGAGGTGTCCAGGACCCCAAATTTAAGGAAGCACTACCCTCAGGTTGGTACAAGTCCAGGGTGGGTACCTGAGAGTGAGCGCCCCCTTAAATCATACACTCTGGCACCTGGCTTCCTCATCCCAGTGGGGGCCCTGACGAAGAAAGCAATGAGGGATTCAGACCATTTGTCTTCTGGAATTTTCAATCAAGACCTTTTATAATGACCTGTTCACATTTAAGAGCAACTTTTTCCAATTACTTTCATCTTTCCTACAGAGAACTATTTCCTTGCCTTGGAGTATTTCTTTTTTTTTTTCTTTTTTCTTTTTTTTTCTTTTTGCGGTATGTGGGCCTCTCACTGTTGTGGCCTCTCCCGTTGCGGAGCACAGGCTCCGGATGCGCAGGCCCAGCGGCCACGGCTCACGGGCCCAGCCGCTCCGCGGCACATGGGATCCTCCCAGACCGGGGCACGAACCCGTATCCCCTGCATCAGCAGGCGGACTCCCAACCACTGCGCCACCAGGGAGGCCCTGGAGTATTTCTTTACATTTCTATTTACATTTCTATTTCTATTCTTTACATTTCTCCAGCTTCTCCCCATTTCTATTTTTTTTTTAATATAAATTTATTTATTTATTTATTTATGGCTGTGTTGGGTCTTTGTTGCTGCGCGCGGGCTTTCTCTAGTTGCAGTGAGCGGGCTTCTCATTGTGGTGGCTTCTCTTGTTGCGGAGCATGGACTCTAGGCCCACGGGCTACAGTAGTTGTGGTGTGCGGTCTCAGTAGCTGTGGCTCGCGGGCTCCAGAGCGCAGGCTCAGTGGTTGTGGTGCACAGGCTTAGTTGCTCCGCAGCATGTGGGATCCTCCCAGAACAGGGCTCGAACCCGTGTCCCCTGCATTGGCAGGCGGATTCTTAACCACTGCACCACCAGGGAAGTCCTCCCGTTTCTATTAAAATCCCTGATTCCAAGTTTGTTCAGCTGGCGCTGCAATGTGTTTACTGAGGCCAAGGACAGATGTGTGATCTCCTCTGGGCTGGTACTTCGCTGTATCTCTTAAGTTATACACTGCACTCCATCTCGTGGGAAACCGATTGCTGATCTCAAGGAAGGGATATAAATGAGGCCCTTGCTACTTGGACCACCAGGACCACATTACCTGGAAGCATCTTAGAAATGCAGAATCTCAACCCCACTTCTGGCCTTGCAGAATCTGCATTTTAACAAGTTCCCTGTGGTACTTTATAAACACAGTTTAAGAAGCACAGGACTAAGCAAAATCATATATACAAATATACAGAAAAGCAACTCCAATGAAAACTACTTCTTATTAAGCACCTAATGTGTCAAATGCTTTCCATACAGCATCTCCATTTCATTCAACAATATAGACAAGTAAATAATGATCCATTTAAATTCAGTGACCCAAGTGGAAGTTATTCTGGAAGCATGGTATACCCATCACTTCAGGCCAATGAGGCAAAGTTTTGTAAATTTTTTTTTCCTGTAAATAGTATTATATTCACTTCCCATTCTTTCCTTGCAACTATAAAGACTAGAGATCAGGACTTTGAGTTTGCACTGCCTGATATTCACTGTGTGCACTTGAGTAGCTATTGAACTTTCTGAAATCCAGTCGCTTTATTGATAAAATAGGACATGACAGACTGTATTATAAGGATGGAAATAAATAAGGGATGTAAAGTGCTTAGCAGTCTTCAGCATGCAGGAAAAACTCAACAGACAAAACACACTACACCCCTCAGCCACTAGCAAAGGCTGGTTAAGCTACACAAGTACAAATCATTGGCCTAACAATTTGCCCTATGTTTCCATTTCCTTAAGAAAAAAAAAAAAAACTGGGCTCACTGTGTTTAGGGGATTATCCATCTATCTACACAGCTCCTAAGTGATGACAGGCAAAGATATCATTGTCTCTTTGAAAAACCTCTCTTCCGAGTAACGATATCTGATGTAACTTTCCTTGTGACTGAAAAATCGAGCAGCAAAAAATGCCCTCCTCCCATGACTCTACATGCACACACTCTGATAGCACAAGAGGCACCTTGCTCATTTATTGAACTCCAGGGAGGTGGAGGGTTGCTTTTGACAGAGCTGTTAAGCAAATAAGGATCCTCCTGGCCGCTGAATAAATTATGCTATTCTTATTTGACCTTGCCAAACTAGGTTTGAGTGACCGACACGATCCAGCATTGTCTCCTGTTCATTCGTACGATGTGACAGGCACGCTCACCATGTCCAGACCCTTCTTGCCTTTGTTACTTTTATAAAAGGTTTCATTGAATTGCTTATTAAAACTGCTGTATATAAAACTACGCCTTTGAAAGATTTCTCTGGCTGGGCTCCAGCTCAATTAGCAGACTACTTCCAGCTGATGAAAAGTAACAGTCAATATCAGATTAGAGTTAGCAACTATTCACCAGAGTAATCAAATTAGATTTGGGTATCTATGGTGACACGACAAAAATTTCTACTAAGCCCTGTGGTTTACAGTAAGATGACCATGGCTTTATATTAAATTATTGTTTAAAATGTTTTCTCAAAATCTAATCTGCATCTCAGGAGATACACAGTCAAGTCTATGGGCATATCAAAAAATGTATAGCCAGTGCTTTTCCAATTTAAATACTAAGTAGTCTAAAGGGTCTAGGAGAACAATTTGCATGGATCTTGGTCTTTCTTCTCTTCCACCAACTCCCTCCTGATTATCAGTTATGACTGGCCATTGTCAAGCTGAAATGCCTGAAGTACCAACTGATCTGTCAATAAAACTGACCAAGTCTGTAGTCCAGGATTGGGAGGATAACAGAAAAAAAAGAAAAGACAATCACAGCTTTTGATATGCTTACAATCTTAACAGGATATTAAAAATACAAAGTAAAAGACAATATTAGTACAGCAGATTTCAACTTATGTGCGTATGGAGTAAAAATGTACATATATGTAGACACATGACGTGCAAATTGCATTTAACTGCAGGTAGGTGGAGTAAATTTAGCCTTTATCGGGAATTGTTGTGTTTAGTTCATTTAAAACAAATCAACAAAAAACCCTTAGGTAAGATTTTCTTCTATTTAAAAATGTCTCTGATGCCCTGTGAGATGGGGTCATCTTTGCAGACCCCTAGCTAAGAGACATCACACAAGTTCTTAGGAAGCAGGCATCTTGCAGAGGTCCCAGCAAGACTGGACCTCCCATCAGCTATGGTCCACGTCCAGCTCTGGATCCTATAAGCATAGGTGGAATCTATCCTCTGTACTTCCTGGGAATGGAGCCCTGGTTGATGGAAGTTGGGCGGCTGTCTTAGACCTCTTTTTCCCACAGATGCCAGCCCCCCCCCATCCTGCTGTCTCTCCACAGATGTCTTTCCCCCTGCTCTGATACACGAGAGTCATCCAATTGGGGAACAAAGTGACAGTCTCTCCTCTGACAGGCACCCCCAGTCTTTACTGGGGATATCCTCCAACAACCGATTGAATTCTGGAAGAAAAATCACTACCTTTTAGTGTTGGAAGAATTCAATGAAATAGCATATATGAAAGTAATTTATAAAATGTAAAGGCTAAAGAAATCTAAGAAATTATTATTGCCAGACATTCACTGATTAAAGAAAAAACATGTACAGTGCTTATCTTCACTCAAATGTCAATCAGATTGTTCTGGATCCAAGCAATATGCAAAACAAAGCGAAAAACAGCACAGCAGAAGCCACTCCACTCTGTTCCCTTAATGACTTCCATTTACCTTGGCAACTAAATACACGATGACTTGGCACTTAGGGTCGCAGCAAGCACCAGGAAAACAAAGCCAGCACTAACTAACATGAGTCTTCTTAAGACTCCGTCTATACGATACAATGTTTTGGCAATTCACAGTCACAGCCATGTCTCTTTTCCTCTTGTCACTATAAAAATAGTGTTATATGATCTAGAGCTTTAGAAATTATATCAGTTATAGCCTCCATTCAAACAATTAACTTAATAATCCATGATTACCAATTAGATGCTCAATTGGACAGATGCTTGATCTTACATACAAAAGCAGTGCCGCTTGTGAATACCACCCACATCAAACTTGACTGACAGGTCTTTTTTTCTAAGTTAAAAAAAAGAAATCTTTTCAGAGCATTTAATTTTCAGGGTTTTATGTGTCTGATTTGACAACCTGTATGTGATTTAGATGGAATACTTTGTATTTTTACTTTGCAAATTGAAATTTTCATCAGGAAACTGTGTTTCTTTAAGGACATTTCAGGCTTTGGGGAAACATATATGCTTACCTGGGAGACCTGTTTCAAATTACCAGGTAAAGCACATTTCTGTAGTGGGCATTTGAAAATCACATCACATATTACTAACTCGATAGGGTGTATCATCTTCTGCCAGCCTCGCTGTTCATTATTACATAAATGGATGGTAGAAAAAAATATATAACTATAATTCCACATGCCTTATTCAGCCCCAAATCTTTTTTCTTTTCCAGAAACACAATCAGATATCTGAGCCTATTCTCTGTAGAATTTCAGAATCTGAATCTCTGGTATTATCCCTGAAGACTTTGTACCTAAATTATAATATACCGCAAAATTATTAGGATTTTAAGCCTTTAAAGATACCTTTGTGCACAAAGCCTCCCAAAGAATGAGGACCATCCCTTTAGAAGAAAAAGTAAGCTGAAGCAAGAGTTCCTTTCTCTAATATGTCAATCTTGAAGTGGTTTTGTTAAAATAGAGTGACCATGTCTTGCCAGTAAAGGAAAATGACTGGAGGATTACCAAATCGATGTTTTTTGTCACTGTAAAGTAGACTTCATGGCCTGGCTAACTCAGCTGAAAGTGCTAGAATATCACAGTCTGCTATTCATCAAAGACAAGTTTGTCTAATTTTTTAAAAAATCATTTACTTATTTTATTATGAAATATTTAAACATATTCTGAAAAACGTGTATCACAAAAACTACATAGCTCCACGGTTTATCACAGATAACCTTAATTTTCACATTGATCAGATAAAGAGTAAATTAAAACAACTGGCAAAGTCTTTACAATTAATTATTTATCTGGTTAATAAATAGATGAGACAGATGAGTCAGCCTCTGTCTCTGGGACATAAGAAACACACAAGAAACAGACATAGCACTCGGCTCCCTTGGGAGGGAAAAAAAGGAGGCTCACGAAAGCCGGGAGAGAAGGTCCCGAAGAAGACAGCGGAGCAGGGGAGAGCACTGGTTGGAGTGGGTCTGGATTTGAAGCCTTGTTCTACCACTTATCAGTTGACTGAGTTTAGGAAAGTCCCTTAACCTCTGTTGCCTAGGTCTCTGCAGCTATTAAATGGGGAACAAATCAGATAATACATGTAAAATGCTTAATACATAGTATGAACTTAACACACAAGTGTTAAGTAGGCTTATCTCTTAAGGAAGTTCAAGGGTAAGAAGCACAAAATTACAGCCTCACGCAAACTGGAAGGTGGTTGGGATCAGAGGCTGGTCTTTCTCAAAGGCCACAGGGCCACCCTCTCTCGTGGTGCCTCTACTTCTCTCTCCACATTGCTGGGTCAACTCTCCCTACAGACGGGCTTCCTCTCTACTCCAGTGGGCACATGACCCAGTGGCCAGAACTCTCCAGGACCTTTCAGTTGCAGGGTGCACTGCCAGCTAACTTAGTCTCTTGAGTTTCAGTACTCAAATCTGAAAAAATGAAATATAATGAGACACCTTTAAAATCTTCTCTCACCACTATCCTCCATGTCTACCCCAACTGTGCGATGAAAACAGTTATTTGACTAAAGGGTATAACTGTGATACCCTCCTTAGTCTTAGGCCCTGGAAAGGACCCTATAATGGGTGGGACAGTGACTCCTCAAAACGTAAGTGCATATTCTAACCCTGAGAACCTGTGAAGAAGACCGTATTTGGAAAAAAAGAGTCTTTGCAGATTAAATTGAGGAGATCATCCTGAATTTAGGGCGGACCCTACATCCAATGACAGGTATCCTTTTAAGAAAAGCAGAGGGAGATCTGAGTCACTAGCGGAGGCCATATGAAGGCAGAGGCAGATTGGAGTTACACAGCCCCAAGTCAAAGAACCACTGAACCATGAGAAGAAAGTGGGAGAGGCAAGGAAGGAGTCTCCCCTGGAGCCTTCAGAGGGATCAAAGCCCTGCCCACACCTTGGTTTCAGACTTCTGGCTTCCAGAACTGGGAGAGAATACATTTCTGCTGTTTTAAGCCACCAAGATTGTGGTCTTTGTTATGACAGCCCTAAGAAACCAATACAGACACTAAAATAAGCATCTGTGTTTATCCGTTCAAGAAGTACTTCCTGAGAACGTACTACATGCAAAACCCTGAGCTGGGCAGGACACTACGAACATGCTGGGTAAGATAAAAGAAAGGGGGATCCAACACACAAATTTGGCACATGGGCTGGCATGGTGTCCAACTTCATGACAGTGTATGGTGAGAACACAAGAAAAAACCTGGCTCAAGAACAGAGGTACATAGTACAGCCCGCTGAGACTGTGGGTGGACCCAGGGGGTCAGGTATATAATACTCGGAGAACAAGTGCCTATATTTAAGTTAAATACAGTGTGCCTAGGAAAAGCAAAGTGCTCCCCTAAGCCCTATATAGAGAAGGAACCTCCTGAATTGCTCTTCCTCCTTACTTTGCCCAGCAAATGTCTCTGAATCAACATCAAATGCTATCTCCCTGATGAAACCTTTGCCGGCTGACTCCCTAGGAAAATGAGCAATTTCCTCCTCTGTACATCACATCAGGCTTTTCATACCGTTATTGCAGCACCAATCGTACTGCTTTGTCATCATTTGCTTACAAGTCTGCCTTCTCCACCAAATTAAGGCTCCTAGACAGAAGGGACTGTGTCTGATACATCCTGGGGTCCCTAGTACCTGGCATAAGAGATGTTCAATATATTTCTTGAATGAATGAGTCAGAGTTATTTATTCATGAATCAGGGTCCTGAGTTGAAACATGCATAATAATTAAATGTTAAAACATTTTGAGGTCAGATATTTAAGAGTAGTCTTGTTCACAGTCAGAATGAATCATATTTTTGTATCAAAATACAAACCTTTTCTATTCTTTTCTGCTCAGGGTAATTCATGCCAATATTTTGGTATACAGTCAAGAGTATAGGCACAGATATATAAATAAAGTAGCCTGAACATGATGTAACAAAAGGCAATAAAATAATTTATCAAGTTCAAACCACCTGAATAGAATTCATTGAAATGCTGGAAACAAATCTGTCCTCCATTCTTTATAGAAGGAAAATATACATATAAATGTTTCACTTTATTTTGCATTAACATGCAGGGACTATTTTAGATCAGACAGTAGTCTAAGGGGCTGTTATTAAGAGAAATGGTTTGGGGCTGAGGATTCAACAAAAAGAAAAAGAAATCACTTAACTATTTGTTTTTTAATGTTTACAACCAGGAAACACCCATTTATCTGCACAGCAGTGGAGAACCCATTCCTCCGCTCGTTCTCACATTATTTTTTCCTCTAAGGGCAACTAAGTGACGTGTTGCCACAGGTCTGCAGGGACCATGGCTATGCTCCTAAGGAAACGGGCAGGAGAATGAACGGGCAATTTTCCCAACTTACAGAACAAAAACTGGAGCGCAGTGGAGGATGGGCAAATGTGTTTTTACAAGGAGGGAAGCTGAATCAGCAAACTGCTTACTGAAAATGCGCCCCCCACCTTCTCCACTCCAGACCAGGAGTCTCTCTGCAGTGGCTCCTGACCAGGGACACTGAGTTTGGTGATACTGTCCCAGTCCTATCCATGCCAGAGCCCAATCTCATTAGACAAGTCAGTTCAAAAGAGGACAGCGAATCTTTGCCCACTGGACATCAGACCTTTTTCTTTGAATCAACTGTAAGATTTTGATTGTTCCAGACATTTCCTTTAGGATGTTAAATCCCCCTCCCCTTTTTAAAAAAAATTTTAGCTTCCCTTTTCTTTTCATTTTAGCTTCCTTTTTCCTTAATGAAGAGTCAGAGAGAATGGATGCAAGGAAACCAGTTATAAATACAGGCCACTGTCCAATAATGATAATAAGCATTTAAACAGTATCTTGCAATGTACATTATTTCACTCTTTATTCCTAACAATTACACAAGCAAGCAGAACAGTTATTATTCCTTCTCTTTCATGTAGAAGAAACTAAGTTTCTGAGGGAATAAGTGGTTTAGTCAAGTCCATCTGGCTAGCACGTATGAAGCCCCTGGGGTATTCCCTTTAACCCGAGTTGGCGTGCCAGAGACCCACCTGGGACCTTTTAAAGTTCTCGCCATTTAGCCCTAGGCAATCTCTTATTTGTAGAGGTAGCCAAGGAAAGCAGAGAGCTTTACTCTAAAGAGTAACAACTAGTGAGTGACTCGAGAACCACCCAACTCAACTTTGCCTTCTCCCCATGACCACGGAACTCAATAGCTGAGTTCCAAGGATGGCTGATGAATTCGACTGAGTAAGAGGGTGACCAGTGATGGAGCCGCTGTACAGATCTACAAGTTCTGACATGTAAACAAGCAAGTTTCCTCCTGTCCAACGTCATCACCTCTAGAAATGTGTGAGGGATGCCCTAAGCAGGACAGATTTACAGTCACAGATAGAGCAGGAAACAGAGCATGGAAGGGGTTAGAAATTCAGGAAGCTGCTCTCTTCTTAGACATGTACTGTTCGGTACAGTAGCAACTGGTCACATGGAGCTCTCTCATTTCAATTTGAATTAATTAAAAAAAAAATTCAGCTCCTCAGTCATACTACCGATATTTCAAGTGTCCAGTAGCCACATGTGACAAGTAGCTACCATCATGGACAGCAGAGAAAAAGAACATTTCCCCCACTGCAGAGAGTTCCATTGGACAGGGCTGTCCTAGGCTGTTTTTCCTTTTCACAGAGGGACCCAAGATTTTTACTTAGGCATAACTCAGAAAGAACTTGGTTACTTTAGGTACATGCCACTGCAGAGGGCAACGTGAAGAAATGATCGTCTCCCTGGCTGCACTCCTACACTGGACCCAGGGCCCCATGTTATACAAATCCAGGGTACCATTCCATCACAGTGTAGATGAGTCACGTCTTGTGGCACAGTTCAGGGTTTGTCCTGTATTACGGTTGCCTATGGCCACCGTGATCATCCCCAATTTACAACTTCTTCTTCAAATGTTTGATGTCATGTCCTCAGTATTCAGGAAAAATAAGGACCTGAGACAGCCAAGTTCAAAAGAAATCTGGAGAAAAGGACACAGCAGCATCATCCAAAGGAATTTTTAAAATAACTTACCTGAGTGAAGGTGTTCTCTTGTAAAATATTCTTCTTACCTCTGTACTGGCATGTTTTTCCTTCCAAATCTCATTACTAATGCTTCTCTAACACCTACTCCTTACTCAACAGCAGAAATCAACTCCCACTCAGAAAACAGCTAAATATTGCCACTTAAAGACTCATAAATATCAGATGTAGGTATTTTATAAGAACATTTTTGAAATTCAAATTGCAGGTGAGTGTTGCAGATTTCCTTCTGTAACTTTCTTTCCACTGGTGTCACAAATTAATTGATCAGGAGGAAAAAGAATGACAAGTGCATTCCTCACTTCCGACACACACGCCCTCCCACCATGACCATCCACCTTGGGTGCTCTGAAATGTACTACGTATATTTAAATGTTTTGTAAAAGGTTCTTTTCTCATTAGCTTCCATTAGAATGAGATGCTTCCATATGGCTCCAGGGCATTTAAAAAGTTAACAAAACTTTTAAAATAACAAAATTAAAATAAATTAACCTTATAATTAAAAAATTGAGGAATATGATCCAATAGAGTCTAATGCCATGCTAAAAATACTCTTGGAGTGCCAGAAGGTGGGGTGATGGCTAGAGAGGTGTAAAGAAAGACATACCTTGGCAGAGGCATTCCTGTGATTTGTGAGAAATGAAAATGTTTTTTAAGCTAAATTTTTAAAGATAACTTTTCTACACACAGCTCTCCTTTTCTTACCCTCTGTACTTTGGTGAATACATCTTTTCACTTGGACTCAGTGTAAGGGAGCTGTGTTTTTGAAAAAAAGGTCCTTTTTCTTTCTATAGAGACGGATTTACACTTCGTTGGAGAAGAAAAATAACAATATAAAAACAAAGTAAGAGGGCTTCCCTGGTGGCACAGTGGTTAAGAATCCGCCTGCCAATGCAGGGGACACAGGTTCGAGCCCTGGTCCAGGAAGATCACACATGCTGCGGAGCAACTAAGCCAGTGCGCCACAATTACTGAGCCCATGAGCCACAACTACTGAAGCCCAAGCGCCTAGAGCCCACGCACCGCAACAAAGAGTAGCCCCCACTCACCACACCTAGAGAAAGTCCGCGCGCAGCAACGAAGACCCAATGCAGGCAAAAATAAATAAATAAATGAATAAATTTATTCAAAAAAACAAGGCAAGAAGCAATGAAAAACACTTAGAAACCATGATTATTGGTTTAAAGCCCATGGAAGAAACTGTCTTTTAACAAAGACAAAAAAGAAAGATGACTCCAGAAACACAGCAACCAGTTTGGAACTGTCTCAAGTGACGTGTGCGTACTGAGTCAGCACACATGTAAATCAAGACACGAGTTATAGTTAAAGTCGTGCAATAAATGTGCACCAAATGAAGGTGGTGCTCAAATGTTATCCCCCGTGGGTAGACAGTGTGTGAGAAATCTACGCAATGACTCAAACACGACAATTCAACAAAACAGGTCCAGATTAGGCTTTTCTGAGCTTTGCTTACCTGGAGCACCAGTACAAATCCTCTATGAGATGCTCTGCCTTCCCTGCCCAGAAAGTTGACATTGCAAATAAATGGATCGGCAATGAAAAGTAACACATTGAATTCACCTATAATACATTGGAGACTAATATTTCATTGATTAATTTTTAATTTTAAATATGGCAATGCCCTTGGCCTTCCCCAAAATGAATGCCCCTAATTCACTCTTCAATTTCAGTCTTTATTAATAAACTTAGTCAAAGTTCATTGGTCCAAATAAAAGTAATGAAACCATTGGTCCAAACAACAAAATATAACAAAACTACTAGTGACAGCTTCTGAAAAAAATTATGAATTATCCATGATCAGTGGTCATTTTTAATGTAATTACCAATTACCAAAGAAAAGTTGCCAAAAATTGGAAAACTGGAAAAAAACTTTTTAAATTTGGTAAGAGGTACAAATGAAAACTGAGTCCTGCTGTTTGCTCACGGCCAGCAAAGTATTCCACCTAAATCAGCTGTAAAAAGATCCAGCTTCTCAGTACAATTCCCACCAGCAGTAACAAATTCCAAAGCAATACTTGGAAAAGTTGCTCAAATGAAAAGCCCCAGGGAATATCATGCTATTCGTTCAGCAAACACTTACAGCAAATTTCTACGGCTATATCCTGGGCTTTGGTACCACTGGGAACCATTTCACCTCTGTAACCCTAAATCGGTCCAGTGCAATATCCAACTGTGATCCATTATCATTCCCCCTCCTTTCTATTCGCCCGTTCCAGCCATACCAACTCCTGCCATCTGTTGGGACTACACCCTCTTCCTGTCCCTTTTCTTCCAATCAGTCAGCCTCCTTGACTTCACAATCCCCCAATTTGGGGCTTAATCATGCTCTAACCTAATTCCTCAACCCCTCATCCTTGCACCACACACACATGCCCAGAAGAGGTTCAATCCAACCATCCACTGATGCCCCTCCAGCAGAGGGCTTGCCAAGTGCTACAGAAGAAAAATAAACTATGCAGACCAGACCAATGATAAATTTGTGGTTTCCAGTTTCAGCACACCCCCAAAAAACATTTTTGTGAGGGAGGTATCCAGGCAGCTGCCTTTCCCATTTATCCACATTTTTACCACCTTCTCAAAGCACCCAGGTCCTCCCTTTTCTACCCTGTCCATCACCAAATGACCTCTTCTCTTCCTTGATGGTAAAAAGAGAGGCCACTGAGGAATAGATTTTATCAGCTCTCAGGCTCTCTTCCCAAACTACCTCCAAATTTATTTGTATTCCTATCACTCCTTCTTACAGTTCCTCCAATTACAAAGTAAAAGCCATACCTTTTATTTGAGACTTCTGTCTCCCACCTGTACCCTTGATCTCCTTCTGTCTCCCTCTGGGGTCCTGCCCATCAATCATTCTTCTCTCCTCTACCCTAATCTTTCGCTGCCCATTCCCCCGGGTCCACTAAAATGTTCATGTCTCCTTTCAAAGATGTAACAGCTCTCCTTCAACCCATATCCTTCTCCAGCTCCCTGTGCATTCTTCTTTTTCTAGGCAAGCTTCTTGAATGAATGACGTCTCCTCATCTTTCATTTAATACCAAATGTGCTGCAATCTAGCTTTTTTCTCCACTACTCCACTTGGTATGATGTCACTTTTTTCTATTTCCCTTAACCTTTCTATCTGGTTATTCTCAGTGTCCATTTCTTCCAGTAAACACTGCCATTTCCTAGAGTTCCACCAAGTATGATCACACCATTTACCATCTAAACCAGGACACTCTTCAGTGTGATAGGCAGTACACTGGCCCTTTGTTCACCTGGGTTCTGACCCTCTCACTGGCTCACTCATATTCAGCCTCCATTCAGACACCTTCACTTCTCCCATGATTCCCCTTTCCCCAGGTAGGATGCTGAATCCTGGATCCACATCTCCAAGCCTGAGCCTTTTAGGAGAGCTAAAGCCATAGCTGCATTTTTAAAACTGCAGACATCCTTTTGAATACCTCACCCACACGTCAGACACAACAGACTCCCGAAAGAACACACCGCTCTTGTCTCCGGCCACCACACGCCCTATCTCAGTCAATGGCATTACTGCTCCTCCAATCATCACAGCCAGAAGTCATCCCCGATGTTCCTTCTCCCTCCTTCCCACCAAAATAATATTGACTATAAACTGTCATCACATTCTGTCAATTCTTTGTCTCAAGAATCCTTTAAACCTCATCTCTCCATCTCCAAGGCCATTGCCTTGTAAGTCCCTCTTCATCTGCTTAGAAAAGTCAATGTTCCCTGACTTATTTTTTTAAACTCAAGCATGCCCCTTTTTCCTAAACAGAAATACACCTTGTCCTGTACCCAGCCCAGTCCTGAATGACTCATCTCCTTTAACTGGTCTCCCTGGATCTACTTTGGATCCTTCTGGGTCTTTCTCCATTCTGCTTCCAGTTATCTGCCTTAAAAGAAATCTAATCATCATGTTATAAAATCCTAAAACTCCTAAAATCCAGCAAAACTCCTTGCCCGGTCACAGAGGCTTTATCATGGTCTGCTCTTGTCTACACATCCTGCCACTTCTGACTTACCCTTTCCCACTGCCCCCTGCCACTCACACTAGACCAAACCACTTTAAGGTCCTAAAGCTCTTTTATTAGCTGCATGGCAAATTTCCACACAACCTTGAAGATTTTTCCGCTTGGGTTTGAATGCCACCCGTTCCCTAAAGACCTCTCTGTCCTTCTTCCAGACACCTGTTTCCACTGTTCTCTGATTATTCACACTCAGGGCCGCCTCCACGAGGGGACTCCACGGCTCTGGAGACAAGGGTCACTTCTCACTCATCTCTGTCTTCCGCATGCCCAGAATACAGGAAGCAATTATTAAATACTTGAGAATCAATAAATGAATGAATTAATGAATACAAATGAAGTACCATGTGCCAGGAAATCTGCTAATAGAGTACAAATATTAACCACATAGAAATTAAGCACAATCATCAAGTGAAGCTGTAAACCCCTTCTCTCCATAGATGAGCCATGCATTATGCCTTCTTGACAGAATCAGACTGCATAGTATTATGTGAAGTTGAAGGGCCATAATGATTCAACTGAATAGACAAACTACTATTTCTAGGTCCAAATCATCAAAACCCCACGTCTTCCAGTGGTAAGGTCCCTAAAACAGTCACAAGGGCCAGGTATAGCAATGAGACCCTTTTGGTAGAATGTCTACATCACTCTATATTCTGTAAGACTAAGAGCTGGCATTTATACTAGGGATGGAAGATTATGGTATGTTAGACATATCAGACTATGGAATAAATCACAGGAATTTATTCTTAGCCTCATCCGTAGAACTAGATGAAATGAATGACCAATATAATTATAGATCAGCATTTGTAGAACTATCTTGCAGAATTCTAGGTTCTTCAAAGTATTATTATTATTTATTATTATTTTTTTCAGTACGCCGGCCTCTCACTGTTGTGGCCTCTCCCGTTGCGGAGCACAGGCTCCAGACGCGCAAGGCTCAGCGGCCATGGCTCACGGACCCAGCCACTCCGCGGCATGTGGGATCCTCCCAGCCCGGGACACGAACCCGTGTCCCCTGCATCGGCAGGCGGACTCTCAACCACTGTGCCACCAGGGAAGCCCCCAAAGTATTATGAATATTACCATTAGCAACCATTTTTTAAGGACGCCTCAAGTGCCAGGCACAGTGCCAAATATTTTATACACAATCATTTCATTTCATTGTCATAATAATCCTATGGACATCTATTATAAGTATACCTGCCTTCAAGAGGAGGGAACTAAAGCTTAATTATAGAACTTTCCCAGAGTTCCATAATCCAGATGAATATCACCTTGAAGCCAGAGTTGTTGACCACTGTTGCCCATGTTCATACAAGTTTTGGAAACTTGGTATCCTCATGACCTCCTTGGAGGTTACCGTCTGCATTACCATTCGAAGGACTCTCAGAAGTCTCCCAGCAAAGAAAGCCTTTTGACTTTGTTTAACACAACAATCTTCAAGCTTATCTGACCCCAGGAACCTTTTTTAATGGAGCCATTTGTAACATATCAGGGGGCACGTGTCGTGCAGAAGACAGTTTGGCTTTCGGTGGTAACCAAAGGGGTTATGAACTCACCGAGGCCAGAAAGGAGAAAGGAGCTGACTGCAGCATTCGATACAGGTGACAGAGCTAGTGAGGTATTTGTGTCACAATCTGAAACACCAGGTGACATAATAATGGTGACCATATTCATGAGTCAAATGAAAAGCATTTTCCATTCATGGAATGAGACGCTTTGATTTGATCCATGAATCACAAAACCAATTCAAGAAGCCAATTTGCCAAGGGGCAGTGGTGGTAAAGGCTTCCTGACTGGGGTCATGGTCTTCAAATGCTGAGTCACAGGAGGGCCTGCTTGTGCTACTTTCTGGTCCTGCCACACTTCCTTCCCGTCCAGGACCCTCACATCCTTAAAAGAAACCCTGGGCTTCCAATAAAACATAGTTTGGGAGACCTAAATGTGAAAAGGCTGAGAACCAGTGGCTTTGTTACAAACAACTCACTTGTCAGTTCCACTGAATTGCTCTCTCTTATTTATTCAAATTCCATTTATTGACCACCTACTCTGTGTCAAACTGTACCCTAAGAGGGATGACAGCCTTCCCCTCAAAGAGCTCCCAGCCTCATGGGGGGAAGAGCAGGATACAGAGATAAAGCAAGCAACAGACTTCATGCAGTGTTGTACAAAAAATGCGCACGATGCTACATGTACCCTCCCTGGTCCAATTCTTTGTAGAAGGAAAGAGGATCCATAAAGGCTTCACATTCCTCCTTCTAAAATGAGTACATTTATAATAAAACCTGCCCTCCAAAATCCTAAGGGAAAATGGAGGTTAGAGCCGTAAGAGAAAAGCTGATTAAAGGAGTATGTAATTTGAAAGTCAGCCAACATGTTCACAGTGGGCAAAGCACAGAAAGCAGGAGTTGAGATGCCTGCGGTCTAGTTTTGATCCTGAGAGGCCTTAGCAGAACCCGTGGCCTTTGCCTCTTTTTCCTCTGTCCTACATGGATGCAGTGGATATAAATTAATATAATGTGATGGGCAAAGACTTATATAATTAGAGAAGACAAATAGAAAAGACAAAAAGCTAATTTAAGATCCATTAAAACAACTGTTACAGAAAACAAATTTATTTCTGTATATAAATAACCTTAATAACTTTATGTGGACTTTTACAAGACTAAAATTAAATTACAGAATTGCTTCTTGCCTACAGACATTTTTTCCCCCACTGAACTATTCATCTTCTAAAGTCAGACAGGTTCAAAGGGATCTTTAGATGACTTCTTTTTACCAGAATTACTTATCTGACAATCCCTGGTTGAGTAAATTCACATCTACATTCTATACTTACAAGATAAATGAGCCAGATGCATTATGAAAATGAAAGGACGAGGACCAGCCAAATGACCTCCTCTCATGAATCACACTAAAATGTTCACATGTTCTTTTAAAAATTATCATTATTCTTTTTTAAAATTGAAGTATAGTTGATTTACAATGTTGTGTTAATTTCTGCTGTACAGAAAAGTGACTCAGTTATATGTGTATATATACATACTTTTTTATATTCTTTTCCATTATGGCTTATCTCAGGATATTGAAAATAGTTCCCTGTGCTATACAGTAGGACCTTGTTTAAATTATCATTATTAATAGACTTTATTTTATTTTATTTTTTTATTTTTATTTTTGTTTTCTTTTTGCGGTATGTGGGCCTCTCACTGTTGTGGCCTCTCCCGTTGCGGAGCACAGGCTCCGGATGCGCAGGCCCAGCGGCCATGGCTCACGGGCCCAGCCGCTCCGCGGCATATGGGATCCTCCCAGACCGGGGCACGAACCCGTATCCCCTACATCGGCAGGCGGACTCTTAACCACTTGCGCCACCAGGGAGGCCCAATAGACTTTATTTTAAAACACAGTTTCAGGGCTTCCCTGGTGGCACAGTGGTTTAGAGTCCGCCTGCCGATGCAGGGGACACGGGTTCGTGCCCCGGTCCGGGAAGATCCCACATGCCGCAGAGCGGCTGGACCTGTGAGTCATGGCCGCTGAGCCTGCACGCCCGGAGCCTGTGCTCCGCAACAGGAGAGGCCACAGCAGTGAGAGGCCCGCATACCACAAAAAAATAAATAAATAAAAATAAAACACAGTTTCAGCTTGGGAAACTAGTACAGAGTTCCCACATCAACCTATACAAAGTTTCCCTACTACTAACATCTTACAGACCTATGGTACACTTTTTACAATTAATGAACCAATATTAACACGTTATCAATAACCCAAGTCTGTCATTTACTCATCATTTCTTAGTTTTTCTCCTAACGTCCTTTTATGTTCCAGAAGCCCATCCATACATTTAGTTATTGTGTCTCCTTAGGTTTCTCACGGCTGTGACAGTGTCTCAGACTCTCCTTGTTTTTGACGACCTTGAGAGTTGTGAGGAGGACTGGTCTCATATTTTGTAGGACGCTCCCTCTGTAGGAATTTGTCTGATACTTTACTCATGATTAGATCGGGGTTATGGGTTTGGGGAGGAAGACCACAGAGGTAAAGTGCCATTTTCATCAGTCATTTCAAGGCTACCTCTTAGCAACATGATTTATGACTGTCAACGTTTGCCCTTGATCCCTTGGCTAAGGCTGCGTTCATCAGGTTTCTCCACTGTCAAGCTACCCTTTTTTCTCCCCTCTCCATACTGTAGGAAGGAAGTCACCATGTGCATCTTATCCTTAAGGAGGGGGAAGGCATGCTCCCCATTCTTTAGGGCAGAGTATCTCTATGATTTATTTGGAATTCTTCTGCACATGAAATTTGCCTTTTCTTCTGCCTATATTAATTTATTCAATCATTTACTTGTATCACTATGAGCTCATGGATATTTATTTTGTACTTTGTGTTATAATCCAATACTACTCTGTTTATTTTGTTGTTCACACTGTTCCAGCTTTTTTTTTTTTTTCTTTTTTTGCGGTACACGGGCCTCTCACCGCTGTGGCCTCTCCTGCTGAGGAGCACAGGCTCCGGACGTGCAGGCTCAGTGGTCACGGCTCACGGGCCCAGCTGCTCTGCGGCATGTGGGATCTTCCCGGACCGGGGCACGAACCCGTGTCCCCTGCATCGGCAGGCAGACTCTCAACCACTGCGTCACCAGGGAAGCCCCATACTGTTCCAGCTTTGGCCACTGGGAGCTCTTTCAATTGATTCCTGTGTTTCTCTGACACACCCCCATCTATGTGGTTCTTTTTTTTGTCTTTCTTTCTTTTGGAGCCTTTCCTTACTTTCTGGCACTACACGATGCTCCAGGCTCATGCTGTACATGTCCTGCCCCAGTCCTAGAATCGGCCATTTCTCCAAGGATCTGGGCACTAAGTATGCTTGTTGCTACTGAGGTATCACTTCTTTTAAGCCCTTTCAGGTGCCAGAGCAAAGAAATATATGTGTGTTTACTAACCCGCATACATATACTTACCTATAAATATTTCTATATGCAATTATATTTATATGTACTAAGTAAAATATTATGTATTTTTTAATTCTCCAGAAAATTTCAACACTTTTAAGTTTTCTCTTCAAAGTGCCTCAGGAGAAAACTATGTCATTTACATTTAAAATTCCCCATGGAGCCTAGCATTGAATGATCACTGAGCATTTGCCGATCTGCAATACAGAGCTGAAGAATAGGTTGAGGTATATCTGCTAGTAGTAGGTAAGCCTCTGTCTCCTTACCTATAAAATGGGGAGAGCAATGATACCAACTGAAAAGGATTACTGGAGAATTAAATAAGGTGATGCATGTAAATATTTAATACACTAATAAGCACTTAATAAGTGATAAATAAAGTTCTAGCTTCTGGGAAAATATTTTCAAGAGCCAAAGATATAATGATATAATTTCAAGTTTCAACTTCTTTATGGTTGTCTTATTCATTTTTATCACCTTACTTAAAAGTAAGTGTTGATTTAAACATATTGTTTTACTCCAAATATATATATATTTTTTTACAGCAATAATGCTACTAGTCATGTTACTCCTGGCTGAAGGCACAAAGAAATTGATTCCCTAATGTACACCATCACAACCCGTCTCGAGGAGTGCTAATGGGTTAAAAACAGGTGTCACAGTGAGGGAGAGCAATGAGACATAGGATTAAAGTTTCCACATGCCCCTACTCCATCAGAATGCCAATCACTCCACACCAGACATGCCATTTAATAGAAGGTAGTCAGGGTTCCCACAGAAAATAATTTCAACTCCTACAGCTGATTAGAACCGTCTCAGTACTTGGAAGACCTGTCCATACAAATCTGGAACAACAAGATCAGAATGTCTTCCATCTTTTATGAGAAGATACATGACTATATATGGCAGAGAAACTGCATTATTTCCACATGAAGGGCCAAACAAGATACTAGACACACATGGTATGTGTATAGAGTATGTTTTCTGAGGACTGATTTTAAGTAACACTGATGAGCCCTTAATGCATATTCTGGTGCTCTGAAAGATCACTTAAGTATTCACTTAAACTAAATCTGATTAGGTTATTAGCCTAACAGGGTCAGAATGAAGTAACATGCTTCTTTAGGGTAGATCGTATGAGTTTGGCATTTTAGCAAAGCAGGCTGTGGTGTCTGAGATGTGAGTGGCCCCTGAGGACTGCAGAAAGTGTGAACCCACCATCTAAGTCACAGCAATCACGTGGGCCCACGGTGCCAACACAGCACATGTGAACTGTGCATCTTGCAGTTCTTCTGAAGAGCTCAGCATAACCGTCTATTAATGCTGCTGAGGGATCTCCAGAGGAGGCAGAGCAGGGTCCAGAGATGACCTGTGCAGCAGGTGCAATGTCAAGTTCAGACTGCACACTGAAGATGGAGATTTCTGAGCACGAGGCTTGGCCCCAACCACAGGGCGGGCCTAGCCACAGGCAGAGAGCAGAGTCTAAGTCAGAGAATTAGGAAAGTGATCTCAGAATTAACAACAGGCAGCACACACCATACTAGGATATGGCTGTGAATTGCTGCCCTCCACAAACCCCTGGAACAGCCCCTGACTGGCCAGTCCTGCCCTGGCCCTCCACATAGCACCCGGTAAGTTAGCTCATGTTCCTTCTCTGCTTAAAATGCTCCACTGGCATCCCATTGCCTTCAGAGTGAAGTCCAGAGCCCTGGCTTCCTCTCTAGTCCCTCAGGCTGCTTCAGCCACATCTGCCTTCTTTGAGAGGCTGCAAGATTCTTGCCCATCTCTGGGCCTTTGCACATGCTATTCCTTCTCTCTGAAATTTCCTTCCTCCCATTCTTTACTGGGCTGGTTCCTTCTAAACTTTCAATTTTCTACTTAAATGTCATCACCTTGGAGTGGTCTTCCTTGACTTTTAAGTATCAATATTCTCTAGCCCAATACACTATTTTGTCTTTTTGTGGCACTTAGCATGATTCAAGGTCATTTGTTTACTTATTTACTTGTTTTTTTGGTCTGATGCCACCACTGTGCCATGAAATTCATGAGGACAGGGAACCTTCTGGTTTTGTCTTTCACTGTTTATCCAGCGCCCAGCACATCACAGGCATTCGGTAAAAAGCACTGGCATTGAAAACATGACGCTCAGTGGAGACGCCGGGCCCAAAGGCCACACAAATTGTATGATTCCATTTATGTCCAGAATAGGCAAATTGAGAGAAACAGAGCACAGACTGGTGGTTGCCATGGGCTAGGGGAGGTGAGAACGGGGAGCACCTGCTTAATGGGTATGGGGTTTTCTTTTGGCTGATGAAAATGTTTTGGAACTAGAGGAGGTGATGGCCTCACAACACTGCCACTGTAATCAATGTCACTAATGGCAACGCTATGTTATGTATATTTTACCAGTATCACAAATCAGCGGTGTGAACCAGTGCACGCATTGTGCTCACGTTGCCTCCCACTTTCCTGGCAGATGACAGCTAGGAGGTAGGGTGCTTCTCCTCAGGCCGATGCCAGGTTGTATGCCTGCCAGACACGGATGCAACAGGCCAGGTGCTTACCAACTGGACCATTGAGATGGACTCACTTTTATCAAGTGAATTAATCCAATGAAAACCAAATCCCCACTTGGATTGTACACATATACAGTCAAACAGAGAACCCCAGTTCAAGTCCCCTATTTTACTCATAGAGAGGACAGGATGTGAGTTCCATGTATTTGTCCCACATTCAGGCCAACCAAGCTGGCCCAGAGCGGGAACGGGAAATAGGAAATTTCAAAGCAGAAGATCTCTTCTGTTCCTTTCCTGCCTCTGCTCAGTGTCAGTCCCAGTGCTAGGGAGGCTTGCCTTCATCATCTAAGAACTTTCTTTGTATTTGGAATATTTACTTCCGTAATTCACCACTTTTGAGATTACAAGTAAAACTAAAACGAAGGTGTAGGGTTGGGGTGGGGGAGGTATTGGAAGTAAAATATTACTGACACTATAAAGTTAGACGGTGTCTCCAGTAAAATACGTAACTCTCCTGCTAAGAAGGTCAGTCAGTCACTTAACAACCATTTTTTTTGGTCTTCCTTCATCTACTTGCAACAACTTGATCAACACCTTGCAAACTCTGCACAGTCCTAGAAAAAGTCAGAGTGACTAGTAACAACAATTGCTTATTCAATATTTCCTTTGCTTATTGGGGAAGTGAAATGCAAAAGATATATAAACATTATCTTTCCAAATACTGAAATTTAAGTATAGGAGTTTTAGAAATAAAATTTGTAGCCCAAAATGTGAGATTCACTGTTTTGGACAGGGAACAACGGGTAACCTTCTGAGTCTCCCATAGTTTGGATCCCACAAAAAAACAACATAGCCTTTATCAAACTGTGAATAATTTAAACCATGTTTATGAGTTCATAGGAGGAAGAATCTTTCTAAATCAACTCCCCAAACTAGAATTCTTGATAAGATGAGCCTTAAAAAGACACAGACTAGTTAAAAGAAATGAACACATACTTTCTTAAGGACCTGGATTAGGTCTTTAAAGTGAAGATGCCTACATTATACACAAATGAATATAAATAACCAAATTTAGTTCATAAGGCCAAAACAGAGACACTGATTCTCAATCATCCACTGGAATCAGCCATTGTGGTATCATAAAACATGATGTATCAACCAGCAAGGGTATACATCACAATCCTGTTAAATATCTTGTCTGAAATGCTTCTAAATTATCTTTTTAAGTGAAGCAACCCAGATCTACAAAACCTAGATACAAACACTTTAAAGTCAGGAAAAATTTAATCTTAAAAAACCTTGAAATAAAATCTTTTAAAAAGTAGAAAAATATTTACATTTTCTACTTCATCCAGACTATTTTGAGAATCTCACATTCAGTATTCAATCTTCTCTAATATATTCTTATTCATCTATTCAATCTCCTAAGTAACATGCCCCCGCCCCCCCCCCCCCACACACACACACTCCCTATAGAGTTCTGGGGAAGAAAGAGGTCCTGGCTAACCTCTTCTGTTTGCCCTTTGTTTCCACTGGATTAGTAATAATGTACCATTCATTAAGCACTTGCTATAGTGCCAAGTGCTTTACATACATTATCCCTAAAACCAAGCTTTTTCTCCACTTAATGGGAAGGAACCACTGGCTGTGGCAGAGCACACTTTACAAAGATGGCAGCAACAATACCTCCCATCCCCGTGCTCTTGTGCAATGTATCCCTGCCATCAAGAGGTGGGCCCTGTGGTGCCTCAACTCATAAAATATGGCGGAAGTGACACTGTGCCAGTTACAGGAAAGGCCCTTAGCTGACCTGACAGCTTCCATTTTCTGCCTCTTGGAAACCAGCTGCCACATAAGAAGTGGCCTCCCTGAGATTGCTGTGCTGTGACAAGCTCAAGCCTCCAGAGGGGCCCTTGGAAGATGAGCCAGCATGTGGAGAGGCAGGGGAACAAGCACATGGGCATCAGAGGTATAAGTGAAGGAGTCATCTTGGAAGTCAATCCTCCAGGCCCAGCCATCAAAACTGATGCCATAAAGATGAGGCACAAACTGTCCATCCAAATCCTTTCTCATGTCCACAAAAACATAAGCAAAATAAAATAGCTGTTTCAAGCCACTAAATTTTGGCTTGTTTGTTACATAGCAATAGATAACTGTAACACTCTCCCATGGACCCCTTAGCTCTGGAAGGGTCTTAGATCTGAAAAAGACTGAAAGAGATTCTAGTTGAACTCTATCTTATGCTTGGAAATGTATAATTTATCCCATTTTACTAAGAGAGCAACTGAGGCCCAGAAAGATTAAGTGACTTGCCTAAGATAGCAGAGTTAATCCATCATGTTTTCCTTGGCAAGTGGAGGAAGAAGCCTAGTACTTTGTTCTCTTGCTTTTTTATTGCTGTGCAGCCTTTCTCCTAGTCACTTTTTCAAGCTCTTTGACCAGAGCATGAAAGTAACAATAAAGTAAATGGAGAACCAAGACTTTATGATTAGAAGAAAACAACGGCCAATAACAGACACAACAGATTTCAGTTCACCAAACCCATGTTTCTCATTTACTCGCACTTCTAAGAGTGAATAATGACTTTCCCCAAATTAGGGCATCTTAATTTGTTACGTGAGTCCACTTTGCTCTCAGCTGCATCAGGCCAATAGCTGTGGAGCATCCCTACACTGGGCTGGCTACAAAAGCAGCTGCAGTTAAGCCGAGGGAGTCAGTGTGAGAGGCGTGCAGTAGCAGAAATAGGCTATGACTGGACTCCACTCCTTGCAGCTCCTTTAAAGGTCAAGAAGAAGCAGTTCTCCACCATCTGCTCCAAACAACTACAGAATGAAAGCCAACTCCAGTTCTGAATTTAAAAGTAGCAAATTTCAGAAGGTTCCATTCAATAAGCCAAACATCCTCCTCAATATAAAGATTCTATAAACGTGGGAACCTAGGAAGAGGTCAGTGCTTGACGGCATGTCTTCCGTGCCAAGGAAGAATGCACTCTACCTCAGTCAAAACGCCCTCACTCCTCGTGCTCTCAGCGTCCCTTCTAACATCCATCCCCCCTCACAACCCTTTCTACCAGGCTCTGTGGAAAACTTTCTCATTGAAAACATACCCACTCACCCACTCTCTCCACAGTTTCTCCACATCCAGCTTTTAATGGCAGGCTCTTCTCTGAGGACAATACTTCCCCATCCAAGGAAATCCACGTATACTCCCATGTCCTCTGCACTACAGGACCATAAAGTGGGGCACGGGAAGTCCTGCAATGCAGTGAACAGTGCAACCAACTGCTTATTGAACAGCTTCACCTTGGAGATCCCAGAGGGACTCAAATTCCATACGTCCATAATTGAATGTATTCATCTTCCTCCATGCCAAAGCTGTTATTTGGGGGTTTTGTTTGTTTCTTTCTTTTTTCCAGCTTTATCGAGCTACAGTTAACATATAACATTGTGTAATGTCCACAAGATGTCCAACATGGTGATCTGAACTATGTGTATACTGCAAAATGATTACCACAATAAGGTTAGTTAGCACGTTCGTCACCTCACAGAGCCACCTCTTTTCGTACGTACACAAAACTGTTATTTTGTATTCTCTATGTCAGTTGATAGAGTCTGTCCATTCATGCTAGAAACACAGAAGTTATCTTTGACTTCTTCCTGTCCCTCACCTCCAACCCCACAATCAGTGACAAATTACTAGAGTTTCCCTCATGTGTATATATATATATATATATATATATATATATATATAGTTGTTGTTGTTGTTGCTGTTGTTGTTTTGTTTTGTTTTGTTTTGCATTACACGGGGCTCTCACTGCTGTGGCCTCTCCCGCCGCAGAGCACAGGCGCGGGGCACGCAGGCTCAGCGGCCATGGCTCACGGGCCCAGCCACTCCGTGGCATGTGGGATCTTCCCGGACTGGGGCACAAACCCGTGTCCCCTACATCGGCAGGTGGACTCTCAACCACTGCACCACCAGGGAAGCCCCCCTCATATATATTTTAAAACTTATCCTTCTTCTGCATTCTACCACACCCCTAAGTTTAGTCACTCACAGCAGCCTAACTGGCCTGACTCCATCCTAGTTCTCTCAGATCCAGACTCCCAAGTAACCAGAGCTCTCCCTCTGAAATACAACTGTGTCCTCATCGTTCTGTTTAAATTCTTCAATGGTCTGCTTTGCCTGGAGGATAAAGTCTAAGTTCCCTAACACTGTTAGCTAGACCCTCTTCTATCCCATCCTTACCCATTTCTGCAGCACAGTATTTCACCTCTTACCTCCTCACTCTATTGCTTGTAGCTCCCAGCACACTTCATGCTGTTTGTTACCTCTGCACCTTGACTAATGTCATGCCCTCTCTGTCTGGGTGCTCACCACCTCTCTGTCCTCTCCCACACTTCACCTGGTTATCTCCCAGTCACTACTACATATAGTTCAGGTGTCTCTGCTGCTAGGAAGTTATTCCTGCCATTGTCCTTCATCTTTCACCACCCATAGACTAGGTTCCTTGCCTGTGTTCCTGTAAGAGACTTGGATGACCTCTATCACTATATCTCTAGCACTTTCCACAATACTCACTACTAATATAGTTTAAAGAAACGATGATTTACTCATTCTTGGTTTCTCTAGCACCTAACACCAAACCTGGCATTGTAGTAGATGCTCAAGAAACTTTTAATGACAGATGATTAAATTATTATAGGGATATAAGACCCAGAGAATAAGTCTGTACCAAAATGTATCTGTTATCTATGGCTGTATAACAATATTACAATAATTTAGTGGCTTAAAACAATACACAGTTATTGTCTAAGAGTTTCTGTAGCTCAGGAAGCCAAGCATAGCCTGGCTGGGTCTTCTGCCCCGGGGTCTCACAAGGCTGCCTTTAAGATGCTGGCCAGGGTTGTGGTCTCATCTGGGGCTCGACTGGGGAAGGATCTGCTTTCGAGTTCATGCAGTTGTTTCAAGCATTCATTTCCCTGCAGACTGTTGGGCTGAGGGCCTCACTGGAACTGGAGGTCCCTCTCCCGTGCTTGCCACATGGGACTTTCCAACATGGCCAGAAAAGGAGAGAGTGGCTCAGTAAGACAGACATTACAATCTTACGTAATGTAATCACAGAAGTGGTATCCCATCACCTTTGCCATATTATATTTGTTAGAGACAAGTCACAGGTTCCCTCCCCCACTCAAGGGCATTAAAACCAAGAGGTGGGAACCACGGTGAATCTAAGAGTCTGTCTGCTACACAAAGATATGGTTTTGAGAGAACTCAACAGAAGGGGTGTGTAGCTAAAACAGCAAGGAGAGGACTGAGAACAGCAAGAGCATGTTAATTGTGTTAAAAAGAGTATGTGCAAAACTTACTGCACAATCTTATTAATTTTTCTCTTTATGGAAATGACTTTTAGGTTACTAGAGAATTCCACAATTAATAAAAAAAATCTGTAAAGCATAGCTCTGGGTTTGGGGGCAAATACTAAATTTAAAACGTTAACAATTTTCTACTTCTACATTCTTATCAGCATCATTATTTTTGTAACTGGCTCTGTAGATCAGCTAGACTCTTCTTAAATCATTTATTTTTCATCCATTTTACAGGGAGTTTGGGGCTCAGGAAGCAGAGCTTTATTTAATATATCTCAATAATTTATAGCCAACAATACACTGAGGGAAATGTCAACCTCATAAAAACTGGAATTTGAAAAGTGAGAAATGTTCAAATTTTCCTCAGAGAAAGAGAAATTTATGAAAATAAGGCAAGTCAAGGAAGTATATTAAAACATTTCAAAACATAAAGAATGTGTTCAATGCATCAGCAAATTTTAGATGTGTCCCTGTGAGCTGTGCCACATCTATTACAAACGTGGCAGCCTATGACTGCTTTATGACTAGGCCTGTCACTCTTCAGACAAATCAGCACTGAATGTGGCCAGTGACACAGTGGCCACTTCAAGGTAGAAATTTGCCTCAAGGCCTTCCTATATCCTCCCTTAAAAGGGCTTCAATCCTTTTTATAAATGTTATGTTTCCCCTGTGAGTGGCTCTCTGCTCCCTCTGATTTGGGGTTAATCACAACAGTTATGGAGAAGGTCCCCAACGCCGCTCAAGAGGTATCATGAATGAGGGAAAAGGAAAAAAAACAACGTCTGACTTTCTCCCAGAACATAAAGCTGTTAGCAATCATATGCAAAGACTTGGGGACCAGACCAACCTGGCCTCCAGAGAGCCAAAGAGGTCAAATTCTCCACAGTAAAAATAGCCTCTCAGGCCTCTCTTTAGTTCTCTTATCAGGGAATAAGGAGAGAATTTTCCAGTGAACTTTTAAGCTTCTGTGTAATTTCTGAGGCATAGCTATTTTCTACAATTAGATTTTCAGGGTTTACCCAATGAAATTCAATAGCACTCTGAGGATTCAACTGGAAAGGTACCCTTTCTCAAGGACAACCAGATTGTAAAGGGTATGGCTAATGCCTCAGGTAAGGGTTTAAAATGCTGAGGTTGGGATTTCAACATTAAGCCTGCAAACGTACCAGTCCTGGTGCTAAACTGGCTGACGTTGGGCTCCAGCTAAGCATCAAGAATTTACAAAAGAGCATGGATGAGGGTTCTAGAATCAGAACAATCATCCTTACTAGCTGGGTGGGTTGTTTCACTTCCCTGAGCCCCAGTCTTCTTCCCTACAAATTGCCTATTTCACGGACTGGTAGCCTGAATCCGGGTTCAGACATCTCCAAGCATATTTGGTGAGCTTAGAGGAAGGGAGTCTATCAGCAACTGAATTTACGTAAATACAGAAGAGAGCCAGGCTCACCAACTTGACTCAGGTTGGAGGGTAGCAGTGATCTTGAATTCAGCAGGGTAGAGACTACACAGATCCATCCCCAGCCTAGACCTATGGGCTTGGGCTGAGCCCAGAAAGAGGAGGCCGACACGGAGAAACCAGAAGAGCCTTTTTGATGAGGGGCTCTAGGTGACATGGGGGCATAAGCAAGCTGCTCTGGTGTCCCCGAGGCAAAAGCATGACAACCTGAGAAAGGAGCAAACTCCCCTTTCACACGTGACAATGTGGCCTTATTGTAACATAGGCTCCAAGGGACACAGAATATGTGGTACCCTAAGGATGCATTCAACAAAACTTACCAGTTAGGGCTTCCCTGGTGGTTCAGTGGTTGAGAATCCGCCTGCCGATGCAGGGGACACGGGTTCGTGCCCCAGTCCGGGAAGATCCCACATGCCGCGAGCGGCTGGGCCCATGAGCCATGGCCGCTGAGCCTGTGTGTCCGGAGCCTGTGCTCCGTAACGGGAGAGGCCATAACAGTGAGAGGCCGGCGTACCGCAAAAACAAAATAAAACAAAACAAAACAAAACAAAACAAACAAAGAAACTTACCAGGTATTAGCTGAGCACTTATACTGTGGTTGGAAGAACAGAGACAGGACTGGGGCAGAAGGCACCAGAAGCCAAGGTAGAGGTACAGAGTTGCACTCTACACAGTGGGGCTCAGAGGGGAAGACAGGAGAGAAGACACCCCCCGCAGGAACCCGCAGGTATTCGAAGGGAATTTTGCCAGGGTGAGATCATATGGTTACAGGTGGGGACGAGTGTCTAATATCATTAACATCAGTCTGACCCTCATTATCATTATACAAGTAGCTAGGGAGATCAGGGTCATTACCATTATTATTTGCAGTGGGAAAAATTTGGAAATTAAAAAAAAATAAATCCAGATTTCACAAAATTTTCTTCAAAGCAAAGAAGGAGAGAGGAAGAATATTCCTCCAGTGATTGTGAGGCAAGAAACTGCTCCTATAATCAGACCAAGTTAAACTGTGCTAGTTCAATTTCCTTATAGTGTCTCACGGTTTTTCCCAGCTTCTCTCCTCCTGGCTTCCTCATCTTTCCAGAACTCCATGCGAACCCGCATCTCTGGGGGATGAGCAGGGGCTGCTGTAAGGCTGCTGCTCAGATTAGGCATGGGATGGAAACTCAGGTCACATTTCATAAAAGATGACTTCTGAGAAATACCAAAACTGCTTCCCACAGCTCATGAGTTCTTCAAAGTCCATTTTAATTACCAATGTTTCAAAGGAAAAGTCCTTTGTCTACTTATTCTTTAAACAGGGAGTTCAGGTTTTCTTCCATTTGAAATTGCTTTATTGACTTGACTTGCAGCAATTCTCTTAGGTGGGTATCACCAGCAGATCCCATTCAGCTAAGCACTGGATTCGATTACTGTCAAGTAAACAACTTACCACCCATGCAGATTCCATCCCCAATGAAATCCCCATGTTACTGAATTGAACACTTCTCTACAAAAGGAAACAGAAAAGACCCTCTCACCAAAAGGCGCACCTTCATGCCATATTGTGCGTAGTGTGGTTCCCTGAGCTGTAGGGACACTGTACATGGAAGATCAAGGAGGTGTAAGGCAGCAAACTCAGCCCTGCATCTACATCAGAACTGCCTCTCAGGAGGGTGATGTGTAACATGGATCACTATGAACTATGTCTCAAAAATATTTATATCTTTAGACCTACTTACACCATTTGTAGGAATTTGTACTAAGAATAGAAAGTGAGTGTAGACATTCACAAGGATGTTCATGGCAATGTTATTGATGGGTGAAAAAAATGGAAAGAAACTAACACTCAATGATAGGAACTGGTTAAATAAATTAGCCAGTTAAATATCCTACAGGTATTTTCAGACTTTTAAAAAATACAGCAGAACATATACATATAGAAATGATACTATAATGAGCAAAGCAAATTTGTACTGTAATACAAAAAACTGTAATTTATAAAACATATACACTTGTACATAGAAAAAAGAGCCAAAGGATAGACACCAAAATGTTAACATTACTTATTTTTAGGTGGTAGTTTAATGGGTAATTTTAATTTTCCTCTTTTGTCTGAGTTTGTAAATTTTCAATAAAAACGTGTTACTTTTTTAATAATAAAAAATAAAGTATTTTGGTTAAAGTTAGAAGAGAACTAAAAATAATCTAGCCCAACCTTTCATTTTTAAATATAGCAACGGTCGAGCTTCAGGAAGTGTATTGGGCAAAAAGAAACTCTACCACCAATAAGGGAAAAGAATTTCTTAAATTGTTATTCACATTAATGTTACCTCTAAATAAAATTTGTAATTAAGTGAATTACAAACTTATCAAAATAATCTCTGACTTATGATGGAACTAGAGCCCCTCTAGACGAGTAGTTCTTCAGGTTTTCTGCATCACTGAGACCACATTTTGAAATATCTGATTAATGCCATCAATGCAACTCCCAGAAAATGCACAAAGCTCTAATAAAGGGAAGTTTAGCACGTTGGTTCAGGGATTCACAGAGACCCAAAAGCCAGTCCATGGGTTCCATACAGCAGTGTTGTATGCTGTGACATGAAATTGTATGACGTGGAACAGAAAATGATAGAATAAAGAAGAATAAAAGGGAATAACATAAAATAGACCATGCATCTATGATGGGTCAGTAATATTTTGTGAAATTTTGGGCTCACAAAATTTTAAAAATTAATTATTTTTAACATCTGGATAAATCTAAAGACTATTCAATGATATAATTTATGCTTTTAGGTGTCTGTGTATTCTAGATTGTGATTAAGCTTTCTCGTCATGCGGCAGGGTTAATCTGTAGCAAAGTGACTATCCTAGAAGCCTATTACTTGGGTTAAAAAAAATCCTGCACTAGAAGGGTAAATAGCATGAGAGTGATTTAACCAAGCATCAACTACACCTTTTGGAGGAAATAAGGGAAAAGAGTGGAATTTCTTAAACCTCCTATAAAAAGTTACCTATTGCTGCTTGGAAAAAACAGGAGTTAAAAATTTGGGTCAGGGCCTGAGCAAGTAGTTTTGGATTCTTTCTGGTCTATATTCCTTACATATCAATACTTAACATTAATTATTTCTAATTATGATTTATTTACCACCTTTAAGGATGGACAACATTCATTCATTTACTACTCTGATTTCTGTGAAAGTAAATCACATCTGGCCACATGCAAGCTCATTTTCTCTTTCTCTCTCTCATTCATTCTCTGTCTCCTTCATTCATCTCCCCCTGCCTTTTTCCCAGAACAGAGCAACAGCTAGAAATGGGAAAATTCTACAGAATTGACTGAATCTGAGACATCCATACCAACCACAAGGAGACAAATGTCTGTTTCAGACTGTCTCCAGCTCATGCCAAATGCCTGAATCCGATGGATCTTCCATCAGAATGGTGGATTTGTGTCCCATTAAGACAACTGATTCAATCAAGTTTTATCTCACACCTGTTTCAGCATGAGCCCCTGAACAGCTCTCAAACACCCCTTGTCAATAGGACAGACACACACCTCCTTAGTTTTATGGGAAGCTCTTGTAACTGTTTTAGTTCTCACTCAGGAGAGTGTAGACAGAGGAGGGAACTGGTGCCAGGTGGGGGGCTCTTTGTTAGAACCGCTGCTATTTTTCTGCTCTGTCCTTTGGAGCTTTGACTTGCAGGCCTACACCATCTGTGGCAGGACAGCCCATGGAAACCAAAGCTGAGGCCAAGGTCACCTTCAGCACTTTCAGCCCTTCTGTTCCCTTCCCCAGGTGCTCCCCAAAGAGTATTTGCAAAAAGGGTCATTGCCCGACATGAAAGTGTGGAAGCAGAAGGAGAATTTTAGGCATTACTAGGAGATATAATTATTATTAACTCATTACATGTGGAAAGCACTCTTTCAGGTTCTGAAGTCACATTACATAGGCTACATCTGGCCCTGACCCAAGAGTTTCAAAGGCAGTTCCAAATAAAGGAAAGGAATTTTCAGGGAAGAAATTATCTAAGGTCAGTAAGAAACAGGCCCAGGATGAATCACAAACTAGGGTGAAGGCCACGGAGCTGATCATAGACCTTTTTTTTTTTTTTTAATTTAGGCAAAACTTGCATAACACAAAATCAACCATTTTAAAGTGTACAATTCAGTGGCATCTAATATTGTGCAATTACCACCTATATCAAGTTCCAAAACATCAGTATCACCCAAAAAGAAAACCCTGTACCCATTCAGCAGTCACTCCCTGGTCCCAGGATCTTGAGCTCAAAAGCAGATATGACACTGTGAGGTCTGTTCACAAAAGGTCTAAGCTGAGTATGACATCAGGCAGGAACTTTGCTGTTCTCCTCCATCCCTGTATCCTCAGCATTGCTGAAGCGATGCTGAATGTTTGGGAACCAAACTGAGTAGCACAGCAGAGAACTTGACTTGTCACTAAGCCAGTGAAGTATTAACCCCTCTCTGTCTACCCCCCAGACACTGAGCTGGGCCAGGCCATCAGTTCTGGAATCTAGAGACCTGAAGGGGCCTGACACCCAAGTAAGAGTTAAGAAGGACCAAATTTGAAGACATGAGGTTTAGCGAGCACTTCCAAAGTGACAGAAGTTTTACTTTATCCCATTTAACCCCCATTGGGACACTTGGATCTTAAGGAAGCGATTGGTGTGAGCTCACTCAGCTGGAGAGGGGCAGAGCTGAGGCTGGGGCCTGGGCAGTGCAGCCCAAACCACTTGCCTCCTAACACTAGACCATGGCCATTTTACAGATGAGGAAACTGAGGCTCAGAGAAAAAGCAGCAGGAACCCCAGGGAATCAAAGATTCTACAGGCTTCAGGACACTTCAACATCAGGATGGGCAGGAAACCTGCCAACTAGATGGGTGAGTTTACATCTGAGTCCAAAAGAGAGAGTCCTTACTTTTTGGTGATGCAATCAGAGGCAAGACTCCATGTCCTGGTGATACTGCAAGGTTGTACAGGTCGTAGGGTGAACCCAAAGGTATGACTAGAAGGCAAACCTAATCTATAAAGTGATCCACAGAACCCACTTATGTAATGTTGTAACGCAAAAGATCACTTTCTAAGCACCTAAATACCCACTGTTTTTAAAGCTTTCAATGTTTCTGTTAAAAAGAATGTTGTTGGGGCTTCCCTGGTGGCGCAGTGGTTGAGAGTCCGCCTGCCGATGCAGGGGACATGGGTTCGTGTCCTGGTCCGGGAGGATCCCACATGCCGCGGAGCGGCTGGGCCTGTGAGCCATGGCCGCTGAGCCTGCACGTCCGGAGCCTGTGCTCTGCAACGGGAGAGGCCACAGCAGTGAGAGGCCTGCGTACCGCAAAAAAAAAAAAAGGATATTGTTGGAGCAGATGGCAATGTCAGTCCCAGCAAATGGTCTTTCTCCCTCTCCCTCCTCAACTTTTTAGAGTTCAGTTTTGTCTCTTTTTCTCAGGGAAAGCAGAGGACAGAGTGGTCAGTGTGCCTGGTCGTTTACGCCTCAGTGACAACACTCTGAAGGAGACACTGCTCTCTACCCACCTTCAGACACGGAACCTGAGGCCCAGAGACGTGAACTGCAGCAGAAGATGTCCCTGCAGCCAGCTGGCACCTCCGAGGACAGCAGCCACGGGGACTGGGACACGTGAGAATTAGGAGAAAGAGGATGTGGAGGTGACTTCCAGGACGTCAGGAACGACACTGAAGAATTTCCCCCATAACAGAGCTAGTGCAACAGAGAAACAGTTCTGAGGCTACACTTAGGACAGAAATTTCACCTCCCACCTGGTGTGGTCTGGGAAGCAGTGGCTATCTTATTCCTTGGTTTGCTCAGTAAAGCCCAACACATTACTAATATTTGAAAATTTTCTTTCTGTATTGCTTTCTCTGGGGTTATAATCTTAAGTTATTTGCAAAGATTTTAAGTGAGTGTATTTTTTTTTTTTTGCGGTACGCGGACCTCTCATGGCTGTGGCCTCTCCCGTTGCGGAGCACAGGCTCCGGACGTGCAGGTTCAGCGGCCATGGCTCACGGGGCCCCAGCCGCTCCGCGGCATGTGGGATCCTCCCGGACCGGGGCACGAACCCATGTCTCCTGCATCGGCAGGCGGACTCGCAACCACTGCGTCACCAGGGAAGCCCTAAGTGAGTGTATTTTATTTTATTCCTATTTTAAGTGTGATTTTACTCTTATTGGTGATTTTATTCCATGTAGGAAAAGAATGTCCTGAAGTAAATAAATATTCAATTAAATAAATAAATAGAATCTAACAGGAAAATAGGATTCACTTTGTTTGTCTATTATTATTCAGGAAAAAGATGACACAATGAAAATGTTAGCTCCTGTATTACAAGACTTGCAGGAACCATGTGTTCCTGTAAAAGTACCAGTAGCATAAAATCACAAATCTCCCAAGTGCCTGGGATGCTGTCTACATGGATCACGTGAAAGCCTAACAAATACGAGGCTTAAAAGATGCACTTTAACAGCCAGTATCATTCCACATCTATGAACTGTTCTCTAACTATCCATCTGTCGGTCTATGCATTTGTCTATATACCCATCCATCTATCAACTGTCTATCTTCTATCTACCTATCTATCATCTGCTCTGTTGCTAACATAAAACATTCAAGACTGTGAACAGATAACTTCCCAGCCACGTAGGTATCTTTGGCTCTCTTGTTGAAAAGAGTCAACACCTCTTAACCCATAGCTGTAAAAGCGAAGTTCCAACTGAAGATGACTGGGAGTTGCGTGTCAACATTAGGCAGAAATTACAGGTTCTGTGTGCCTTGGGCCAAACGAGTTTTGGTCCTGCCAGCATGGGCAATACAGAGTAACGGTATAGAATGCGGGCTCCAGCATTTTGCTGCCTGTGTTCAAAGCCCGAGCTCCTCTCTTCCCAGCTCTGTGTTCCTAAGCAACTTACTTAACCTCTTGTCTTTATTCTGCTGTGAAACAAGGTGATATTAATATCAACCCCAAGGACTGGATTAAGTGAATCAAATAAGTACAGTGCTCAAACCACAACTGGCACCTACCGGGCACTCAATAACAATTACTCTGTCTACAGATCATTTTATATCTGGTTCTTTAACAGCAATCAAATTAGTATAGACTACTGAGCAAACTGCTCTCTCTCCCATGTTATTTTCCCCAAATGCCATCAGAAGCTATGGAGTATAAGTCTTGAGAAACATACCACCACTCATCTTTTTTTCATAACTCACCGATAGCTTTTGTAGCTCTATTCATCTTCCCGCAGAGCTTTAAATGACAGAACTTCTAACATTCCCGAAGCTGATCAGCAGATAACGTAACGTAAAAGCCGGTTTAAAAAAAATAAGAAAACTCTTTTATTCAAAGAAAAATTTCCTTGAGCTAAGCCACTTCACTCACCTCAAAGAGAAAAGCGCATTTCTATAACATGCTGGCCCATTTTTAGCAGATAGGATGAAATAAAAGAATTTACCCAGTCTGAATCTATCATCAGGGGAAAAAGAAGAAATATTATCTCTATCAGTTAAATTCATTTGCGATATATTTTTGTATCGAGGGGTATAAAAAATGCATGATGGCATTTTGGAACCATGGATTCATGCTCCAGTGTGTCCTATTACCTTCCACTCTGTAGTCACAGTGAACAGGATCCCGTGGTGAGCTCAGAGAGCTGTTTTAGATGGAAAAGTGGGAAGGGAATGGCCTCTCCCAGGGCTCCGATGTGTCTGAGTGCACTTCTTCCCTCCCACCACTACTACCCTCCCAGTGGGTTCTCTGAGGCCTGGCTGTGAGCCACCGCGATGTCCTTGGGAGAGGGTCTCAGGGCCTGGCAATGATCTACAGTCATCGCCGTTCCCTGAAATGGCCATCTTCCCGCCGCCCAGGGAAGCCAGTACAGCAGAGGGAGTCGCCCAAGGCTGGTTTGCCTACTGGGAGGGGGAAACAAGCTTCCTTCCTAGCTCTTTCCTAGGAAAATACTTATCCAATAAGCAAATTGTGATCTTCATCTCATGTAAATATGTATGCCTTTATTTCTTATCTGTTTAAAGAATACCCCACAACTGGAGACATTTTAGCTCACAAATTTACCACCCTGGTTTGTCGGTAGAAATAAAAATGGGATAAAGCTCACTAACGTATTTTGCTGTTAGGTTCTACAAATCATGTTTTACAGCCTGTGTGTGTGTGTATGTGTGTGTGTGTAGTAAGAATTGGCAAAGAAAAGTACAGCACAGTGAAACAACTAAAAACAAATTATTCTTTCATCTTCCCTCAAACGTTAAGTAAAGGTTAGTAGGTCCACCTTGGTGTGTGACCATGTCCTGAAGAAATTATTGATCCAAAGATGTTCAGACAATAGTCTCATATAGAAGAGCATGAAAAAGAGCAGGTAGAAAAGAAGGAACCAGAGAACACATTCAATTCTTGCCTGACATCCTGGTTTTGAGGAGAAAACTCTTCAGACGTCATAGATTTCTAGTGGACCCAGAAAAGCCTTGTTTCATTTGGTTAAAGAGATTTGATTGATCTTGGCTAAATACTGCCAAGGCTAAACAGTATAATGAAAGTATCATTATTATATCATTATCAGTATCATTATATCAGAAAATAGTGATACTCAGTCAACCTGCTGTGAAATCTTAAAACAGGACAAATACTCAAACCGTCTGGACCACACTTAAACTCATACAACCATCTGCAGGGCACCTGCTAGGTGCTGGTAGGCACTGAGGGGGGTCAGGACCCTGCAGGTGGTGATGGGGAGGGGCCCTGAACACAAGGCATGTCCTACAAGACAGGGAGTTGAAAGTGTCATTGTGACATGCAGACTCTGAGAGTTTGCTACCAGCTGGGAAGATCACAGAGGCTTCTTAAAAGAAACAGTATTCCAAATCCACTTTCAGTTAAAAGCAGGATTTCAATAGGCACAGATAGGGGAGGGGAGAGTGGGAGTTAGAGGAGAAACTGGTCTCTCCTGGCTGCATGCATGCATATCCTACCTCTATTTAAATTTATTTATTTACTTTATTTATTTATTTTTGGCTGTGTTGGGTCTTCATTGCTGTGCGTGGGCTTTCTCTAGTTGCGGCGAGCGGGGGCTACTCTCCGTTGCAGTGCCCAGGCTTCTCATTGCAGTGGCCGCAATTCTCATTCTCTTGCTGCGGAGCACGGGCTCTAGGCACATGGGCTTCCGTAGTTGTGGCATGCAGGTTCAGTAGTTGTGGCTTGTGGGCTCTAGACCACAGGCTCAGTAGTTGTGACACAAGGGCTTAGTTGCTCCACAGCAAGTGGGATCTTCCCGGACCAGGGCTCGAACCCGTGTCCCCTGCAGTGGCAGGCAGATTCTTAACCACTGGCCACCAGGGAAGTCCTCCTGCCTCTATTTAAAATGCTCCCTGTCACACATGGGACGGACTAAAGCCCCCTCCTTGACCTGTCCCCTCCCCCCTCTCCGGTTCATTCCTACTGTGTGGATTTCTCATCCCAGGGAGTACATGCAATTCCCTGGGGTTTGTTTCTCTCTGCTTCCCACCCTCAAGCTTTTACACACAGGTTCCTCTTCCTGGAACACCGTTCCCCCCTCACCTCCCAGCTCCCCACATGTCCTGCCTGGTTCCCTCCAGATTCCTTTGATACTTCAACGCTGAAATCAAGCTCAGTCCCCTCAGCAGAAGGGTCTTCATCATCCCAGCAGAGTGAGGGCCAATGTGTTCAGAAGCCCAGCCTACACCCAGGTGGGCAGGAAACTCCACTCAGCCCTTTGGCTGGCAGAAGAACAGTTCTCCTATAGCTTCCACCACGCTGCACTTGACCTGGAGGAGAGGAGAACAGCAGCAGAACCCCAGCATCCTCATGGCCAGTGGTACCCAGGACCAACCCCATGTCCTCTCCAGGGCTCTCCTGACCCATTAGAGCAGGGCTGCTTCTACTGCCTCTGGGTCAGCGCTGGGGGAGGGCTCTGGCCCAAACTGCTGGTGGCTACTTTAGAAGGCAGGGTTCTCAGTGCCTTTCTCCCTGCCTTTGCTCCTAAGCCATAAATCTAGAAAACAGGAATAAAACTGAGTTACTCAGCTTATGTTACACTCTATTACAGAATCCATCAGGGTGTGTCCCACTTTCCTGCTCATGCATCTTGGGGCCCTACTAGACCCAGAGCTCCCTGAGCATAGGGAAGGTGTGTCATTCATTGCTTCAGCACTAGTCCTTGGTAAATCTAAGTATGTCATCCATCCGTGATGGTGGAAGGCAGGAGAGAAAAGCAACAAATATGAAAGGGAACAGCAGAAAATACAGTAGAAAAAAAGGTTGGCCCAGATCACTGAAAGCTTTAAATGGCAAAACAAGAAACTGAGAATACAGATGATGGTGAGGAAGAGGAAGAGGAAAATAATGGCATTACTGAGCACCTACTATGTGCTAGGCACAGTTCTAAGTGCTTTCCACATGTTGTCAGTAAAGGCGAGGATTCGAGGAAGATTCTGGAACAGCAGAGTGGTGGGATCAGAATGATGCTTTATGAAGATTTATCTGACAGCAGCAGGTAACAGGGGCAAGCCGGGGGGGAGGGCTGGTAGTGATCCCACAGAGAGCACGTGTGGGATGTGCAGAGGCAATGGAAAAGCCAGGGCAGAAGCAGAACCGAGGCTCTCACAAGGGACAGAGTGACAGTGAGGAAGAGACTGAAGCTCTGATAATGGGAGGAAAGGGAGGAGGGAAGATGATAGGTGCTGTTGGTTCTAAGTACAGCCAGGCAGGCATAGAGATGCGCACTGGATGGGCCTTCCAAGAGTGCAGCGTGGTCAAGGCAGAGCCTAAGGAGGGGGGTGATGGGGAGGGATGCGATTTCAGTAGAAAGGTTGTGGGAGAAAAAGGAGGTGAGGATACTGCTTCCGAGACACGTGATGGGGAAAAGAAGGAAGAGAAGAGAAGTGGGGGACAGCTTTCTCTGCTCCTCTTGGGCCCCAGGAAACTTTATGATGTCTGAAGCCTGGAGGGAAAGATCTGCTGGAGAAAGACGGCAGATGCCACAGGGAGAGACTTAACTGATGAAACAAGGTCCCAGCGGAAGTTAGAGGAGGTAGAAACAAGTGGCAAGTGCAAAACTTAGCTTCTGAAATCTATTTCTTTTCTTTTCAATTCGAAAGAGGAGGAAAGTGGATTAAGAATAAGAGGATCATTTGGGGGATGGAGAGGGGGAACGCTGAGGGCGTTCTTTTCAGAGGGCTTCTTCTTCCTGGTGATGTTTAAGAGGGATGGAGGGGAGGACAGTGCTTGGAGGAGTGGAAAGGTCTGAACAAGGCATTGCCACAGGGAACAGAGGGGTCATCAGTCGGTCACCGGATCACCTGACCACCAGCCCAGCCACTCCAGGCTGATCCATCTCCCCAGGGGGTCAGAGTGATATTATTGTTACTGTTGTTTCAATGGGGGAGAACAAATCTTAAAATGTTTTTTTCTCCCAAAGACACAATAAAATAGCATAACAAGAGGAGACTTAAAGGTGTTTATATCTTCTCTCTTTACATTTTCCCGTTACACTCCAGTGAGCCGGTCTACAATTGGTTCGTATAAAGCAGTCAAAAAAATCCGAAGCTAGATTTCTCCATTACATAACCAGATGGTCAATTCATTGTACAGTCGCTCCCAGCTTCACAGAATATAACAGCACACTCTCCAACATGACAACAAAAGACAAGTCTCCCTCCAGCATTCTTGATGTAAGAAGAGTTTTTTAAAATGTTTTAATGTAACCATGCCGAGGGATAGGTGGGTGGGGAGGAATGGAATGGGACTCTGAGATTAGCAGATGCAAACTATTATAAACAGAATGGATAAACGACAAGGTCTCACTGTATAGCACAAGGAACTACATTCAGTATCCTGTGATAAACCATATGGAAAAGAATATGAAAAAGAATGTATATATATGTATAATTGAGTCACTTTGCTGTACAGCAGAAATTAACACACTGTAAACCAACTAAGCTTCAATAAAATAAATTTAAAAAAATGTTTTAATGTAACCACAATAACACACATAAAGGTGTATATGGGTTTATGATAGTTATATCCATTTTGGCTATGAAAAAATAAGACAGCATCAGAATCCTGCATCTAGCTATTTTTTAAATTGTGTATTAAATGTAAAATATGTTTAATAAAATATTTTCAGGCAGGGGTTATTCCATAGCTGACTGAAATCTATTTCACCATATATTCTGCACCAATGACTACTTCCCTGTAGCTGAGACAGCCTAAGACAAATTTATAGAAACTACTTCACACTGTATCCCTGAACATTTAAATTAAAAACAAAATCTTATATGTTAATTTTTATAAAATTAGGCAGAATCACAGTTCAAAAAGAAAGAAAAGGTCTTACCTGTTGTAAAATAAAATACAAGTAGAAATGCAACAGCCAAACCATCCAGAAATATTATTCCAGCCAGGTGGGGGTGGGAGGGAGAAAAAAAAGTTGTGATCAACAGTGATATAAAAACATTTCATTTTCTAAATAAACAAACCAAATCTTCGTAACAAAATGAGCATTAACAATCATTTTATAAAGGATGAGATAAACTATAGAACCCATCATTTTGCTGTATTTGTTAGCTTCTCAATACAAACAGAACTATCCAACATAGAAGCAGTAATTCCAAACAGAAATTATTTTTATTTACATGATAGAGCAATTTGTTTTAAACTTAAGAACTGGAGTAGGCAAACTACAGCCCACAAGCCTAATTTGCCCACCACTTGTTTTTATAAAGTTTTATTGGAACACAGCCACAGCCATTTGTTTATGTATCGTCTGTGGCTACTTTTGGGATACAATAGCAGATCTGAATAGTTGCTAGAGAGTCCATATGACCCTTAAAGCCTAAGTATTTACTATCTGACTCATTACAAAAAATGTTTGCTGACTCCTGTTTAGGAGTAAAATTATTCCTTTACCTTTTCCTTCTCAGACAATTCTATCCCAATTAGGCTTAACAGGTGCTGCCCAATATGGTAGCCACTAGCCACGTGTGACTACCACGCACTTGAAATGTGGCCAGTCAGAATTGAGATATGTAAAATACATGCCAGTTTTCAACAGAAAGTAAAAAGCTCATTAATAAATTTTAAAATATTGATTACATACTGAAATAATACTTTTGATACACTGAGTTAAATAAAATATGCTATTAAAATTAAGTCAAATACGTTATATAAAATTACATTAAAATTCCAGCCATTTCTTTTTTTTTTTTTTTAATGTGGCGACTAGAAAATTTTTAAATGCATACAAAGCTCACCTTTTATTTCTATTGCACAGTGGTGGCCTAGAGTCAAGGCCCAAAACAAATAATGCTCTGAGGACTAGGTCCTTCCAGGATCTGATCCTAAAATAACACACAATTCAACTTACAATGGTGTGTAGGCTATACTCCTAGGATCTAGCAGCAAATGATAGATAATTGGTCTGCTTTTTGATTTGCTTCGTAACTGAATTGTACAACTTGTCTGGATAATTTGGTGCTTGAGATGGTTTAAAAAATGAGTGAAAATGTTCAATTACTAGCTACATACAGACACAGTTTAAGTTGTTGGGCTCAAACTGCCTAGGAGCAAAAACTTTTGGTAAGGGCCAATTACATTCTTCATCTTCCCTCATTACATAGATAGGAATAATGTGAGCTCTCACTTCCCACAAGTTCAGTGCAGCATATAAGTAAGTAAGGGGAGGTGACAGGGAGGGGCAGAAAAAAAGTCAAGTTCCTGTTAGTGCGTATGTGCCAAATGCAAAAAACAGATTTGAACAATACAACCTATCTTACATAATTCATACTTCACACGTATTCTGTTTAACACTTAGCCTCACTTAATACCCAAAAGTCATTAGATACAGAATTCTTTTTTCATCAGTTGCCCCATTGATTAGGCATATTATTTCCATGTAAGTCTATGTAGTAAAATTGGACAAACTGATGAATGTTTACATAGATGATGAGAAGTCAGCAGCCCTGGAAATGACTATTCACCTCATCACATCCACAGTGTTTGTGAAATATAACATCACATCCCAGATCGTAAACATCCATTTCTCCCAAGGCCACACAGAGCCAATCACATGCAGCGTGTCTGTGATGGAAACAGGCTGATTTTTCACCACTTGTGAAAGCAGTCTCATTACTCAAGCAACAAGCGACCGCCGTGGGGCAGGCACGGCAAGAAAAGGCGGGGAGCAAAGCACCTCCCCTCACCCCCAGCATTTCCATGACATTTAAAAAATTAAGTTACTTCCAAGGCAATGGAGCAATGGAGGCCAAACCCCAAAGTTCTTCAGGGAATGAACTGAGGTCCAATGCTCCTGATGTGCTGGTCGGAGCTTCCCCAGTGCTTTCTGTCATGTTTCAACTATCCAATCACCAAGCTGCTACAGACCCCAGGCCAGGCCGGTCCACTCTGCTGGATGGTGAGGGATACAGGGGTGTGAGGGCAACAGCTAGTTCTTCCTTGCTCCAAAGATGCTTAGAATCAAAAGGGAGATCAGATGAGCACAGCTAAAGAAACAGGATGTAGGGCAGACCAAGGTAGATCCGGAGCAGAAAAGCAACATGCTAGGAGCATTCACAGATGGGAAAGACCCTTCCTTTTCAACTAGAAGAGAGTCAGGGAACTTTTCGTGGAAAGGACGGCTCGAGATGAAGAGTGATGAAAGGATTCTGTGTCGAGAGAATTACCTAAAAAAGGTAAGGAGGCAAAAACGCGGTGGGCATGTTGAAAGAGTGGAGCAAGCAGCACATTCTTGGCTGGAACATGGATTTAGGGATTAGAGTCAGATAATGTGAACAGCATGTTGGAAATGGGTCACGGAGAGTGTCTCCATGCTGGACAAAGAGACCCAGACTTCATTTGGCAGGCAGGGAAGAATCACAGAAGGCTCCCAATCAGGAAAATGGCAAGATGCAGAATGACACAGAGGCCAGAGCCCTGGACGGGGCATGACGAAGCCCTTAGTTGTGGGAGGTGCACTGCCACCGCAGGGGTGACTCTGGCTTTCTGGGACCATATTTCATTGTTGTCGTTTTCTTGGAGGTGGGCTGGAGCAGACAATCTCTAAAAGTCCCTCATGCATAAGAATAAGTCTGCGTCCAGGAGGAGAGCTGTGTTTGGGGAAGACCGATGTGACATTAGTGTAGACCCAGGCTGGAGCCTAGGACCAGGAAGGAGGGGACAGCAACACAAGGGACACATGGAAATGAGAACCCCAGTGTGTGTGTCTGAAAGAGAAAGAGAGGGCAGCATAGAAATACCTGAAGCATTGAGAAAAGAAAATTCTATCAGGGTTATTTATTTAAAATATTGGTAGAACAGAAAGGAAGGAGTCACAGATGATTGTAAGGTTTGGTGTCTGGGTCTCAGAAGACCTGCACCATCAGCAATTCAACTGAAACCAGCTGACACTTATTATTCAACTCCGTCGGTAGACAGACCCTGTTCTGGGCAAGGGTCTTGGAGATGAGTAAGACAGGGAGGTTCCCTGTGGCCAAGCACAAGGGTGAGGCTTCTGCTGGTTTGCATTTTTGTTTCTGCTGTGGTATTACTTGTTTGTGGGCAGAGCAGAGGGACACAATGGCCATTAGAGCCTTGGACTAGACCCCCGACAGCCTAGAACAGTCAAAGGGCAAAAGGATCTGAATTCACAAACCCAGCGCTATTGCTTTTCCCCGTGTCACTCTGAGCAACCCCTGTAACCTTTCTGAGCTTCAACTGCCCCATCTGTCAAAGTGGTTGATAATACAGCCCTTCCTATATTATGAAGCGGTTTAAATAAGCTTATATATGTGGGAGTACTTTGTGAATCTCCTAATGCTTTATGAATGTTGTTTGATGTAGCTGTTCATTCTGAGGGGCTGGTGTGGCATCCAGGTACCCAATAAAAATACAGGTACAGGGGCTTCCCTTGTGGCGCAGTGGTTGAGAATCTGCCTGCTAATGCAGAGGACACAGGTTCGAGCCCTGGTCTGGGAGGATCCCACATGCAGCGGAGCAACTAGGCCCGTGAGCCACAACTACTGAGCCTGCGCGTCTGGAGCCTGTGCTCCACAACAAGAGAGGCCGCAATAGTGAGAGGCCCGCGCACCGCGATGAAGAGTGGCCCCCGCTTGCCACAACTAGGGAAAGCCCTCGCACAGAAACAAAGACGCAACACAGCAAAAATAAATTAATTAAAAAAAAATACAGGTACATAGGCTGGGAGAGGGGTCCCACTAAAGGTAAGTTTGGATTAGGATTGTAGTTAAAGTCATGAGAACACAGGGAGGGGCTAAGGGAAAAAGCACAGTGAAAAAAGCTGAGAGATAAACTTAGATGGGTGCCCACATTGATGGACTGGAGGAAGAAAAGAGCCAAAGGAAACAGAAGGTGTCCTAATGTAGGCATCAGAAAAAACACTGGCCTTGAAAACCCACGTCCTAGTCCAGACTCTCCTACTTATTGATTACTTGGCTTTGGACAAATTATTTAAGCCTCTAGTCTTTGAACTTAGACACAGGTACCCCTGGGGCATCAGTGATGAACAGAAAAATACCAAAATCTTAGCCTATCTCTATAGTGCCAATTTCCCCCAAAGATTTGATGCAGGGTATGGAGAGAGGGCATTTACCAAGGTAGGATGAGAACTAGAATAGATTGTGATAAAATACAGACAGCCCTGAGCAAAGAGAGGCTCCCAGAAGGAAAAGGTGATCAGAAGTACCAAAGAAGCTGGGCAGTCAAGGAGGATGAACAGCTGAAGGACTGAGGGGTTCAGAAGCCATCAGTGACCTTGGAGAGAGGCGTCTCTAAAGTAGAGGGAACAGAGGTGGATGGCAGAAGATGATGGGAGGACGGAAGGTGAGGTTGTAGGAAAAATGGGGCACGAAAGGATGGTCACGTCCCAGGTCTCGGGTGAGTCCCTGGGACGGGCTGCCAAGTGAGGGTCCTTGGCTTCACACAGGAAAGAATCCAAGCGTGAGCGATAGTAAAGTGAAAGCAGGTTTATTTAGAGAGATACACATTCCACAGGCAGAGTGTGGGCCTTCTCAGAAGGCAAGAGAGGCGGCCTCAGGGCATGGGGTCCTCTCAGAAAGTGAGAGTGGCCTGAGATATGGCGGTGGTTAGTTTTTATGGGCTGGGTCATTTCATAGGCTAAAGAGTGGGAGGAATATTCTGACTATCATGGGGAACGGGCAGGGATTTCCAGGAACTGGGGCCCCACCCACTCTTTGGCCTTTTATGGTCAGCCTGGGAATTGTCATGGCACCTGTGGGCGTGTCATTTAGCATATGCTAATGTATTAAAGGAGCGTATAAGGGTGCTCGAGGTGTACTGGAAGTTGAATCTTCTGCCATCTTGGGCCTAGTTGGTTCTAACCAGTTGATGTCATCTCCTGTTCTTAATAGTTATGTCATTCTTTTGACAGTTGTGCCTTTCCTTCCTGCTTCAGAACCTGAGAAAGGAGGGGACCATGGCAGAAGGAAGAAGCGGAGTTGACGAACAATTCAGGCTATAGGCTGGGGGAGATGCAATGTTTCTGGAGAGCACAGAGGTAGAGCCTTCTTGGAAGGCTGATGGATCAATTACTGAGGAGTGGGAGAGAGCGCCCATGCGCAGAGTTTACCCTTAAAAAGGAGAAGGGGTGGCTCTTCTGTTGAGACCGCGGGGAGAGGAAGGACTAAGAACACGAGAGGTTTGAAGCAGGAAAATAAAAAGCAAGGAACAGTTCATATCAAACAGATGGAAACTTCCAAACTGGGGGGTGAGGTCATTGACTAGGAGCTCAGTGCTGGGAGCTCGGGGCGTGGGAATGGTTTGGAAGAGCCCCCATGGGGACTGAGCTAGGGAACCAAGGGCACAGGACTACATGTGGTCCCGGAGAGCTCTCGGCTTCCAATCCAAGACTTGGCCCAGGCAGAGAGGGGAGTGGGTCACCTTGAGGAGGGGCTGACAAGGCAGGCTCTCAGGGAGACCTGGACGCTCCAGGTAATGCGGTCCCATTCTTTAGCCTGGCTGGTATATGCTAAATGCTGCACTGGGGCCTCCCCAGGTAAGAGCTTAGTCCAGGGAGAAAGAAAGGTGATCTTCATTTTTTTCCTTGTTAAGAGTGATAATAGAACTAAAGAGATCGTGGCAATCATAAAACAACAGGGTACTTGTTATTTAGACCGAACATACTTAATAAATGCCAATATATTATGTTATATTATTATGCCAGTAATATAACACTATTGAAATAGTGTTAAATTCAGTCTAAAAATTACACCAATGCTCCTTTCCTCCCGCTCTGCTAGATGATATAGGATTCACATACCTGAATTTACCAAATACTGATGCTTTCTTCCTAGAACGCCAGGGCCTTTAAAAAATAATTTTAACACCATGTTCTTAAATGAGAACAATACATTTCCCTACTAGGCGGAGCATGATTTAATATCTTCTTGGTGCCTAGGGGTCATCCTTATAAACTCTGTCACTATGCTGGACTCTGTAATATGATAATGCCTTCAGGGGTGCTGAGATGTGCAGAGTTACTTGTCCATTCAGTAAACATCCCAGACCTGGATGTCATTATAGTTCATGAGGCTGCTGTCCCCTTCTCAGTGGTCACATCCCAGGGTGAGATTTGTCTTATAATGTGTTGTCCATATAAACTTGAAAGGACTAAAGATTCTGGGGGAAAATATATAATCAAATGTATTAAACCGGAATTGCTGCTTTCACTGAATTACAATGAAATGGGCTCTAGCTGAAAGGTCTAGGATGTTTCCATATGTTTCCTACAAAGTGAAGTACGTGGGTTTTGTGACAACTATTTTCCTCAGTGCTTAGATATTTCACTGTGTCTCATTATCTTGTCTCTGCAAACTCAAAGAATGAGCTGTCAGAGAAGTCTGACCCCCAGGAACCTGTAATATTATCATATTGTCTTCTCCACTATTAAGTGCTGAAGGGTCTTGCTTGAAGGTTATTAACATGGTCTTCTTAACATAGACCTGAGAGTATTTTATTATAATAACAGAATATTTCCCTCGTGTTCTTAGATGTCTAAAGAGAATAGAAGCTATTTTTTTTTTAGCCTTGAATTTCTCATATAAAAGGTATCATGATAGCCTAAATCACTTGGGTTCTGGGTTTGGCTAGTCATGCTGATGCTTTCCAATGATGAATCCCTTATTTAATATTTTTAAACCACAAGCTGTTTGTGAATCCCTAAAGCTACTGACAACTAAGGAAAGGTAATATTAAAACAATATTTCATCTTCATCTTCTATCCCATCCTATACCCTGAGATGGTAACAGATTGGAACTGTCACCCAATCAGACATCTTCTAGGTCTACAGAAACCAGGGCCATTAAAAAGAAGAGGTGGGGGCTTCCCTGGTGGCGCAGTGGTTGAGAGTCCACCTGCCGATGCAGGGGACACGGGTTCGTGCCCCGGTCCGGGAAGATCCCACATGCCGTGGAGCGGCTGGGCCCGTGAGCCATGGCCGCTGAGCCTGCACGTCCAGAGCCTGTGCTCCGCGGCAGGAGAGGCCACAACAGTGAGAGGCCCGCGTACCACAAAAAAAAAAAAAAAAAAAAAAAAAAAAAAAAAAAGAAGAGGGGCAAGAAGAAGAAACAAGATAACCACAAACCTCATAACCTCATATGTTCAGATAAATAATATTACTTCTGGAATGCGGCTAGCTATATACACAATGATACAATGAAAAATACCTTCCTTTCTTAATAAAGGAAAGAGACCCCCCTGAACCCATCCATTAGTGTGTTTCTTGTCTTCAACACTCTATGCTACAACAAAGCCTTCAGGGTTTTCTGTTAAATCTAGTTCCCAAGTTCACTATCCCTCAAGAGGAGGTAAAAGTAGAAAAAAAAAGCCTATTCTGTCTCAAGGACAAACCTCTGATAGACGAGAGTTTCTCTGCCCAGGTGCTAATGCGCCACCCATCTGTGAAGAACTGGACAGACAGGCAGCAGAAGAAACTGACCGTCAGGACAAGTGGGTGAGTTAAGCTGCAGCCTAATTACCATGACTGGATTTGAGGTTAATTTTCCTTTTCTGACAATAGCACAAAATAAAAGACTGCTCATCAATCATATAAATTAGCATAGCCCTCAGGCCCAAGCCTCAAAGAAACTAGGTCAAGTCGAAAAGAAATCAGAATAAGTTGCAAGTCAGAACTTGAACAAAAGCAGATTACAACTCTCAGCAATTTTTTCTCTCTTACGGCTGCTCAGTGATATCAAACAGAATATGTCTAAAACAATGGTAATACCAGGGCCAAGGCATGAAAATGTGGCTGGTCAAGAGTCTTTATAACTATTCCTGCAATAAGATTCCTGCAATAGGATTGATCTAAATTTCCTTAAGCCATTTCTTCAGTCTCCACCAGGAGTCCTTGTTACAATGCTGTGAATACAGGATATTCAGTAAAGGCTTATTAACTAACTAAGGACAGGCAGGGGAATGAAAGTGCTTTTTATAATGATGAAATCCAAAATTCATAAAGAAAGAATCAATGGTGTGTTTACTAATTATATTTTAGGGACACACTGAACACAATCCCATTTCCTCATCTCCATCAATCAGATATTAGAGGTGAGATGGGAAGAGGTTAAATTATATATGCATAATGGAAAGCAGGAAGCTACAAATATCAAATGTATGGCCTTACTTTAACCTCATGACACTTGCATCTGGGTACATGTGTATGATAACTTACATAGTTAACATTTTATGAATTAAAAAAGAACTTTAAAGGGCTAATGTACAAAAGCCACCAGTGGCCTCTCAAGGAGCGCACTTCACCGAGATGTGTAAGGAAGGTGGGGAAACATATCCCTCTATAAAGACAGCTCCTAAGGAAGATGAGACCTGCAGTGGTGTGGCTGTTGGTCTTTAATTCACGTGAGCTTCTTTATTCTACAGAGAATAACCACTAGGCTCTCTGTGGAGTACAGGAGTATGTTTCCACTTCTGGGTCTTCCCTGGTAGCGCAGTGGTTAAGAATCCGCCTGCCAATGCAGGGGACACAGGTTTGATCTCTGGTCCGGGAAGATCCCACATGCTGCAGAGCAACTAAGCCCATGCGCCACAACTACTGAGCCTGCGCTCTAAAGCCCAAGAGCCACAACTACTGAGCCCGTGTGCTGCAACTACTGAAGCCCGCATGCCTAGAGCCCGTGCTCCGCAACAAGATAAGCCACCCAATGAGAAGCCCGCGCACCACAACGAAGAGTAGCCCTGCTCACTGCAACTAGAGAAAGCCCACGTGCAGCAGTGAAGACCCAACACAGCCAAAAATAAAAAATAATAATAAATAAATATGTACAGCTTAAAAACAAACAAACAAACAAAAATTAACCTGGTATCAAATTTAGGATTGAAAGCAAAAGGAAGAAACCTCTATATTTTCATCCCAATTCTTCAGCGCTCTTCATCCTGTCTCCACACTTGTACATCCTGAAGCCGGCGCCCTTCCAAGGCCATCCTCAACTGTACATTTCCTGCTATATTTTCAAAACAGCTACTAATATTTCTTCTACCATTTATACTACTACTTCAGTGTACAGAGTAAGGTAGGAGTCTTCTCAGCTCTGCTTCCCGAGGCAAGTCTGATGATATTACTGATCACAAATGAAACACAGCCTATTTCAGAAGCATGGTTGATCCCAGAGCCGCAATTACTGGTCCTAATTCCGAAGCCAGAAGCAGTGATGTGTCTGAATTCCAGGGAGATGATTGAATGGAAATGTTCACATCTGATCACCTCTCACATACAAATTACTGTGTATGCCAATCTGGCAATTACCTCAAAAGTAATAGTAAAAGCCATACAATCAAATCCGTTATTATGGTTGCCTTCAATTATGGGAGGCAAGAACCTGAGTGCAGAAAATTTACTGAGGGGGGAGAAATGAGTCTCTGTATCTATTTTAATTTTAAATCAAGTCATTTCATTTCATTGGAAAACTCTTTTAATTTTGGAAAAGACTCCATTGAAATACCCAGCTAAGTATAAGAAAATAATCAGCTCATTTTCCCTGGCACACAGGGAAACTTTGCACAGAAAACAGAACCTCAGCTTCCACTCTTTACTTCCACAATTTTATTCAATTACAGACAGAAGTGCAAGTCCCTATCACTTCTTAAAGCGACAAAGAAAAATGGCATAAAGAATATAAAATAGCCTAAAAAGATGATGATGCCCTCCTGTACTGTGTATGACAGAGAAAACGCCGTATGTTCACGAAACCCTACTCCTTTCCTGCCTGGGCACATAAGAACGTTTCCCAGCCTCCCTTGCAGCTAGATGGGGCCACTGGAATATGGATGGAAGTGAGGCAAAGCACATCCAGGCCTTGTTCCTAAAACCTCCCCTGTGGTCCGCTGCACTCTCCCTGTGTCCTGTAGGTCAGCCCACAGGATGCAGGCGACTCTGGGAAGGACTAGAGGATGGATGAGCTTGAATTCCTGGATGACTGTAGGGTGCACAGCCTGCCTTGCCTCCATACCCCCGGGTACCTGTGTTAAGTCCCCGTGCTACCCCCTGTGTGGGGGAGGTTGTTACAGCAAGTGCTATAGCCTAACTAAGTGCAAAAAGCACAGGAATCAGTTCTACCGTCTATTCCTTACGTGGAAGTCTGGAAATCTGTTCAGTTTAAGCTTCAATTTTTCATTTATAAAAAAAGATAATAGAATTGATCCTTATTATTGGCGGACTGCAAATTCACCATTTCACCTACCAGATAAGCTTTGTCAGTACCTCTGAAATCAGTGCTGGTGGCCCCTCTGGGGTCATTCAAAGACCTGTGCAGAGCATCACCCACATTCCCAGCTGCGGTGGAACAAGGCCATGCTCGCCTTCTCATTTCCACTCTCCTACTACAAAGAAGGGTCCTTTTCATGGTCTATTTAGTGTTACATTTTTCTCCAAATTTTTGTTCTTTTTGTTGGTGACTTTGCTGTTGAAAATGGCCCCCAAGGTACCTCTGAATGCTTTCTGGTGTTCCCAAGCATGCAAAGGCTGTGATGTGCTTCACAGAGAAAATACACGTTACATAAGCTTCATTCAGTCATGAATTAGACATGCTGTTGCCCATGAGTTCAGTGTTAATGAATCAACAGTATCTATTAAATAAAGTGTCTTCAAACAGAAACACACATAAAACAAGGTTACGTATTGATCAGCTGGCAAAAATATTGTTACCATAGGCTGGAAGGAATCTAACCCTAGAACATCTTCGTAGAAGCGATGATTCAGGGTTTGCTAATCAGTGCTCCTGGCAACTTCATAGAACCTCCTATCGCAAGTGAGGAGAATTGACTGTAATAGTGTCCTTTACAAGATAACGAACGTTGATGTGTTTCCTACCTTAATGGGGTATAAAAGTGTTGGCTATTGTTTCCTTTAAAATTTCAGCTGTACACTGGGCCAACGAAATCACTTTATTTACTCTCCATCCTACCTCAGATCCCTAGTGGAGCAAGGATTAGCCCTCCTTGCTTGGTAACTACTGCCCACAGTAAAGCAAAGTATTATGTTCAAATTAACTTCCTTTATTATGCAGTTTTTTACACAGCTTTCAGAAGTCTCTAATTGCATTTTTTCATTTTCCTTTCTTGACGGTTGACTTTTTTCAAACTCTTTAATCATATCTGGTATTGTATGGACCAAACACACCCTTTCCCCAGAGTCCACACCCTCTTGCTCTGACCTCACTTGGCTTCTCTGCAACTTTGCTCTCATCCTGAGACTTTCCTCACCACTCTCGCGAGATGCATAGCTTCTTCCTGAAATCCCTCATCTTCTTTTTCTTGGTTCTCTCCCTCGTTTTACTGAAGCACATCCCCCTAAATTCCCAACAACCCCCGAAGTTATTAATTCTCAACCAATCTTGTGATTATGGTCACCCTTGATGTTGCCACCTCGACTGTACCATCCCCTCAGTCGTTACTGCACAAGTTTGATTCTATGTGCCTGAAAAACACTGGCTTTTGTGATTTACGTTAGTTAGAAAAGACTACATTCACAATTTCTATGCAAAAGGAGCAGCATTAGCTCATTAAACAGCCTGCTGGGATTAATAGATCACCTCCTAACATTGAAGAAGTAAATGTGTTTGCAGGTTGTATTTAAGATGTATCACGTTCTGAACTCTAGTGATGTTTTTAGATTATAACTGAAAGAACTATATCATGTTGCTGAGGACAAAAGGAAAAATAAAAGTAGATGTACAATAAATTTGAGCAGTTGTTATGCTATTTTATTTTATGCTGATATTTATACAGGAAAATCAAAATGGCCAGTTGATGTAATTGCCCAAATAACTTAGAGAGGAAAAATTACCCTTATACTGCACAAAGATGTTGATACTGAATTGTTTAAAATGTGCATATACACTAGTTTGATTTATTAGATAACCTTATAATACTGTAAGTGCCAAGCAACAGAGAAATGTAAACATGATTTGACAAGGAAATCCAGGTTATTATATAGATACCTTTTATTTCCCCAGAGATCACTTTCTGGGAATCAATTAAAGGATTCGGTTTGGTAAGAATCAAATCTACATCTCCAGGGAATTTAGGAATGAACAGTGCATCCCTCCACCGTAAGAGCATGCCTTTTATACCAGTGTGATTCTTGTCCTCTGATTCAATACTGGAAGGGACTTCTCATTCTATTCAATATGAATCTAAAAACCCTGAGAGGTAGTCAGTTTCCATTAACTTGCATTAGCACCAAGACCAGGAATGTAGAAATTCTGATTTCAGTTACCTTAAATTAAAAAAATCTTAGTAAAGGAATTCAAGTCATTCATAGAAATGCTGGCTCACTGAAGCCATATGACTCAGGTCTTTGGTTATTTGGAGGTGTCTAGTCTAATGACTTCCTAGATTTCACAGTTTGAGGTAAGGTAATTCTTACACATTCAGGTGAAAATTCACAGCAGTCATTATTAAATGCCAAAAGAAGATATTTGAGATCAACTTTATGCCAATGACTTATCTACACCAACCATTTATCATGCAGCAGGTTCTTTGTGGCAGCTGGACAAGGATTACAAGAACTAAAATCCAGGAGATCATCTTTAAAGGTCTAGATGAGTTAAAAATTAACCTAACATGGAGCAGCAGCTTTCACACCTGTAATGGAACCAACCCATCACATGGGAACACAGCTTCACTTTCAGGGCACTACTGCTGTGTGACTTTGACGTCCACTGGCCAGGTACTAATATTTAAAATTCCTACAACACTGCTTCTATTCATTTCCACCTAAGTGTTGCTCCAGTATGTTTTATGTCCTCTTTAACATCTCAAATTATTTTCTTTATTTGGGAAACAAACCCACATTTTGAATTTTTTTGAATGAACAGTGGAAAAGGCTGTTGATTTCAAAATTGTTAAGAAAATTAAATGCTGTCATATTGAATTGCTCCTTTGTTCACACAGATCTCAAGAAGATCCCAGGTCCTTGGATGGAGGAGAAGAAAGCAGTCACAGAATACACCTCACCTTTGGGCTCCACCTGCACACAAGGAATCTTATTTCCCATACGGGCACTGACTACAAGTGCCTAACCGAACAGAGCAAGCTTAAGTCCCTTCTATTAGAACAAGACTGAGAAGGAGCAAGCTCATCAGACTCATCACCCAGAATAAAAATGGCAGAACAATACAGTGCAAAATATAAACGGAAAAAAATAAGTTTTATGCTACCAAATGTGAGGAGACAAAGCTTGCTGCTCTTGAATAGCTGATAATCTAATTGAAGTTTATTCTTTTGATACCTTCAAGGATAGCTCAGATGAATAACTCTGAGGTGGGTTTGACATATGAAAGTCGTCGAAGGCATTCAGAGCTAGGTCCCGTAAGTGAGTCTCCTGGGGGTGCTGTCAATGACAATGACGCCTAGAGACTGGAGGAGTGGCTTTTCTGCACCTGCCATCACCCCCCATGCTCCCAACTCTAGGATCTACCCCCACCCCAACTGAAAGTGCAGGTTTTAGCCGAGACCAGATGTTATACTCTGCGCCCACCACCTCGTCACATGGCTTGGTATGGGCTGATGCAATAAATTAATAATGATAATAATAATAAATATCTGCTGAAACACTGTCCCGGTAAAAAGACTGAGAATGGCCCCAAATCCTTCTCCTCTTGCATCTCACATAACCTCTCTAGAACAGCACAATTTTCTACATGGTAAATCTGCCTATTTGATCTTATCGAGGCATGTTCACAGTGTATCTATATGCAATGAATCTCTGTGTTTTGCAACAGTTTTATTGGTATTTTATGGGTACCTATTAAAACTCTCGCTACCTCATCACCATTATCATCACTAGGAATGCTAGGCAGCTATTGCATCCTCCCTCCACCAGCCCACTTAGCAGCGTCTTGCATTCACTGTTAAATAATCTTCACAACAAGCCTGCAAGGTAAACCGTGGTGAGGGCAGAAGACCTTGGGGGTGCAGGGAACTGGGCATGAGTCCAGCTCTGAATATGTGACACGGGGTAAGTTTTCTACTCACTTTGAGTCTATTTTTCCAACAATAAAATAGAGATTAAAAACTTAAAATTTGGTATGGCTGTGACGTACGTTAAGTGCCATGTCTAACAAGTCTTTAATAAATGACACTTATTTCATTATTACTATGATCTTTTTTTTTTTTTTGCGGTACGTGGGCCTCTCACTGTTGTGGCCTCTCCCGTTGCAGAGCACAGGCTCTGGACGTGCAGGCTCAGCGGCCATGTCTCACGGGCCCAGCCGCTCCGCGGCATGTGGGATCTTCCGGGACCAGGGCACAAACTCGTGTCCCCTGCATCGGCAGGCGGACTCTCAACCACTGCGCCACCAGGGAAGCCCAATTACTATGATCTTAAAGATGAGTAAACTAAGGCTCCAAGATGCTAAGTCACTCATGTAACCAACTGCATGGCTGGTTCCAGAGCCTGTGCTCTCTCTCATGCAAAATGTTTAACCACAGAAGGACATTTTACAATGTTTAGCATCTTTTGTTGCCACCGTTTAAACTTTACACAGTATTTATCTGTTTCTAATTTTTTCAAAAAAATATATTGATTATTCCCCACCTGCATCCTTGAAGGCACCACTACCATAAGAGGATGTGCATCCCTTTCTATGAAGACTCCTCCTACGTTTCCACAAGGCACTAAAGAAAATAGGCACCTCTCTATCTATTATAGAGACATTCAATTTCCTCAAAAAGCACAAAAGTCCTGGGGAAGCAAATTAGCCAATGAAAATCTTAACTACTAAGTTACTTCCTTTTAGGCCCACCATGATTTCACATATGTCTTAGACATGAGTTCCTACCCATCTCTACAATTCTTATTAGTTGGGCAATGAGAAAGAAACTGATTACCCATCTGGTTTAATCTTTTGGCTTCATAGGCTATATCTGGAATTTACAGTGCTTCTCTAAGAAGTCCCTGGAGTTTTTCAAAGTAATTCATAACTCCTTTGAAATACTTCCCTTAAACCATAGAATCCGATCTTTTGAAAATCCTTGTAACTCATAATTCAGTCTATGCACTTAACAAGTGTTCTTGAGCACAGCAGGCTCTCCATAAATATTTGCCGACAGTTCAGTAGCATTAGCTGATGATGGTAATGCACTTAAAAATATACGCAAACTATGTCAAATTTCACAGTGTGGGTAAAGCCACACAATAACTCAAAAGAGTGTCCCTAAAGCAGCGAACCCACGTTGATGTTTCTCTTACTCTATGCTTACATGTTCGCAAGTGTGTGTATCTCTCTCTCTCTCTCATTGCTGGCTCCTTTATATCATTCAAGTCTCATTTCCAACGTTAGTGGGAGCCTGCATTGACTACCTGCTCTCTGCCCACTTACTCTCTTTGCCATTGTTCCCTTTTATTTTCTTCATAAGACTTCTTATGTCTGAAACATCTTATTCATTCATTCTTTCACTCACTTACCCTTTCACCATCTGTCTCCTCCAAACAGAGTGACAGCTCTCTGACAGCAGGGTCTTAACTTATAGGTTACCACTGAACCTCAGCACCCACAAGGGTTCATGGACATAAGCAGGTGCTAAACAAATAATATGTGAATGAAGGAAGAAAGGGATGAATAAATACAGCTGTTTTTATAGTTCTTCTCATAACTTAACCAGTTATGTCTCATAACTCAACCAAACTATTACCCAACATGTGAGTAAGAGCTTGTTTCCATTTATAACTCTTAAAACTCTTTAGAACCATTCTATATATACTTAGGTACTTAAAAATCTCTAATTAAAAAAATGATTTGGGAAATATATAAATTACTCTGTTAGGTAAGCAAATTATTTAATTCCAATGGTTCACAGACTAGATGGCCAAATATTTTAACAACAAAACCATTATTAACTGACTATACAGCATTTTCTGAAACCACTGATGAGACAACTTGGAATATATTGGTCATTTATTTCCAAATTTCAAGTTTTCTCCCATAGGCATGAAGTAGAGCACAAGTAGTAAATCACCCCGGTTTCAACTGGTTAGATTTTTTTCACCATATCATAAGCCTGAAGATTCCTAATCCCCATTTTACCGCTGAAAATGTAAACTTCATAATGAGGTAAAAAATATATTGTTACATTATTTTTGCAAGCAATTTGTTAGCACATGTTGGCATCTGGAAAACCATCTCCTACATACTTATTAAATATAAAGCTTTCAACACATTGGTTGATGTTAACCTTTCTAGATTCCACTGGACTTCTAGAATAGTAGAGGTAAACAAATCTCTCCAACAATCACAGAATGAAACGATTAAGAAAATACTGCAAAAATTGGTAAAATAGTAAACTAGAGTCAGAAAACATCCATCATATAAAACTTATCATATGTAAACTGAATGCAGAATGGAATTTGCCTGATGGCTCCAAATTTCAGCTAAAGCTCAAATCTGAAGACAGCCAGTGAAAAGGTATTCTGGCCTTAAAGACACATCACCTCAAGGCCTATTAAGAAGTACCTGAACTGGTCTTTGGACAAACCACATCCATCACCTCCCTCCCATCTCTATAAGAGACTAGAGATTGTTGGGGAGGAGATTCTCTGACCTAAAGCAATTCACACACCTTGGAAGGGCTCTGACTTTCCCCACCCTCCAATCTGAAACTGAATAATGGATACCCCAAGGCAACCCCTTGAAGTGATAAAGGGTATTTGCAGGGAGGAAAAATTAGACTGGCCATTTTAAATACCTGAAAGTTACTAAAGAACTAGAAGGTCTACCCAAGAAGTTGTTAAATACCTTGTGTTTGAGGTCTATGAGGTATTTTTTGCAGAAGATCAGACCAAAATATTGCCCCATGCATTAAACTGAGTTTACTGACCCCCCATTAGGGAAAATATGCAGTTTATTGAATGCTAAAAGCCTTTTCATGTTTTTGGCAAGGCTATTTTAAAAGAATTTCCTCATTTTGTTTTCACTCAACATCATTAAAACAAGAAAAGAGATGAAATCCCTAATTCCAAAAATTATTAACCTGACCTTGAATACGTATGCATATATGTGTATTGATTTCGATGCACAAAGACAGACACACACACACAGAAAACAGAGCTCTAAAATTGTTACTCAATCATAGGTGGTTTTAAGTTATTTCTTTTTTCTTTTCTTTTAAAGGAAAAACTACTCTGTTCATACTCCCCAAGTCCTTCAATGGGTTTTCTTCTTTGAGAATGTTTTCTGCCTGGAGATGGTCATTGAAATGAATGAAAAATGGACAAGCCCAGCCAAGTGAATTCTTGGCTGTAATCTCCTTGGGAAGTGCTTTGTGGGTAGGCAGCTGAAAGAACTGCTATAAAAGTCACGGAGTTGGCATTTAATCATTTCCGCCTCTCTGTTCCCGGGTCACATCTCTTCTTTTTGCTTGCATAAGAAATGTAAGGCTGCTAAGAAGGAATCAATGTTTTAACGTCCAAGTTCAATCAACTACCAAAGATTTGTTTTCTAATAAGTGTTTCTTCAGCAAATTTTCTGCTTTTCCCCATGGTGAGAAACATAACCCACATCCATGGTACCACCATTTATTAAAATTCTTTTAGCTCTGATTTTTGTGTAAATAGTAGAGTACCTAGCAGTTGTGCTGGAATCTGCTACTCTTCTCCCTATAGCCTCTTGTCTCCTCTGTAGTAATAAGGACTGGGCATCTAGTGAGGTACCCTGCCACACAGCTACCCACCTACATTATCTGGCTTCTTCTGCATTGGTGTGGTCTGGTGGCCAAGTTTCTGCCAAAGAGATATACAACTTCCAAGAAGCCTCCTCATGGGAGAGGGAGGATTGCCCTTTTTTGTCACTTCCTCTTTCCAACTGGCTGGAATGCAGATATGATGTGATGACTAGAGCGCTAACAGCCATCTTAGGCCATGAGGTAGAAGCTTCTTGATAGCATGGGGAAGTCATCATACCAGCTCTGGACTACCTACCTTCTAATTTCTTTTATCTAAAAAAGAAACAAACTATCTCACTTAAGCTACTCTTATTTTAGGCTTTTGGTCATGTATGGCCAAACCTAATCTTAATTCAATTTGTGCTTTCTTGGCACTCTCTCTACCAAATTCTGTTCTCAAAACCCATTTATGCCCAGTTATCAAAAACAAAGTCTCTAAATTCTCCCAGGCAGATTTATATGAATCCATCAGTTAAATTCCTTCATTCCGTAAGTCTAAGTGGCACCATGGCATTGTCTTAGAATGGTACTGGAGATCATCTATGCAATCCCAGAAGAATTTATCCGGCCCAGAATGGAAACAACAAAGGTGGAGAATCCAAAATCTTCCATCCTCTTCACTAGCCTAATAAGCCAGCAAAATATGTGCCTCTGAGAACTACACATGTCCAGGTTTCTAAACCATGAACCAGAGGATTCGACTCACTGTCCCAAGACAATGTGTTTGCATTGAGAGCATTATCCTAAATGAAGTCAGTCAGTCAGAGGCCTGTTGGCTTAAGCCAACTCCCTCCAATATATGCTTAGTCTCAATGTATCTTTTAAACTCAAGTTTCAAGCTGGTGGACTGACATCAGACTTTCCTGTTATGAGTTTCTGTTCATTTCCTTGGACGGATTATATAATTCCTATTACAAAATGTTTGCAAATCACTCTTAGCACTTCGATGATAAGCTGGTTCTGCTTCAACACATTACCAGGCTATGTATTTCTCCACATTGCAGAGAAACAACCACCACTGCAGCTGTGGCTTGGTTTAATTCTTTACCTCTGCTATTTTGGGAGTTTAGTATAAGTCTAGTAAATGGTGTTATTATCCTGAAGGCTAACTAAGCAAAGCCAAACAGTCTATAGTAGGTTTTTAAAAGCCACAAAGATCTCTTGTAATACTCTAACCATGCAAAATGGCAATTTATAAACCTGCACAAGCCGCCAACTTATTTAGTTTCATGACAATTAGAAAATCACATTATTAGTTGCATTTTGTATAAAAGATATATTCTTTAGGGATTTAATTGATATAATGTATAAACAGAAAATATCTTTCTCACATTATGAAGCGTGAAAAAAATTCACAGAAATTCCTAAAGCTGATTGAGTTTAGAAAAGATGAAAACATACTCCAATTTGTCTCTTAAAACCACTTTCCTGTACCAACTGCTATATGGCTTAAGCCCAAATGAATACCCAAAGGATGTTATCATAGCTTAGCTCTGTTTCTTATTAGAATAAGTCTTCCACACATATCCCTGGACACATTTATATAATGTCGTCTCTATTCCTGGTTAACTTCCTGGACTCCTGACCAGACATTTCCATAAGGCCATCCTAACAACTGATGCCATTCACTGCATACTCCATAAGAGGTCTCTGTGCATGGATGCTCTTTGCATCCCACTCTGTGGATGGACAGAGAAAGGACCACAGCATGCTAACTCATGACCTTTTGGAGTGATGGTCTGATTCATTCAGCCAATTCTTACGCCCAGTTTTGAGTAGAGCGCTTAGCACAATACCTGGAGCATGGTAAACACTCAATTGTATTACATTATTGTTCTTATTACTACTAATTTCTTATCCTAAAAGTTAGTAGTTCCTGACTAGTGGGAGCCATCAACTAAGAGAATAATAAACAGTAATACATCACCAACTACCTGCTATGAAATAATGAATCCAATAACATGATGCATTTAAAAATGCTTTTAAAATCCTAAGGGCGGTTTCTTCAGCAGAGATATGTCCCAATACCTCCTTCTGGGAGCAAACTGAGTTGTGCTCTGCTTTGTGCAGAGCAAAGGACTCAATATCCTTTGCTTTTAAAAAAATCTTTTACAGTTTCTAAAATAAAAATAACTGTAAAAAATTAAGAAGTCTAAGGACTGGTTCAAAGGTAAGGTGTAAGGGATCTTTGTCATCTGAATATCCAGGTCCCTACAGCTAAGAGGGCTGGGGGCGGAGCATAAGCCACCTAAGTACAATATTCACTGGTAAACTGAGCACCGATAAGAATACTTCCAACTGAAACAGCCCTTCCTGACGCTTATGTTCCTTCCTCCCCTTCAGCTCAGTGTCATAATCCGTCTCTTCCTGATTTTCAGATGAGGTATATCCAAAGGTATAATGCAAATGGAATGAAAATAATCACAAATCTCACAAGGATGTAGTATTGCATAAAGGCAATGAAAGCAGTGCTGAAAAACTGCTCACATCACAGCCGAGCTGTTGACAAGAGTGGGACTAGCTAACAACCAAAGGGGTGAAAACTGACTAGGATGATGGCAGGATGGTTGCTTCCAAGAGGATGATCTAACTCCTAAAGGATTTAGAGAGGCTCTTGAAGACTGTGGCAGAAATGACCCTCTCTGATCAGGCAGTGGAAAGTGTAATGTGCAAGAAAGGATGTCCTTTCATGTTATTACACAATTCCAGAAATATTAGGAGGAGCATCCACAGTGATGGCTTAGTCTGCTCGAGCTGCCATAACAAAATACCACAGACTGGAGGGCTTAAACAACAGCAGTCTACTTTCCCATGGTTCTGGAGTCTGGAAGTCAAAGATCAAGGTGTCGGCAGCTTTGGTGTCTTCTGGGGCCTCTCTCTTTGGCTTTCACGTGGCCTTCTCACTGTCCTCACGTGGTGCTCTAGTGTCTCTTTCTCTTCTTTTAAGGACAACGGTCATTGGATTAGGGCCCGACCCTTATGATCTCATTTAGCATTAATTCTCCCAAAGACCAAATACAATCTCATTGGTCTTGGGTTTGTTCTTGGTAGGCTGACGGCGGATAGAGGGACCACAACTTATCAGCACAGTCCAAGGATGTGCTGACAGTCAGAGGTCAGTTAATGACACATCAGGTGTCTCCTCTCCCTAAGCATGACCAAGCACCATGCTTCTTTCGGGGCATTCCGAAGAGAAGGGTTCTCATCTTAAGGCCAGAGCACAGAAAGGGGTAAGACACCTTCTACTGCTCCTGGAAATAAAAAACCTAGTCTCCCACCTTTTTTCTTTATGCAAATCTGTACAAGCACTTCCCTCTGTTCTTTATAAAGAGTCCAACATGGAAAAATAGTAATTTGGGTAGTAAAAGTTCTCTACCAAAAATGATAGTTCAATAAAACTAGACCACTTAGCAATTGTATAATGAGTCTATTAAAACAGGTCTTTCAGGATAAAGCATTTAAGACCATGACTGCTCTAAATGACTTAAAAACAGAGTAGAAGCTAAGCACAACCAAAGGAGTATTGTTAATGGTTAACTGAAATAAGACCCACCATCTATACAATCAATCATTAATAAAGCCAAATATTTCAGGTTTATTCTGCAGTGACTGATTAAAATATATTAAGTGGACAAGGCTGAGCCACATAGACATGGCTAAAGTACATGAATTATCTGGCAAATCTAAGTAGCCCCATCCAAGACTCCAAATGTGGGAATCGTCAGAAGTAGAATCAATGCTGCCCACGATGAGCACGGCACACATAAACAATACTGTCCCAGGGAAGGGTTGCCTGAATAGATTCATCTACATGGCCCATGGTTATACTGTTGTGTAATAAGTTCTCTTAAGTATGCAAGTTCCTTCCCCAAAATATCTCCTTTTCATTCCTCACTCTTTTATGGAAAAAAATTTTTTTAAAAATCTTTAACGTAATGGTCTTGGCTATTGCACAATAATATGAATATACTGAACACTATTAAACTGTACCCTTAAAATAATTAACATGGTAAATTTTATGTTATGTAGACTTTTTACTACAATTTAAATTTTTTTCAATAAAATGCAAAAAAAAAAAAAAAAAAAACAGAGAGAGAGAGGAAGTCATAGACTTTTGACCTATTCATATTTTCGCTAAATCATAGGCCAAGTAGGACAACATAAGAGATGTAAAATCTAAATCTCAGGAATATTTCAATTTATACACTTTGTTCAATGGAAATTTATTCCAAATATAATTGGTACAAACAGCAGCACATGGACAGATAGAGAATTTTTTGGTGCGTCTGATTTCTTTTTTTTTTTTGACTTCCATACTTTACACCTATTTGATGGAAGGGATCAGAGGAATTCTGTTTCACTTAATTTCACCCTTACTACTTGCAGTAGAGAGGCCAAGACCACTGTTTTTTCAAATTTCATAATAATGGGAAATTTTCATTTATTGAAACAAATAGGGATGTTGGTACAATATGGTAGAAATATCTGATACAGATACAGCATATACAGTATATCATTGCTATAAATGAAAAAAAAATCCTCATATTTACTTTGTGTATTTCCTCCTCCTCTTCATGTTCAAAGCTTCTGATTAGAGTTAACTAATGTATCAAGGTGCCCTCGAGTCCTGGTCACGCTTGTGCATGCACATGTCTACACATAACTACACACATGCACACAAATACACATACATGCACACACATTATTCATGGCTGATTTTACTATCAACAAAAAGGTCCAACAATCATCTTTTATTTTTTTCAGACCCAAGTGAAGAATGTTTTTGTTTGTGCATCAGATCCATTGATGAAGTCACCACAGCTCTGGGAATTACTCACTAGCTAAGTAGGCTTGTTGTGACACCAGGGGAATACGAACCATTGTTTTTTCCAGGAGTCTCAGTAACAGACACTACTCTGCTTGTTCTTATTTAAAGGTTGAAGAGAAGGGGACTCTTGGAAAATAAATTCTAAAAGATTTGAAAATCATAACAGCTTTACATCTGCTTTAAAAGAACTTAGAACATATCTAAACACAATTAAATTTCTAATCCAGTTCATTACGTATTATTTATCCTTGCTTTTTCTTTTCCAGTCAGCCTCATTCACCTCTTCCAGTGATGAGGCATCTAACAACAAATGCTCTCAACTTCTAGCAAAAAAAGAATCTCTTTCAAGTCCTCTAAGAGAAGGTGGAGGCACTTCTTCTACCTCCCTGCAAACTACTCAAGATGCAAGGAAGGTGACAAACCAACCTCCAAACCATGGTCACTGAAACAGGCTGACATACTTCGCATTAAAGAAGGCCATAAGCTCCAAACCATGATATAACTGTTTCAGGTCTGTGCTTACACCTAACTTATTCCCTTTAATACAACAGTTCATTGGAAGTACCTTCTACTCACAAATACTCATCACTGAAATGTAAGCAGCAAAGAAGGAGATTCATCTGGACACCAACTGTTTGTCTGGTACACGCCAAAATAATTTGTAATTTAGAATTGCTTGCTTTCACACGTCTCCTGTCTTCTTTCTGACCTACTTCACATCCTTTTATTCCTCCAAGTGATTTATAAAGTTTAAGGGTTGCCATGCCCTTTCTCTCAGGAAACATTAGCACATCCTCCAGAACAGTTAAAAAGAAGATAATGACCCCTCTCCTCCTCTCCCTGTTCTAGCTGAGCTGTTTGTCACCCGCAGGGCCATCAGCAAAGGCTCTCAGGAGATAGTCGTAAACAAGCAATTAACGCACCCTCCAAAGCTGCGGTGCCTGCCCCACATGTCTCCTCCCCTCCCACTGGAAGCTTCTCCACCAAGCTCTGCCCAGACACATGTGCTCCTGCCTTAAACCCCAAAGGCTAGAGGGAGAATCGTCAGGACTCAGTAAAAGCTGCTTGAGTTGGGGAGGTGGCAGTGGGGACAGCAGTGGACGAGAAGGGCAGTGTCCAGAAACAGGACCTCCACTCAAATTCACAGCCGGGTCACCACCTTTGTGGCCCTGGGAAAGTTGTTTAACCTCTCTAATTTCTTTCAGCTGTCAAATAGAGAATAACTACAGGACAACTCACTGGTCACCCTGATGATTACCCAGGACGGCATGTGAAATTCTTAACTCATTGCCTAGCTGATCATAGTAAAACCCCAGTACTTACTGTTTGCATGAACTCAGCCTCCTAAATAGACCTGTGAATGGGCTTAATAAATTGAACCATTTATGGACATTTCCTTGACTTCCTCCAATTAAAGCTGTTATCAGTTTCCAATCAATTTAAGTCAGATATTTAAAACCTGGCACAGCACCATCACCCTGGTCTGGCTCTTCTCCTAGGAAGCCTGCTCAACACCTGGTATCTTCAGGCTGCTGAGTCAAGTTTCTCTCATATTCTAACTTTGTCTCAAAGAAAAATGTTTGTCTCTATATCCTCCTTTTATGACAAAAGCCCTAAGACAGAGGTACAAACTCCAATGTTAAGAGTGTAAGTGTAATGCTTGTTCCCGGTTACCTGTCTAGATCTATTACATTAAGAGTGACACTCAGGGCTTCCCTGGTGGCGCAGTGGTTGGGAGTCCACCTGCCGATGCGGGGGACGTGGGTTCGTGCCCTGGTCCGGGAGGATCCCACGTGCTGCGGAGCGGCTGGGCCCGTGAGCCATGGCCGCTGAGCCTGCGCGTCCGGAGCCTGTGCTCCACGACGGGAGAGGCCCGCGTGCCACAAAAAAAAAAAAAAAAAAAAAAGAGTGACCCCCAGCCATCCATCTTAAACCGCCCATGACACCAGGGAGTCACAACGAAAATATTTCACAAGATCTGGATATATAAGATGTGTCGATCGTGGTGTCTTCCGTGCCCACAGCTCTTCCTAAAGGAAGCTGCCTTAAATGACTGTATTCTTTTCTGTAATTTTTATTTTATATTGGAGTATAGTTGATTAACAATGTGTTCATTTCAGGTGTCCAGCAAAGTGACTCAGTAATACATATACATGTATCTATTCTTAGGTGACTGTATTCTGCTCTGCCGAAACTGCTACCTGGGCCAGGGATGGGTAGTACCATAATGTGGCCTGGGATCCGGGGCACAAGCCTGTCTCTTTAGAGACCTGAACTAGAAAATACTGGAGGAGCGAGATGGGAAGGTGAAGGATGAGACGGAGAGTGGCTGGAGGGGCCACAGTGAACCAGAGATGCATGGAGAACGTGATGAGAAAGGAGGAATCAGAAGGTCGTGGGGACTGTATGTAGGTGGTGCAGCCCAGAAGGGAAAGCAGGAAGCCGGCTGGTGGCAGCTTGCCCAGGCCCGGGGATGCTCGATTACGTCACTCACAGCCTTCAAGTGAAGATCCAGAAACACCTGCTGCCGTGGGCCCCAGCGCAGCCGTTCTGGATTCAGAATAAGCCCTCCCGCTCCCAAGTGTGCTAAGCTCAGCCCCGGGTTCCCGTGCTCAGATTTCCACGAGCTTCGGTTTCGGTGACCGCCTGGCGTGTGTGCTCATCTGAACGGATCTCTGTCCTTACAACCCAGACTGTCACAGCATCCCGTGGGGATTTCCAATGTTACGGAGACTCCACCTTTTACTGCTGTAACTTATCTCTCAAAACATCCTCTGGTAAAGGGGACACTGGAAAATGGACCCCAAACGACTTCTATGACCGACTTTTATAACATACAGTTTTGTATTTCACTGCAACATTCTTTCTGCATCATGTCACACTGCTCAGTAAAAGTCCTCCTTTACGACAGCATTCATTCATCAGAGAAGGGAAGGAGTGGCCTGCCTGTTTTGTTCCGTGTCAGGGGTGACGCTGGGCAGACGGAAATGAGCCCCATGGGAATAACTTTACAAGCTGCCTCTCTGCTCTTACGCTAAGGCTCCCCGCACAAACAAGCCCCCCGGCCCTCTGCACACGAGGTGGAGGAGAGCCATCTGCTTGGAAAGCACATGTTTCCATCTAACAGCCTGCTCTGAGCTAGCATGTCTCTCCATCCAGAGGGCTGCATCATATTATATTTTGCATAGCTCTGTTTTATTTATTTCAGGAGATGCCAAGTTCATGGAATGTTATAGTCTAAAAGTATTACCAACTATAAGATAAAGCATATTTTAACATGTTCCCCAGGCCTGCATAGTGTACTATTTACGTGCAACAGTATAAATACACAAAGTTTCAAAGATTAGAAACATGCAGGGCTTCCCTGGTGGCGCAGTGGTTAAGAATCCACCTGCCAATGCAAGGGACATGGGTTTGATCCCTGGTCCAGGAAGATCCCACATGCTGTAGAGCAACTAAGTCCGTGCGCCACAACTACTGAGCCTGTGCTCTAGAGCCCGCGAGCCACAACTACTGAAGCCCGTGCACCTAGAGGCCAGGCTCCACAACAAGAGAAGCCACCGCAATGAGAAGCTGGCACACCGCAACGAAGAGTAGCCCCTGCTTGCCGCAACTAGAGAAAGCCTGTACGGCAACGAAGACGCAACGGAGCCAAAAATAAATAAATAAATTTATAAAAAAGAAATGTGCAAAAATATATATAGAAATACTCTTGCTCCATGTTCTTTCTTTCGGGAACAAAAAGTCATGAGGGTAAATCGAGACTTGTATTTGTCTTTAAGAAAGGTAGTTTAATCTGAGACATTCAAAGGGACAATTAGGTCAGCTATCATGTACCAAAATCTTGGGCAAAATGCCAAGCATTTAACTTGAAAAACTGCATTGGAATTTGGATAAATATTTAAACTACTTTTATAAACACTGATAAAGCATGGAAGTATGAAAGTGGATTTTTTATTTGTTTCAAATAAATGGAATATATTGACATTAACCTGGCTAATACAACACATAGCTCTGCAAAAGTGTATCAATTGAGGCAGATTGTTTTTAGCTGCAAGAAACTAAAATCTTAACTCAAACCTGCTTAAGCCATTAAAAAAAAAAATCTACCATAAGCAGAAGAACAGAGGTTGTGTAAATTGATAACGGGAACATCAAAAACCCATCTCTTGGTTCTGCAGTCTCAGTGTTGGCTGCATCTTTAGATGTGTAGCAATATAGATTTAGCAGTTTTGTGCAACAGTCCAGAGGTGACAATGTCCAGCGGAAAAATATATATGGTCCATTTTTCTAAATTTTTCTTTTGCTTTTAAGAAAATGTTTTATTCTGAAAAATTTCAAACGTATAGAAAAGTTACAAAAATTACACAACCCATATATCCTTCACTGAAATTCATCAGTTGTTAACATGATTCCCCATTGCTTTGTCTCCCTCTCCATAATATATACATAAGACTATTACTGCTGACCCATTTGAGAGTATGTTGCAGACATCATGATCCTTTACCCCTAAATACTGCAGCATCTCTCTCCTAACAACTGGGAGAGTCTCATGTGTCATCTGTACTGAGTTGACTAGTGTCTCCCCCAAAATTCGTATCCACCTGGAACCTCAGAATGTGACCTTATTTGTAAATAGGATCTCTGCAGATGCAATGAGGTAAGATGAGGTCGTAATGGATTAGGGTGGGGCCTAAACCCAATGAGTACGTGTCCTTATACAGAAATGTGAAGACAGAGACACACACGGAAAAGGCCATTTGATGAGAGTTTGCAGTGCTACGGCTGCGAGCCAAGGAAAGACAAGGATGGCCAGCAACCGCCAGAAGGCAGGCAGGAAGAGGCAAGGAAAGATCCTCCTCTAGAGCCTTCAGAGGGCACATGCCCTTCCCAACTCCTTGCTTTCAGACTTCCAGCCTCCAGAACTGTGACAGAACACATTTCTGTTGTGTTAAGCCACCCAGTTTGCAGTCCTTGGTTACAGCAGCCCTAGGGAATTAATACATACGCACAACACATTTATGAAGTTCAGGAAGTCTAACACTGATACAATGCTAATATCTAATATACAGTCTATATTCTAATTTCATAAACTTTCCCAAAATGTCCTTCATAGCATTTTTTCCCCCAAACCACACTCCAATCTAGGATCACACGTTGTGTTTAGATGCCACGCCTCCTCAACCTCTTTCAATCTGAACCTGTCCTTCAGCCTTTCATCGTCCTTCATCACATAGATGGTTTGATGAGTACAGGTCAGTGGTGTGACACAGCACACGAGATCGCTAGGATCCCCCTCATACACAGGGTGTTTCTTTTACGGTTGCTCATGCTGTGCATGGGACCACCACCAACCTCTCTGTTTATCCACCCTCCTCCTCACCACGGTAAAATTCCTACCCCTGTTGAAAGGCCCAGATAAAGGCCTACCTCCCCCATGAATCCCTTGCCCACTCCTGATTATATCATTTCTCCTGCTTCTTGAATTACATCCATAATAGTTACTATCTTAAGAGTCCATTTGACACTTAACAATAACTAGACTTTATTGTCATTCAACTTTTCCTAAGTATGCATTGTATATTACCAAAATCGCCCTTACTCCTAGTACTATGTACTCAATATGTACATTACTTGAATTTAATGTAATTAACATTTTCAGTAATTTACTACACAATTAAATACTTAGTACTCTCACTAACGGACTTTTCCTGCTTGACAGGTATAGCGGCAAAAGAAAGTAATAAAGAGCAGATCTCTCCATCTCAGAAAAGTCAGCAATTATAAATCAGTATTTATTTCCATAAGAACAATTATGCTTTCAGGTATACAGCTGATGTTTTCCCATTAGGAGAAAGCACTCCAGAGAATAGACTATGACTCATAGATAATAGGGAAGGTGGTTTTATTATCAGCGATTGCATTGAAAAGTTATATGATCCTGTTATTCATCAGAATAAGGAAAATGAAGGAATTAGAGTCAAGCCTCCCTTATTCGTACTTACGTTATTGAAAGCCTATCCGACTAAAATAGAGAAGTCTGATTTATAGAATGTTTCTGGGGAAACAGTTTGATTCTTTCAAGTATAAAGAGTTATTTTTTAAAAGCCAATTCATGATGAATTGCTCAAATGAAATGTTGCTTTAATAAATATATAAGAAGGAGCTGCAATTAGCAGATCAGAGCCAGAAACATGAGTCAAATAGAAAACTAATTTAGTTCAGAATCAGATCTGGGAACGCTTCGACATCCTAGTTTTATTCCAGTTTCACACTTTCCGAAAATATAAAATTGGTTCATTAGGTGGTTTTGCTTTTCCTTTTAAAACTGAATTAACAGTTCCTTTCTGGTTCAAAAATATGGTTCAATTTCCTAAGTCAAAGAAAGCTTCAGCATCTTCTTCTTAGCCTGCGCAGTGGCATCCGCTTATGCTGGAAACTGCAGACTCTGTACATAAATAAGAGCTTTACTGTGCTTGCAGGTAAGTCATCTTGCTCCCCTTCTGCTTTTGTTTCCTTTATTCTTATTACTTGATCCCTTTTCATGCTTTCATGATGCATACAAAAGTAAGCATCACTCTAGCCCTTTTTGAATTAACACAAATAACTGAATCTTCCAACTTGGGATTAATCTTTTCATCCTCTACAATCCCAAAGCATCTCTAGGACCCTGATCTTACTTTCCAAACTCAAAACTTGGATACTTGGTCTTGGAAAAAAGTTCTTTCTGGTCCAGGGATGGATTTCAGTGATGAGTCCCCAACAGAGAAATAAGCACTAAATCACATTATTCAGTTACATATATATCTATTGAGGCTCCTCTCCTCATTGCCTGTCTGGTTATGCTTACTCTCATATACAGCAACAACTGTTTAAAACCTTCCAATTAAATAAGCACAGTGAAGACTTCCTACCTTCACAAACTTCAAGGTTTAGTCTGACTGAACAGATAAAAGTTTTGCTAATATGTCAGTAAGTCTATGGGTGTGGTCCTCACGAGTCTATGCTGTTTTAAAAAGGGAAAACAAACGGAGATGACCAGCATGTCAACCATACTGTCTATCAGTCTCCTCATTTATGAAGTTCAAGGCTCAGTGTCTCAGGCTAATTCAGGTTCTTCATGAACAGCCAAAGCTTTCAGAGTAAGTTACTGAGCTCTTCCACTGTGACGCCCCATGAGAGACCTGTCAGGACGACACACGACAGTCTGCAGCTTATATTGGCCTTTCTTTGGTCTTTGGCCCTGTGCACAGGACTCAGCTATGCTTCAGGCTCGGTGAGCCCACACTCACCCTGGAATCTGCTGTTTATATACAGTCTTCAGCCAAAAACTATAGTTGAAGGAAGATCAGCAAGAATGATCTCCCAATGGATCAAAAAACATTTCAGAGTGTAAAACCAGAATGTGTTCTGGTCCTCTTTCTTCTTAACTTTTAACATATTGATTTAAAATCACAACAGAAAACAGAGAGATAAGTCATCTCCAGACAATGTGTTTTTAGTTTCACTACTTGGACAGACAGTGGGCATCTCTCTGGAACTATCAGGAAGAATGACCACCATCTGAATATTCTAAGCTCAAAATCATAGTTTTGGGAAGTTGTCCTCCAATACTAACTGGCTTATAACCAGCAACTCATTTCGGGGTACATTTTGCAACGAATTTATGGGGAGGCTTTTGCAGGTAATAAAATTAGACATGTGAACTGGTAAAGTTTTTTGTGGTTGAAATGAGTCATTAATCCTGCTCTGAAACTGTCCTGGTTAAATTCATCACAGCCATGTATTTCCACCCCTATGAAACTGCTTTTATTGAGGGGTGCTTTGGAGAAATCCCCTCTGCTTATACTGAAGGAAGCTATAAGAAATGGCCATATGAAACTTACTCCATACCTGTGATTATTCTTAAGACTAGTATCAGAGCATCACAATATAAAGGCCTTACTTGGAGGATAAAGGTACTGACACTTCATTGAAAAATGTCATTATTTACATTCAGAATCCATAATGATGAAAGCATATTAGAAAAAGAACATGAAGAAGAGGGATTTCTCCAACTCTTAATTACCATAATCCATGAATTCTAAATCCCCACGTATTGTAAGATGCACCATTATTTTATGAACTAAGAAAGAAAGAAAAGCTGTCAATTAAATTATGCCACAATGCCTTATCACTTCAAATTTTTGTTTCACATCTAGTAAGAGAGTTTTTTTTTTTTTTTTTTTTTTGCGGTATGCAGGCCTCTCCCTGTTGTGGCCTCTCCCGTTGCAGAGCACAGGCTCAGGACGCGCAGGCTCAGCGGCCGTGGCTCACGGGCCCAGCCGCTCCGCGGCATGTGGGATCTTCCCAGACCGGGGCATGAACCCGTGTCCACTGCATCGGCAGGCAGACTCTCAACCACTGCGCCACCAGGGAAGCCCAAGAGAGTTGTTTTATACACAGATTTTTATCAGATATCACCTTTGTACTTAAGTAAAAAGGAAAATACCAGAAAAAAATGAATTAGTTAAGTATCCCTAACACTTTTTTACATTCAGAATCCAACTTTGGATTATGTTTTGACTCCAAACCATCCAGTTCCAAGTCTTTCCACACAATATTACCTCTGTGCCATCAAAAGCATTGATGACACAGCATCTGTAAGAGGGCTCCACTACTGTCGCCGGGATTTCCTTCCAAGCTGCTGATACCCATGCTGTACACTGTGCTGCTGGCCCTCTGGATGTTCATGCATGCAAAGGCCATCACAAGTATATCACAGCTGCTGCATGGCTGAAAGCTGCTGTCAGACACCACTGACTATAAGAAGCAATCCTGTTTCCAGAATTATTATAATGGAAACATGTGTTCCTTAGAACCAATACAACGTGGTAGTTTTGCGACCTTGCACAAGTCCCTTAGCCTAGATTTCATCTGCTAATCGAAAGGAGTATCCTTGATCAGCAGGAAAGGCTCCCACGGCTTTAAGATTCTGTGATTTTATTTGTACTGTTTTGTTTATTAGGTAGTTAGGTCCGAAACAATCAACAGGATGCTTTTAGACTATTTGAAAACAATTTGAGAATAGAGAGAGGTCCAAATTTCCCCTGCTCCCTTCATTTGGCACTACCTGATGAGACCTATAGATTACTTCTGGATGCCTTTACCCAAACCTAGGCTGCAATGCACAGATTTTAACTTAAGGATATCTACTCAACTGGTTTTTAAGAAAGCACTGCACCTAGACGGGAAGGAGACAGGTACCAGTGCCCATTTATTAGGAGGAAAACCATGTCCTTCATAACCAAACTGAACCTGGGTTCCAGGCACAGGCTTACTACTTACCAGCTCTGTTGAGTTTAGACAATTATACAATGCCTCTGTGACCCCCTCAAAGTCTTCCTGTGTAAATGAAGGTGAAAATTCATGCCTCAGTTTATGTCAAGGAATACACACCTGGTATAGATCTAGCATATAGTCAATAAACGTTCCCTTCAAGGATATGAATTCTGCTGAATTCTTCCCTACATCCTAGACCCACAATTATTTGTAAAGTTGCCTTGATGAATGCATTGCTTCCTACTCAATGACCAAAGGAGAGGGGAGCAGGCTTGGAATTTCTATACTCTTAAAAATGTTTGTCATGCTCATGAAGATAAGCAGAATCCCTTCTTTCATAGCAGCTAATTTATTTGGGATCTTTTGATTTTCTCATATAAGTCATAGAGATTGGAGAGTTTAGTACCTTCTGAATATCACAGCTATATGAAAATGGTACACTCCTTTAATAAAATTATGTTATGCAAGAAATCACCAAAGCCACTGCTGTCCACCAGCCATTCCATGGCAAGAACCTGTGCTAACTTTGAACCCCTGGGGCCCCATGGGGCCAAGTGTTTGAACACTATGTTTGTCTTCTCACCTTATGAAGCATTTTGCTTGCTTCTGTCTGTTTCAATTTTGATGACCAAAAAACCCACTAGTTCAACTTTCTGCCATAATTGCAGTCTATCAAAAGTTCTATTTATTGGAAGCATACAACTATTCTCAAATCCAGTTTACCATAGCACAAAAGTGATCAAAATCATGGTGTTTGTTCTATTGTGATAATGACTTATTTACTTGTTTTTAAAACTTCTGTTTGCAATCAGGAATGCCACCTGTGGGTTTAAAACAGGATACAAGAAATAGAGGTTTTAAAACCAGGCAAATGTGCAAGATAAGGATTAAAAGTAATAACCATCTGAAAGTACAGAGGATTGAGACAGACATAGAATTCACTGTCCCTGAGGGTCCCCACAATGACCTGACAGGATTCCCCTGGCCACAATTCACGACTCCATAGTGAATAGCAATAGTTAATCAAGAAAGCAGAGGCTGTTTCTTTAAAACATGGGTTTTAGTACATGGAGATGCAAATAAGGCTCACTTTGATAACTCTTGCACATGTGTAAAAACACATGCAAGAAGTGCACAGTCATTCCTTTCAGAATGACATTTTATAAACCAATCATGCAAAGTAGGAAGGGAAAACTGCCAGAATTTTTGGACATGTATTGGCCAGGAACAATATGATATAAAGCTCAATCAAGCAAACAAAGAAAAAGATTGCTCAAAGCTGCCTTCAAGATTGGATACAGAAGGAAAAACTCACATGTTGAGAGATAATTTGTTGAAGCTCTAGACTGAAGATGTGGTCAAAACAGTCTCAAGGGGATGGATGGATAAATAAATAAATATATATGTGTGTGTGTATATATCTATATCTATATATATATATATATATATATATATATATATATATATATGAATAACCAAGTTGAAAAAAGGTGTCATTTTTGAATGACACTGTTACAGGATGTTTCAATGTGCTTGAAAGATATACCTACCTTCCATATTCAAGATGAAAGTCTATAAAATGAGCAGTTAGGCCTCCAGGCCCCCATCCTGACGTTGCAGTTAAGCCACCACTCCTCCCCCAAACCCTACAGAAGATACAAAGCTGGACTCAGGAGAAACTGAGTCGTTGACACCAGCAAAGAAAACGTACAAATGGGAATGGAGATCTACACTGGGAGATTGAGTGTTTGAGAGCTGAGTGATGAGACCCCTCTCACCTAATCCCCTTCCTCACCAGATCCAGAATGGCAGAGCAAAGCTGCCATCCCCCATTTTCTCCAGGCAGAAGACTAGAAAAACTGAACCAGAGAACTGTGGAATTTCAAAATACTGGGAACAGAAACAAAATATTAAACTGCACCCTGAAAATGGAAAACTGGTCACACACAGAAAAGTGGGAATCAGAATGCCACTGGACTTCTTGACATTGATACTGGAAGCCTAAGAACAAAGAAATAAGGCCTCCAAAACTGCAAGTGAGAATTTTCTTTGTAGAATTCTCAAATGATCCTCAGTTTAGCAAAAAACAAACAAACAAAAAGACAAATATATATATACTTGTGTGTAAGTACACACAGCAAAAGAAAAAGAGAAAGACAGAAAGGACATAAACAAAAATGTTAAAAAAGAGAGAAAAAATAATTGTTAAATAGCTGGTTAGATATTAAAATTCATCTCAGTGTTTCTCTCATGGTTGGAAGAAAGCCAACACAATGAGTTCTGTCATCTCATTATCTCTTTGGTGTATTTACAATGATGATGTCTCTGAAGACATTTATCCTCAAAATTCTTTAGGTAAAACCATCTGGTGAAGAAATCTTAAATAAGATGTATGAGTTTTCAGCTAGGCTGAAACTGACAAATATCGATATGTCAGCAAATTTGGACAAACTGATGAAAAGAAAACCTTTTTATGACTATCAGTCACTGCATCATTCACTCCTTAATGAATCTGACACCCAATTAGCTCAGCATATTCAAAAGGACAGTTAAAATTATTCTTAACATATATGCATTATAAATTGAATACTTCTATGGCAAATCTGTAAGGCACAGGTATGTGGCTTTTATGTTGGCTTGGCAAGAAGGCACTAGTCGAAGTTTTGAATGCAGGGTTTACTTCTTATTTTTCATCAAAAGGAAAAAGTCCTATATTCCTTAAAAAATCCGGATAAGCTGAATGAGTTCACTCCTCACTTTAAAGAAGCAGTAGTCTAGAGTTGGCTACTTTAACAGACTTCTACTCAAGTAACAACTGAAACAAAAAAGAACAACAAAGCTGAATGTTTTTGCCACACGAGACAAGACAGCTGCAATTAAAATGAAGTTTGAAAGTTGGATGAAAAGAACTAAGGATTATTTGGGACATTTAGTTCATTTACATGTGATAAAAATGAAAACATTAATGATAAAATTAAAAATATGATCATCATAATCTCTTGGCATTGAGAGGCCTTTCCTTCCCTAAAACAGAGAGAGAGAGAGAAAGAAGGCACTATCAATTGACCAAAGACGCTCTGAAAAATGATTTACTCCCTCTTCAGCAATATTTTAAGCTTTTCTTCCAAATGATTATGAAGCTTCTATTTACATGTATCTGGGTATCAGAAACCAAGACCAAAGGAAAGGCTTGGACCATGAAACCGACTTTTTTTTTTTTTTTTTTGCGGTACACGGGCCTCTCACCGCTGTGGCCTCTCCCATTGCGGAGCACAGGCTCCGGACGCGCAGGCTCAGCAGCCATGGCTCACGGGCCCAGCCGCTCCGCGGCATGTGGGATCTTCCCACACCGGGGCACGAACCCATGTCCCCTGCATCAGCAGGCGGACTCTCAAGAACTGCGCCACCAGGGAAGCCCCAAGAAACTGACTTTTGACATCGGCTTTCCTCAGTTCAACCCAATTTTCCAAAATTAGTAAGATTCAATTAAATACCATCTTTCTGTTTAACTAAGACCCACAGGAAGCATTTTTGGTTTTGTTTTCTGAAGAGTTATTAACTTCAAAAATTAATTTATTACTAAAAGGACCGTGTAAATATCATAAAAGTATTATCCAAAATTTGCATAAACCTTTAAGATAAAACACAAGACTTAGAGAAATGCCACTTGTTCTCCCCTCTCAGGAGCCCTCAAGGTGTTTCCATTTACACCCCTCTGCTGCAGGGGACTCAGGTAGAAGGTGGCTTGGAAAAATGAAATTCCCTCATTGCGTACCTTCCATTATCCCAATACTTATCCCAATATCTGAGGGGCACGGAGGAAAGTAAAACATAAATGACTTGATGGAAGCCCCTTCAAACACTCATTAATCGAAAAAGGAGCATTTAACTTTTTACCTCGTAGAACACAGATTATACCTCCCTCACAAACTTATTCATTCGTTCCTATTAAATTAAAATGTACTGCAGGCTTAATGTGCGTCCCAATTTGTGACATCTTATTTTTAGAGATCCTTGTATTCTCTGAAGTTTCCCTAGAACAGAACAGGTTAATTTCTTCCTTCCTTCCTTCATTCATTCAGCCAATATTTATTGAACACCTTATGCAATGAACAAGGTTTCTGCCTATGTTTAGTATCTCGGAGGGAACAACTGCTCCCCCTTTATCCGTTCATGGGGTTCAAGGGAGGCTGACTCCTCCCACTTCCAGCTGTTCCTACAGGGACGCCTTCTCCCGAGCCCAGCCTAGTTTCAGAAATGGGTATTTGACCCAAACAAAGCTAATGAGAGTCCCCCCGCCCCCAGGGCTTTTGTTGGGACAGTTAGAAGGAGACAACCTCTTATTTCTGGGCTTAGTTGTCTAGAGCTGCTGGTTCCTCTAATTGCCTCCCCATGGAGAGAGCCTGCCTGGGAATGAAGCCAACGCAGAAGGAAACACAATGGAAAGATGGAAAGAAAGGAAGTCTTGGTGACATCATCCGTTCACCTGTATCCAGGCACGTCTGAAGGACTGCACCTCACCACTGGATTTTTTATTATATGAGGCAACGAAGTCTGCTTAATGTTTATTTTACACCAGTTTCTGTCACTTGCAACCAAAGGGTCACTAATACACCTAGTCCAGGACCGGGCACTGTGCCAGCCTGTGGGGCTATAACAGCAAATGAGACAGGTGAGTGGGTATCTGTGTGGCTTCCATGACCAGAGAATGAATAGGGACAACAGAACGTCCAGTTAAGAGAAAAGGCTTCACAATCGGTCATATCCAAGTCCAGGTCTAGCTGTGCTATCCACTGGATATGGGACCTTGGATGGTCCCTAACTAGACCTACCTCACAGACTTGTCTTAAGAATTAACATGAGATTCTCTATGTCAGTCACTTAGGTCAGTAACATGCACATATAAAATGCCCAAAAACATGACTATTATTATTAGCAAGGGAAACATGACTAAATTCCTCAATGGCCAGTCCACGTCATCTGATCAGAGATTTCAGTCCTCTTATGTACCATTCTTCCTTGCACTGGAGCAAACATCCCCAGAGTCATGTCTATGCTCCAGGAAACACTGCTCTTCACCAGCCCAGAGTCCACAAGCTTGCTGTCCAGTGTTGTTTGGGGTGCACTCTACCACAACAAGGTTGTCACTCCACACCCAGGAGAACATCTAGGGCACTGTTTTATCACCCCGCCTACAAAGAATGTGCAGGGACACATGGGCGCAACACACACACACACACAGGATGGCTGTTGTAAGAAGGAACCAGAGGACTCACATATTCTCTCACCTCTATGTGACCTTTAATAGAATTTCTATTTTTGGATTTAGGGCAGCCTGCTTTCCAACTTCAGGTTGCAGACCTGGGAAGATTCCTTCTTTCCTGTGATTACAAACTAAGTGCCTAGATCCTGTGGGGAAGACACTACTATACACATGTACAAATACACATGCATATACACATACACACATATAATTTGTGTGTATATATTATAATACAATATATGTGTATCTATACATTAAAATATATATAAATAGGGCTTCCCTGGTGGCGCAGTGGTTGAGAGTCCGCCTGCCGATGCAGGGGACACGGGTTCGTGCCCCAGCCCGGGAAGATCCCACATGCCGCAGAGCGGCTGGACCCGTGAGCCATGGCCGCTGAGCCTGCGGGTCCGGAACCTGTGCTCCGCAATGGGAGAGGCCACAACAGTGAAAGGCCCGCATACCACACACACACACACACACACACACACAAATATATATATATACATATATGTAAATAGATGTGTGTGAATATATGTATATGTATGTATGTGGAATTCTGTAGAACTGGCTCCCAACACCTAAAAGCTTAAAATAAAAGCAGTTTTAAAAAAGTAACCACTATGGGCCTCCCTGGTGGCGCAGTGGTTAAGAGTCCGCCTGCCGATGCAGGGGATACGGGTTCGTGCCCCAGTCTGGGAGAATCCCATATGCCGCGGAGCGGCTGGGCCCGTGAGCCATGGCCGCTGGGCCTGCGCATCCGGAGCCTGTGCTCCGCAACGGGAGAGGCCACAACAGTGAGAGGCCCGCATACCGCAAAAAGAAAAAAAAAATTAAAATAAATAAATAAATAAATAAAAAATAAAAAAGTAACCACTAGACCCCAACCTCCCTGCAGCAACTTTGACCCATCAACCTTCTGGGAACAGTGTTAACCATGCCACACTCAAAGATCCATCAAGGTAACGCCCATTCTAACACCTAGAGGATGACAACCATATTTTGGGATGCCTGCGTTTTAATTCACGTGGCTTAAACTCCCTCAACCTGAATTCACCATGTTTCATTACATCATCATAAAACCTGCAACCTGTTCCTGCACTGCCTGTCCTCACGTGCTCACGTTTGGCTTGGGATGAAATCATAATGATACTAATAACACTTCCAACAATCACTCCCACCATTCACTGGGCTTCTTATGTGCTAGAACCTGGAAAAGGAGACCAGAGAATTCCAATCTCACCGCACAGCTCCATTATCTTTCCGCTCCTAGCCTCACCACAATGGTAGCTGTATCATTTATGTGACTGTTGCTTTAATGTCTGGCTCTCCCACTAAAGCATAAGCTCCAAGGGATCAAGAAACTTTTCTTCTTTACTCACCCCTTAAAACCCAGCACCTAGCACAGTCCCTGACACACAGTAGAGACTCACTGAGTATTTGCTGAATGAATACATAAATGAATGTGCAGACAGTGATATTGAGTTTAAAAAGAAACAGATTAGGTCATACAGCTATTTAACTAGTGGCAGAATGTCAGGCCAGGTGATTCTACAGTGCCCAAACTCCTTCCTCTGTGTAAAGCTTCTTATGTATCTGAGTCTTCAGTAATTCAAATTTATCTTATAATAGAAAATGTACCAAAGTAATCAATTACCATCATATCAAATGATGTTTTAATTTAAATAAGCTTTATTCATATTGTGGTGTTTTAATTTAAATAACTAAATTATTAATCACTGTACTTGTTACAGTGAGCTTATAATAATGCAAAGGTGCAAAGTACAAATAAACACACACTTTATAAGACAATTCTAAACCACCCAAACCTTCCTTAAGATCTGAAAACGACACAGCTGTTTGTGACAAGCACATTCTCTCAGGGGAAACGTTGCCCGAATGTGATTACCTGGAAATGACATCATGATTTATAGCACAATATTCTAAATTCTAAAGCTGTAATTTGTAATGAATCAGACAATATCCATATGGGACCTGGTTTCCTCTTAATTGGGGTTATCTGCATTATCCACTTTGTTCTAATTTTTTTATTAAAAAAAACTCTCCTGCAAAACATGAAATGCAGACTCCAAGTCACTGTAATTAAAAAATGAATGCACAGAGAGTTAGAAAGAAGAATATTTTAGAGAGTGTTTTCCTGAATTCTCTAGAATTGTATAATGTCTATTGTAGATAATCAAGAAAACATGACTCGGGCCTCCCTGGTGGCGCAGTGGTTAAGAGTCCGCCTGCCGATGCAGGGGATACGGGTTCGTGCCCCGGTCTGGGAGGATCCCATATGCCGCGGAGCGGCTGGGCCCATGAGCCATGGCCGCTGGGCCTGCGCATCCGGAGCCTGTGCTCCGCAACGGGAGAGGCCACAACAGTGAGAGGCCCACATACCGCAAAAAGAAAAAAAAAAAAAAAAAAAAAAAAAAAAGAAAACATGACTCATTTTTTAAAAACTTAAAAAAAATCTTTATCGGAGTATAATTGCTTTACAGTGGTGTGTTAGTTTCTGCTTTATAACAAAGTGAATCAGCTATACATATACATATATCCCCATATCTCCTCCCTCTTGTGTCTCCCTCCCACCCTCCCTATCCCACACATCTAAGTGGTCACAAAGCACCAAGCTGATCTCCCTGTGCTATGAGGCTGCTTCCCACTAGCTATTTTACATGTGGTAGTGTATATATATCCATGCCATTCTCCCACTTCGTCCCAGCTTACCGTTCCCACTCCCCATGTCCTCAAGCCCATTCTCTATGCCTGCGTTTTTATTCCTGTCCTGCCCCTAGGTTCTTCAGAAATTATTTTTTTAATTCCATATATATGTGTTCGCATATGGTATTTTTTTTCCTCTTTCTGACTTACTTCACTCAGTATGACAGGCTCTAGGTCCATCCACCTCACTGCAAATAACTCAATTTTGGTTTTTCTATGGCTGAGTACTATTCCATTGTATATATGTGCTACATCTTCTTTATCCATTCATCTGTCGATGGACACTTAAGTTGCTATTGTAAATAGAGCTCAATGAACATTGGGGTACACGTCTTTTTGAATTATGCTTTTATCAGCATGTATGCCCAGTAGTGGGATTGCTGGGTCATGTGGTAGTTCTTTTTTTAGTTTTTTAAGGAACCTCCATACTGTTCTCCATAGTAGTTGTATCAATTTACATTCCCACCAATGGTGCAAGAGGGTTCCCTTTTCTCCACACCCTCTCCAGCGTTTATTGTTTGTAGATTTTTTGATGATGGCCATTCTGACCGGTGTGAGGTGATACCTCATTGTAGTTTTGTTTTGCATTTCTCTAATTGTTAGTGATGCTGAGCATCCTTTTGTGTGTTTGTTGGCAATGTGTATATCTTCTTTGAATAAATGTCTATTTAGGTCTTCTGCCCATTTTTGGATTGCGTTTTTTGTTTTCTTGATATTGAGCTGCATGAGTTGCTCGTAAATTTTGGAGATTAATCCTTTGTCAGTTGCTTCATTTGCAAATATTTTCTCCATTCTGAGGGTTGTCTTTTCATCTTGTTTATGGTTTCCTTTGCTGTGCAAAAGTTTTGAAGTATCATTAGGTCCCATGTGTTTATTTTTGTTTTTATTTCCATTTCTCTAGGAGGTGGGTCAAAAAGGATCTTGCTGTGATTTATGTCATGGAGTGTTCTACCTATGTTTTCCTCTAAAAGTTTTACACTGTCTGGCCTTAAATTTAGGTCTTTAATCCATTTTGAGTCTATTTTTGTGCACGGTGTTAGGGAGTGTTCTAATTTCATTCTTTTATATGTAGCTGTCCAGTTTTCCTAGCAACACTTATTGAAGAGGCTGTCTTTACTCCACTGTATACTCTTGCCTCTGTTATCAAAAATAAGGTGACCATATGTGTGTGGGTTTATCTCTGGGCTTTCTATCCTGTTCCATTGATATATATTTCTCTTTTTGTGCCAGTTCCATACTGTCTTGATTACTGTAGCTTTGTAGTATAGTCTGAAGTCCAGGAGCCTGATTCCTCCAGCTCTGCTTTTCTTTCTCAAGATTGCTTTGGCTATTTGGGGTCTTTTGTGTTTCCTACAAATTGTGAAATTTTTTGTTATAGTTCTGTGAAAAATGCCAGTGGTAGTTTGATAGGGATTACACTGAATCTGTAGGTTGCTTTGGGTTGTATAGTCATTTTCACAATGTTGACTCTTCCAATCCAAGGACATGGTATATCTCTCCATCTGTTTGTATAACCTTTAATTTCTTTCATCAGTGTCTTATAGTTTTCTGCATACAGGTCTTTTGTCTCCTTAGGAGGTTTATTCCTAGGTATTTTATTCTTTTTGTTGCAGTGGTAAATGGGAGTGTTTCCTTAATTTCTCTTTCAGATGTTTCATCATTGGTGTATAGGAATGCAAGAGATTTCTGTGGGTTAATTTTGTAACCTGCTACTTTACCAAAATCATTGATTAGCTCTAGTAGATTTCTGGTAGCATCTTTAGGATTCTCTGTGTATAGTATCATATCATCTGCAAACAGTGACAACTTTATTTCTTCTTTTCCAATTTGGATTCCTTTTATTTCTTTTTCTTCTCTGATTGCTGGGCCTAAAACTTCCAAAACTATGTTGAATAATAGTGGAGAGAGTGGGCAACCTTGAATTGTTCCTGATCTTAGAGGAAATGCTTTCAGTTTTTCACCATTGAGAACGATGTTGGATGTGGGTTTGTCATATATGGCCTTTATTATGTTGAGGTAAGTTCCCTCTATGCCTAATTTCTGGAAGGTTTTTTATTAATCAATTTATTTATTTTTGCTGTGTTGCATCTTCGTTTCTGTGCGAGGGCTTTCTCTAGTTGTGGCAAGCGGGGGCCACTCTTCATCATGGTGCGCGGGCCTCTCACTATCACGGCCTCTCTCGTTGCGGAGCACAGGCTCCAGACGCGCAGGCTCAGTAGTCGTGGCTCACGGGCCTAGTAGCTCCGCGGCATGTGGGATCCTCCCAGACCAGGGCTCGAACCCGTGTCCCCCGCATTAGCAGGCAGATTCTCAACCACTGCGCCACCAGGGAAGCCCCTGGAAGGTTCTTTATCATAAATGGGTGTTGAATTCTGTCAAACGCTTTTTCTGCGTCTACTGAGATGATCATATAGTTTTTCTCCTTCAGTTTGTTAATATGGTTTATCACATTGATTGATTTGCTTGTATTGAAGAATCCTTGCATTCCTGGGATAAACTCCACTTGATCATGGTGCATGATCCTTTTAATGTGCTGTTGGATTCTGTTTGCTAGTATTTTGTTGAGGATTTTTGCATCTATGTTCATAAATGATATTGGCTTGTAGTTTTCTTTTTTTGTCACATCTTTGTCTGGATTTGGTATCAGGGTGATGGTGGCCTCATAGAATGAGTTTGGGAGTCTTCCTCCGAGTGCTCTATGTTGGAAGAGTTTGAGGAGGATAAGTGTTAGCTTTTCTCTAAATGTTTGATAGAATTCACTTTTGAATCCATCTGGTCCTAGGTTTTTATTTGTTGGAAGATTTTTAATCACAGTCTCAATTTCAGTGCTGGTGATTGGTCTGTTTATATTTTCTATTTCTTCCTGCTTCAGTCTCAGAAGGTTGTGCTTCTCTAAGAATTTGTCCATTTCCTCCAGGTTGTCCATTTTATTGGCATATAGTTGCTTAGAGTAATCTCATGATCTTTTGTATTTCTGCAGTGTCAGTTGTTACTTCTTTTTCATTTCTAATTCTATTGATTTGAGTCTTCTCCCTTTTTTTCTTGATGAGTCTGGCTAATGGTTTATCAATTTTGTTTATCTTCTCAAAGAACCAGCTTTTAGTTTTATTGATATTTGCTATCGTTTCCTTCATTTCTTTTTCATTTATTTCTGATCTGATCTTTATGATTTCTTTCCTTCTGCTAACTTTGGGTTGTTTTTGTTCTTCTTTCTCTAATTGCTTTAGGTGTAAGGTTAGGTTGTTTATCTGAGATGTTTCTTATTTCCTGAGGTAGGATTGTATTGCTATAAACTTCCCTCTTAGAAATGCCTTTGTTGCATCCCATAAGTTTTGGGTCATCGTGTTTTCATTGTCATTTGTTTGTAGGTTTTTTTTTTTTTTTTTTTTTGCGGTACGCAGGCCTCTCACTGTTGTGGCCTCTCCCGTTGCAGAGCACAGGCTCCAGACGTGCAGACTCAGCGGCCATGGCTCATGGGCCCAGCTGCTCCACGGTATGTGGGATCTTGCCAGACTGGGGCATGAATCCGTGTCCCCTGCATTGGCAGGCGGACTCTCTACCACTGCACCACCAGGGAAGCCCTGTGTTTCCTTTTTTATTCTCATTTTAGATGATCTGTCCATTGGTGAAAGTGGGGTGTAAAAGTCCCCTACTATTATTGTGTTAGTGTTGATTTCCCCTTTTATGCCTGTTAGTATTTGCCTTATGTATTGAAGTCCTCCTTTGTTGGGTGCATAAATATTTACAATTGTTATATCTTCTTGGATTGATCCCTTGATCATTATGTAGTGTCCTTCTCTGTCTCTTGTAATAGTCTTTATTTTAAAGTGAATTTTTCTGATATGAGAATTGCTACTCCACCTTTCTTTTGATTTCCATTTGCATTGAATATCTTTTTCTATCCCCTCACTTTCAGTCTGTATGTGTCCCTAGGTCTGAAGAGGGTCTCTTGTAGAGAGCATATGTACAGGTCATATTTTTGTATCCATTCAGCCAGTCTATGACTTTTGCTGGGAGCATTTAATCCATTTACATTTAAGGTAGTTATCGATATGTATGTCCCTATTACCATTTTCTCAATTGTCTTAGGTTTGTTATTGTAGGTCTTTTCATTCTCTTGTGTTTCTTGCCTAGAGAAGATCCTTTAGCATTTGTTGTAAAGCTTGTTTGCTGGTGGTGAATTCTCTTAGCTTTTGCTTGTCTGTAAAGGTCTTAATTTCTCCATCAAATCTGAATGAGATCCTTGCTGGGTAGAGTAATCTTGCCTGTATGTTTTTCCCTTTCATCACTTTAAATATTACCTGCCACTCCCTTCTGGCTTGCAGAGTTTCTGCTGAAAGATCAGCTGTTAACCTTATGGGGATTCCCTTGTATGTTATTTTTTGCTTTTCCCTTGTTGCTTTCAATATTTTTTCTTTGTATTTAATTTTTGATAGTTTGATTAATATGTGTCTTGGCGTATTCCTCCTTGGATTTATCCCGTATGGGATTCTCTGTGCTTCCTGCTTGATTGATTATTTCCTTTCCCATATTAGGGAAGTTTTCAACTACAATCTCTTCAAATATTTTCTCAGTCCCTTTCTTTTTCTCTTTTTCTTCTGGGACCCCTATAATTCAAATGTTGGTGCATTTAATGTTGTCCCAGAGGTCTCTGAGACTGTCCTCAATTCTTTTCATTCTTTTTTCTTTATTCTGCTCTGTGGTAGTTATTTCCACTATTTTATCTTCCAGGTCACTTATCCGTTCTTCGACCTCAGTTATTCTGCTATTGATTCCTTCTAGAGAATTTTTAATTTCTGCCTCAGTTATTCTGCTATTGATTCCTTCTAGAGAATCTTTAATTTCATTTATTGTGTTGTACATTCATCAGTTTGTTTGCTCTTTAGTTCTTCTAGGGCCTTGTTAAACATTTCTTGTATTTTCTGTATTCTATTTCCAAGATTTTGGATCATCTTTACTATCATTATTCTGAATTCTTTTTCAGGTAGACTGCCTATTTCCTCTTCATTTGTTTGGTCTGATGGGTTTTTACCTTGCTCCTTCATGTGCTGTGTGTTTCTCTGTCTTCTCACTTTGCTTAACTTACTGTGTTTGGGGTCTCCTTTTTGCAGGCTGCAGGTTCATAGTTCCCATTGTTTTTGGTGTCTGCCCCCAGTGGCTAAGGTTAGTTCAGTGGGTTGTGTAGGCTTCCTGGTGGAGGGGACTGGTGCCTGTGTTCTGGTGGATGAGGCTGGATCTTGATTTCTGGTGGGCAGGACCACATACAGTGGTGTGTTTTGGGGTGCCTGTGACCTCATTATGATCTTAGGCAGCCTCTCTGCTAATGGGTGGGGTTGTGTTCCTCTCGCTAGTTGTTTGGCATAGGGTGTCCAGCAATGTAGCTTGCTCAAGTTGAGTGGAGCTGGGTCTTAGCTTTGAGATGGAGATCTCTGGGAGAGCTTTTGCCGTTTGATATTATGTGGAGCCGGGAGGTCTCAGGTGGACCAATGTCCTGCACTCAGTTCTCCCCTCTCAAAGGCAGAGGCCTAACACCTGGCCAAAGCACCAAGTCCTTGTCAGCCACACGGCTGGTGTAACTATTCTCAGCATGACTAATTTCAACCTGATGTCACGGAGCTGCAGTGGTGTGTTATCAAGCAAAGCCTTAATAACCTCAATCAGCACTCCCTAATGCTTTCATTGATTTTTGCTGAACTCTTGCATCACCAGCCAACCTATGCTTGCAATTCCGTCATGATTTGACAGTACCAGACTTAGTGTTGACATAATTGACTCCTTAGGCTGCCATGAGAGCTAAAAACTTTATTGCTACAATTTTGGTGGCACTTTTTGTCCTTTGAACAATATGGAATAAAATTATTAGCATTACATAATCAATATTCCATAAAGGAAAAGGTTAATCCCAATATATATTTAAGCCCTCCCCCTATTTTTAATATCTGTGTCATACCAACCTGATGGTTCATCCCAAATGTACCCTTTGAAGGATGTACATTTGAAGGTATAGGATCTAATCTGTACTTCAATTAGGACCTGAAATGAAGGGAGTTTATTTTTGTTTTTATTTTTAGCTCAGTCCAACAAGAATGAAATTATGATGTTATTTGTTATTAAAGTGTAGAGAAACCTGTTTAGCTCAGTTTTTAAAATGTGATTTTATTTGGTGGACTCCAAGTATTCAAAGGCATTTTAGCTGATGCTGGATCACCCCTGGGAAAATGAAGTCCTAGATGAGAAAGTAAAAAAGAGAGCTGGGCACATATACTATGTGGGCACGAAAGACACTCAGAATCAGCTGTAAGGATAGACTAGATATTCATTTTGAGATTTGGGCTAAAATATGATAACTTAAGCTTGGAGAAAATAAAGACATCTTAGTGTAGAGAGGTGCTTGGAAAGTAAGAACCTGTATCCTAAACGGCAGTGAGAAGAAGTAGAACAAAAGGGACCAGAAGCTGGGCTGGGGGAGGGAGGTGGAATAAAAATTTGGAGACTTAGAGATGAAGTACTACAGTTGTATCTGGGATATTTTTTTCCTTTTCCTACCTGGGATTCATCAAAATGTGTCAAACATCAAGGTTAAATATTTATGCTGTTAAATCAATAATGAAAGAATATCAAAAGCAGATGAACTGAGTAGGAATCCCCATTTCTCTCCCATCCATCCTTAAAGAAATCTAATTGCCTGCAGGGCTCTTAATCAGACTCATGTTGGTTTCAAGTCCTACAGGTATGTTCCTGGGCCAACTAGCCAAGGCTGAGTAGAAATCACCCTGCAATGTCAACCTCTTTTACGATGAACACATCACGTGGCACCGTGAAAAGAGCCTAGATGTTGAATCAGATGGAAAACGTTGCTCTCCAAGCCTCAAACTCTTCACTGAGCCCTTCCAATCCAACTCCAGCATCTAATGACTCCAGCCAGGGCTTGATGATGAATTCTAACTCGGGCTCTGCTCTCTGCTGAGCACCCAACCTGGCACTTCCTTGTCTGTGACATACAAGCTAAGGATAGGCAGGTCAGCCCACTTCTTGGTGAAATGCTGGAAAGGATCTAGAAAGAACAAGAGTCTTCATAAGAAAAGAATCATTTTTTCGGTCTTCGTAAGAACAGAACCAATTATCCACAAAGCTATACTGTTTAAAATGGAATCATCAATTAGCTACAACTAAAACATACTGTGTTAGACCTGAAAATAATCTTTGATGGGATAACTTCTTTATTACTTAATTTAATTATGGTTCTTATAAGAGACATTGCAGGAATTAGCAGCCCTCAGTACATTCTTCTATGTCTTAACTCCCCTTTGACTCATTCATTTACTTGCCATTTATTCTCCAGCCCAAAGAAAGTGAGAGAGAAAGAGAGAAATAAAGAAGCTTACATATGTTTACATATATCTTAGCATCTAATAATAAAAAAATTATATTTTTCAGGGAAAAAAATCTACTTTTTCCTAGCCCTGAACTCTGATGGCTTTATCACTTGGATGTTCATAGAAGGAAAACTGAAAATAATGGGCAATGTCCCAAAAGCAGTTTGACCAAAGAATGCAAAAACATTTCTTTATATGATCATTTTTCATAGCCTCATTAACCTCTCTTTTGAAAATCCACCCCCTAAAAACAAAGAAGACATGACAACACCTATAAATCTCTTTTTGGGATGAATTAATACACTATGGAATTAATTAATTTTCCATCTTTGTAATTATCACTGGTTTTTATGTTTGACATAGGTGGAAATAAAGTAGCCTTTTAATTCTGACGTTATTTTCTCAAATAATAGGTTCCCTGACCCAGTCAGTATTCTTCAACACCCACAGCCTTATATGGTAATTACCCATTTTTTCTGATTAATTTTTGCACTAACAGAGTAGGCCCGGGAAAGGGTGTGAAAGTGTCTGGTTCATCCTCCCACCCCCACCTCTAATTCTGACTGAAGCTTCTCGTGCCCACTCCCCCGCAGGAACCTGTCCTGTGCACCCTTCTTGAGAGAGATTGCTCTCAGGTAGCTGTCATGACTGCAAATCAAGCTGATAAAATCCTTACCAGAGGGTTTGCTGCTAAAAACTTGACCTGTACTACCTTTACTGGCAAGGTCTGCAATTTAGTTGGAGGAATCTACTCTCTGGAAAAGCACTGTGTGATGAGCAGGGTTAGAGATGAGCAGGTGTCCTCAGAAGATACTGTATAATTGAAATTTGCTAAGAGGGTAGATCCTAAGGTAACCCTGTGAGGTGATGGATATGTTAATTAGCTTGACTGCGGTGAATCTTTCACAGTATATATGTATCAAATCGTCAAGGTGTACACCTTCAATATATGCACTGTTAAAAAAGATAAAGAGAATAATCTTCTACATTCAAACTTTTTCCATACAATTAACGGATTCAGCTAAAAGTACAGAACTATGGGTTCTCCACTGCATATGTAAACCCAAATGGCAAATCATCAGAGGAGATTTACCAGCCTCCCTAATAAAAATAGGTGGAATAAAACAACTGCACAGCCCTGTCTTTCTGGAGACCAAAATGTCTGTGTAAATAAGAGGTATAAAACAGAAGACCCGATAATCCCGGGTGGGGGATATATTCTAAGAAAACAATCCCAAAAGCAAAATAATCTTTACAAAAGATTATTGCCAATATCAATACTGTTTATGAGGACTTTCCTGGTGGTGCAGTGGTTAAGAGTCGGCCTGCCAATGCAGGGGACGTGGGTTCGACCCCTGGTCCGGGAATATACCACATGCCGCAGAGTAACTAAACCCGTGCGCCACAACTACTGAGCGTGTGCTCTAGAGGCCACGAGCCACAACTACTGAGCCTGTGTGCCACAACTACTGAAGCCTGCGCACCTAGAGCCTGTGCTCCGCAACAAGAGAAACCACCGCATGAGAAGCCTGCGCACCACAGCAAAGAGTAGCTCCCGCTCACCACAACTAGAGAAAGCCCATGCGCAGCAACGAAGACCTAATGCAGCCAAAAATAAATAAATAAAAATAAATTTAAAAATTTTAAAAAATACTGTTTATGATATTAAACAATTAGAAACACACCAATTTGTAATAATAGGGGAAAGTTTAAGTATGATTATGACATATCAACGTGATGGATATTTTATCATTGTTAAAAACGTTATGTAAGAAGTTTCACTTAATGCAAGATGAAGAAATGCTAGCGATCTGCTGTACCACACCATGCCTCTGGTTAGCAATACTATATTATACACATAAAATTCGTTAAGAGGACAGATCTCATGTTAAGTGTTTTTGCCACATTAAAAAACCAGTACTACATAAGCACACAGTCATATAATTATACATAAAATAATATTCATTTGGAAAATTAGATCATGTGTGCATTGCTTACACCTACGCAAAGTGTACAAACACACACAGATAAAAACTGGAAGTAAATTTAAAGTTATAAACAGAGGTTTCAATTAATTATATTCCTTTTCCTACCAAATTAAGTGTATAATGACATTTTTTTAAAAAAATCAAAATAGTGGACAAAGGGGAAGAGGATAGGTCCTCAAGTAGAAATGCCACCAGGAGTTCTGACTTGCATAAAGAAAGGCTGGTTCTCACTTCAGTGATAACTCAGTATCTGGGCCCTTCTGGCAGTCAAGCTCCACCCAGGCTCCCAACCTGTCAGGCAGTGTTGATTGATCACTTCAATAGAACTAGCCAAACAGAACCAGATCAGGGTCAGTAGATTTTTATCACTGGGGCCACATTACATTTATATTTGAGATATGTCCAAAGATCTTCACAGCATCTTCAGTCCTCTACATTCCCCTAATGCTACGCCTGCACTAACCAAATAAATCTGAAAATGATCATATACTATGCAGACTTGCTCCATCTCTACTGTTCCTGTTTAAGGCTCACAACTACATATTACAAAATCATTCCTTCTCCATTTAAAGTACAAAAATAGATGACAATAGGATGCTAATTAGTGCCTTAATCCCTGCTCAAAATAGCGTGGCTTGAAAAACAATGCTGGCAGTTCCCACATTATAATATCAACAAAAACTCAAATGTGGATAGCACTTTACAGTATAGAAAATGCTGTTGTAAACATTAGTTTACACCACCACAAGATCCTTACGTTAGTTAAAATTCAGCTTAGCTTATATTAAGATGGAGTGTCAAGTTCTAGCAGCTTTCTCATTGCAAGGAAAAGTAGGCAATTAGAAGAGGCCTATTTAGAGGAGCTACTTCTCAGACAGCTATGATATGGAAAACGATATCACTTAAAGCTAGCAATTCTTTTAATCCAAAGTTAGGTGGGAGGGTATCGAATTTAACCACAAAACCTCTTTATTTTTCACAGGTCCTTTTATGGATTCTCCAGTGGGGGGGAAGGGGGGCAGGAGTGGGGGACGATTTAGGATTCATTCTACTGAAGATCTGACCAAAGTCGAATGTAGGGAGGTTACTGAATCATTCCTAAATACAACATTTCAATTTTCAAGTGTATTATAATTCAGCAGACATTAACTCAGTGATGATTATGTGCCAACCTCCAGCATATATAAATAGATGAAGAAGACAAGGTCCCTAACGTCGGTGACTGTGGCAGGGCTACAGAACAACTATCAAGCTTGGGATCTGCTGAGCCCTTCTAACTTGGGTGACAGAAGACACAGCTTATTTCTTCTCCCACTCAAGTCTCCATTGTAATAAAAGGATATTATAATATTCCTTATAATAAAGGGATAACGTTATAATAAACGGAAAAGAGAAGCATGAAAGCACAAGAGCAAGATCATGGGAGGGGAGCCATCAGCAAACAACGATGATAACAGATCTCTACAAAAGCAGGTAGAAAACGGTGCCTGAAGAAGGGCAAAGGAGGTCCAGCAGAAAATACAACCTTGAGGGACACAGCGCCCCATAAGGCAGGAAGTAGCTGACCTGCCTTGCAGATACCCAGACAGACTCAGGCCCACCAGGCCCTCTGGAGAAGGAGCTTGAGCTGCAGGGCCAAGGTCAGTGGGGACTAATTAAGAGTTACAGACCAGGCTGCCTTCTCCTCTTCCCCATCATCTTAACTCTGAAGACTAAATTATCAGGTTTCTGGATCTCAGGCTAGAAGAAGAGGCTTTCCCCAAAATGAAGAATATAAGTCTTCTCATTGCAATGACCCATCAGGAAAAATGACCTCTGAAGGTCCACACTTAGACACATCGTGTTAGAACGTTCAGAAAAACAAGGGTGAAGAAGAGATCCTGTACGCTTTCGGAGAGAATACTGAGACACGTACAGAAAATGAAATATCAGATTGGCATCAGACTTCTCATTAGAATTAAGAAGGTTAGAAGACAACAAGAAATGCCTTCTAGTTCCAATGGGGAAATTGTTTTCAGCCTAGAAGTCATAGGTAGTCAGCCCTGTAATTAACAGGACAGCATGCAGACATCATCAGACATGCGTGGGCAGAACAAAGACGTTATTAGAAATGCATGGACTAAAATGCAGGAAGTTTAGCTTTCATTCATCCTTTCTTAGGAAATCATTTGAAAATGCCCTCAAACAAAGCCAGATAGTAAACAAGGAAGAAAAGAAAGGCATTAAATTCCAAAAACTGTATTCGACCGAGAAGAGCAAAGAAGGGTCATCCTGGGGTGACAGCTATGTAGCCAATCCGAGGTCAACCAACCCAGAGGAAAGCAGCAGGGGGACAGAGGAATCAGGGGTTCCTCTTCACAAAAGGGAATCCTTCAAACCTAGAGACACTGGTGAAGCTGAACAAGATGAGAAAAGCAGACAATGCAAAAACAAAACAAAACAAGAAGTAGAAACTTTGGGAAATCTTCATAGGAAAGGATATATAATCATAATATTCCATTTGACTCCTCAATGAATAGTATTTACTTAGTCTTCATAATGTAAAAACTATTGATTTTCAACTTTAAAATTTAAGCTATAAAGAAATCACTGAAGACTTAACTATGGGTAAAGAAAAGCAAGAACATGTTATCCACGTTGATAATATAAAAGGAAATGGACAGATGTCAAAGGCTGGGAGAAGAAAGATAATGGGGAGAGCTGAAGGGAGTATAAGTGTGCTGATAACCTCCATCCATAGTTGACAACACAAAAAGCAAAGTAACAGCTAACTGCTTAAAGTTAAGAACTTAACCAACGAAAAATTGCAAATAGTGATGGACCTGTTTTCAGAGATGGGGGTTGGGTGAGTGAGGGTGATGTCAGAAAGATACACTTCTTGGGATTAATAGATACACACCACTGTACATAAAATAGATAAAGAACAAGATCCTACTGTATAACACAGAGAACTATATTCAATACCTTGTAATAACCTATAATGGAAAAGAATCCGAAAAGGAATATATATACATATATATTGTTATATTCAATATATATATACAAATGAATCACTTTGTTGTACACCAGAAACTACAACAGCATTATAAATCAACTATACTTCAATGAAAAAAAGTCAATGACAAAACCAAAACAACAGCAAAAAAGAAAGATACACTTCTTTTATCATAGCGGAAGTCAATAAAAAATGACTAAAATGGATCAACCCAGAAAAAACAGTATAAATTTACATAAAAGGGTATACATTTTTTGCATTTGCTTATATATCAATATGAAGAATTTTCTAGAAGAGACAAGAGTTAACTGATTTTTCTGACTTTTCTCCTTGGGGAGATTCTAAGGTATAGGACAAAAGGTGAGAAGATTTTTCACTCTATGTATTTTTATACTTTTTATTTTTGAACCATGTAAATGAATTACCTTTTCAGACAATGAAATGTGTTAACATTTAAAACATACAAATATATTATTTAGCAATATGGAGGCAACCAAACTAAAGAAACAATGAAAAAATATAAAAGTGGTTCCTTTTACAGACGGGCTGGTTAGTTATCAGAGAATGAGTGCTTTTCATTACAATTTCACCCACACAATACTTTTAACAATTTGTGCATAACAAGCTTCATTAAAAATTTAAATGAATAAAAATAAACAAAAAACCCCAGATGAAGAAAAAGGCTTCTTTAAGAAAAGATGTCTTTCAGAGGAAGCAACTGTCACATAATAATACAAATAATCAATCATTCTCTACAATCCCCCTCTCCTATTTCTCCAAGGCTTCTTCCTCCCTACTCCTCCCAAGAGAAATTCATAATTATGATACGATTTCCAATAAAATAATAATGTATTTAATGTGTTAAAGGCTGAAGAAAAGTCAGCTACAATGAATATTTCTCCCTTAAAACTTTTATAACTGAGGCAACAAACATGTAAAACATTACATTTCTCATCATTAAAAGAAATGGAAACTTTAAATGACTTTATCAACATTTACAGACTATCTATTGTGAATCATAATTATGCATAATTACTCATTGATGATACTTCAAAATATGTCCAAAATTATTACCAAAAACAGTTTTTTCATACAAACATAAACTTTAAAAATACTCATACTGGGCTTCCCTGGTGGTGCAGTGGTTGGGAGTCTGCCTGCCGATGCAGGGGACACAGGTTCGTGCCCCGGTCCAGGAAGATCCCACATGCCGTGGAGCAGCTGGGCCTGTGAGCCATGGCCGCTGGGCCTGCGCATCCGGAGCCTGTGCTCCGCAACGGGAGAGGCCGCAACAGTGAGAGGCCCGCGTACCGCAAAAATAAATAAATAAATAAATAAATAAAATAAAAATAAAAATACTGGGGGTAAAACTAAGAGTCAGCAGTCCCAGCAAAATGAGCTGTGTTAACCTGGCCAAGTCATCCATTCCCTGTCCTCTCTTTCTTTTTCACCTTATGTCTTCATGTGTAAAATAAGTTAAATAAACCCAATCTCTAAGATCCCTGCCAGCTACAGTCATTTTTTGCTTGCTTGTTTTACCTTTCAGCCTATTTGCTAGTGAAAATTTAATAGCAAAGAATCAATTAGTGGATGTAACCATTAATGTCCAGACACGGTAAGAGTCTGACCAATTGTAATATTCTATCAACCACATCACATTGTCCACCCTGAGCGAGGTTACTAAGGCTTTTTCAAAGTGCGGCCACTAGGCTCTAGTTTGGTTATCCATCAGTCATTTGAGGGGCACTGCTGGTAGAAGATTGAGGAAGTAGTAAAGCACAGTCCCTGTTCTCAAACTGCTCCCATGTAGAGGGGGAAGTGAACAGTAAAAACAGTACAATGTTGAAAAGCGTTCTGGAAGAATTAAGTCTATGGTGCTAAATGGAACACAGAGAGTAGAGTAATTCACTCTGCTAAAGGCTGTGAAAACAGGATAGGCAAGGAGAAAAGAGAATCATGAAACACCTTTTAGGATCCAAGTGTAAATTTTGCTTTTTATTCTTGTTAAATTTCATCCTGTTAATTTTAGCTCTTTAATCCAGACTATTGAATCTTGATCCTATTAGCCATCATTTAACTCTTGATCCCAATCTGTGCCACTTATATTGCCTTTCCATCTAAAATACTGATGAAAAAGTTGAAAAAGAAAGTACAAGCGAGTCCTGCAAAATGCAGGACCAACCTGGATATTTCCTTCAAGTTGATGATGGGTATGGACATTTGACTAATATCTGCACCTAAGTTGTATTTTTCTCCATTTGACTATCATGGTAAACCAATGTAACCCCCATCTTCAGTCTAGAAATCCTGCCAAAGAAAGAAAATTGAGGTCTGACATAGCTTTTTCATAGCAAACTTACATGAGATGCTAGACCTCTCCCCTGGGCTCACATATGGCATGCTTAATTCTTAAAACTTTCTTAATTGTTAAAATATTCTTAAAACTTGTCTAAGATAGACATTCTTTACCAGTCTGAAGTAATACATAGAAGTCACCCTCTTTCCATTTAAAAAAAAATCAGCATTTTTGTTCAGATTTCTCCAAGTCATTTTCTATAACTGTCCAAGAATCTTATTTACAAATTCTCCTAGTATCCTAGAATATAGTTTCATTAATGCCAAGGCATTTTGAAATCTATTAAAGCTAAATAAATCTCTCATCTATTAGCTATGTTATTCACCATCAGCACTGAAAAATAAAAATCCCAGTGAGAAGTTGGTATGGATTGAAAACAAACTTTGTCAGAATAGAACCAAAGTGAACAGACAAAAAAGAGAATAAGATTGCAAGGCAGAAGTATGATGTACAAATGGCAGCTCAGTGGTCTTACTTTTTTGGAAATATACAAAACAGCAATTTGCTTAAATGACTCAGTAACCATTTTTACCAAACATTACATATAAAAACTGCCCATCCCCAGAGAGTGGGTGTTTGGCTAGACTCTGTCCTCGGTCCTCTCTGCTTCTCTCTCTAAATGGACTCACTCTCTGAGACCCATCTACTAGTTAAATGACTGCTGATGTAACCTGATCTCTCCTAAGAACCCTAAGTTTCTATTTCCAGCTGTCTACTCAGGCTTTTCTTCCTAGACATTCCACTTTAACCTCAGGGTGCACTCGCCCCAAGCCAAACTATCACCTTCTGAAAAAATTAAAAGTCCCCTCTTCTCCTTCCCCATTTCTGTTGCTAGTGCCACCCTAAGCCGAAAACCTAAATCATCGCTACTCTTCCCTCTGATCCATATCCAAACCAGACACCACATTCATTAGTGTTCCTGCCATTTGCAGTGTCTCTTGCATAATCCCTTCCTTTAATTCTCACAATCAAAATTCAAATTCAATCTTCTATCATCTTATACAGGCTCTCCCCTCCCCACCATAATCTTTCCCAACTTCCAAGAGAAGGGCAACAGATACGTCTCTCCAAAACGCACTGTCATCATACATTCGCAGGAGCTAGAGTTTCCAATGGCTGATGACCTCCCAACTTCCCATCTGATGAACAAGGCCACCCACAGTGTAACCTTCAAAACCATCATTCTTGTTTACTCACCGCCACCAAACCTTTGCACCTACATTCACAGCTGGAATTTAGGTGTGAATTTAAATTTAATTTAAAGCATTTAAACATCATAAATGCTTTCAATCTTACCTCTCAGTCCAAGCCATAAACACACGCAAATGCAGGAATGAATGAGTCTACCTACAAGGGACTTAAAATGAAACTGAGTCAATTGGGAGCTTATTGGGCACCTATTTGCAAGATGCTTTGCTAGGCACTGTAGAGGATATGAAGATTTGCATCATGTTCAAACATATTAAAAAATGCATCTCAGGCTTCCCTGGTGGTGCAGTGGTTGAGAGTCCGCCTGCCGATGCAGGGGACACAGGTTCGTGCCCCGGTCCGGGAGGATCCCACATGCCGCGAAGCAGCTGGACTGAGCCTGCACGTCTGGAGTCTGTGCTCCACAACGGGAGAGGCCACAGCAGTGAGACGCCCGCGTACCGCAAAAAAAAAAAAAATCTCAATTTCCAATCAAAATAAGTTACAAATCTCTTAGGGGAAAAAAATCGTGTTAGAAGCTAGGTGCAGCCTACATCACAAAACAAGTATGTCTGAAGAAAACTTGATTGTGTTCTTCAAAAAATATTAAATTCACTCTAAAAACTAAGAACCACCAAATGAGAGTCAACTAATTTCATTACAATTCAAATAACCTTTGATTTTTAACCTTCTTCTGTATGTCTAAGATGTCTTTATTTTTAAAGACATTTCTTATTGAAAATGTTTGGGAATAGTGCTTTAAAGAAATAACTTTAATAAGATGAGCTTTTCAATGATCCTTCAAATTCCTTATTCCCCAGAGGTTAACCATCTTGCATGTCTCTCCTAAATGATTTTGGGCATGGTAGAGCCAGATACATCTCTTTGAAAGCATCCTGGAGGAAAATCTACAAGCTATCTAGAGAGTTTCCAGTTAGCTCAAGACCACTAGTAAAGATTTCTTCTTCTTTCAGTGAAAGAGCCATCCTATCAGAAGTTCCCCACCTATGTTCTAGAAAAGCAACGCTGTGTTTGCCAAACACAGTGAATGCCATCTAGGAATTATTTAACCATTTTCATATTAATCACCACAGCATTATCTAATTAATATTTCATTTATGCTCACCGAAGAATTATCACATGTCACGAAATACATCTTAAATCCATCTTAGCTTGGCTTTAAAATGCAATGATGTGTATTTTTTACAGCTTTATGCTTTAAAGGACTACAAACAAATGAACATCTTTCTTCTACAATTCATGAGTGAAAGATTATAAAATGCTGGAAAACACATCATTCTGTTTTTCTCTATACACAAAGAATCCATGATAAACTTTAAACTACAAGATGGGGGAGATGGAGATTGACAATCCAAGCACACAGCACAACATAGTAACATAGCACATGGTAAAGCTACTAGGTATGTGGGAGGGATGATTCTCCTCTACCTTCTGCTACCTTAAGTAACAGCTCCATGAAACAAAAGGAAAATCTACCCCAGTCAAAGGGGACATAAATAGAACACATGAATGTTCCTCCTCTCTTAGAAGACAGACACAGATGTTTTCAGATGCTAAGCATTCTTCTTCGTGCCAGGGGTAATCCTAGCTTATTCATGCTGAATAGTTCTTTCAAGACTATCCAAATAAAGTTACTTTAACTATTCTCATGAGGATGTAATGCACACAACCTAAAAGTTAATAAGAATGAAAGATAAATATTAACAAATACTAGGATTTTCTAGGATTAAAGTAAACCTTCATGGTTACAAGCAGACAAATGGCTAATGCAATTAAGGACCTTACATGACAAAAAAAGCAAAATTTTCACACTGAAGTATCAACAACCATGATGAACATATTTATTTTCAGATTGATACCTCATAGACCAATGAAAACTAGTAAAGAGATTGAAAATGTCTGACTCTCTCTTCCATCAGACTGTAAGCTCCTTGAGGGCTCCTATTTGATCCCCATCTCCTAGCGTGAAATTTACCTTTAAAGTACTACCTATGCTGCTAGGTTAATAACTATTAAATAGCAGCACTGATCATTTTAAAACCGCATATGAATCAACTTCACATGAACTTCTTTACAAACTTTAGAAGTACCTTGTGTAAATACTAGGAAGTTATAATATTCACTATCAACTCTTTTCTGTTAGAACTGAGGAGGGTTTGGGTTTTTTTTTTAACAGGATATTATCTGATTTCCATGTCATTGATCATGCAGTTGATCCAAATTAATCCTCCAAGAAAACATTACCAAACTTTCTGCATTCATTTTCACTCAACATTCATTGAGCACCTACTATGTTATGGGGCACTGTGATTCTCTGGAGAATAAAATGATGATCAAGACGTGTGGTAACTACAGAATGGTTTGATGGGTGAGACTAACAATTAAGCAAACAAGCAATTATAGTACGATTGATAAGTACTATGATAAATATCATTGCAGGAGTATGGGGCACTATGGAAGCCCATGGAAGGGGGCAGCACCTGATCCAGACTTGAAAGATCAGAGAAAACTTTCCTAGAGGAAATAACATATAAATAGAGAACCAAAGAGATGAATGAGATTTTGCTAGGCAAAGAGAAAGTGAAGATTTCCTGCACTGGGAACAGCCCAGAATCAAGGCATGGAAATTAAGGAGAAGCATGGTTACGGGTTACATAGAGTCCATGGGAGCTGGAATTGAAGGTGAGGGCTGAGGAATGGTGAGAGCTGAGGTTGGAGAGATAAACTGAAGTCTGATTATGAATCAGACCTTTTAAGCTACATTAGGGAGATGGGATTGTATCCTGAGAGCAGTGTGCAGCTATTGTTTCTGAGGCCTGCGTGGGAGAGGTCACTTCATCAGAACACTCTAGTTATAATATGGTAACTGCGTTAGAATGGCGGATCTCAAAACGTGGTGCCCAGATCAGCAGCTTCAGGAACCCCTGGAAACATGTTAGAAAGGTAAACTCTTGGGCCCTACGCCAGACCTACAGAATCCGATACTGTGGGGGTGAAGCCCAGCAACCTGTGCTTTAACAGGCCTTCCAGGTGATGATGATGCATGTACTGTGCAGGTGGTAACTGAAACTAGGGAGTAGATGCAACTACCCTGAGAAAACATTAAGGGATAAGTGAAGAGGGCCGAGGAGAGCCCCGGGGAACACCCACGTTAAAGAGATGAGCAGAAGAAGACCCAGGAAAAATAAGACTGAGGAGGGAGCAGCCATAGTGTTAAGAGGAAAGTCAGGAGACTATGGGCCTATGGCAGCCAAAGGCAGGCACTCATAGGGTCAAGTCTGTAGAGAAGTCAGGCAAGACGAGGACTGGAATGCATCTCTCCTGGATTTAGCAATGACAAGGTCATGGGTGACTTCAGCAAGAACAGTCTTAGCGGGGTGGTGGGGCTTGAAGCCAGACTGTGAAGAGGTAAGAGATGGGAGAGCGGTTGGTGAGGCCAAGAGATGAAGGGTATTTTTAAGTTGAGAAAGACTTGGTCATAGTTAAATGCTAATTAAAAGGATCCAGTGGAGGCAATCATTGAAGAATGAACCCTCTAAAAATGTGGGAGGGGATGTGACCTAGTAAACAGGTTCCTGGGATTAGTCTTGGACCTAACTAGATTCACCTCTGCCACTGTCACAACACAAGAGGCAAAGACGGGGGTGGGTACAGGTATATTTGTAGGTTGGGGGAGTGAATTTTCCTCTGAGGGGTTTCTATTTCCTCTGTCAAATAAGTACAAGAGGAAAGGTCATCTGCTGAGAGTGATGGGTGGGGGAGGAGTTAGAATATGGTTAAAGTCTAGATAGGGCCCATCTTAGATGGGGGCCAAGCTGAAAGCTGGGGAACGAGCTGGGAGCATCACTCACTGAGCCACATGAGAGAAGACAGTGACCTAATCAGTCAGATGGTGGCAGTGGGGATGCAGATAAATATATGGATTACAGAGATGTTATGGGAGTAGAATCATCAAGAATGGTTGATTGGTAAATTATAGGAGACAAGAGGAACTTGTCTACATATGGTGTAGAAGATGGATGAAAGGTTCCCCTGCGTGGAGGCTGCTTCATCTGTGAAAGGGGATCATAACACTTGCTTCACATATGGCCCCTGGAGTGAAAACACATGTAACGAAGGTAGGCTAGTACTTAAGGAAATGCACAGCAAATGGTAGCTGGCAGAATTAGTTCGCTCTTAGAGCAGAATCCTTTGAACAGAATAAGCACTCCTATTGGTTGAGTGATGACTGATTGAATGAATGAACAAATGAATAAGGATGAGTGCAAACAGAAGTAGAATTTCCCCTTCTGCTTCTACCCCTTGCCTAACTGTACAATAAAGATCACAAAATACTAAGTGGATATTTGACAACAGTAAGCACTTTTATTAAGGTATAATAATTGTGAGGATGTTCTTAACTAGTTCTTATCTTTATGGATACATACTGAAATACAGACAAAATGTTACAATATTTGGGATTTCCATTAAATATGGGATGGGATGGAAGAGTAGGAAGTATAAAGGAAATAAAGTAGGACCTAAGTTGATAATTATTAAATTTTGGTGATGGGTATATAGGAATCATATTAGTCTAATTTTGTGTTTGACTGAAAAGTACATGGTAATTGTTTTTGTTTCTGTTTTTCCCCTCAGTCACAACAAAGTTAATCCACAACCTCTGGCAGAACACAAAGTCATAAGACATTTAATTGCCACGTGGAAAAAATAATATTCAAATCTTCTGGATCACCAATGAGGATATGACAGTTACTAGATTAGAGAGTGGTTTTGTTATTCTTTATTTATTTCATGGAATGGGGGTAAGGCTTTTTTTCATAAAATAGGTTTGAAGTATAGATTAGTATTTTAAAAAATGAATCACCTTATTGCTCCTTTACTTCATTCAATCCCATCCATCTCCCTGCTTTGGGTTTGACGAAATACGTATCCGATGCTGCTCACTCATCTTAATGCCTAGACACACACTCACTGAGATGCCTGCTTCCAGCTCTCCTCCACTGTGTGCCACTCCTCCTCTCAACAGAGGGCCTTACCCACCCTGTTCGCTCTACATGTTTGCTCTGCCTGGCACCCCCGACCTGCCCCTGTGCCTGGCCACTTCCTCCTCATACTTCAGGTCTCATCATGAATTTCATGCTCCCTGAATGCCTTCCTGGACCCTGAGACTGTGGTGAGTGCCCTTCTTATGTTCTTGGAGCATCAGTGTTCATGCTAATGGTTGTTCTCTCCTTTACGCTCCTTACCAAAGGGGGCTCAAGCACTGTGAGCTAGAGGACAGCTGTAGTCCATCCACCAACATCTCTCAGTTCTCTATGAAAACTCAAATCCATCTCCTCTGCTCCAGCCCCTCTGCCAGTACCTGCACTACCCATGAGTCACAGCACCAGCCCAAGTCAACCTCCACACCACCATCCCCCACCTAAACTTTTTCAAGGGCTTCTCAATGCCGCCTTCCTTAGCCCATGCCCCATTTTTCTTTCCTTTTGCTTTTACTATAATAAATACATAACATAAAACTTGGCATTTTAATCGTTTTAAGTGTACAATCCAGTGGCATTAATTATATACATAATGTTATGGAACCATCACCACTATCTATGTCTGAAATGTTTTCATCACCCCAAACAGAAAATCTGTACCTATTAGACAATAACTACCCCTGCCCCCAGACTCTGTCTGTAATCTATTTTCTGCCAAGGACAGGGACTGTCTCCACGGATTTGCCTGTTCTAGAAATGTCACAGAAGTGGAATCATACAATATTTGTCCTTTTGTGTCTGGTTTATTTCACTCAGAAAAATGTTTTCAAGGTTCATCCATGTTGTAGCATATATCAGAACTTCACTTCTTTTCATGGCTAATATTCCACTGTACATATACACCGCATTGTGTTTATCCATTCGTCTGTTCATGGACACTGGGCTGTTTTCCACTTTTTAGCTATTGTGAATAGTGTTGCTGTGAATGTTGGCATAGAAGTATCTGTCTGAGTTCCTGTTTTCAATTCTCTTGGGTTTACTCCTAGTAGTAGAATTGCTGGGTCATACAGTAATTCTATGTTTAGCCTTTTGAGAAATTCCCCTTTTGATAAACATAAAACTCTCACACCTACCTCAAGACCATGGTATGCTTCTTCCCTATCCCCCATGTGAACTCTCTCCCTTGAGAATCATGCATCTCTAGGGAACATGCAAGAGCCTTGGCCCAGCTGGCAAGACTGTCCACAGTTTGGCCTCTTGTCTCCCTTTGCAGTCTCATCGTCTTCCTTTCCTGGGTCTAACCCTGGTGAATCCGTGTGACTTTCAGAGGCTATGCCTCCATGCCCTCTCCTTCTCTTCCTTCACCTACTCCCTTGGAAGAAACTGTCCAAGCCTTTCTCTATCTTCTTGGGTCTCCCACAGCACCATCTCTGCACCAAGAGGGCAAAAATTACCACCACTCTGACTTGTTCAAAAGGAGAAAATCCACATTGGCCTCTCTCAGCTCACAGATGCTGCCATCAGCCAAGCCTACACTGTATAAAAGCTCAAGGAAGTCTGAAAACAAAACTTTACTGGCATAAAATTTCAAGGTCAAACAGATGGCGGTGGGTTATCCAAAGGAAGTTTCATCTATTTAGTGTAATAAAATGCTAGCATAAACATGTGCTATTGATCTTTAATATGCTACTAAATACCATATTTAACATTTCATTTGACTGAAAATGTCTCAAGGAAGGGGATTATGTTTTTCTAATGTAAGCTTTTTTATTATGAAATATGTTACATAGAGAATAATGCATGCATGAAAACATACGGCTTAATGAATTAATATAATTCAAATATAATTCAAAACTCAAGAAACCACCACCTAGTTCAAGACACAGAATGTTGTTAGACCCCCCAGAAGGCTTGCATGTGACCCTCCCCAATGACAACCCCTTCCCTTCAGGCAGTTATCTTTAAGGGGGTCTATATCTTTAAAAAATAAAGAGCTCCATCCTAGTCAGGCAACTGAAAGCTTATGGAAGAATAAAGCAATGTTCAAACTTTTATACCATGGAGTCTCATGGTATGTCATCAACAAATGTGCTGGGTGATGCTTAGTTTCATAGCTCTATATTTTATACCATCTTTTGTTTCATCTACCAAAATTAATTTTAATAAAATAACAAATTTCTCTTTGGCTTTCATAGATTCCACTGTGAAAAACATCTCTGGTTCATTTGTTTGCCTCCAGATGACAGCATATACCAGCTGTGTGTGTGTGTGTCTGTGTGTGTGTCTGTGTGTCTGCGTGTCTGTGTATCAGCTTTATTGAGATATAATTCACATATCATACAATTAACCCAAATGGACTATACAATTCAATGTTTTTAGTATATTCACAGTTGTCCAACCATAATCACAATCTGTCTTATTTTAAAACACTTCATCACCCCCCCCCAAAAAAAACCCCATACACATCAGCAGTCACTTCCCATTTCCCTCCAACCCTCCAGGCTCAGGCAGCCATGAATCTATTTTCTATCTTCATGGATTTTCCTATCCTGGACATTTCAGATAAATGGAATCATACAATATGTGGTCTTTTGTGTCTGGCTTCTTTCACTTAGTATAATGCTTTCAAGGCTCATTCATGTTGTAGTATATATCCGTACTTCATCCTTTTTATTTCAGAATAACACTACACTGTATGGATACACCACATTTTCTTTATCCATTTATCAGTAAATGGACATTTCCGTTGCTTCTATTTTTTTAATGGTTCAGTGTTCTTTTTTTTTAATCTCCCTATTTTATTTTTTAATATTTATTTATTTGGCCACGCCAGGTGTCTTAGTTGCGTCATGTGGGATCTTTAGCTGTGGCATGCAGGATTTTTAGTTGCAGCATGTAAACTCTTAGGTGCAGCATGTGGGATCTAGTTCCCTGACCAGGGATTGAATCCAAGCCCCCTGCATTGTGAGTGCAGAGTCTTAGCCACTGGAGCACCAGGGAAGCCCCCAGTTGCTTCTATTTTTGACTATTATTAATAATGCTGCTATGAAGCTTTGTGTACAAGTTTTGGTACAGACGTATGTATACACTTAGAAGAGTGAAACTGCTGGTTCATGTGGTAACTTTATTTAAGATCTGCCAAGTTACTTTCCAAAGGAGCTGCACCATTTTACCTTCCCACCAGCAGTGTATGGTGGTTCCAATTTCTTTACATCTTTGCTAACATTGTTATTATGTGTCTTTAAGTATAGTTGATTTACAGTATTATATTAGTTTCAAGTGTACAGCATAGTGATTCAGTATTTTTGCAGATTATATTCCAGTGTAGGTTATTACAAGATTATGGCTATAATTCCCTGTGCTATATAATATATCCTTGTTGCTTATCTATTTTATACATAGTAGTTTGTATCTCTCAGTCCCATACCCCTAATTTGTTCCTCTCCCCTTTGGTAACCAGAAGTTTGTTTTCTATGTCTATGAGTCTGCTTCTGTTTTGCATATACAGTTATTTGTATTATTTTTTAGATTCTACATATAAGTGATATCATGTGGTATTTGTCTTACTCTGACTTATTTCACTAGGCATAATATTGTCTAGGTCCATCCTAGTGAGTGTGAAGTAGTATCTCATTGTGGTTTTGATTTGCATTTCCCTGATGGCTAATGATGCCAAGTATATTTCCTGTGCCTATTGGCCACTTTTAGATTAGCTCTGGGTTTTCATAGATACCTTTTATCAGATTGAGGTAGTCCTTTCTATTCCTAGTTTATTGAGTGCTTATATCATGAAGAGGTGTTACACTTTGTCAAATGCTTTTTCAGCCTCTACTGGTCTTACTTTTTCAAACTACATCTTGGCTCCTGCCATTCTTTAGAATAACAACCCAAACACACACTAAATGTGTCTATGAAATATTCTGCATGAGCCCCAATTAAACACAATTTCCATATACATGAATATTGCAGGAAGCAATTCAAATAAAATAAATGGTATCATCAGAGGATCTGTGTTCAACTGTAAAATAACCAAATCTGTACAATATTAAAGAAGGCAATAAAAAGTATTTACACTGATAGCCAAATATACCAAAGGCAAGTAGTTTTTAGTAAAACCTGTGTACAACTTTTTAAATCAGTTAACCCCCTTCTAATATTTAACAAAACCATTTAGAATAATAAGCTTTGTCTCTATGATTACACATAATCATTTTGTCAAAAGATGTGTACACAGATAATGGCACATTCCCTCTCTTGTAAAATTCGAAGTCTAATTGGGAATGCCATAGACTGTGCAGAATTTTTTTTTTTTTTTTTTTTTTTTCTTTTTGCGGTATGTGGGCCTCTCACTGTTGTGGCCTCTCCCGTTGCGGAGCACAGGCTCCGGATGCGCAGGCCCAGCAGCCATGGCTCACGGGCCCAGCCGCTCCGCGGCATATGGGATCCTCCCAGACCGGGGCACGAACCCGTATCCCCTGCATCGGCAGGCGGACTCTTAACCACTGCGCCACCAGGGAGGCCCCAGAATTTTTTAAAAGATGCTAAAAACAAGTAAAGGATATTAAACCAGCCTAAAGTAACAGACCTCCAAAATAACTAATGTACATGTCAAGGTTCTGGAAATTATACTGGCTCACAAGGCTGGTGCCAGCTAGAACTGACTAGAGCTAGGAGATCAGGAAAAGGCTTCAGGGAGATGTGTTTTATCAGGGTAGGAGAGAAACACAGATGAACTGAAAGTAGCTCACCTAATAATGAGATCTTATTAAAAGAAAGCCTCAGTAACATTAAGAACATTTCTGCTGCTTATTCTCAGTGTTTATTTTTAACCAATGAGTCTGAAAATACAATGAAGCAAAGATGCCATTATTAAAATAATTTCAAAGGGCTTCCCTGGGGGCGCAGTGGTTGAGAGTCCACCTGCCGGGGACACGGGTTCATGCCCCCGTCCGGGAAGATCCCACATGCCACAGAGCGGCTGGGCCAGTGAGCCATGGCCGCTGAGCCTGCGCGTCCGGAGCCTGTGCTCTGCAATGGGAGAGGCCACAACAGTGAGAGGCCCGCGTATCGCAAAAATAATAATAATAATAATAATAATTTCAAAGAAATCACTTAAAATCAATTTGGGGGCAAATTATATCTGCAAGGTGTTAACTAAATAACATATTTTTTCAAAAAAATGCTACTACATAATTCACTTAATTTTATACTATGTATCTCTACCCTACACCCCAAAACATAAACACCAAGATGCAGACGTTTTTTGGTTCATGTTTAATTCCCCTGAGATTTCCAATATTATAAATATCGCCAAAATCTCAATTTAACTCTTTTGGGATTCAGAACAAGTGCTTGGAAAATTACAGAGATCTACAGGGGCATCGGTTGCATCCGAGGAAGATGAGGCCCCTCCTCTTCACCCCAATGTTCAGGATCCTAACCCACTGGGATTGCACCACATGAAATGCAGTGGGCAAAAGGGACTCTTCTTCTACAAAACACTGCACTAATTCTCCAGCATTCAGCTTCTCCACTTGAATGGAATAAAAACCCTTTTGACAACAACAATTACAATCCCCCCATTTTTTTCTCAGGCACACTATTGGACTTCTTGGTGCATGCACAATGCAAATAAGGCAAGCTTCCTTTCACAGAGTGATTAATATGCAACGACAGCCTGCTTTTTTAGGAGGATGTGAAGAACCACCAACAAGCTTTTCTAAACCCAGAGGTTTCTACAATTATTTCCACTGTTTATTTTTAAACAGATTACACAATAACAATAACGCCAAGTGCTTTAGCTCTAATTTGCCAATATTTTGTAAACAATGACAATTTAGATTTTGAAACTTTTTGTATTATATTTAAGTCTATGGTCAACCATGGATGCCAATATATTAAAAGTTTTCCCCCAAATCTAGGAAACTCACTTGTGTGAAACAGGATTCAAGCTATACCTTCTTTTCAAGAAACAGCACTTCATTTTTAAATAGCAAGACCTGACTGGCATATACCTTTGGCAAACTCGTGATTTTAAAAATTTATTATAAATTCCAAAATAAGACTAAGAAATTACATTTTAATGGTAACCCATCTAACTTATATGTATGTGCCTTTATAAAACTTATGATTTTTCCAAACTATTGTTAAATTCAATATAAGGCTAAGGCTATGTTTTGATAGAAAATTAAATGGAATTTGTTCAATAAAACAATATACATATGCACATTTAATCTCAAAATAATTTCAGAAGCATTTCTAATCACATGTTTCCTTGGTGACTTTTACCAAAGTTTCCAAGAAAATGCAAACTAGCAGATATAATATTAGACTTTCCTTACTAAAAATTTTACTTGTGTCTCTTTTCTGGGGGAGGAGGCATATCTCCATCTACATCGTCTCAGGAAGAGATTCCAATCATACAACTACTTGACTTTCCCGCCTAATATTTCAAACAAAAAAATCATCAATAACTCAAACGTTTTGCTCTGGATATGAATTTTTCTATTCAATATATTAAACGTCAAAATGTAAATTTGATTTTTATGTTCATTTATTTAAAAACCCCTATAGTTAGAGTTTTAAGACATGATGTTATATATGGATGAGACTTTTGGCTTCAAACTGAATTTCAGTCAAAATATTTCAAAATTATATGTAGGTCAATACTAATTATGGCCTAAATCAAATCCATCTTCTTGCCAATAGACCCAAATCCCAGGGCATGTGATGAAAGGCCAAGAGGAGTTGATTGTGACACCTGCATTTCATCAGTTTTCTTCTAGGATAGATAAGAGCATCATTTCAGGGACATCAGCAAGTCATTCAAGTTGTTTCCTTGTGAAGTTGGAGTGTCTAGCTAGTGCAAGTCCCTTACCTGCCCAGATTCTCCAGACATCACCAGATACGTAACCAACCCCATATTTATCACCACCATATTCACTGTAGGTTTACACTGTTTTCTTCTTTTGTACCTTTAAATTCCAAGTTAAGAAGTTTGTAGTTACAAAAGAAACAAAACGAATTTATTTGTTCTAGTCTATAAGTAAATAAAAAGATGAAAGTGAAGACTAAATTAACAGTGGAACCCCTCATTTTAAATTTCTCCTGTTGAGTTAGTTAAAAGAGAATATAATTTTAAACCCACTCATTACAAACAAAAAGTTTAATATTTAGAAACTCATACCTATATTGTTAAAATAATTATACATGCTTATAATTTATGTTTGCTGAAAATATACCGCACTAAACACTGATTGTTATGGTATTTAAATAATACAATGTAACTGCCCGAGGTTGTCTGTGATAGCTATTCTCTTAATATTGCACAGGGCAGAAAAAATATAACAGAGTGATATATCGATTTACCTCCCAGTGACTTCAAAAGGGTCTGGTGTAAATATCTCTAGAAAACCAAATAATAAATGATTATCCAGGTTTCTTATTTAGATACAAAACTACTCTCCAATACCTAAATCAATTAATGTGTGAAATCTTTATCTTCTAAAAAATAATGCCTAATAATGGCTGTGAAGAACTATAAACCATAAATATATTCTTTTATGAGAAGGGAGGAAGGGGAATGAACAGTCTGCATGACCAGTTATCTTAATTGAGCCTGACCAGTAATTTAAATTCTGATTCCAAAACCAATTTAGCTGAAAATGACCTCAAACTGTAATCAAGGGCAGTTAATGGACTCATTTTCAATCTCTTATCTTCAAAGAATATCACACAATGTCCCTTTTTTGCTTCATTATGACAGATGGTTTTCTTGGATGAAAATTTTAAATTTTAAACATGTCATGAGTAACTTTAAGTTACATACACAAAAGGGAAATCTGAGAAAGGAATAAATAACTCTTGGTTATCTTTTTTCTGACACTTCAAGGTTGTCTTTGGTGTCATTCCACAGGAATAAATATTACAAATGTAACCAAAAACAGTTCAGAAAGTAGTTTAGAATTTTTTACGAAACTACTGAATACATTCATCTTAGACAAACTACACAGAACACAGTAGTTATTCCGTTAAGTAATAAATTAAGTGAATGTTTCTGCTACCCAACAAGTCTGGGACACAGCCATTTGCAAATGTGTTCATGAAACTGCTCTTATTCTGGTTCACAGCATCACTGCCAAGCCCATGTCTTTATATCAAAAAAATGTGGGATCTCAGGCCACCCTGGCATCTTTTGAGGGCTCCTTAGTTCAGAAAAGTTTCTTCAACAATCTGAGACAGGCCCTAACTCCCTGAATTGTCAATTCCCTTGAAGTTGCCTTAACATTCATCTTCTTAGGTCTTTGCCTTTGATGCACGCCTGGAGCCTTTACCTTTTCCTTTAAGAACTGTGCAAGCTTCTTCCAATCTCAAAAATTCCATACTAAACCATGTGAGATAAAAGATTTCAAAAATAGGCTTTGACTTGCAGCAATTATGAACACTGAAAGAGACAGGTCACCAGAGGGTTCTCACAGTCTGCTCCAAAATTAAAACTCACAATTCCTCTCTTACCACACGCCTTCTCATACCACTAACTTCAACCCAACACACACACACACACATAACCCATAGGAGGGTTGCAGCCATGTATCTCATCTCCCATCCTGCACTCTTCCTCACGCCAGTAAAAGACTGCATTTTTATTAATGGAGAGTTAAATCACAGGGACTTTGCTTTTGGGGATACCAGGCATTGTTGAGGGCAGAGTGCCCCACTGCAAACAGGAGAATTAAATGAAACCTTGACAACTGAATAAAATACCCCCAAACCATTTCTCTCACTTAGCTTAGAGAAAAAGAACAGTCAGACTTATACCCTATAATGTGCAAAATGTTGGATTCTCTTCAGCTGATCAGCACTAGACAAAACACAGGTACTAATGAGTGGATTCAGACGTCCCCCACCCAAGGGACCAGATCTCTGCAGAATCACTCTGTGGTGAAGCTCACCCACATGGAGCTTCCCCACAGCTTTTCAGTGTCTCACCCTTAATTACCAATAGACAGCCAGGGACCATTAGAATTTCAGAAATGAAATGAGACAATATGAAACACAGCAGAGATACTAAACCCAGCAATAAAGAGGAATTCAAAGGAAAAAGAGACAATACAGGAAGCAGGAAAATTTTCTAAAATACTCAGCAATATAAAGTATTGCATCAAGAAACAAGAAGAGGGTGCTACCAAAGAAACATCAAGACCACATAAAAGCTCTTAGAAATTTTTAATATATGCTTATATAGTTAAGGGTTTTATATGTTATATATGTCAGCTGAATATAAAATTCAATAGAAATATTGGCAAAAAACTGAGAAAACCTCCCAGAAAATAAGGGATGGGGCCTGGTGAGACAAATAAATGAATAATAGGAGATAGAAGATAAGAAAAGTCAGATAATCAATCCAATTTCTGAATAAGAGTTCCAGAAAAAGAAATTAAAAAGATATGAAAATAGCAAATAAATGAGGTAGGACCATTTCTCTGCACTGAATGACATGAATATCCAGACTAAAATGGCCCACTGAGAATCTACCCCAATAAATGAAAACAGACCTACATCAAGGCACATCATAGTGAAATTTCAGAACACTATAAAGAGAAGATCCTAAAGTCTTCTATAGGAGAAAAAAACAAGTTTCATACAAATTATCAGGAATTAGAATGCACTGGATTTCACAAATGCAACACAGAAAGCTAGAAAACCTGGAGCAACACCTTCAGAACTCTCAGGGAAAACAATTTCCAATGTAGAGAATTATATATCAGGCAAATATAAATTAACTGCCACAAACCTAGAAAACTAACAGTCTAGACTGAAAAACAAGGGTTAGGTCTAGGACATATGTCTGAGAGGAAGAAAAAAAATAACCATGTTTTAACATATTGAGAGGGGATATATACTTCAGTTTGAGAACTTGACCATGAATTAATGATGGGTATGCAGAAAACTAAGCTAAAGAAAACTGAGGCCATAATAAACTCCAAAAAAATCCAGGAAACTGGGGGCTTCCCTGGTGGCGCAGTGGTTGACAGTCCGCCTGCCAATGCAGGGGACACAGGTTCGTGCCCCGGTCCGGGAAGATCCCACATGCCGCGGAGCGGCTGGGCCCATGAGTCATGGCCGCTGAGCCTGTGCGTCCGGAGCCCGTGCTCCGCAACGGGAGAGGCCACAACAGTGAGAGGCCTGTGTACCACAAAAACAAAAAAAAGAAAAAAAAATCCAGAAAACTGTAGAAGGAATAAAATCATAGCATACATCAAGTGTCAGCTGTGAAAAACATTTACATGGTCATAATAATGTAAACATTAAATATTGGTTTAACCAAAAATAGAAAAATTGCTATATTGGGAGGCCAAGGTAAAGGAAGTAGGAGGTGGTGGGCAGTGCGTATAGGAAAAAGTCAATAAATAATACCTAAGACTGAAAATTAAGAAAGTATAAATATGGAGATAAAAAATGTGGAAACAGCTAAAGGAGTAGAGAGTGGTTACTTTAGGGGAGTCAAAATCAGTGGTTGGAGGGGTAAGAAGGAGTAGAAAGGGTTGGGGAAGGGGACTAATGTTTTTTGTTACAAGTCTTATAAGCCTGACTTTTTAAACATAGACATTTCATTCTGCTAAAAGTAAAAATTAAACTCAAGAAAGAAGGGAGGCATGACAACCAATTAAGTCCAATTGCTTGACTAGTTAGGATCTTTAATCTCAAGATATATTTAGTATAACTTAGCAGAGAAGAAATAAACTAGCTGACCCACCTTATCTTAATGGTAAATAAATAGCTATGGGCTTCAAGCCAAGCTGAGAAGCTATACAGTATAACGAAGTCACTTTATAAGAATGAAATATGAAATCTCCTTTGTCCTAAATCCTTGGGGATTAGAATGTGTCATGAGTAGGTTTTCCAGATGAGTAACACTAACTACATTGCCTCTTTCATTCCAACTTGCCATTGGTGAAGATAATGGTACCTATGTTTAAGTTTTTTATTTTTCCAACTATATGGAAAAATAGTCTTAACTCCTTTAGCACCTAGTACAGAGCTGAACACTAAAGACACATGCTCAATAACTGAGTCCATATTAATTGTTGCCTGCTGCTTGAAAATGAGGTTTAGTCATAAATAGGCATTATTTATACTGCACTGTGTTAGAGACATTCCCTTGGCATTTGTGATGTATAGGGCTTTCTTTTTAGCCAAATACTAAATGGCTAAGACTGACATGCTTTTTTGTGTTCTTGAGTCTGATTCTCATAATTTTTCCATCCATTCAAGTTACTACATCTTCTTACCATCAGTGTACCTGTACCTAGTGGTCATTTGATTCTAATCTGAATCTAGGAATCTTTATAAATGTGGTAGAATCTAGGAAATTAACTAAGAATATATGGGCTCTTTGGGAATAAAGGTTTAAGGGCTTTTAGGGCTTTCCTATGAGTCAAGTGTGTACAATTCAATGCATGGACTTTGGGGATATGTATCTTGGCTATCCAGAGGCTGAATCCCTTCACTTCTTTACTCTTTCCCTTAATTCTTCATTCTTCACGTCCCAAAAAATAAAGGTTGCCAGACAAATGACTTCCATATTAATCAAGTATCACCAGTAGGTTCTTTATCAGCAACCACTACTTCAAATATTATGGCTCCACCATTGACAGATTTAACATTAACTCTATGCAAATAGAAAGTAGAATCTACATAAACCAATTTGTTTTTTAAACTTCCACTTTTCTCAAAATCAAGATGACTTTGCTTTCATGGAAGGTAAAGCAGCTAAGCAATCAGCCACAGCATTTCTAACTCAGTTGCAACTCATGGTGAGTTCAATGCTGAACTCTCAGAGTATGAAAAATAAATGGAAAAAATGTGATTCTAATTATAATCAATATCTAAATCCGACACTAACTCATTTAAATATCTAAATCCAACACTAACTCAACTCATACCTCATTTATTTGCTATTTTCATATCTTTTAAACTTCTTTTTCTGGAAATCTTATTCAGCCCTTACACCCCTTCACTGTGAACTTTAGCAGAAAGAAGGGAAATGGGAAAAAAATGACTGAGTTTACTATGTGCCAGACAGTTGTATAAATTACCTCATTTTGTCCTCACAACAGCCCTTTTAGGTGGGTATTATTATCCCTGTCTCATACATAAATAAACTGAGTGTTGGAGAGATTAAATTACTGGATCAAGGTCATGGACAGCAGGAGAGCCACCTTTCAAAATCAAGTTTGATATAAAAGACCTACAGAGCGCCCCCTAAAGTATGCACTGCCGCTAAAACACCAAAAAGAGATACTAAATTAAGAAAGGAAGATATTGGGGGTGGGTGGGGAGGAAGGTGCAAGAGGGAGGGGATATATATTTATACATATGGCTGATCCACTTCATTGTACAGGAGAAACTAACACAACATTGTAAAGCAACTATACCCCAATTTTATAAAAAGGAAGATAATTTATAACTATAACTTAAATCAAAGTGTTTGTATTGAATTTAGATCTTCTCATGCCCAGGATAGCAGATCTTTAAGGTTTCCATTTGTGCCCTAAATCTAAATATCATATAGCAACTGCAGCTTAACTGGTGATTGACAGTATCTCATGTGGACAGAATGGACACTTGCAGATGAAATATGAATAAAAGAGCATTAGAAAAGTGGTCAATCTCAACCCTTTCCACTCCTTTGCTGATCTGATCAAAGCAATGCATCCAATATGTGACAGGCAGAACAGACTTCAAAAGATTTTGCATGCAAAGTAATGACTAATGGGCATGGGATTTCTTTGGCAATAATAAAAATGTTTTGAAATTTTTTAAAAAGGTAGGTGCATTGCCTTGCCAACGTCTTCTGGCTCTCTCCCTCAGTGTGCAGGTACATGTGCCCAGATGGCCCTCAGCTTAAGGCCTTCCCAACGAACACCTCTTCTCCCCTTCTTTTTGGTCAAGTGTCCGGGATATCAGCTCTTACTCAGTCTTTGATTCTAAGAACTTGAATTTCACCATCCAACTGAAATTACTCTAAGATCACCACTGTCCTCCAAATCCAGAGATGCTACTTGAGTCTCATCCTCCTTATACTCTTACCTACCTCTTTTTTATTGCACTATTTGTTTTGCAATCTGAACATAAAGCTCATTAGAGAAAGCTCAGATGGTATAAAAATTAGTCTTCTCCCAGTCTTAAGAAGTGAAAGAGATTTTTTTAAACAAAATTGAGATCATGCTTATAAATACTATTTGTTTCCAACTCTTCCACTTCCTTCTTTAACCTAGGCATTCATACCACGAGGCTCTGGTTACCCTTTTTTTTTTTTTTTTTGCGGTACGCAGGCCTCTCACTGCTGAGGGCACTCCGTTGCGGAGCACAGGCTCCAGACGCGCAGGCTCAGCGGCCATGGCTCACGGGCCCAGCCGCTCTGCGGCATGTGGGATCTTCCCGGACTGGGGCACGAACCCGTGTACCCTGCATCGGCAGACGGACTCTCAACCACTGCGCCACCAGGGAAGCCCCTGGTTGCCTTTTTTTGTTCAATATCACTTTCTAAATTATGGACAAGATACCATTCTAGATGCTACATAAACACAACAACATAAATACTTCAGGTGTGATAAAGACTCCACAATGTACGTGTTCTAATGCATGGTGTTTTCTCTCCACCAAGAGAGGATAAAAATATAGATGACTACTACTCTCAGTCTTCTTGGTCTCCTTAGCTGGACTTCCTCCAAGCTTCCTTCCAAACACACAAGTAACGTACCTCATCCACGCTAAATCCTTCCTTTACAAACTCCTTCAGAGCTCACTTACACTGAGATGAGTTCCAGTCTCCCCTGGTGCACAGGTAATCTTTATCCTTCCTCGACAATCTTAGCCACATTTCTGGCTTTAAATGCCACCTGGTATTCCCAGTTGTCTTCTTTCTCCACTAGACAGTAAGCTCTCTTACTATCAAAGAATTGTACTTGAGAGTTTTTGGGTTTTGCTTTACATCTGCAGCTAACAGATTTCGGAGATGCTCAGTAAGTATTTTCACTGTCACTACTTCTCGCTCTCCCCCAAAACCCATTAAATCTCTATCCTGTCCCTTCTCTGCACTACAGATAGTTTTACCTTTTCTCTAGTCCTATATTCCTCCATCTATGAGGATTAGCTTTCTAACTGTTTTGACCTGAGTCATAACATGATATATGTTTTCCATCACAACCGGGTCAACAAAAGTTTAACAAAACAATACCTACCCTCACTACATAAGACATACTCTCTTTTCTATTCTAGTCCATTCCTTCTTTCTTCCTTTTATTCCTTCCTTCTTTTTAATGCTAGTGGAAGCCAACTGAATAGATTTCACCACCCACGGCTGAAAAATACTGACCTGCATACAAGTTAATACACTAGGATGCCCCAATTTTTTTCTAAAACCTAATGCGTCTAAAACTGAGGGTATCCACCTTTCATCCAAGGTAACCCCTCTTCTCAATTCCCCGTCATACTGACAGTACCATGATTATTTTATTACCTTGGGTTTGTAGCTTAAAATTATTTCTCTCTCTCAGTCAGCTACCATTTTGGACCTATCATCTACCTCTTCTGGTTGATTTGTCATCTCCAACATGTCAGCTGTGTGTCTTTTTATCCTTATCCAAAGCCATTACAAGCGTACCTTTCCAAGATTATCTGTTCTATAAAATATATCACAGTTGGATTTCTTTAACAAGCCCCTCTGATACATAAAATTTAATTTTTATAAGACTTTTCAGCTACGTGTCTATTAATAAAAGGTAGAGTTGTGAAGTGTTTTGGTTTGCAGTGCATTTCACATACGTTATTTTATTTGCTTCTCCTACTCAAATGAGGAAATTATAGTTCGCAGATATTAACTGACTCACACAGATTCACTAGGCAGTTGGTGGCACAGCCAGATCTTGAACCCAAATCTTTTGAATCTAAGCCCAACAGTTCCTTTCTCCACATACACATCTTCCTACCCCATAAAGCAAAAGACTTTCATTAGACTTCACTGGCCTTCAAAGCAGGTTTAACTGGCTCTCCTATCTCCTAGCCTCTGGGTTCTCCATCATCTAGCTGATTTTTCATAATGCAGCAGAAATCCTTTTACCAACTCACAATTTTGTCCAGCCACTATAGTGGCTGCCACATAAAACCAAAACTCCCCTTAAGGACTGCAACGATCTCTACTGATTTGCTCCTACTTAATTCTCTGCTAATTCATAGCTGGCAACAAACACAGAGCCTAGCACAGCAGACGTTCAATTGCTGTAGTTGACTATACTCTTAAATGTTTTTTTAAATGATGTCTCTTACATCTCCAGCAGCACCCTCTCCTTTGTGCAGCATTTAAAATTTTAATAAGATTTGTCCCAATATCCAGTCTGCTTTCACTGCTCTTCAGTACCAATAATCCTCTAGCTAGATGCTTCTCCTTCTACAGAGAGTTGGGTCTTTCCTCCTCTTATTTATCCTCAAGTCCCCGGAGCTTCAGATCAAGTACTAGCTCTGCCACATCTTTTTCCAAACATTTAAACCAACCAAGACAAGTTTTGCCTTTCTGAACAATTCTCACAATTATTACCTGTCTCCTTCCTTCTAGGCACTTATTCACATAGTGCCTTTCAGGATTTCCTAAGTGTTTGAACAAAGTAAGTGGTTTCTCCCCAGCCACCTGAAAGCCTCTGCAGGCCTGGTATAACTTGCTTAAATGTATTTTGTTTTTCCCCTCAGCCTCCAGCACAGAACTCTGCACATCACATTCACAGCACACCTGTTTAATAAAGATTTCAAATAAAACCTCCATGCAGGATGAACCTTTTAAAAGAACATATTGAGTACCTACAGCATATTACCTGTTTTACATATGTGATTTTATTTAAGCTCACCAAAATCCGTAAGGGAGGTGTCATTTTCTCCTTTTTAACAGGGGAAGCAGGCTCAGAAGGGCAGCACCTTGCAGAATGTCAGTGACAGTGACCTCAACCTAGACCTGTCAGACTCCAAAGCTCTTGATACTGCCCTCCACCTACCACTGCCCCCTCACTTCCATCAGATCGGTCAGCCCAGAAGCCAAGCAAATTCACATTTGCTTGGCATGTATTCCGAGGCTATATGTATTCAAATTATCCTAACTTTAAAAAGGATGAAATTCAGCCAACGAATGTTAAGTTATAGTCCCAGCTTCACCTGTGTAAATCACTTACCCTTTCTTAGACTCAGTTTCTATTTCAAGACCTAACACAATCTGGCCTTAGAGAATTGGTTTTTCTCCTCACGTCTGGCCACTTCTCCCCAGGTACCCAACACTGTTCCCCAAATGTGACTGTATATATTCATATCTCCATGTGTTGGTTCTGCTGAATCACCTCTTCTTCCTGTTCCATCCAGTGAAGGCAGACTGGTGCCCCACACCCAGCTCAAGGGAGCCCCAAGCAGAGTCAGTTGCTTCCTTCCTTGTGCTCCAATGGCATTTAATTCATGTCTCTATTTGTAAGTAGAGTATGTCTCTCCCCAACACTAGGTGGTAAGCTCTAGAAGCAGAGGCATATCTTACTTGACTTCATAACCCAAAACTGAGCACAATTCCTGAAACTATTTGACCATCACAAGGTTTCAGGAAGGTTCACTGAATTAAGGAAGTCAGGAATATTTGTTGTGATTCAACCAATGTTTGTTAAGTAGTTGATCAACCATGCCTTAAAACGAGAAGAGCATCTGTCCTTCCTACTTCACAGAGAGTTCTTTAAATGTTACCTGCTCACTTGTTCAACTACCCAAAGAAAGATTTCCCCCTAAAAATCTCTCATAGCACCCTTCTCCTTTCTTTAGTTTTTAATCAGAATATATAATTATAAAGATGTGTGTGAATTACTTTGCTAATGTCTATATTCCTCCACACCATTAGACTAGAAGCTCTATATAGGGATGACGTATGTTTAGGTAACAGGGATGATGTTATGTTTAGCCTACCACTGTATTCCTAGCACCCAACACCCAATAAGTGCTTGATAAATATTTACCGAATAAAAGATATGAAGATTAAGAGATATAATGCGTATCAGACACTCTGTGAATTGTACAGTGATGATTAAGACACACTTACTGGGATTATATATTCAGTTTATTCCCTCTTTGATAGCTAAACCTTCAGTCTCTTCTCCAGTATCATATGCCTTTAGTTGGCAAACCTCTTCCTGCTTCGCCAATAGGGCACTTATGTTTGACTCATTTGAATAATAATATCAATTACCTTATTTTATTCCAGTTTGTAATTTACAAAAAATATGAGCAGTGAGTGAGACATATTAAATCACCTCAGATCTCACCTAAGATATTCTATAAAATAAAGGTCAAATAGCTTTTTCTTTTCAAAAATAACTTTGATTTTGATACATGGTTCTAATCTTCAAAGCAGTGCACAACATTTACAAGGTACATGTTTAACACATTGGAACAATTAGCTTGTATTCTCAAGCCAGTGGGCCCAAGGAGACCAACACAGTTGCTAGGGCAGGTCAGATGTTTGCATGGGCTTCTCCCTTACACGGGTTCCTTCCAAGGCTCTGGGGGGGATGGGGACCTGACGACCTGTTCTAACGGTCGAAAGCAAGAGAGTACTGAATTTTCCTTAAAGAGGGCATTCAGAATTGTAGACCTTTTGGCCCCCATGAGGCCCAGATGCATCCTTGTGCGAACGGCTTTCAACCTCATAATGAGACCACTTTCTCTCTGAAGTACTCATAAACCAACAAGACATGCAAGCATATTTAAAAACAGATTTAAAAAAAATCTAGTTCTCATCTTTGAAGTAGAGTTCCTATTACATCCTTTTTTTTTAAGTCTGTCTAAAACAAGACCATTATGTCTGAATAATTATTTTTTCTAGACCCATATACATCCCTCTTTCTCCTTAATAAGCACAGCATTCGAAAATAATCCTCATGTGCATTCGAAAATATTCACAAGATCTCTACCAAGTAGGTGTTACTAATTTTCCCATTTCACAGAAGAGGAAACAAACTTAGAGAAGGGAACTGACTTGCCCAGGATCAGAGAGCTAATAAAGGATCCGTGTGCCTGGGATTTCACCCTAGGGCCCTAGGCCGCTGGCCACACTTAATCTCTAGGCTCTCTTACTCACAGGGTTCCTTGACAGCAGAAATTAGGTCATCACGGTGCTTTGTAATTCCCCACAGAGCTGATGATAAAAAGCTGGCACTCAACGTATTTGATGAACTATTTAAGAGAATACCTATTGTAACCCAATCTCCAACACTGTGACACCACTATGAATATTCCTAAATAGTGAGGTAATCAGATCTCTCAGGAATGATACAGAATGGAAAACAGGGCCAGATGTTGCCAGGGTTTGCAGTTCCAAATCAAAACTACTCAGGGAGAGTATCCAGTGGAATACAAGCTATACAGAGGCCTTTCAAGTCATACCAGTGAGGCAATCTTTGAATTGAAAGGCAAGCATATTTACTTATATCTGAGAGAAAACAAATGCCTAACAGGTGTATTAAAATCTTTTTTTTTAAATCAAAAACACACATACACAACATAGACCAAATGTCTTGTCCTTCTAGTATAGTCCTCTTTGAGTGATGGCCTGGAAGCTAAATGAATCCCGCAGGAAGGGAAAATTGTGCCTACCTAACTGAAAACAGTGAACTCAGTGGCTGCATGCAGACATGGCCTAACAGTGTAATGTAATGAAAGTGCCCGAAAAGCCGCCATTTGGCACCCAGGCCAACATCAAAAGGCAAGGCTCCTAATGAGGATCTTCAGCCAAGAGACAGCATTTCAACACCGTGAAATAAAATAGTGTAATGGCACCACTGATAACGCCAAATAATTTATGTCCCTCTACATCAGCAAATGGTTTCGGCACCAAGAGGTAATAAGAAAAAGGGCTAGAGTTGACATGCGTCTGACCTTCAGATTGACGTCTGCATTGTACTGCTCTATAGTAGTAAGTGCATCTACCTGGATTACTGATAATAGTTTCACTACATGTTTTTTTCATATGAAGAACTTGGGATCTCACAGAGACCTATTCATTAGGACTCGGAGAGGTCCTTGGGCATTCACTCTTCCTAAGAGGCCGTCTCTGACAATATTGCTCAGAGACTCACCATTTTAAGAGATGTATAAAATTCTCCTCTGAATCGTATTATTTCTTCCTTTTTGACTAAAGGAATCTTAACCTGGAGTCTTCTTGATTCAAAGCTCAAAGAGCTATTATCATTACATGGCCTGTTGAGTCATGTTTTCACTTTTGTTTGATTTGTAACACATTTTTAAGACTGGAAAAATGCTATGTATAATTTCCTGTCACTTCTTTTCATGTTCCAAAAGTTTCTTAGCCTCTATATCCGTTAGGTGACTAAACCGAAGAATTATCAGTTATGGAATTTACATTAAAATATTTATATTGACAGCATAAGACATGTGTGTGCTCAAAAGCTCAATACTTAAATAGTGCAGGAGAGCCTTTTTAAAATGCCTTTGTCTCCTCCCAGGGTGACGGTTCCCAGAAGACTGACAGGGGCAGGTGCCAGTCCCTTCTCTCCCCTCCCTGCCGATTGGTTCTGCTCTCCAGCACCACAAACCCAAGATCAGCAGGGAAAGTTCAAACCGTTCTTTAGCAACAGGTAGTCGATCACTTATTTTCCACCAAGACAGGAAGAACTGTCTGTAAAATATCTCTGGAGGTCTGCCAGCAGCACTGAAGTCCCTTTCAGTCTGGAAAGCAGCCCCAGTTCTGTAACTCTGAAGACCATAAACGTGGGGAATTCATCAAACTAATATTAAATAGAGGCTTTGTCGCCTTAAAAAATTCAGTGCTTGGATCAGAAATTCCAAAGTCTGTATTTCAAGGGGTGTAAAGTTTACAAGATGCTGTCTGTAATTTACAAAACTGAGTTCTGCAGCAAACAAAAACGTCTGTCATGTCTAAAGATTAGTATTTGAATGACGAAATGGTGCTATTTTGAAAGGCAATTAAGATGTTGTTCCTTATGAAGAAAAAATATAGATATCGATTACTTACATTAAATGACATATTACCTATTTGAGGAAATCAATTAATGATAAATGTATTCCAAAGTAAAGCACTCAGAATTTGGGGTTCCAGTGACTAATTTTTCTCTCTTACTGCTGCCTTGACTAAGCACCTATAGTCCTTGCAAACAGCACACCCACACCATAATTTTTTTTGGCAAACAATTAGTGCCTTAATTCTTGAACTATCAAGCTTGAGAAACAATAGCCACTTAAATCAACAAACCCTTAGTTTAATCAATTAGCATAGAGATTTGGATGAACCTCCTTTGTTAAACATGCATGTGTCTTGTTATTTTCTGCTATTTTAATACTATTTTTTAAAAAACAGATCCTGGGTAAATGTATCTGGAAAGAAATCATCAAGTTCAATGTGTTAGGGGAAGACAGGGGGAGCTTCTTGAAAACAGACTCTAAAAAACAATGTTAAGTGTTAGACTAATGAAAACTTAGCCCCAGTTGGTAGATCTTTAGAATCTTTGTAGTGGGAATAGCAACTCAAGAACTATTAAGCAAATGACAGGGGGCCTCCCTGGTGGCGCAGTGGTTGAGAGTCCACCTGCCGATGCAGGGGATACGGGTTCGTGCCCCGGTCTGGGAGGATCCCACATGCCGCGGAGAGGCTGGGCCCGTGAGCCGTGGCCGCTGGGCCTGTGCGTCCGGAGCCTGTGCTCCGCAATGGGGGAGGCCACAACAGTGAGAGGCCCGCGTATAGCAAAAAAAAAAAAAATGACAGGCCAAACATCCACAATGTCTGGATTTTATTCTCTTTTCGTTTAATTCTGTTGAATTTCAAATAAAGTTTAGGTTATTTTCAATATTTTAAAATATGCTAATAGTTGTTGAAAGAAAACTAACTTTTCGGTTTTTGGACACAGTTGTAAAAGGTTTCCCACATTCTTAAACATGGCTTTATTACATTCCATTAAATTTTGTTCAGAAAGATACATTACTGATATTAAAATGAAAACCAATGAAAAAATACAGCTCACCATAACAGTATTCATAGCAAACTCTGCTGAAACATACCTTAATTTGTTTAGTAAATGATATTATATATACTATAAATACAGTGCAAGCTAGCTTTTGGGTAGCAAAGGTGTTCTTTGTTCTTAATCTGGTGCTACTTGTTAGAAAAGCAGTCCTGATCACTCCTTGACTCTTCCAAGTTAAACTGGCAGAGGATTATAATATTATCAAATAAACATATGACTTAACAACCATTCCAGATCATTCAGTCAAACAATTTTTCCACAAAACATCTAAAACTGCAGTTAGAATAAACTCAAATTTGCTGTGTAATTCCACAACGTTTCACTTTATTCCTAAGGGGCAGAAGACACCAAAATGACAAAGGGGCAGCAGACCTGATTCCTTTGGTATATTAAGGTGAGCACACCTTACATCTAAATTTTCACGTGCGCCCAGTGGAGCACAGACTGAACAACCATTGTCCCTGGAGACGACAGAACACTGCAGGCCAAACAACAACAACAACAACAAAACGTATGTGTGTTTTCATTTTCGTCCTGACCCTTTGACTTGAACTGTACATTTTTTTTAACTATGGTAAAAACAATACTTTAATGGAAAATTATTTCTCTTTGGAAAACCGCTCAACTTCTTTCTTTTAAGCAACCTTGTATGCGTTTCCCGTTCTGCCTTCTTCCCATCCTCACGTTACTAGGGCCACGAACGAGGACGCTTTCCTTCCAGAGAACACCGGTCAGAATGCCACCCTTGCCTGGGCAGCCTTGAACATCCAATCTGGGATTCCCTGGGGATCCCAACACCAAGAGTTACACACATCACGACGCTGGAAAGGACGTCTGGTCGATCCCCCCTAAAGGCCTACCAAAGATCAGGTCTCTACCGTGACGCCCCCATCTAGAGGAGAGGACATCCCAGACACACACACCCCGCGTGCAGTGCGGGGAGATCGCGCCCGGGAGTCCCACGGACACGATGGGAAAGGGCATGCCCGGGCGGGGGTTGTGATGCTGACCCGGGGACAGCCGGTACAGAGCGAGAAGCCAGCTGCGGTTGGCCAACTCCTCCTCCCCCTCCCACTCGCTGGGGGCCTCAGCACCCCTGCTAAGGCCCCGCCCCTGGCCCGCCCCCAGCTTCGCCCCCTGCCCGCCGGTCAGCGCACGCGTGTCGGTGCGCCCAGCCTCTCCGCCCTCCCAGGCAGCACGCTCCGGTCTGGACGGTTCCGCGGGTGTGTGTGTGTGCCAGAGGGGCGGGAGGGATGCTCCAAGTCGGCGTGAAGGAGGCACGAGTGGGGAAGCACGGGCGGGCCAGACCAGGAGACCTCCCGGTAACCACCTCGACTCCATTTTATCTCCTCGGAAACTGGGCAGGCTGGGGACCCCGCCGCAGGGCGGGGTTTCTCCCGGCGGGGGGCGAGAGAGACCGTTACGCTGGAGCACCAGGAGACGGTCCTGGCAGCTCCCGGCCGCCACCCGCGCCGAAATAAAAGCCTCTCGCGGCTTCCCGCCCAGCCAGCCTCTCTCTGATTGGTCGCCATGGGAGGGACCCGAGTTGGCTGGAGGCGGCGGCGGAGCGCGGCTCTCGTGCCGCCCGGGGAGGGGGCGCGTTGGGTGCTCCCCGGCCCGCCCCGCGTGGTCCCCCACCCAGGCTCGGCCGTCTAGGGCAGCTCCAGAGGCAGCTGGCAGAGGCGGCCACAACACACAGACCCCTCCGCCCGGCTTTCCTCGGGCGCTTCCCAGCACACGCCCCCCACCGAGAATGTCTGCCCACCCCACCCAGCTCTTTCTGGTTCCTGCTCCTTTTCTTCCCCCTCCCCGTCCTTCAGCTCCAAAACGCAAATCCTGGGGTGGGGCGGGGCGGGGTGGGGTGGGGTGGGGTGAGCAGCTGGAGGGAAGGGTGGGCACGCACGGAAGAATCTTCCAGGGAGGCCGGGATGGAAATACCCCAAATGAAATAAACCTCCCTCCCTGCCGCCAAGGTTTTATGGGCGGCGGCGCAGCCCCCGCCACCCGCGGCAGCATCACTACTGTCTTCATCCCAGCTCCTATTGTTCGCACTTTGCCAGGGTCAGGAACCTCGCCCAAAGAAAGGAGACTGGGGCGAGGTGTTTCGGGCGGCTACCTGCCATTCTTCTCTCGCACCACGCAACATGGGGCTCGCGGTGCGTGTGAAGGCACACACGCGCACACGCGCGCGCACACATACCAGGCAGCCCCGATCACGCCCTCCTCGCCCTCCGCCCCTCCGCACTTCCTCCTGTCAAAACGCGGCGCTCGATCCTCCCATCCCTCCTTGCTCCGGGCCGAGAGCAGGCTTTGCAACTAACCAGATATTTGGCAAATGAAAAACTAACGTCATACCGACGGGGGTGCAACAACGGCCACACAGCCCTGAGATTCTGCCCATTTCGCCCCATTTTTCAAACCGTTATTCGGCCGGGGCGGGGGGGAAAGGCGCAAAGGCGGCGAGCCCCACTTTATTAGACCCGGGGAAATAACGATCAGGGGCGGCTGCCCAGGCCTTATTGTTCACTCTTCGCGGAACCGGGGCTGACAAGCCCCTTCCCCACAGAGCCCGAGCCTGTGCGGCTGCACCACCGAACCGCGGCCTCCCCCGCTCCGCCGCCCGCCACCCGCCTTCGGGGATGGAGCGCTGCCCATCACCGGCGCGGCCGCAGCGTCCCGGGAGCGGGCTGCTCCGCTCCCAGCGCAGCGGGCACACAAAGTGGGAAGGGCGGGCGCGCTGGAGGGGCGCCGGGCGCTCGCTACGCGGGGAGGCTGCCCCAGTCCAGGCAGCCCGGGAGGGTTCGGGTGGGCAGCAAGGGCGACGCGCTCCTTCCTCAGCTCACCGAAAATGACCACTCTCAGCATTCCATGTAAAACCACCCCAATAACAGCGTTGCTCGGGGGGAGGAGTGGGGGGGGAGGGTGCAATTAGCAAATCAAATTGCGATTATTAATTTCGAAAATGTACCTGCAGTTCCCAGGAAAAACAAAGTCCAGATGAGATCCTTAGTTTGCAGCATTGTAATGTGCCGGCCGGGAGGGATGTTCCTGCCGCGGTAAATTCTCTGCCCCCCCGCCCCTTGCAGCGAGTGTGGACGGCGGCAGAGCAACAGACCTAGGGGCAGACAATTGCCAGGCTGAGTATGATTATTTTTGCAGAATTGTTTCCTGCCAGCCGCTACCGAGCTGCGTTCACGCGCTGATCGGAGAATGAGTGACAGTCCCAGCCTCAGCACATTCGCGACTCGGAGATCCTTGCGCTGGCCCGGGTTCGCTTTGATGGAACTGGGGATGGGAGCGGGGGGCGGGGGTGAGAACCTCACTGTGTCCTTCCACCACGCCGGCCACAAATAGTGCCGAACATCAAGGAGGTAAGAGAGACAGGGGAGGCAGCTGCGGCCGCCTGCAAAACCCGGCGTGGAACTGCCGGAGGAGTCGGGCGCTTTCACAGGCAGTCTTCCAGGCAGAGCTGGGATTTCTTCTCTCCACACTTCTCGCCTGTGCCTCCGCGCTCCTTGCTGCCGTCCGGCCTTCCTTAATCAGGAAGGTAGGATACTTTAATGACTAGTAAATAATAAAAGTAAAATCTTGGGTTTGTGTAGGGTTTCAAAGTTGTCGAATCCTTCATTTAGATCCTAAGATCCTTGAATTATACGGATAGCCTAGGACTTAGTTGTTGTAAGTGCAGGAAATTAGAAATTTGGAGAAGGAGGGGGGTTGTTGTTGTGGGGTTTTGTTTGTTAATTTGTTTGTTTGTTTTATACTGGCTCTGAAGTTTGCTCTCCCACAGAGAGGCAGCAGATCTCAGGGGAAGGAGGTGGTGGGAAGCAACTTAAGTTAGAAGGAAAACGCAGATGTTTAGAAGGGCTTTTCAGAAATAACTACAGGAAAATGTTTTCTTGTTTATAAATGCTGGACTCTGTGGTCTCTTTATAAAGATAACCAAGATTTTTTATGTAGGTATTATGGGATAGGCACAATATTAAATAATATTTTCTTAGAAGGGCATACAACCTCAATTCTTAAAGATTTTAATATAGAATATCACTGAGGTACCAATGCAAAGAGTTTCAATGAATCTTCCAGCTGTTATTTTAAACAGAAGAGGGTGGGGGAGCAAGGTGAAAATAAACATGTTTCAGCACCTGAGCAAGGTTTGAGTGTTTACGGAACAAAAGGTGAGGCAGAAAAAGGAGCTCATGGTGTCCTAGATGCTGGACTAGCCTACTAGCCTAGCACAGTGAACCCCTCCCAGAGGAAGGCTGCCTGTCTATGTTCAAAGCACCAATGCACCAACATCACCATGCACTCCATTTTTCTTTAAAGGTCAGACTCTCCACTGCTGTATCACTCTTTAAAAACCCATTCTCTGCTGGCTAACCAGCCAGCCTCCGTTACTGGAGAGGCTGGCACCCCTCCCCCTCCCCTCCTGTATACTAAACTCAGGAGGGCCAAACCAACAGGCTGAAATACAGGGGCCCCTGAAAAGTACTTCCTCCCCCCAAATCTATCTTTCACTACATTTATTTTTGTAATATTTCCCTCATACCAACTATAAATAATGTTAAAATACAGAGAAGTAGAAAGATCCCACAGGTTCCAGAGATACCCACAGATTTTCTATGTCTTCTGTATATGCATAAGATTTTTATCACTGGCATAGTATAGCAGTGCCTAACGTTTCATTACAAGCATTTTTCCAGTTTATTAAAAAGTCCTTTGAAATCTTTTATAGTTATTTAGTATTTCTTCATATTGATGGCTTTTCAATGGTTTCTCCACTGTTGGATATTTAGATTGTTTCCAGAGTTTAATAATATCAGTAATGTTTTTTGAACATCTTTTAGTAAGTATTTATTAAACAACCACTGTATTTAGTCCTGTGCTGGGTACAGTGAATTATATAGTTGTTGTTGTTTTTAATGGATGCTGTATTTAGCATATTTGGCTTCAGACATGAGGTCCTGCTAACATGTAAAATTGCCATATTGGCCTTGTAAATGTAAGTGGATAAATATATTAGACTCTTTCCTAAGGAAGAGGTTTTGATAGCAGGGAAAGATGGAGAGAACAGGCCTGAGGGGAAAGGGAAGAAAGTGAAGGTTGGGATACGCAACATAAAATTTTTCTATTTCTAATTTTACCAAGAGTGAGAGACACACCTTTCTCTGCAAACCTCCCTCCCTATAGCCCCTATCCATAGAATTAAAAGATTCCTTGCTATTTTTCTCCCCAAATGTCCCTATTTTTAGTTTTTTAATGTAGGCAGATGTGGAAATCCTATCTCACTTCAGCATGACTGAATCCCCTCCCAGCCCCTCCCTTCTCTGTGGGGCTGCTGCGCTCTGCTGTGATGATTCATTCTAGACTTCTGGTCCCCAGTCATTCCAGTCCACACTCCATGTATCTCTCCTGTGTTCTTTTAACTGGATCCGTCACTTGTGTCCAGTTCGTCAGCTCTCCACTTGTCAGTGTCCACATCTGTTGAGCTCTGGGTGTCAATCCTTTCCTGAACCTCACTTTGAAATGAGACAAAACTGTGTCCCTCCCCAGACCTCTTTCCCCAGAGGGAGTCCCAGGCTGTCAGACCCACATTAATGAGCATCTAGCGAGTGAACAACCAGGGGACTGAAGCAGAGGAAGGAGACACTCAGGACTGTTTTAGAGATGGGAGCTTCCCTAATAAAGCAGAGAATGGGCTATAAAATCAGCCACAGCAAGAAGACCAGCCAGGAAGCTATGACAGTGCTCTCTGGATGGGCTGGCAGGTCCTGGTCCTAGGCAGTGGCCCTGGGGAAGGAAGCCAACAGGAGCACAGATTTGAGAAATATTTCCAAGACAAAAAAACAGCAGAACTTTGGAACTTCCTGAAGATGGGGGTCTGAGGCAGGGGAAGAAATCAGAATTGCTTTCATTCATTCAACAAATACTTATTCAGTATCAACTAGGTGCCCGGCACTGCTCTAGACACTCAAGACATAGCAGTAGACAAAAGAGTATCTTTGCCTTCATGGACTTCTGTTCTTATGGGGAAGATAGAAATTAATCTACAGATATCTAGTATGTAGATGGCAATATGTGCAAAGGAGATCAATAAAGAGCGGTACAGGGGTAGGGAGTTCTGTGGGGATTAGCATTTTGTACAGGGGAGCCGGGGGAAACATCTCTGATTCAGGGATATCTGGCAAAGATCTCAAGAAAGTAATGACTCCAAAGCTTCCAGTGTGGGCAATTAAGTAGCTGCTGGTAACCTTGACAGGGAGTGGAAGAGGAAGGGCAGACTTAGACAAGGTAATAAGCAAAGGAGCAATGGTGTCAGCTCTGGACACACTAATTCTGAGACGTTTGAGGGATATCCAAGTGGAGATGTACAGAAGACGAACAGTCAGATGGAGAGGAGCCTAGACAACATTAATATTTAAGCTGTGGGCAGACGGAACTGCCAAAGAAATAGTGAAAACACAGAGAGATAGAGAATTGGAATATTATAATGTCACCAACTCGGAAGGAGAAGAAAGTTTTGAAGTGGTCAAATAAGAAGGCTTAAAAGTTTCCTGGATTTGACCATTGGGAAGTCATGAGTGGTCTCTGAGAGAGCAGCATTCGTGGGGAAGGGGAGACATCACTGTCCCTGGAATGGAAGACTGGCCAGGAAGGAGCAGCAGGGGGTGTGGACCACTCCTCAGAGGAGCCATGTGATAATGGAGGAGGAGTGTGATAAAGATAATAATGGAAAGACAAGCTTGAGGGAGAAGGAACCTTGAAAGGAGGTTTTCTTCTCTTCTTTTTAATATGAGGAGTTAATTATTAGGTTATAAAGTAAATTAAATTTGCCGCTAACTCCAGCTCACCATCACCACCACGTTATGGTCTAACTTAGACTACTTGAAAAAATGAACTTGGTCTAGAGTCAAGTGCTCTCACAGATGTGTTTCCTCATTTAAGGCTTCTTTCCTGTTGGTGTTGAAAAGGAGAACCAAGGCAAGACCTCAGAGCCCACAGAAATCCGAGGATCTCAGTTTAAACATTTGACATGAGCAAAATGCATTCTGGGATACTCAGCAGCCTAAGCCCAAAGCCAAAGACAGTGACCTGGGGCTAGGAGAGGCTGGAGAAACAGAGGCATGCCCAAAGAGGCGAGCGTGATCTAGGAAAGAGAGGACCGCAGAGCTAAGGAGTGAGTCTCTAGGGAGCCCTCAGAGCTCCCTCCTAGCTTCTCATATTCCTGATCTGGTTGACATGAGAAGTGACTTCTAACTTCTACGGTGTGATGGGGCTGAGGCCACTGACATGCTTCTCTCCTTGCTCGAGGCTGGCTCAGGCCCTGGTTAAGGGCTAGTGCACACTCATCAGTTGATCCAACTGAATGATGCTGGGGACTCCAAAAGCCGAGGAATGAGAAAGGTCGACACAGAAACCACTGCTTCTTTGTGCGGGTTGTGCGCTGCACAACTTCAAGGGGTGCCTTTCAAGTCCCACTCATCATATATTTAACCAGATGTTAGGACAATTTTTGTGTCAAGTGCAAGTAAATAATCTCAGGGAAGGGGTGATGTTTCTTTTATTCTTTCTTTCCTCCTTCTTTTCTTTCTTTCTTTCTTCCTTCCTTTCTTCCTTCCTCCCTCCCTCCCTTGTTTCCTTCCTTCCTTCTTTCCTTCTTTTTTTTTAAATTTTGCAGACACTTTATTAGAGAGTGCTTTCAACCCTGTATATGAAGGGAAGGAAACAGTTTGGAAACAGGGAGAAGCAGAGCCATACCGCAGGCACAGCAAGGTGTCAGTCAGCCCCTGGGAGCTGTGAAACCAGCTGTAGTGTCCTGACATGGAAAAGTCATCAGATTTAGGCTGAACCTGACCTTGGGAGAGGCAGCTCTCTGCAGCCAAGGGCAATTTCTCAAGCCTAACCGCTGAGAGCATCCTCCCAAGTAGAGAAGCATGTCATCCCCCAGTCCTGAAAGTGGCATCTGGGCAGTTTAGCACAGCATCCACACACAATTTTAGCTGTAAATCTAAATGTAATTGGGGGGAAAGCTAAATATTTTTTCTTTTCTTTTTTTATTGTGGGAAAATATATGTAACATAAAATTTACCATTTTAACCATTTTAAGTCTACACTTCTGTAGCATTAAATACATTCACATCGTAGTACAGCCATCACCATTATCCATCTCCAGAACTTTTTCACCTTCTCCAACTGAAACTCTGTACCCATTAAACAATAAATCCCCATTTCCATTCTTCCCCTAGCCCCTAGGAACAACCATTCTACTTTCTGTCTCTATGAACCTGAATAGTTACACATACAAGAACAATCATATGTTTGTCCTTTTGTTCCTGTCTTATTTCACTTAGCATAATGTTTTCAAGGTTCACCTAAGTGGTAGCATGTGTCAAGTTTTCCATTGTATGTATATACCACATTTTGTTCATCCATTCATTCATCAGCTGACACTTGGGTTGCTTCTACCTTTTGACTATTATGAATAGAGCTGCTATGAACATGGATGTGTAAGTATCTGTTCAAGTCCCTGCTTTCACTTCTTTTGGGTATATATCTAGAAATGGAATTGCTGAATCATGTGGTTTAATTTTTTGAGGAATTGCCATACATTTTCCACAACTACTGTATCATTTTATATTCCTACCGGCAATGCACATGGGTTCCAATTTCTCCACAATTTTGCTAACACTTTTCTTTCCTTTTCTCCTTACCTTCCTTTTTCCTTCCTCCCTCCCTTCCTCCCTCCCTCCCTCCCTTCCTTTTTCTTTCTCTCTTTCTTTCTTTCTCTTTCTTTCTTTCTTTCTTTTTCTTTCTTTCTTTATTTTTCTTTCTTTCTCTCTTTCTTTCTTCATTTCTTTCTTTCTTTTTTATGGTAGTCATCCTAGTTATTGTGAAATGGTATCTCATTATGATTTTATTTGCATTTCCCTAAGGTCTAGGGATATTGAGCATCTTTTCATGTGCTCATTGCCCATTTGTATATCTTCTTTGAAGAAATATCTGTTCAAGTCCTTTGCCCATATTTTAATTGGGTTATTTGTTTTATGCTGTTGTTGAATTATAGGAGTTTTTTATATATTCTGAATTTGAATCTCTTATTAGTTATATGATTTACTCCCATCCCATGGGTTAACTTTTCACTCTGTTGATAGTGTCCTTTGATACATAAGTTTTTAATTTTGATGAAGGCCAACATGTCTGTGTTTCCTTTTGTCTTCTGTGCTTTTGGTATCATATTCAAGAATCATTGCCAAATCTAAAGTCTTGACATTTTCCCCCTATATTTTCTTCTAGTTTTATGGTTTTAGCTCTTACATTTAAGTCTTAGATCCATTTTGAGTTAAGTTTTGTACATGGGTAAGGTAAGAGTCCCGTGTTATTTATTTATTAGTTTTCCCAGCATTATTTGTTAAAAAATATCTCCCCATTGAATGGTCTTGGCATCCTGGTCAAAAATCCTTTAACCATATATGCAAGGATTTATCTATGGACTCTCTATTTTATTCCATTGGTCTAAGTCTGTCTTTACAACAATATCACACTGTTTTGATTACCACAGCTTTGTAGTAAGTTTTTAAATCAGAAAGTGTAAGACCTCCAACTTTGTTCTTCTTTTTCAAGATTATTTTGTTTATTTGGAATCCCTTGAGAGTCTATATGAATCTGAGGATAATTCTTCTTTTCAAAAAAGGTCATTGGGATTTTGGTAGAGATCAAGGGGTACTGTTTTCACATCTGTGCAAAGTTGTTACTTGATCTAGTATCTGGAGCCAAGCTGACATCTTGGGGATGGATGTGTGTTAAACATCACACTCTAGAGCTATGGGAAACTGAGTCACAGTGAACTATCACAAATTGCTGACTTGGGTGATCTATTCTTTCCAATGTAGATACGGAGAGATGAAGCAGGATCAAATCACAAGAATCAGATCATGAAATTGCACAGCCAGTTTAGAGAGGTGACAGTGTGCTAATAAAGGAAAGATGGGTTTAAATGGTTTCTTGGCTTTACTGAACTCAAACCTCAGAAACTCATACCTGTTTTATCTTTGAAAACAACCCCTCTGAAACAGGTGATTTAACAGTCTGGAGAAAGGAGCCAGAATCTCCATGTCAAGATCTTCTAAATCACAAAGTATGACTGAGCTAAAGTTAAAGACAGGATCACTTCCTTTCTCCTTCTTACACATCCTCCTACACACCCCAGCAGCAATGAAGTACAATGAGGTGAATCCTCAGGTCCTGGAGCTTGACAATCCAAGTTCAAGTCCTAGCTTCTCCACCTGCAGGCTCTGTGGATTTGGGCAAAGTATTTCCCACCTATATACCTTGTTATTTTCTTGGTCATAACATCTGCCTTTCAGATGTCTTATGAACATTAGTTAAAATAACATACATAGAGGGCTTAGTGCAGGCCTGACACTCTTTCATTCAGCAGATGTGTACTGGACCCCTGTCACATGCAAAGCACTCTGTTGGTTGTGGGCAATAAAAAGAAGTCAACAGAACACATGTGTTTACAGGCTTGTCAAGAAGACAAATAACTAAACAAAGAGACCAAAACAATTATAAACTATAATTAGAGTCATGAAAGATATAAACAGTATTGTTTGACAAAGAATGACAGTAGAGATATATTTTAGATCAAGGAGGGAGGTGACAGGTAAGTTGCAACCTAAAGAATGAAAAATACCCAGCCATGTTTCCAAGTAGAGGAGCATTCCAGGAATGTGCAAAGATCCAAGGTCAGAAAAATCTAAATGGTTCTAGAAACTAAGAGAATGTGAGTCTGAGATGGAAAGAGCAAGTGGGTTAAAGCCCAAAAGATAGGCACCATGTGAGCCAACTTGAAGGTTAAAGTAAGGAGCTTGTATTGTAGTCAAAGTTCAAAGAAAGCCCCTGGAGGACTTGCAGCAGCAGAGTGACAGGAGTTGTTTTCCATGTTAAATAACCACTCTGCCTTCCGTGTGGAAAATGGCTTATAAGAAGACAGGTGTGGGTGTGGGGAGGCCAGTTATTATAGAAACCACCGCATAAATGCAGGGAAGAGATAATGGAGGCTGGGGAGGAGGTGGCAGGAGATGGAGAGGAGCAGAGATAAAATGGATCAAACTTGTTGATGGATGTGAGGAGAGAGAAGATGCAGAACGTGCTGGGAGAATTTGTTTGGAGAGGAGGGGGATCAAAGGTTAGATTTTGGACAAGTTACATCTACCTGGGAGACATCCACATGGAAATGTCGTATTGGTGGTCAGACATGAGTATGGAAATCAGAAGAAAGAGATCTTAGCAGGAAATATAAATTTTGGAGTCATCAGCATCAGTGGCATCTAAACCCATGGGAAAGGATGAGGTCACTTAGCCAAAAATGAGGAGAAAGAAGAGATGAAGGCTTAGGCCCTGATCTGGAGAAACACCAATTTTATGAGTTCAGGTGAAGAAAACACAACAAGCAAGAAGACTGAGATGAGGTGTCATGTGGTCAGAAGTCAACCAGGAGAGAGCAGCATCTTCAGGACCAGGGGAAGAGAGACTTGTAAAAAGGAAGGATGTGCCATGTGATGAATGCCACTGAGAGGCCAGGTGAAATGAGGACAGAGAGGAGTATCCACCAGATTTGGGAATATGATGGTCATTAGTAACCTCGGCAAGAACAAATTCATACTCTCTGGGTTGAAAGTGAGTGCCTAATAAATGTTAGCTATAATAACAATAATAGGCTCCCTACTCATTCCTTCTTTGAGCTTCTGTGATAATAGAAAAACATCTGGGGACTGATCAGGGCACAGAAGTGCAGAACTCAATGATTATTCACACATACAAGTTGGTCTTATTTTAAGGTGTAAACTCAGACACCAATGTCCTTCCTGAATAATTGCCATAGTAGTTGTAGATAACTAATGCTCTAAATGATTTGGTTGCATCAATACTTGGGGTAGGGCTTCCCTGGTGGCACAGTGGTTGAGAGTCCGCCTGCCTATGCAGGGGACACAGGTTCGTGCCCCGGTCCGGGAAGATCCCACATGCCATGGAGTGGCTGGGCCCGTGAGCCATGGCTGCTGAGCCTGCGCGTCCGGAGCCTGTGCTCTGCAACGGGAGAGGCCACAAAAGTGAGAGGCCCACGTACCGCAAAAAATAAAAAAAATAAAAAAATAAAACTTGGGGTAAGAGGGGAAAATATATCCCTTTCTCCTCCAGCTATCTTTACTTCTCCTGCTCAGTGTCCTCCCTCCTGTTTCTCTGTGTCTTCTGTGGTTATACTGCTTCCCTTGGTCACACCCTGAAATACCAACAGGTATTGACTGACCTCAGCACCAAGGAAAGGAGCCTAGTGGGCAGAGCCAACACTAAACTTAGGTGCCTCCAGGCTCATCTGTATCTTTGGAGCCAGAGAGGGTCCTATCCATGGAGCCAGTACCCACTTGTGGCACCTCCTCTCCTAAGAGCAAGTACCTTGGGGAGTGAGAGAAGAGTTAAGAAAATGAGGAAGCAAGATGACAACCTTTCATAATGAAAGGCAAAGGCATTCATCCCATTCCCACTATTACCACCACCGCTGCTTCTTTGGAAGAAGAACCAAACTGCTTGCCTCCTTTACACAGCCACTGCATTACATCCCTCTCTCTTTCTTTGTTTTAACATCTTTATTGGAGTATAATTGTTTTACAATGGTGTGTTAGTTTCTGCTTTATAACAAAGTGAATCAGTTATACATATACATATGTTCCCATATCTCTTCCCTCTTGTGTCTCCCTCCCTCCCACCCTTCCTATCCTTGACCCACCTCCTAGAGAAATGGAAATAAAAACAAAAATAAACAAATGGGACCTAATGAAACTTACAAGCTTTTGCACAGCAAAGGAAACCATAAACAAGACCAAAAGACGACCCTCAGAATGGGAGAAAATATTTGCAAATGAAGCAACTGACAAAGGATTAATCTCCAAAATTTACAAGCAGCTCATGCAGCTCAATAACAAAAAAACAAACAACCCAATCCAAAAATGGGCAGAAGACCTAAATAGACATTTCTCCAACGAAGATATACAGATTGCCAACAAACACATTAAAGAATGCTCAACATCATTAATCGTTAGAGAAATGCAAATCAAAACTACATCTCTCTTGAGAATCCTCTGGAACCATCCTGAAAAAACACAGCGCCAAAGAGGATGGTGTTGCTGGTTCTACACTAGTGACAAAATCCCAAAGAACTCTGAATTTGAAGTCAATATGGGTCTAAATGCCACCCACCCCACCTCACGCACACGTTCCAAACACTGGCAGCCATTTCTACCCTTGTCCCTCTACCCCTTGGGTGCAGATGATTCCACAGAGCTCAAGAGCTCCCAGGAGCTCCCAGGAGATACAGCGCTCATTCTAGTCACTGTCTCCAAAAGAGAAATTCCAGCAAGAACTGTGGAGTGAGCATGCACGTTCCAGGATGGGAGGCTCCCCCCAACCACCGTCTGTCCTTGCATCAGCAAAGGAGCAATCAAAAAGGGAGATTCCACTCAGTGACTCTGAGCAGGGGACGAATGTGACCTGGACCTCTGGTCTGAGCTACCCTTCCCTGACCCCCCACCCCCGCTGCCCCACCATAAACGTCACTCTAAATTTTATTGAAGGAATGGGATGAGTAAACAAACCAAGAAACAGCTCATACAACTCAATATGAAAAAAGAAAAAAAGTCAAAAAATGGGCAGAAGACCTCAGTAAACATTTTTTTCCAAAGAAGACATACAGATGGCTAACAGACTGTCAACGTTGCTAATTATTAGAGAAATGCAAATCAAAACAACAACAAGATATCACCTCACTCCTGTCAGAATGGATATCATTGAAAAGTCTACAGATAACAAATGTGGAGAGGATGTGGAAAAAGGAAGCCCTCCTACACTGTTAATGGGAATGTAAATTGGTGCAGCCACTATGGAAAACCGTATGGAGGTTCCTCAAAACACTAAATATAAAACTACCATATGATCCAGCAATTCCACTGCTGGGTATATATCTGGAAAAAATGAAAACAATAATTTGAAAAGCTACATGTACCCCAATGTTCATAGCAATGCTGTTCACAGTAGCCAAGATACGAAGCAAACTGTGTCCATCAACAGATGAATGGATAAAGAAGTTGTGGTATATATATGCAATGGAATATTACTCAGCCATAAAAAAGAATGAAATAATACTGTTTGCAGCAACATGGATGGACCTAGAGAATATTATGCTTAGTGAAATAAGTTAGAGAAAGACAAACCCTGTATGATATCACTAAAAGTGGAGATTAAGAGATGCTACACATGAGTATATATGCAAAACAGAAACAGAATCACAGATATAGAAAACAAGTGTGGTTATCAGAGGGGAGAGGGAAACGGGAGTCAAATTAAAGATACAGGATTAAGAGAGACAAACTACTATGTATAAAATAGATAAGCAACAAGGATATATTGTACAGCACAAGGAAATATAGCCATTTTCTTTTGATAACTTAATGGAGTATAATCTATAAAAGTACTGAGTCACTATGCTATACATCTGAAATAAATGTAATATTGTAAATCAACTATACTTCAATTAAAAACTCCTGCATAAGACAAAGCAACTAAAAATAAATAAAATAAATATTAATCAACTATACTCCAATATAAAATAAAAATTAAAATAAATAAACAAACCAAGAAAGAGCTTGAGGCTCACTTCATCCTGGGACTTTGGCTGGGGTCTCTCCCCAGCTCCCATGGCTGCAATTCAAGCCTCCTCATATCTCACAGTGATGTAGCCACAGCCTCATGACTGTGCCTCCACTCTCCCCCTTCAAATCCACCTCCCCTGACCTCAGGAGCCATCTTCCTAAAAAGAATGTTTGTAAAAGGTGAAAGAGTCACTTCCCCACAGAAAAGCCTTAAAGGCCCCCCATTTCCCTCAGGTGAAGTCCAAGCCCCATCAAGGCCCTCCCAGTCTTACCTCCTGCCTCTTCTGGTACCCCCTTGCCGCCCTGAGCAACCATCCCGCCTGGGCTCCTGCTGGCTGCCTGACTGACTTTTGCTCATCTTCTAAGACTTGCTTCTGAGGTCCTCTCTTCCCTGACCTTCCAATCTCTTGCTCTTCATGCCTTTCCCCTGGGTTAGGTGCTCTTCCCAGATGCCTCTAGAATCCCTTGGCCCACCTCCTCATTGCATTTAATTATCTAATTACCTATTTCTGAATCCATCTCCCCCACTACTCCTGGGCATCCTTTAGGACAGGGACTTTCATTCTAATTTCTATATCACTTGTACCTAGTTTGTTGCCTGGCACTTAATAGGTGTTCAAAACTTGTCGTGGAATTAATGAATTCATGTCATCAATAACTTTTTCCTGCCCTACTTGTCCTGAATATGGTAAAAGCTACCTTTCCATCATGTAGGAGTTGCTCAGAGAACAAAGTATACAGTGGAGACAATTATAGGTCTAACTAAGTAAAGTCAATTTTTATTTTAAGACATCTTACAGAGAATCTTTGGCCTTAATATCTCAGGCTAGCCTCGGAGGCCAATCTTTCTTGGTTTGGATCCTTCTATCCTTGATTAATTGAGAAGATTCTATTTTCTCCTCAGTTCCATCCTGTTTTTGTCCACGAAGCTCAGGAACCCTGGCATCAAGCACATTTCTGAAGTATCTTCCCCTGGCATCTCAGTTCCTCCTCTGGACTCAGAACAGCAGCCCCCAGATGTCTGCCGAAGAAGCCAGCCTGGTCCCTGGCTCCGAGGCTCGTAACCCACTCCAGGCTCGTAACCAGGTCCCTGGTGGCCTTCCCTTCCTCCTTTCGAGGGCTGGTTCCTGTCTGCCTTTGCTAATGCTGCCTATTTATAAAATGGGGTGACAAAATTCCATATTCCTCATTTTCCATCTTTCTGTTTGCTAGATAATTTCAGGTTGCTTTTCCCCCTGTGATTTCTAAACAAGAGAATGAGGGAGTTACTGCCCTTACTAAAAATGCTTTGTGTCGTGTGCTGTATCCCTGGGTCATAGCACAGACTCTGGTTTATCAGATTGCAACATTTTTACCTACTTTGTCCACTAAAGTACTGAGAACACAAACAGTTTCCATGTGCATTTAACCTTACAATAGCAAGAGGGCATTTGGAGCCATAAACAAGGGCTTCCCTACTTCTCAGCATCCAGACCTGCCTTCCAGTCCCTCCCCCGTCACCTGCCACTTGTGTGCATTCCTGTTTGTTAATGTCCCCCTCAAATGTGATACTCAGAGCAGAGAAGAGGACTGGATGAAGAAGAGGTCAGTGGGGCCATTGCCACCCTCACTTGGGATGCTGCACGTTGTCCCTCAGTCCAGGATCACCCGGGCCAGCAACTGGCTGAGCCAGAGCTAAAATCCCAGCACCATGTCCTCTCCTCCTCATCCAAACTGTCTTCTTGTCTGACTGTGCCTTGGAAAACCTGATGTAAGGAAATGAGCAGGAAAAAAAGAACATTCATGTTGCAAAAGGGTTGCTAAAGGATCTTTTAAATAAGTCTCTCTCTAAGTGCATGTAAATGTTTCTGTGTGTTCATTTATTTATTCAATCACCTTCTGGATTCCAGGGCTTATTCTGGACACAATCAGGTGGTAAATAAGACATTAGCTCTCTCCTCACAGGTAAAGGAAGAAAAAGAAAGGCTGAGGAACAAACATTGCTATATACATTCTTTGGGACAACCACTTTGCTCATGTACATTTATTTAACCCTCACATGACTCTCTGAGGGGGTGGGAGAAGTCCCATAATCTGTCCAAGGACCTGAGTCCAGGCCTGTCCAGCCCCATATCAGTCAGGATAAGCTAGGTTCTGCAGCAATAACAGCTAACTCCCAAGTCTCAGTGGCTTAAAAATAACAAATGTTATGTCATGTGAGTTAAGGATTCTCTTCTGTATTGTCCTCACCAGGGGACCTCATCTGAAGGGGGTGTCATATCCAGGCTTCCATAATTGGGGAAGCAGAAAAAAAAGAAAGAGTGGTGTGACAAATCACATGTAAGCTCCTAAACTTTCCCCCTGGAAGTGGCCACATCACTTACACTTTCATTTCCTTGAACAAAAGGAGTCATGCGGACCTTCTTATCTTCAGGGGGGCAGAGAGGTGAAAATCTATTGTGCCTAAAAGGAGAATCAGAAATACTTAATGAACATACTAATAACTACCACAAGCTCCAAACCTAAGTTCTGTTCCACTACAGTGTACTTGAAACTAGCTGGAAAGATTAACTGCTTTCAAAGGGGCTAGGGGCAGGGAAGCATAAACCTAGAGAGTTAGAAGCTACTACCAAAGGAAGATCAAAATCAGGAATGAAGATAAGTTATCTTTGAAATATACACAAACATTAATGAAGAATGGGATCCTTTTGACACAATTCAGATACACCTTCCAAATTTACAAGCACCTACAGAATACACACAAGAAATGCGGCCCTGCTATCATGAGATCTTTTAGGATTTTAATAACTAGGACTTGGTTCAAAGTCCTTTTATATAATATCCAATTTCTGGCTAAAATTTGTATTATGACAAGATTTCTGAATATAAGGAAAGAGCCTGCAAGCTCTCCTTAGTCCTGTGGATGAGAGCACTGGGAACTGGAGTTGATTTCTATTTATTTCTGAAATAATATCCTAGCAATTCCCTGTAAATTTTAAAGTGATAAATATGCATAAGAAAGTCAAGCTTTGAAGGACTGCAGAGCCCCCCACACAGGTAGAGATAAACCATCAGCAGAAGTGTACAATTATGGAAATCCTTATAAGAGACTAGGAGTCAAGATAGAACCTCACCCTTTCCAGGATATAAATGTGGACTCATAGGTGGTCTAACTGAGATCATTATCCATTGCATCACATATTGTTTGTCTAATAGTATCACACTTAGTAACTGAGGATTTAATTACTTAAATTCAGATTCCAAATATCACAGAAGAGTCCTCCTAGGCCATCCTCATTTTACACACACACACACACACACACACACACACACACACACACACACACACACACACCCCGCACACATCTTTCTGCTCTTGTTCGCATTAAGGAGAAAATTCTGCATTCTGAAATTGCTTGTGAGTTTAAATCCCATAATTGCAAAATGATGCAACTACACGGCAATATGGCTTCCACCTGGGGAAACATGGCTAAACCACTTCCGTTAACGGACTTGAACTGACTGGACTGTCTTCCAGTGCTAGCTTCTCTGAGATGCTCCAGGATAAAAGGGACTTGTTTGGCTTTTAAAGTAATGTCACCTGTTCAGTTTCTTATCCTTGGTGTAGGTTGTCTGGCTGGTGATGAATGCATTTCTGAGCTACCATCTACTGTAGTTGTTTGACATGTGCTCTCCTAGGTATGTATGTTAATATTGTTTTACACCTCAGAGAATTAAAAGATAAGTGTATTAATATAAATATACATATATGTTCTGTATTCCAAACACAAGCACTACAGATCTTTCAATCTTTAATTATTTTTTTAATCTTCTAAAAGAATCACTGTGTTTAGACCTGGAGACTGCTGTTATCCTCCATGCATGCGAAAAACCAGAGTAAATGCAACCACGTGCAAAATGAACTTGACATTTAAAGAATACTAAGTGAGCACTTGGTATGTGCCGGGTGCTGAGCTGGGTGCGGCACATTCTAACAACAACTGTTTAGACTTACTTATTCAAACTTGTTTTATCCTGGGTAAAGATGTTTGTTTATTATGTTAGTGATTTATTAAAAATTCATTAACTTAAAATCAGAAAGACACCTCCAAATCAGACTCTGTTTTTATTCATATAAGTGTCCAATATAATAAATGAGCTATGGGTTTATTAAGAGTATGCTAAGGAAGAAAGCAAGTTCATTACCTTTATTCATTTTTTAAATGAGAAACCATGTCTCTACTAATTTTCCTAATAGGATTCTTTTCACTGTCACTTGCCCTCCCAAGAATGGAACTGGGGCGTTGCCTGGGGCACCAAGCCTAAACTCTGCTTTCTGGACTTCAAGTCTCAGCCTCACTTACTAACTTAACTTCTCACTGTTTTCTGACATGAATTTTCTATTAAGGTCAAATTGTTCCCCTCTGCTTCCCCTACACATGGCCTGCTAACTCATTTAGCCACTCACAAAACATTTATGGAAGGCTTGCTTTACATGCCAGGCTCCATGACAGGGCCTGGAGATGAATAGGAGGTGGGTTTTATTTGTAAGAAGCTCAAGTCGATGTGTGAGATAGGGAGACAGACCCACAATCAAATAATCACAAATCGTGCACAGTGGACTTGGGGGCCATGAGGAGGGAATGATTTTGTGTGTGTACAGGGTGCGTTGACGGAGAGGTCAAGGACAGTTTCACAGAAGGGAGGCTGGTGGAGCTGACCATTGGACATTTGCCAAGTGAGCAAGTGGGAAAGGGTATTTTGGGCAGAGGGAACATTCTGTTCTAAGGAATGCAGTATTAGTCCATGTGGCTCCTCATGCAATCTCTTCCCTCTTGTCTATGCTGCTAAACTCGGATTCATCCTCATCCCTGGACTAGCAGCATGCATTCTTAAGACTGGGAGGAAGCCTAGAGATCATGCAGTCCAAGTTCCTTGTTTCACAGAGATGGAATTTGAGGTGTAAAGTGTTACGTTGTGAATCATGCTTTGACCCTCAGTCCACTGTCACCAAATGTGTCCCACATATATTTATTGAGCACCAACTGTGTATCAGTTTGTCAACAAAGACAAGTTGAACTTGGGTTTTGCCCCCACAAGAATTTATTTCTCATTAGCACTTTGGTGTCAGACAGACTGGAGTTTGAAGCCTGACCCTGTGACATTCCTGCTGGTGACCTTGCATGAGTTACTCATCCTCACTGAAGCTAAATTTCCTCTTATAAGAATGAAGATAACACTAGAATACTATTCATAGGTTTGCTATGAGAATTCAGTGCGATAACGTTTGTAGAGCATGAAGCACTTAACAAATCTTAGCTATTAGCTATATAGTCTTAAGACAATGTTGGAAAATAAGGGATGGTACAGAGTATGCACTCAATTTAAAAAGAGGTATATGATTAATGAATTACAGTTTCAATTTCCAGGTCTGTACCTGATCAAAAATTAGTATATAGTTCCTTGAGAACCTAGATTCCTCAAAGCTTTGTGTCAGGCCACATTAAAATGGAAATTTCGCCCCCCCCCCCCAAGGTCCAGTAACCTCTTGCAATATAATGAAACCTAATTACTCCATTAGTATCATGCCATCTTTAAAATTGGTAGGTCTGAACAGCATTCTGAAAATCAGCTGTTCGATAGGAGAAGAGCTGCTTCCTGGTTTTATGGGTCACACCCCTTTAGCCATTATACTCTGCTTCAAGCCATTTGGGCTCCACAGGGAACTGTGAGACCATCTCCAGCTCTTTGAAACATTGTCAGGAAAAACAGAGTGTCCCTCTGGAAGGAAGAATAAGAATGAAAGAGGGAAGACACAAAGAGACAGACTGTGATTCCACATAAGATGGAAGTTTAGAACAGTGAAAGACCTTCATAAATGGAATGGACTGCCTTCCAAGTAGTGGGGGTGGGCGGTTTCTCATGTCTGCAGGGGTTCCAGAAGATATAAGATCAGTTGGAATCACTTTGTAGGAGAGACCCTGGAAATGGCTGAGAAGGAGAATCAGCAGTGTTTACATCCCTTCCAATAACTTTCCATGATTCCATTAAGCCATTCAAGCAAATGTTTATTGATCATCTGTTACGCATCATCTCCATTTAAAGTGCTAGGTAGACAGCAGTAAACAAAACAATGTCCCTGTCCTCATGGAGGTTACATTCTAGGGAACTGCTATAAATCCTTCAGTGAGGTAACAAGCAGTGAGGTATCAGGGCAACTGAGTTGACTCTCTCTTTTCGGTGTGGAGATCTGAGTTGCCAGGTCACGAGAGGATGAATCTTCATTGATACATACCACTTCTGCATATGAAAATTAGGCAAGAGAAATAACTCAGTACGCCATATGTGGAATAAATAATGCACAACTTTTATTATTATTATCTTTTTTGATTATTGGCAGAACTTTATTAAAAAGATACAGAGATGCTTTCTTCTTTAAAAATTTTTAGTCGGGTGTAGTTGATTTACAATGTTGTGTCAGTTTCAGGTATACAGCGAAGTGAATCAGTCATACATATACGTATATCCACTCTTTTTAAGATTCTTTTCCCATATAAGCTATTACAGAGTATTGAGTAGAGTTCCCTGTGCTATACAGTAGATCCTCATTAGTTATCTATTTTATGTACAGTAGTGTGTATATGTCAATCCCAAGCTTTCAATTTATCCCTCCTCCCCCTTACACCCTGGTAGCCGTAAGTTTGTTTTCTACATCTGTAGCTCTGTTTCTGTTCTATAGATAAGTTCATTTGTACCCTTTTTTTAGGTTCCACATATAAGTGATATAGATTGTCTTACTGAGTGAAGTAAGTCAGACAGAGAATAATGCACAACTTTAAATGCTGGGACTAACGAACTACAGTGGTAAATGCTCGAATCATCAAAATCCTGCAAGATAAATTTACAGGCCATGACTTACACATTTGCCTGGTTTTTATTTTATGGGCTTCACAGCCTAACCCCAACCTTTGACTCTGTAACCACCCCTGGTTTGAGTTTGGGTTTGAACAGCTGCCCAGGCCATCAGTGCTTCAGTGTGTTTGAGCAATAACTCATGCAGAGACGTTTAAGAGCTCACACGTCCTCAATAGATTAAAAGCAAGAGAAATAAGATTCCATAGCAACAACATGTCACTCTAAATCATCATTGCTGTTCATGAACAAAGTGAGAATTGCAATAGAAAATACAGCAGGGAGTGAGACCAGTTCAGCAGATATGATTGGCTGTTTTCTGGGAATTAGATCACTTTGGTTACAGAGACCAACCACAATATGCTCATTTTTATGAATCCTAAAGCTAGAAAAATTTGCCATTATTTGTTACTTTATTTGTTACTTTCTCTTTCACTGAAAAAAGGGGTTTTATTTCCCTCCTTTGTTCTTTTCATGGAGATATCAGTACTGATGAAGACAGCCAGCATGAATTTGGAGCAAGAGGACTTGAATGTTGCAACTGAAAACCTTTGCTGATTTGCTTAAGGTTTTGCTTATTATGATAAATATTCCAGCAGCCAAAAAGTAGCTAGTAAACATTTGAGGGACTGAGCTGGGACTTACTTCATTGTGGGATTTGCTAATCATCCAGTTTTGTTTTAAAAAAAAATGAAAATGTACCCAAAGTGAGCTCTCACATATGTGAAAGCTTGGAGTAAGCTACATTGGCTCAGGAAGGACTCTGACCACAAACACTGCTTGCAGCACATATAATCTTAGGCAGAAACAACTTTCCAACACAAACAGCAAATGGAAGCCTCTTGGAAATTACTTGATAAACTGTTAAAATAATAACTGCTTATCTTAGAGTTGGCTCAAGACTGCAATGTTGGAAATGATACAGCCAAAGATCAGAGCAAGCATTTCCTGCAGTGTAGCTGAAAACGAATGTAGTTTTGTTTCAGTCATTTGTAGAGGAAGGACGGGGGAGTGGGAATCTGTTCTCATGTATAAAAAAGAGGAAGGTTCATGTGTGCTCATATATTCCAGATCTATAAAGATGAAGACTGATTTAAGATTCAGACAGCTTCTCTCTTTCTTCCCTGTTTTGACAATAGACAGCTGTGTCCTTAAATGTGTTCCTCTCAGGGAAGTTTTGTTCTAGAGATGCCTGTGTGCTCCAAAATAATAAACATGCATTGTTTCTGCTAATGGTTTCACCATAGGTGGCTCCAAGATGGCTGGACTGTCCTACAGGTAGCTTTTAAGCCTACAAGCAAACCTGTATAAAACTTCCTCTCAGTTTTATTCCCTAAGTCTCTTCACAATTCTCTGAGGACTCCCCCATCTATGGTGGGCCCCTCTTGTAAAAACTTACCAGGGTAATAGGCATACATATGCTGCTATTATCTTTTAACCAATTCTATTTGACTTGCTATCTCAGTGGCATTGTTGGGTAGATTATTTTGCCATCTTACAAGGGGATTGAATTGAGTATTTATACCTGTGGATACAAAAATTGATATTTAAAATATTATTTATTATCTTTATACCATGGAGGAAAGAGTGCAACTAATCTTCTTTATATACCGTATGTATTGTTTCATTTAATTTTCACAATAACACTGTGGGGTATGCTTTATCTACATTGCCTGTATTTTACTGGTTAAAAAACAAACAAGCCTGATGTTCAGAGAAATAACTTGGCTTCTGGTTTATTCTCCACCCAGGAAAGTAGTTTTTAAAAACATAAATTGGAATGCTTTCACCCAAGATGCAATAACAGTGACTAGATTTACCCTCCAATCTGAAACAGTTGAAAACTGGACAAAATGTATGAAACAATTATTTTTTAAGACACTGGGCATCAGGCAAGTAAGGACAGTGATCCCTGAGAAATAAGAAACAAAAGAGATTGTCCCCACAATGCTCCACTTTACTACCTTCCTGCTTTCTACGTGCTTACTGCTTACTGTCAAGGAGCAGGGACTCCCTGACTTGAGGATCCAGAACTGGAAGTCCAGGGAGGCCAAGGGAGCTCAGAACAAATTATGGAAGAAGAGAAAGCATAAGGCAGACAAGTCTGCTGATCTGTAGAGGGTCCCATTAAGTTTCAGCCAAGTACTAATCAGTTCATGTGTGTGAGGAAAAGCACCACGAAAGGATTATAGGGAACAATCACTGGAGGTCACACAGCAGTAGGAATAGTTTATTTCCCAGCTAGCCAGAGTGGAAAACCATGTGATTAATGGGGCACTGAGTAGGCATTGAGCCTAACTCAAAAGCATTTTGCCTCCAAAATGGAGCATAATTAGTCCTAGACAAAATGCTACTCTGGCCTCACTTCACAAAACTTAAGAGCAAGAAATGAAAGGATCAAGATGTTTCCAAGTAACTATTTTGTGTCTCAGAGCAAAGTTAAGAATAGCCATAGGAATACAAAAATATCCAGCACCCAGCAAAATGAAATTCACAATGTCTATTATCTAATCAAAAATTAATAAGCATGCAAAAAAGGCAAGAAAATATGAACTAATAATGAAGAAAAAAGTCAATAAATTAAACTGACCCAGAAATAACACAGATGATAGAATTCACAAACAAGACCATTAAAACAGTTGTTATAATTACATTCCATATGTTCAGGAAGTTAGAAGAAAGATTGAAAATTTAAATAGACATAGAAGATATTCAAAGCCCCAAAGCAGAGGGGGCACCTTCAAGATGACAGAGGAGTAAGACACGGAGATCACCTTCCTCCCCACAAAGACATCAGAGCTACATACAGAGACTTCCCTGGTGGTCCAGTTGTTAAGACTTCGCCTTCCAGTGTAGGGGGTGCAGGTTTGATCCCTGGTCGGGGAGCTAAGATCCCACATGCCTTGGGGCCAAAAAAAACCCTACATCTACATGTGGAACAACTCCTACAGAACACCAGCTGAACACTGGCAGAAGACCTCAGACTTCCCAAAAGGCAAGAAACTCCCCAGTATCTGGGTAGGGCAAAAGAAAAAACAGAGACAATAGAATAGGGATGGGACCTGCACCTCGGATAGGGAGCTGTGAAGAAGGAAAAGTTTCCACACACTAGGAAGACTGTTCACTGGTGGAGACGGGGGGTGGCATGGGGTAAACTTCAGAGCCATGAAGGATAGCGCAGCAACGATGGTGCAGAGAGCAAAGCAGAGAGATTCTCACACAGAGGATCGGTGCCGACCAGCACTCACCAGCCTGAGATGCTTGTCTGCTCACCCGCCGGGACAGGTGGGGGCAGGGAGCTGAGGCTCCGGCTTCAGAGGTCAGATCCCAGGGAAAGGACTGGGGTTGGCTGCATGAACACAGCCTGAAGGGGGCTAGTGCGCCACAGCTAGCCGGGAGGGAGTGCGGGAAAAACTCTGGAGCTGCTTAAGAGGCAAGAGACCATTGTTTCAGGGTGCACAAGGAGAGTGGATTCAGAGCACCGCCTAAACGAGCTCGAGACAGGCGTGAGTGGCTGCTATCAACGCAGACTCTAGAGACAGGCATGAGACGCTAAGGCTGCTGCTGCAGCCACCAAGAAGCCTGTGTGCAAGCACAGGTCACTATCCACACCTCCCCTCCCGGGAGCCTGTGCACCCCACCACTGCCAGGGTCCTGTGATCCAGGGACAACTTCCCCAGGAGAACACACAGCATGCCTCAGGCTGGTGCAACGTCACTCCGGCCTCTGCCACCGCAGGCTCGCCCCGCATCCGTACCCCTCCCTTCCACCTGGCCTGAGTGAGCCAGAACCCCCTAATCAGCCACTCCTTTAAATCCGTCCTGTCTTGGGGTGGGGAACAGATGCCCTCAGGTGACCTACACACAGAGGCAGGGCCAAATCCAAAACTGAACCCCAGGAGCTGTGCAAAGAAAGAAGAGAAAGGGAAATCTCTCCCAGCAGCCTCAGGAGCAGCAGATTAAATCTCCACAATCAACTTGATGTACCCTGCATCTGTGGAATTCCTGAATAGACAACGAAGAATCCCAAAATTGAGGTGGTGGACTTTGGAAGGAACTGTGGCCTTGGGGTTTGCTTTCTGCATCGAATTTGTTTCTGGTTTTATGTTTATCTTAGTTTAGTATTTAGAGCTTATTATCATTGTTATATCTGCTTATTGATTTGGTTGCTCTCTTCCCTTTTTAAAATATATATATATATTTTTTTTCTTTGTTTCCTTTTTCACTTTTTGTGAGTCTGTATGTGTATGCTTCTTTGTATGACTTTGTCGTTATAGCTTTGCTTTTGCCATTTGTCCTAGGGTTCTGACTGTCCATATTTTGTTTTATGTTTGTTTGTTTTTAGTATAGCTTTTACTTGTTATCATTGGAGGATTTATTTTTTGGTTTGGTTGTACTCTTCTTTCTTACTCTCTTACTTTTCTTTATTACTTAAAAATTTTTTTATTGTTAATAATTTTTTCTATTTTAATCACTTTATTTTATTTATTTACTTTACTTTCTTTCCTTTTTTTTTCTCCCTTTTCTTCTGAGCCATGTGGCTGACAGAGTCTTAGTGCTCTGGGTGGGTGTCAGGCCTGTGCCTCTGAGTTGGGAGAGCCAAGGGCAGGACATTGGTCCACCAGAGACCTCCTGGCCCCATGTAATATCACACAGCAAAAGCTCTCCCAGAGATCTCCATCTCAATGCTAGGACCCAGTTCCACGCAACGACCAGCAAGCTACAGTTCTGGACACCCTATGCCAAATAACTAGCAAGACAGGAACACAAACCCACCCATTAGCAAAGAGGCTGCCTAAAATCATAATAAGGCCACAGACACCCCAAAACACACCACCAGATGTGTCCTGCCCACCAGAAAGACAAGATCCAGCCTCATCCACCAGAATACAGGCACCAGTTCCCAACACCAGGAAGCCTACACAACCCACTGAACTAACCTTAGCCACTGGGGACAGACACCAAAAACAACGGGAACTAAGAACCTGCAGCCTGCAAAAAGGAGACCCCAAACACAGTAAGTTAAGCAAAATGAGAAGACAGAGAAACAAACAGCAGATGAAGGAGCAAGACAAAAACCCACCAGACCTAACAAATGAAGAGGAAATAGGTAGTCTACCTGAAAAAGAATTCAGAATAATGATAGTAAACATGATCTGAAATCTTGGAAATAGAATGGAGAAAATACAAGAAACATTTAACAAGGACCTAGAAGAACTAAAGAGCGAACAAACAATAAAGGAAATTAAAAATTATCTAGAAGGAATCAATAGCAGAATAACTGAGGTAGAAGAATGGATAAGTGACCTGGAAGATAAAATAGTGAAAATAACTACCACAGAGCAGAATACAGAATAAAGAATGAAAATAATTGAGGATAATCTCAGAGAAGAATTGAGGACAATCCCAGAGACCTCTGGGACAACATTAAATGCACCAGCATTCGAAATATAGGGGTCCCAGAAGAAGAAGAGAAGAAAAAGGGGACTGAGAAAATATTTGAAGAAATTATAATCGAAAACTTCCCTAATATGGGAAAGGAAATAGTCAATCAACTCCAGGAAGCACGGAGAGTCCCATACAGGATAAATCCAAGGAGAAACACTCCAAGAAGCATATTAATCAAACTATTAAAAATTAAATAACAATTAAATACAAAAAAATTATTAAAAGCAGCAAAGGAAAAGCAACAATTAACATACAAAGGAATCCCCATAATGTTAATAGCTGATCTTTCAGCAGAAACTCTGCAAGCCAGAAGGGAGTGGCAGTACGTATTTAAAGTGATGAAAGGGAAAAAGCTACAACCAAGATTAATCTACCCAGCAAGGATCTCATTCAGATTCGACAGAGAAATTAAAAACTTTACAGATAAGCAAAAGCTAAGAGAATTCAGCACCACCAAACCACCTCTACAAAAAATGCTAAAGGAACTTCTCTAGGCAGGAGACACAAGAGAAGGAAAAGAATTAAAATAACAAACCCAAAACAATTAAGAAAATAGTAGGGCCTCCCTGGTGGCGCAAGTGGTTGAGAGTCCGCCTGCCGATGCAGGGGATGCGGGTTCGTGCCCCGGTCTGGGAGGATCCCATATGCCGCGGAGCGGCTGGGCCCGTGAGCCAAGGCCGCTGAGCCTGCGCGTCCGGAGCCTGCGCGTCCGGAGCCTGTGCTCCGCAACGGGGGAGGCCACAACAGTGAGAGGCCCGCATACCGCAAAAAAAAAAAAAAAAAAAAAAAAAAAAAAGAAAATAGTAATTGGAACATACATATCTATAACTACCTTAAATGTAAATGGATTAAATGCTCCAACCAAAAGTCATAGACTGGCTGAATGGATACAAAAACAAGACCCATATATATGCTGTCTACAAGAGACCAACTTCAGACCTAGGGACACATACAGACTGAAAGTGAGGGGATGGAAAAAGATATTCCATGCAAATGGAAGTCAAAAGAAAGCTGGAGTAGCAATACTCATATAAGAAAAAATAGACTTTAAAATAAAGACTATTGCAAGAGACAAAGAAGGACACTACATAATGATCAAAGGATCAATCCAAGAAAATATAACAATTGTAAATATTTATGCACCCAACATAGGAGCACCTCAATACATAAGGCAAATGCTAACAGCCATAAAAGGGGAAATCAACAGTAACACAATCATAGTAGGGGACTTTAAAACCCCACTTTCACCAATGGACAGATCATCCAAAATGAAAATATATAAGGAAACACAAGCTTTAAATGATTCACTAAACAAGATGGACTGAATTGATATTTATAGGACATTCCATCCAAAAACAACAGAATACACTTTCTTCTCAAGTGCTCATGGAACATTCTCTGGGATAGATCATATCTTGGGTCACAAATCAAGCCTTGGTAAATTTAAGAAAATTCAAATTGTATCAAGTATCTTTTCCAACCACAACACTACAAGACTAGTTATCAATTACAGGAAAAAATCTGTAAAAAATACAAACACATGGAGGCTAAGAAATACACTACTAAATAACCAAGAGATCACTGAAGAAATCAAAGAGTAAATGAAAAAATACCTAGAAACAAATGACAATGAAAACATGATGACCTAAAACCTATGGGGTACAGCAAAAGCAGTTCTATGGGGGAAGTTTATAGCAATACAATCCTACTTCAAGAAACATCTCAAATAAACAACATAACCTAACACCTAAAGCAATTAGAGAAAGAAGAACAAAAACACCCCAAAGTTAGCAGAAGGAAAGAAATCATAAAGATCAGATCAGAAATAAATGAAAAAGAAATGGAGGAAATGATAACAAAGATCAATACAATTGAAAGCTGGTTCTTTGAGAAGATAAACAAAATGGATAAAACATTAGCCAGACTCATCAAGAAAAAAAGGGAGAGACTCAAATCAATAGAATTAGAATGAAAAAGGAGAAGTAACAACTGACACTGCAGAAATACAAAAGATCATGAGAGGTTACTACAAGCAACTATGTGCCAATAAAATGGACAACCTGGAAGAAATAGACAAATTCTTTGAAAACCACAAACTTTCAAGATGGAACCAGGAAGAAATAGAAAATATAAACAGACCAATCACAAGCACTGAAATTGAAAATGTAATTAAAAATCTTCCAAGAAACAAAAGCCCAGGACCAGAAGTCTTCAAAGGCAAGTTCTATCAAACATTTGGAGAAGAGCTAACAACTCTCCTTGTCAAACTCTTCCAAAATATAACAGAGGGAGGAACACTCCCAAACTCATTCTACGAGGCCACCCTGATACCAAATCCAGACAAAGATGCCAGAAAAAAAAGAAAACTACAGGCCAATATCACTGATGAACATAGATGCAAAAATCCTCAACAAACTACTAGCAAACAGAATCCAACAGCACATTAAAAGGATCATAAACCATGATCAAGTGGCATTTATCCCAGGAATACAAGGATTCTTCAATATATGCAAATCAATCAATGTGATACACCATATTAACAAATTGAAAGAGAAAAACCATATGATCATCTTAATAGATGCAGAGAAAGCTTTCGACAAAGTTCAACACCCATTTATGATAAAAACCTTCCAGAAAGTAGGCATAGAGGGAACTTACCTCAACATAATAAAGGTCATATATGACAAACCCACAGTCAATATCCTTCTCAATAGTGAAAAACTGAAAGCATTTCCTCTAAGATCAGGAACAAGACAAGGTTGCCCACTCTCACCACTATTATTCAACATAGTTTTGGAAGTTTTCGCCACAGCAATCAGAGAAGAAAAAGAAATAAAAGGAATCCAACTTGGAAAAGAAGAAGTAAAACTGTCACCATTTGCAGATGCCATGGTACTATACATAGAGAATTCTAAGATGCTACTAGAAAACTACTAGAGCTAATCAATGAATTTGGTCAAGTAGCAGGATACAAAATTAATGCACAGAAATCTCTTGCATTCCTATACACTAATGATGAAAAATCTGAAAGAGAAATTAAGGAAACACTCCCATTTACCATTGCAACACAAATAATAAAATACCTAGGAATAAACCTACCTAAGGAGAAAAAATACCTGTATGCAGAAAACTATAAGTCACTGATGAAAGAAATTAAAGATGATACAAACAGCTGGAGAGATATACCACGTTCTTGGATTGGAAGAATCAACTTTGTGAAAATGACTATACAACCCAAAACAATCTATAGATTCAATGATATCCCTATCAAATTATCAATGGCCTTTTTCACAGAACTAGAACAAAAAATTTCACAATTTGTATGGAAACACAAAAGACCCCGAATAACCAAAGCCATCTTGAGAACGAAAAACAGAGCTGGAGGAATCAAGCTCCCTGATTTCAGATGATAATACAAAGTTACAGTAATCAAGACAGTATGGTACTGGCACAAAAACAGAAATACAGATCAATGGAACAGGATAGAAAGCCCAAAGATAAACCCATGCACATATGGTCACTTTATCTTTGAAAAAGGATGTAAGAATACACAATGGAGAAATGACAGCCTCTTCAACAAGTGGTGCTGGGAAAACTGGACAGCTACATGTAAAAAAGTGAAATTAGAACACTCCTTAACACCATACACAAAAATAGACTCAAAATGGATTAAAGACCTAAATGTAAGACTGGACAGTATAAAACTTTTAGAGGAAAACATAGGTAGAACACTCCATGACATAAATCACAGCAAGATCCTTTTTGACCCACCTCCTAGAGAAATGGAAATAAAAACAAAAATAAACAAATGAGACCTGATGAAACTTCAAAGCTTTTGCACTGCAAAGGAAACCATAAACAAGATGAAAAGACAACCCTCAGAATGGGAGAAAATATTTGCAAACAAAGCAACTGACAAAGGATTAATCTCCAAAATATACAAGCAGCTCATGCAGCTCAATATCACAAAACAAACAACCCAATCCAAAAATGGATGGAAGACCTAAATAGACATTTCTCCAAATAAGATAAACAGATTGCTAACAAACACACAAAAGGATGCTCAACATCACTAATCATTAGAGAAATGCAAATCAGAGCTACAATTAGGTATCACCTCACACCAGTCAGAATGGCCATCATCAAAATATCTACAAACAATAAATGCTGGAGAAGATATGGAGAAGAGGGAACCCTCTTGCACTGTTGGTGGGAATGTAAATTGATACAGCTACTATGGAGAACAGTATGGAGGTTCCTCAAAAAACTAAAAATAGAACTATTATATGACCCAGCAATCCTGCTACTGGGCATACATCCTGAGAAAACTATAATTCAAAAAGAGTCATGTGCCCCAATGTTCTTTGCAACTCTATTTACAAAAGCTAGGATATGCAAGCAACCTTAGTGTCCATCGACAGGTGAATGGATAATGAAGACGTGGCACATATATATAATGAAATATTACTCAGCCATAAAAAGAAACGAAGTTGAGTTATTTCTAGAGAGGTGGATGGATCTAGAGACTGTCATACAGAGTGAAGTAAGTCAGAAAGTGAAAAACAATTACCGTTTGCTAACACATATATATGGAATCTAAAAAAATATAGAAAAAGGTTCTGAAGAACCTAGGGGCAGGACAGGAATAAAGACACAGACATAGAGAATGGACTGGAAGACATGGGCAGCAGGAAGGGTAAGCTGGGATGAAGTGAGAAAGTGGCATGGACATATATACACTACCAAATGTAAAATAGATAGCTAGTGGGAAGCAGCCGCATAGCACAGGGAGATCAGCTCAGTGCTTTGTGTCCACCTAGAGGGGTGGGATAGGGAGGGTGGGAGGGAGATGCAAGAGGGAGGGGATATGGGCACATATCTATATGTACAGCTGATTCACTTTGTTATACAGCAGAAACTAACACACCATTGTAAAGCAATTATACTCCAATAAAGATGTTAAATAATAATAATATGTAGCTTATAAGCATTAAAAAAAAAGGCCCAAACCGAATTTCCAGTGGTGAAAACAACATCTGAGATGAAAAATTCATGGGGGCAGGGAGATTAAAAACAGATTAGACAGTGCCAAATAAAAGTTGAGAGAACTTGAAGACACAGGAATAGAAACTATCCAAAATTAAACAGAGTGCAGTGAGCTGTGTGTGACAACTTCACACAGGCTAATATACATGTAATTAGATCCACCATAGTGGGAGGGGCTGAATAGTATTTGAAAAAATAATGGCAAATAGTTTTCAAATGTGATGTAAACTATAACCTTACAGATCTGAAAATCCCAATGAACTCCAGGCACAAAAAGCATGAATCAAACTTCACCAAGGCACAGCATAATCAAATTTCTCAAAACTAGTGATAAAGAGAATAGTTACAGGTATGCAGAGAATAAAGACACTTTCCTGGGAATTCCCTGGTGGCGCAGTGGTTAAGAATCCACCTGCCAATGCAGTGGACACAGGTTCGAGCCCTGGTCCAGGAAGATCCCCCATTCTGTGGAGCAATTAAGCCTGTGTGCCACAACTACAGAGCTTGCACTCTAGAGCCCGCAAGGCACAACTACTGAGTCCTCGTGCCACAACTACGGAAGCCTGCACGCCTAGAGCCTGTGCTCAACAACAAGAGAAGTCACCGTAATGAGAAGCCTGCACACCACAATGAAGAGTAGCCCCTGCTTGCTGCAACTAGAGAAAGCCTCCATGCAGCAACAAAGACCTAATGCAGCCTAAAATAATTAAAGACATTTATTAAAAAAAAAGACACCTTACCTAAGGAGGGTCAAGATAAGAATGAGAGCAGCTTTCCAGTCAACAAGGTGGCAAAGCTTTAAAATACTGAAAGAAAAAAAATTAATCCAGAATTTGATACCCGGTGAAAATGACTTTCCAAAATGACTTCAAAATAAAGCATTTTTCTGAAAGAATTTATCACCAGTAGACATGAACTGCAAAAATATTAAAGGATGTCATTTAGACAGAAGGCAATGATGCTAGAGGAAATCTGGATCTACACAAATGAATGCAGACCACCAGAAATGGTAACTTGTGTAAATGAAAAATACTTTTTTTAAATGGTTTATATCTCTTTAAAAAATAACTGGGGGCTTCCCTGGTGGCACAGTGGTTGAGAGTCCGCCTGCCGATGCAGGAGACACGGGTTCGTGCCCCGGTCCAGGAAGATCCCACATGCTGCGGAGTGGCTGGGCCCGTAAGCCATGGCCACTGGGCCTGCACGTCCGGAGCCTGTGCTCTGCAACGGGAGAGGCCGCAACAGTGAGAGGCCCGAGTACAGCAAAAAAAAAAAAAAAAAAAAAAAACTGGCCATTGAAAATAAAAGTAATAAAAACGTTATGAGTGTTATAGCATACAATATAAAATGTATGACAGAAAAAAGCATATAAGCAAGAACAAGAGAAATAAAAGTATACAGATATAAGGTTTTTTACACTATACATGAAATGGTATAATATCACTTTTAGGTAGATGTTGTTAAATAAGATGTATATTATAAATCCTAAAGCAACCGCTACAATAATTCACAAAGAGTTATAACTAATGAACCAACAAAGTAGATCAAATGTAATCATAAAAATGCCCAGTTTCTTGAAAGGAAGAAAAAGAAAGAAACAGGAGGGAAAAACCATATGAGGCAAATATAAAACAAACATCATGATAGAATATTTACACTCCTACATGCTTTAAAAAACCACTTTATGTGCTTTTAAATGGTCTAAATATTTCAGAAGGCACAGATTATTAGATTGGATAAAAGAGCAAGAACTATACTTTGTCTGCAAGAAACCGACTTTAAATATAAAGATACAAATAGTTTAAGAGTAAAAGGATGAATGACTTACACTACTTGATTTTCAAGTCTTTTTATAGAGCTACAGTAATTAAGACAGTATAGTTTTTGTGGAAAGTTAGACAAATAGATCAAGGGAACAGAATAGGGTCCAGAAATTGACCCACACATGTGTGGTTGGCTGATTTTTGACAAAAGTGCAAAGACAATTCAGTGGAAAAGAACAATCATTTAGGAAATGGTACTGGCACAATTGGATATTCATATGCAAAAAAAGAACTTGATTCATATCTGATACCATAAAGAAAATTAACTCAAAATGAATGATAGACTAAATATGAAACTTAAATTTGTAAAAAATTTCTAGAAGAAACACAAGAGAAAATCTGTGTGCTCTAAGTGTTAGGCAAAACTTCTCAGACACCAAAAGGAAGACCCATAAAAGAACAAATTGATAAATTGGACTTCATCAACTAGGAATACTTTCTCTTCCAAAATATTGTTAAGAGAATGAAAACAAACTGAGTGAAAAAATATGCAATTCAAATATCTCATAAACAACTTGCACCCAGAATATATAAAGAACTCTCAAAACTCAACAATAGGCAAACCCTCCCCCCGCAAAAAAAAAGATTTCAACAGGCCCTTTGTCAAAGAAGATATACAGATAGCAAATAACAACATGAAAAGGTGAGTTGATCTCATTAGCCATTAGGAAAATGAAAATTAAATCCACAATAGGTTCCACTGAACACTATCAGACTGTCTAAAATTTAAAAGACATGTCAAGTTTTGCTAAGGACATGGACTAACTAGAACTCTTCTTCACTGCTTATGGGGATGTAAAGTGGTATAACTATTTTGGAAAATGTTTTCCAGCTTCTTAAAATGTAAAGCATATACCTACCATATGATATAGCTATGTTATCCATAGGTGTTTACTAAAGACAAATGAAAGTGTATGTCCCTAACAAGATGGGTACACAAATGGTCATAGTGGTTGTGTTTGTAAGAGCCCCAAACTGGAAACAATTCAAATGTCCATCAGCAGGTGAATGGATAAAAAGTGTGGTATATCCATATAATGGACTACTACTTAACAATGAAAAGGACTATCTGTTAATATACCCAACAACATGAATTAAACTCAAAATAATTACACTGAGTGAAAGAAGCCAGACAAAATGAGAATATTATGTATGATTACTTTTATATCAAATTCTAGAAAATATTACTGATTATTAGTGACAGAAAGCAGATCAATGGTTGCCTGGGTAGGGACTGAGGGGGTACTAAGGAAGACTAACAAAGGAAAATCTGTGGAATGTTGATTATCTTGATTATCTTGGTGGTTTCAAGGCTTTATATACATGTCAAAAAATCAAATTTCATAGTTAAAAATGTATTTAGTTAATTGTACATCAATCATACCTCAATAACCAGTTTTAAAAGTATGTAAATTAGAACATGTCACTCCCCTGCTTAAATTCTGAATAATTGCCTATTACATTTAGAATAAAATCCAAACTCTCTCATGAATGACAATGAAAGGTCTGCATGGCATTTGTTTCCTAGCACATCTTGTTCTACTTTCTTCTTGATCAACACATGTTGGTCACACTTGCCCCCTCTAGGTTTTTTGCACACACTAATTCTCCCACTTTGGGGTATTTTATGTGCTATTTCCTTCACCTGGGACACTTTACCCTCGTGTGTTCACATGGTGAGCTCCTTTCATTTTTCAGGTGCAATATCACATCATAAGAGAAGTACTTCTGTTTAAGTAGTCTTCCCTCCAAAATTATTCTTTCTTATTGCACCATATTTATGTTAGCCATAGCACTTAGCAGAAGTTATAATTATACATTACTTATTTATTTACTTGTTTATGATCTGTCTCTCCCACTAGGCTGTGAGCAGATAAGGTCTTATCACATTGGACATGTCAAAGACACACTAACCTCCCACCACCTTCATGCTGTCATGTACAATTACCCCAGCCTGACTATGCCCTCTCTGGTAATAGCTTTTTGTTTTAATTGGGGTATAGTTGTTTTACAATGTTGTGTTAGTTTCTACTGTACAGCAAAGTGAAGTAGAGTTCCCTGTACTATACAGCAGGTTCTCATTAGTTATCTATTTTATACATGTTAGTGTATATATGTCAATTCCAATCTCCCAATTCATCCTACCTCCCTCCCTTTCTCCCCTTGGTTTCCATACACTTGTTCTCTACATCTGTGTCTCCATTTCTGCCTTGCAAACAGGTACCATTTTTCTAGATTCCACATATATGTGCTAATATACAATATTTGTTTTTCACTTTCTGACTTACTTTACTCTGTATGACAGTCTCTAGGTCCATCCATGTCTCTACAAAAGAGCCAATTTCATTCCTTTTTATGGCTGAGCAATATTCCACTGTACATATGTACCACATCTTCTTTATCCATTTGTCTGTCAATGGGCATTTAGGTTGCTTCCATGACCTGGCTATTGTAAATAGTGCTGCAGTGAACATTGGGGTGCATGTGTCTCTTTGAATTATGGTTTTCTCTGGGTATATGCCCAGTAGCGGGATTGCTGTGTCATATGGTAGTTCTATTTTAAGTTTTTAAAGGAACCTCCATACTGTTCTCCCATAGTGGCTGTATCAATTTACATTCCACCAATAGGGCAAGAGGGTTCCCTTTTCACCACACCCTCTCCAGCATTTATTGTTTGTAGGTTTTTTGATAATGGCCATTCTGACCAGTGTGAGGTGATACCTCATTGTAGTCTTGATTTGCATTTCTCTAATAATTAGTGATGTTGAGCATCTTTTGATGTGCTTCTTGGTCATCTGTATGTCTTCTTTGGAGAAATGTCTATTTAGGTCTTCCACCCATTTTTGGATTGGGTTGTTTGGTTTTTTTGATATTCAGCTGCATGAGCTGCTTGTATATTTTGGAGATTAATCCTTTGTCAGTTGCTTTGTTTGCAAATATTTTCTCCCATTCTGAGGGTTGTCTTTTCATCTGTTTATGGTTTCCTTTGCAGTGCAAAAGCTTTTAAGTTTCATTAGGTCCCATTTGTTTATTTTTGTCTTTATTTTCATTACTCTGGGAGGTGGGTCAAAACATATCTTGCTGTGATTTATGTCAAAGAGTGTTCTTCCTATGTTTTCCTCTAAGAGTTTTATAGTGTCCAGTCTTACATTTAGGTCTTTAATCCATTTTAAGTTTATTTTTGTGTATGGTGTTAGGGATTGTTCTGATTTCACTTTTTTACATGTAGCTGTCCAGTTTTCCTAGCACCACTTATTGAAGAGACTGTCTTTTCTCTGTTGTACATTCTTGCCTCCTTTGTCATAGATTAGTTGACCATAGGTGCATGGGTTTATCTCTGGGCTTTCTATCCTGTTCCACTGATCTATATTTCTGTTTTTGTGCCAGTACCATTCTGTCTTGATTACTATAACTTTGTAGTATAGTCTGAAGTCAGGGAGCCTGATTCCTCTAGCTCCATTTTTCTTTCTCAAGATTGCTTTGGCTATTCAGGGTCTATTGTGTCTCCATAGAAATTTTAAGATTTTTGTTTTAGTTCTGTGAAAAATGTCATTGGTAATTTGATAGGGATTGCATTGAATCTGTAGATTGCTTTGGGCAGTAATAACTTTTCATACCAACCACCCTCAGGAGAGGGCATGTGTAGTCTTGAAGAAAAAATAAATCAACTGATTTTCTGAATGTTTTATTTTAAAAATCAAAGGAAAAACCAATAGCTTTGAAAGCCAAAGCTTTGATTTGTAAGAGTTGATCTTTGAGAGAAAAAAAAGGTATTTTTCCTCTTTGTTTAAATTGACACAGGATTTACATCCAACAAAATGTACAGATTTTGTTTTGAGAAATGTATACACCTGGGTATCCACCACTACACTTAACATAGAGAACATTCTCTTCACTTAGTAAGTTCCCTGATGCCCCTTTCTAGTCAAGATTTTGCCCACCCCTTCCAAGCATAGGAAACCACGATTCTGATTTCTATCTATCACAGTAGTATGGTTTGTCTTTTCTAGAACTGTGTATATTATACATGGAGTTATACTTTTGCATCTGGCTAATTCCATTCCACATAATGTCTTTGAGCTTTGCCATATGGCTGCATGTACAAATAGTTTGTTCCTTTTTTTTTTTTTTTTTGGTAAGCAGTATTCCATTGTATGGATATATCACAGTTTGTTTATCCATTCCTCTGTTGATGGACACATGAATTTGCCAGTTTTTAGCTGTTATGAATAAAACTGTTATGAACATTCTTTTTTATCAATTTTTAATTGAAGTATAGTTGATTCATGAATATTTTTGTATGAGGATTTTGTGGACATATATTTCTCTGAGGTTAACACCTAGCAATTTATGGGCCATTGGGTAGATGTATGTTTAATTTTATAAGAAATTGCCAAAACGTTTTCCAGAGTAGTTGGATCATTTTACATCTCCACCATCATGTGTGAAAGTTCTAAGTACCCCACATTTTTACCACCCTTGGTATTATCAGTACTTTAGATTTTAGTCATTCTCATGGATGTGAAGTTGTATCTCATGGTGATTTTAAACTGTATTTCCCTGATAACCAGTGGTATTCAGCATCTTTTCATGTGCTCTTTGGCTATTCATAGAACCTTCTTTATGAAGATACTGTTGAAGTCTCTTGGATATTTAAAAAATTTGGATTGTTTGTCTTTGTATTACTGAGTTGTAGGAGTTTTTAATATATTCTGAAGTCAAGTCCTTGGTCGGATATAAGTATTGTGAATGTCTTCTCCCACTATGTGATTTTTTTTTTAGTCTAACAGTATCTTTCAAGAAGGGATTTTTAGTTTTGCTAAGTTCAATTTATCAATTTAAGAAAAGGGTACTGAGAATCAAAAAGTTGAGTCCTAAAGAAGGTAGCGTAAAAAGTTTATGCCACAAGCCAATATTTTTGAAAGAATTCATGATGATTTAAGAGCTGGTTTTCCTTACTGCTCAAGAGGAGATTAAAAGTCTTTTCTGGGCTAAAGAGAAGGGGGGAATGGAGAGGAAATCAAGACAAAGTGGGGTTCTGCACAACCCCTACCCCCCCACCTTCCTGGGGTAAGTGATCCATGTCTCAGTCAGTGTGTGAGGATCCCAGAGCAGAGGAGACCTATGCCTGGCTTTCCCAGGAATGAGCCAAGGAAAAAGAAAGCCTTGTCCAAAGCCTCATAGAAGGGTTGCAATGGTGGGTGAGATATAAGCGGACAGGCCTGGGGGAAGACCTGGGAGATATTATTACTCTCAGAAAAAAATGGGAAAAGCAGACAAAAAGAGTTCTTAGATCCACCATGGGAGAGGTGAATGCTGAGAGATGGTGGGAGAACTCAACGTGGTCCAACTTCCACTGTGAAAGCATGGACATCAGGAGTGATGCCCAGCATCTGAGGACAAGAGTGAAATAAGGTGAAGTTCAACCCAGTGAAGGCCAGTGTAGACAAAGGACCATTGTGAATGAGATCCCATTTTACCCTGGAATCCTCTGGAACTTAACTTCCTCCCCAAAGAAGGGGAAAGGGGAGGAAGGCAAACATGAATCAAGTCTTCACCCAGATGAGACATAGCGTTAATCCAGAAGGAAGTGAGTTTTACCTTGAATCGGCAAGATTGTTTCCCGCTACCAAAAGGATATGAGAACTTGAGAACTAAGTTAAATTAAGTTATAGAGAAATAGAGGTTCATATATGAACCCCTGAGTTTTATGATAGTGAAATCACCCCAGGTAGAGTCATAAGGTGTTGAGGGCAGGGACCATTTCTGTGCTGTTCACCAACTGATACTCAGGGTTTTGACCTATGCCAATCACATAGTAGATGGTCAAGCAATAGTTTTAAGTGGATGAAAGAAAACGTCTCAGCTATGGTGAAGTGAGTTTGTGTGACCTCAAATCCCCCAATTTTCTGGCTTTCTTTCTACATTTCTTTCTTCCTCACATAGTGAAATTGAGGACAAATTAGCCATGTACTTGGAACATAGCAGCAATGGGAATAGACATTTTATTTTCCCTTTCCTTGCCAATTGGTAAGCAATTATTTCCTTAAACCTGCCTTTATAAATGGGGGATTATTTAATCTAGTAAATTCATCCCTGGATGCCATATCATATGATTCAATATTCTTAACTCTTTACACATCTTGAGGCCACTGAGGTGTTCTCTAGGAGTTAAAAAATTTTTTAATACACTAAAAGGAAAGAATGACACTCCTTTGGTTTTTTGTTTTTTTCATAAGCTGTGACTGACATTCCTATGTCTTGAGTTGAGTTGTAGGGAGCAATGAAGAGCCTGTTTTTAAGAATTTATGGACAGTGGTAGATATGAAAAAAAACTGTCCTAATTTACAAAGGCTTACAAGGGATGCTGAGGACCTTCTGGTGACACTTTAGGGAAGAAGGCTGTGCAGTACTCATGACAACCAACTATGGAATCACATTTCATCTCATATCCAGGCTCTGCAGCTTATCAACCATGGGCTCTTGGGTCAGTTGTGTAAGGTCTTCAAGCTTCAGCTGAGTCACCCAGGGAAGTTTAGACTATTATATGAGATAATATGAACTTAGTACAAAACCTGGCACAAATTGCTTACTCAATTCATTTTAGCCATTTCATCATAATTATCTTTATTTTTATTCACTGACATTCTGAAACTGGAACAAAGTCGTGACATACTTTTCTTGAGAATAGCAAAGTCTGAACATGGTTAGGGTGAGATTGTTAAAACATTTCCTTGTGCCAGGTGTTCGGTTTTCAGGAACCAGTGTCACAGACCCAGGCACCTCTGTAAACATATTTGAAAGAAGTCAGAAGGGAAATCACTTCCAGGGAGCACCATTTCTTTGAAGGCAATCTAAATGATGCCTTAGGGTTTGGAAAAGAAGTTGAGGCTTCTCCTGGTGAATGAAAAAATGCTCAGGAACAGGAAAACTTGGACTAAACGTGTGTTTCTTTTTGTAGCTGCTATTTGAAATTCATTAACGACCAGCCTTATTACAGCAGCAGGAGGTATAAAAACAACTGGGCTCCTGACTCTCTCCCATAATCGAGTGAGGGGCTGCGGGCTTTCAAAATCATTTGGAAAGGAAACTCAAACTTAGGCCAGAACTTACTGGCTGACTGATGACCCACCAGTAAATCTTCAAGCAAAAAGAAGTTGATTTTGAATCCGTTCAGAAAACATTCTTCATTTGATCCTCCTAAAACCTAATTTACTTAAATATAATTCATTCAAAGTGAGGCAGCTGTCCTAGAAATCAGAAAAAGCCTACTTGTTTCATGTTGGCTTATTTGCTCTTCTGCTAAAGAAATGAACTTAAGGGTGTGGACACAGTGTCCTGGGCCCACTTGGGGATTTTATGCAGGGCAGCTGCAGCAGGCGCAGCTCCCAGATGGCACTTTGGAGAAAAGATGGAGGCTTTGAACTAACTAATAAAACAAGGCATTGGAAGCAGGGGAGGGAACACTAGAACACGGAGGGATGTGACCTCAGTAGTATCAGGCCATTAAGATGAGGCTTCAGAAGTAGCCTTGGAAGCTACAATAATTTGGACAAGGGAGGTGACCTTTAAGAAAATGACATGAATATCCAATTAGATGCTCTTCTTCTGCACAATTACTGCTAAACCTCTATTAGATCCAAGTTCGCTGTGTAAGAAAACTGTTCCTGCAGTGGACAGAAAACAGCCAAGGGGAAAATATCCATCCTTATATGAGTGTGAAGATTCTAAGTGATGGAGAGTGAGTCCAAGGGTAAGAAATGGGCAGAGGGGATGGAGTTAATACATAGTGGAGGGTATTGCTGCTGTCCCGGGGAACAACAAAGGACAGCTTCATAGAGAGAAATGGGAGCAGTAACAGGGCCGAGGTGAAGAACTTTCTTAGTCCTACAGATAAGCCTGGAATATGTCCCCCAGTTTTAGGTCTTTGCATAGCTTTTAAACACATTTGACCCAACTCTGCTGTCTAGATAGAGATGGCTGGAGACTCTTGTCTCCCCAGACGTTATTTCACCTGACTTGAAAAGTCTTTCATGAGTTTAAGGAGATCTTAGCATAATCATCTAGGGTTGTGGGACTCATGATAATGGGATTCTCAATGCACATTTTAACCATTACTTACCCGCCAAACCATGTTTGTTTATTTATTCATCTATTCAACAAATGTTTACTGAGTATGTATTACATGCCAGGTACTGTTCTAGGTTCTGAGATTATGGTGGAGAATAAAACAGGCACCACCCCTGGCCTCAAGAAGTTCACTTTCTAGAGAGAAAGACAATCAATATACAAGCAAACAGACAAAGCAGTTAGAGTGTGACACATTTTATGAAGGAAACAAGGGGTTGAGATATAGAGTAAGGGGGTGGAGAATTATGTTCAAAGTCAAGAGAAAGAGTCTCAGAGGCCTAAGGCAGGAGTATAATATAATGTTGCCATTCTGGAAAGCACACCAGCAGTATTTACCAATATGGAATCAGTGTGGGTCTGGGACCCAGCGATCTCCATCCTACCTATATACGCCAAAGATATTCTTGCTTAGGTCCGTAAGAAAATGCATTCCAGAATGTTTATTATTATAACGTTTTTGATAAGAGGGACTTGGAGGGGTTCATCACTAGTGTGAATGATTGCTATGGATTATTGTAGAACACTAAGAAGCAATGGACAGGACGAACAGGAATGTGGATGGCTCTCAAAGTCTTAATGTTGAGTAAAAAAGTCAGAAAGCAGAAGGAGACTCAAAGAACAATACCTTTTATGTACACTGAAAACACACACTAGAAACATCACAGCACATGTAGATGAGAGCCAGTCTTGATCCTCTCTATGGGGAGAAGGGGAATGAGAGTGATGATGAGGTCAGAAGAGGAAAGTCATTTGTAATGGAGTGGGGGAAGAGGCTTGAATGGTCTAGTCCTGACGATGTGCTACAAACTTAAAGAGTACAATTGACTCAGATCTGCACCTGGGGTTAAAAGAGAGCAAAACAAAACAAAAGAAAAAAGAGTGAGAAAGAGCCAGCCAGGATGAGTGCTGGGAGGAATACTCTGGCTAACCGGAGCGGCTTTTGGAAAAGCCTCAAGGCAGACAAAGGGCTGGCCTGAAAAAGGGCCAGTGATTGTCAAGAGCAATGGGGAAGGGATGACGGATGAAGCTGGAGAGAGAGGATGGAGCTTGATCATGCGAGGCCCCCGCAGGCCATGTCAGGAGGCTCAGATTTTACTGAAAGAGCAATGGGAGGCCACTAAAATATTTTAGGCAAAAAGGGATATGCCTTGGTTGATTTTTTTTTTTTTTTTTTTTTTTTTTTTTTTTTGCGGTATGTGGGCCTCTCAGTGTTGTGGCCTTTCCCGTTGTGGAGTATAGGCTCCGGATGCAAAGGCTCAGCGGCCATGACTCACGGGCCCAGCCGCTCTGCAGCATGTGGGATCTTCCCGGACCAGGGCACAAACCCATGTCCCCTGCATCGGCAGGCGGATTCTCAACCACTGTGCCACCAGGGAAGCCCTGCCTTAGTTGATATTTTAACAGATCAAGTTGTCTGTGGTGGAAAGTCTGGACAGGAGGGAGAGAGAGGAAAGCCAGAGACACCACTGAAGAGGTGCTGCCCAGGTGAGAAATGCTGGTGACCTGGACCAAGGCGTCTGCACACACGGAGGGGAGTGTTTGAACACACCTGTACACAAACACACTCCCACTTCTGCACTAGGCTGGCGAGAAGACTTCAGTCTTTACGTGTCTCACATTTCTGCTTTTCCACAATGAACATAACCCAATGTTTCTTCTCTGTTGGGTTTCTGCTGCAGAAACATGAACGCCCATGACGCCTGAGGCTTCACCCTAGCCCCACTCCCATCCCAGGTAGCCTGCAGCTTCACTTGCTCACAGGTGTTTGCCTCCTAGTCCTGGACTTTTCCCAGCCATGAAGGAGTCATACAGGTCTCCCTACGTATGTCTGTGGTCAGGATGGTTAAGCACTGAACTCTAGAGCCTGGTGGCCTGAATTTGATTCACAGCTCCGCCATTCATTTACTAGCTGTGTGACCTTGGACAAGTTCCTTTGTGTCTCTGTGCCTTAGTTTCCTCATCTGTAAAATACAGATAACAATAGTACCTATTTCATAACCTATTTCTTTTTTTTTTTTTTTTTTTTTTTTTTTTCTGTACGTGGGCCTCTCACTGCTGTGGCCTCTCCCGTTGCGGAGCACAGGCTCCGGACACACAGGCTCCGCGGCCATGGCTCGCGGGCCCAGCCGCTCCGCGGCATGTGGGATCCTCCGGGATCGGGGCACGAACCCGCGTCCCCTGCATCGGCAGGCGGACTCCCAACCACTGCGCCACCAGGGAAGCCCCATAACCTATTTCTTAATTAAGTATTCTATATGAAGTGCTCAGAACAGTGCTAGGCATTAAATCCATGTCCTTTTAGAGTTTGCTATCATTATTATAATTATTCTTATTAGTGAAGGGAGCCAAATGGTTTCCCACTGGCATGCCTAGTGATTACAGCTCTTCTAGCAGAATCCTTTCCGATAAACATCAGCCAGGGATCCTGCTGCCCTGCCTCCTCCTTGCACCCCACCTCCACTTTGAACAACCAAGCTCCTAAAGCATGAGATAATTTTTTCGATAAACTCCAACTTACGCAAATAGTCCCATGCTTCTCAAGGACAAAAAAAAAAAATCTTTGTCGTAAACAAGGCTAAGAATTTAAAAACTTTTCTTAAGTTAAAATGAATGTGTCATCTTCCACTTCTTTTTATTTTTTTTAAGTGAGCCAGGCTAAATTAATTTTTATACAGAAATAAAAGATATTGTATATAACTTGACTATTGCTAACTAACATGGTTTTCCCCCAAGTTAGTCTCTATGTGTAAGCTTCTCTAAATGCAATCCAGGAGCCTAGTGCATCTAAATTTTTGAATTTCGAAGTATAGCTTTTGTAGTGAGATTTTTTAAAAAATTTAAGTGAACATTCTTGTGCATGAAAACATTACATAATTACATTTTTCATATATAAAAAGATGAAATAGTTACTATTAATCATTTGCCATTACTTTTTAAAATAATCTATTCTGAGTTGGGCATAAAAAGATTTTTTAAAAAATACATTATATTTTATAGTATGTTAGAAATTGAGAATTAGTTATCATTCCTGAGGTTGGGACACAAATGTATAGGCTACTGTTCTTCAAGTTAATTTTAAAAAGCTTCTCTGAATTGAATTTGAACTGAAGCTTTTGTTACTGTTTTTCTTACTGTCTTTAGGGCAATCACTTTTAGTACTTTAAAACCAAGAAAAAATAATTCATTGAAGTTATAATTTCTGGGATTTGAGGGAAAATTCTTATGAACTATTCTCCAAATTAATCTTATTTATTTAAAAAAATAGGGATCTTTTTTAAAGCTTTATTTTCATAGAAGCAAAATTTCTTATCTATATAAACCCAGTACATTTTAATAAACTAAATATATTTATCTCATGCACAGACCTCTAAATAAAACTCATCTCGAAGTGGTACATTCAGTATTCATGTCTTTAACTTCTTCTGCCTCTGGAACTGGCAGAAAGCACACAATAAACAGCTTGCAAGAAGAGGTTTCAAACCTTTATAATAATATTCGATTATTTGAAAAAGGGATGAAGTTCTTTACAGGTATTATACTTAACACTGTTTTTTCATTGATTCTCATAACTGTTCTTGGACATTCATTTTAATGAAGCGCTTTTATTTTCCAGATGATACCCAGGCTTCTCCTTACCAAGCACTTGCTGAAGACAGTGTGTACTGATATCACGGATCTCATTTTCAGCTTCTTAGCTTCGGAGTTAACGATGGCCAGTAGACGATCCTGCAACCATTGCAAATCAAGTAAGTTAGTGATTTTCTTGCCACTCTCTATGTGTTTTGCTTTGAAATCGGAGCATGTTTTATTTTCTCACATTTTAGGCAGATCTTCAGGGAGAAGAGGTGCCCATCATAGAAGCTGGAAGTAAAGCAGATGAAATTTTAACAAATTCTTAAAGGTCTAGGCCCAAATTCTCTTTTTCTTGCAAGATGAATGGTGTGTATGTGCTCATTCACTCATGCGCTCTCTGTTTCTCATTCTTCTTCTTATGCTTCCGGAGCAGATGGGAGGAGTAAGGGCTGCCTCTAGAGTCTTTGACTGACTGGCTGTTGACTAGCATTCTGATTTTAGAGTGTTTTAGCATATTGTTATCCCTAGTTTGTGGTCTTTTCAGAGCATAGAAGACTTTCTTTCTTGTCCGGATTCTGCAGCAGAAGCTCTTGTGCCGCAGATGGCAGGCAGGACGAACATGGCAACAGTCCTGCCACTTCTTTTATGAGTGTATTTCTATACTTGTCATCTCATACAAGAGCTCAAAGAAAGCAGGCTTAATACCAACGTAGAGTCATACATTCCATGTCGCTGCTTCAGGTCACGCCAATACACTTACACATGCTGGACATGATGTGGCCAATGTGTCAGCCCACAAAACTCCCTACTGCACATTTACCAGGTGTGACAGTCGTATATCACCTTTCTTTATCCCCTTCCCATTATTTTCCATCTGAACTCACATTTCCTAGCTTGCAATCTCATTAAGCCATTCACAGTAGGTTTGAAGGACCAGTAAAATTAACCTTGGCCCTCTCAGTTATTGGCATTTTAAAAGGAAGGTTTTGATCTGAATAGACCTCTAATTTGATTATTTGAGAATGAGGAAATGCACTTTCCAAACATCTCTGGAACAGGGCTGGTGTAGACCTTAGGTGCCCTCTGCCATTTGAACCTCTAGCCCAAGCACCCTCGTATTCCCTGTAGACTTCTTGCCCAGGTGGGGCCTGTGTTGGGTGCTTCTTATGGACGCCTAACATCCTCCCAGCTCAGTTCCTTTTCCAGCCTGTGCTATAGCACCTCCTTCCCACAGTGTGATCTGCCAGGGCCTTACCTAACTTCCACACACACACCTCTCACTTTCTGCCCAGGCTTCTCTGATTTGGGGTACCTGTCGGTGAAGCTTGGATGTGAAGGTGCATTAATACCCCAGGGGGCAGCCTCTGACCAAGGGGGGATGGAGCCGGTGGGTGGATGCTCTTCTGTCTTCCACATGGACAATACTGAGGCACATTCTACTTGGTTCCCCAGCACCTTGGATCATCCCCACCCACGATCCACAGTGGTGATCCAACTCGAGGACTCACCCTTGAGTCAGCTTTCCCTCCTCCCATGTTTTTCTCTACTCAGTTTCCCAGTCCTGTTTCCTCAGACCAGTTATCAGAATAGACTACATGCTTTCAGAGGAACCCAGGTTAAAACAGTGCCAAAGCCAACATGCTTTCACCTGGCCATTTACTTTTGTGCTGTTCAGGGGAGGATTAATATGTTGACAGATTATGATTTATATAGCAGAAATTTGTCAGAGTATTTATAAACAAGATAAATCCAATTGTTTAATGAAATTTAATGCAATGAATATTTATTGCAGTTTACATACTGCTAGGTGCAGAGCTGGGCTTTGAGCAGACAATGGTGAATGATCCCCCCCGACATTGTAGCCCAATGTGTGTGGTTCCAACCTCTCTGACAATAGCTCCTCCGAGAGAACACAAGGGTCCACGCTGGAAAGGAAAGGTAAGCAGATGTCCAGAGCAGGCAGCCACGCTAGGATTAAGCGTGTAGATGCCTAAGGCAGACTGCCTGAATTCACTTCCTCATCCATTACTTCCTGGTTGGGTAATTACCTAATCTTACCAAGCCTCAGTTTCCTCCTCTTAGAGTGATCTTGAAGATGAAATGGAAAAAATGCATGTGATGGTCTCATTATGTTGCCTGACATGTAGCGTGTGTGGAGCCAGGTTCAGCTCTGCAGTGAGGCATTGATCTTCATGTGATATGTTAGGGCCATGAGGGTGTTCGCTTTGGACAAGGGGGGATGGAGAGGAGGAGGGTGAAGAAGCTGCTATACCTGCCCAGCCTGGGTCTAGTTTTAACATTAGGGACATAAAAAGGAGAATTCAGCTAAGATAAAGGTAACCACAGTGAATTATCTTAACAGATGTTAAACTATGGCCACGTTTTTATTCAAGCAATTTATATCATGTTCTGTGTTCTGAAAGTATTGCATTATGTTTACACATTTAGATGACCTATGCAGGAAGACAAATGCACTCTTAAATGCTGGAAATAATTTTAACTAAAAAATGTAACATTCTCATACATTTTGTACCACAATTTGACTAGTTTTATTTGAACAACACCTCCCTCTCCCTAATTATCCTGGTCAGTCAAAAGTTCCTTATACCTTCTACTTGTAACGCGTGGCTAATTCTACGGTGTCTCTGGGAAATTTTCTGTCAGCCATTTTGTTAGAGATGCTTAAGGGGAGAGGAGGAACTTCTAAACTGAAGGAGGAAAAGAGAGGGGGGAGTATGGGAGAAAGGAGATTTCGTATGGATGCAAGCAGTAGAGCTAGAAAGGCTAGTATAATCCCCCCCCGAGAGAGCAGCTGTCTATCCGTGGGCCAAAGAAGCCACCTTGGACATGCCCTGTCCTCTCCTCCATTCTCCCGGACACCTGCACCTGCCACCAGGTGTTCTGACATCTCCCTCTCATCCCAAGCCTTCCGTTCTTCTCTGAAAGTTCCACAACGTGCCAGCAAAACTGGAAAGTGGACCATTTTCCTGTGCTTCTGCCCACCCCCATTTCTGTACTCCTGTCCAAGCTACTATTCTCCCCAGGCAACTGTGAAGATATTTTTGGCTAAGGAGGGCATTCCCAGCACTCTGCCAGATGAACAGATGAGGGGTGGACCAGAGGAATGAGTGGGTGTGTTGGGGGGGGGCGGCCTGAGGGGCATCTGCCAGTGTCAGGCTGGATTACAGGGAAGTGGGGGGCTTAAGAAGCTCTGTTCCTTCCCAGAGTCTCTGACTGGCTTTTTACAGACTCCTAGTGCCTCCTGAAATGAACCAGAGAGTTGGTGTAACCAGATGATTCTCCTTCAGATGAATGGTTTATTGTATCATTTGTAGGTATAAAAAGTTTATTAACCCATAATTTTATCAAGTAGTAATGAGTGAGTAAATGTTTTAAAAAGGTCACTAATTCCATTACAGTATGTTGTGTTTAATAGCCTTTAAAGGTGAAATAAAATGATCGGCTCTTAGTTACTCTCCTCCAATTTTCTGTAGACTTAATGAGGGGTTTTCCAGAAGCCCATGCCTCCCTCATCCCCCTACCCCCTTCCTGCCCACCTCCCCACCTCCACAGGACTCTGTTGCATCCAAGACAATATACAGTGTGGTGGTTCAGAATTAACATTCTGGGGTCAGGAAGAGTAAAGTTAGAATCCTAGCTAAACTACTCAGTACCTGTGTGGCCTAGGAAGAGTTCCTTATCCTGTCTAAGCCTCAGGATGCTCACCTGTAAAACGGGATCTTGACCCCACCTCATGAAGTTCTCCCTGAAGATTGGATGAGATCATTAATGCGTGTACAGTGCTAACAAAGTGCCTGGAAGGGAGTATGAGCCCACTAAGTGTTAGCTACTGTATTAGTTGTACACTGCTGTAGCACAAATTACCCCGACTTAACCTGGGCACAACTAAGTTATGTGCCTCTGCCTCAAAACCCCTGAGAAGACTATAATCAAGGTGTTGGCTGGGCTGCAGTCTCATCTGAAGGCTTGACTGAAAGACCATCTGCTTGCAAGCTCACTCATGTGGTTGTTGGTAAGATTCTATTCCCTGTGGGCTGCTGTTGGCTGGAGGACTTCCTCCATTCCTTGATATATGAGCTTCCCCATGGTGCACCTCAAACAGAGCAGCTGGCTTCCATCAGGAGTGAGCAAGCAAGAGGGCAAGAGAGGGCCAGCAAGACAGAGGACCCAGTCTTTTTGGAACCTAACCTCTGGAGTGACATTCCATCATTTTGCCATCTTCTATTCATAAGAAGCAAATAATTAGGTCTAGGCCACATTCAAGGGGAAAGGGTCATACAAGAGTGTGGACACCAGGAGGTAGGGATCATTAGAAGCCATTTTAGAAGCCGCCTACACATCTATGGACATTATTATTGCAAAGTAACTTACATTTAACAGTATCATGTTTTATCAATCCTCTACTTGAAAACTTTTCTTGATTCCCCTTTGTTTATCATATAAAGTTCACATGCCTTATACAGCATAGAAGGCTTTTCAGTCCAGGTCCCTTTGCTCTTCTAGGTTTTATTCCCTGCAACTCCCCATGGATCCCTTCAGTCTACTCTACCCCTATTTCTCACATTGTCTAAACATGCCAGGTTCTAAGAGCTCCCAATACTTCCCCTCCAATTCACAATTATGTTCCAGGAGATTTATGTCATTGAAAGAGACGATGATGTCTGTTTCAATTCCTACCTCTTTAGAAACAAAATAAACACATAAAATTATTTACATATTTTCCCCTTTCACAACAGAACAGGGGAGCCTTTGAGTGTGTAGCAGATGAGCATGTGAGGTTTGAGAGTGAAAAGAGGTTTGGAGGTGTTGCCATGCATATTTACACCTCTGTGATTGCTTGAGCCTCTCTGTTCAGTTTAGTGTACTCATAGTGATCCTTCAGAGTCACACTGAGATGTCATCTTCTTTTGGTGAACACATATCCAAGCTCTTCAAGACTTACCTCTTCCCCCATCTTTTCTCTGTTTCCCCCATAGCATTTTGGGATAATCCCCTCTTACAGATCTTTTGTTATAGATAGTGTGTATAGAAAGTGTCCCACAGAATCCTAGGATTCTGTGGGACACTGGTGTTGGGGATGGTGATGGGGTGAGCTCATTTCTTAAAGGATGGCCTTTTCAGTTTGTATTACCTGCCCTGCCTACAGTCCCCTGCTATGCATACTTCTTTTTTTTTTTCCACTCATGGACCATGTTGCTCAAGATAGCCCTGTCTTGAGGGTGAGCCCTTGTCTCAATGGCAATTCACCTCAGTGCAGGAGCACTGGACATGTCTTATTAGGTAACGTTTCCAAGTTCATCAACCAGCAGGTGATGAGCTGGGATTCAAACCCTGACAGTGTTGCTTCATGGCCTTTGCTTTTACTGTCTGCAGCATACAGCTACAAACACTGGCAGGGGGATAACTCTTTAAACACCTCTTGTAGTCAGCCCTTTGGGTTCTGACAGACAGGTGCTTCAAAGGCATGAGGAAAACATGGGATTTTTCCATGCTTCAGAACTATTTGAAAACCAATACGGAGTCAAAAATGCTTCCCTAAGGAGCACTTATCAGCAGTTCTTAGTGTCCCTGTCAATCATTCACACACTCTCTCTTTCTCCCTGCATCTTTCTGCAACAATACATTTGCTTGTGTCAGGTCACTGTTTTTTTTGCCTTCCAAAGTGCCCTCATATCTTGGGTTTACTAGAGTTTATTACATATTTGCCTCTCAACTGCAGATTCTGACCTTCCTATATAGTGAAGCCTTTCTCTAATTCTATAAAAACAGACAGTTCAGAATGGAAATGGACCCATGTTGATGTTGTTGTTGTTGTTATTTTTGCCAGGCATCCTGTTTCTTTTGGGAATGGTACTTCTCCCATGCTGAAGGATCCTGGTGGGCTACCCATTAAGGTGCCTTAATCCAACCCCACTTACAGGCATAAACCTATGATCCAGTCTACAGCCTGTGACCCGTGGTCACACCCATCTGTAAGGCATCAATTGTAGAAGTGAGTGCAAGGCCTAAGCTAAGCCGATCAGAATTACATGGATTGACAAATAGAAGTTGGGAAAAGGAAATCCCTTGGTTGTTAAGCTGGGAATAAATAAATCTGCTACTGGGGGTGCCTTCTTCTCTGTCAGGTAGAGAGGGCCGAGCTGCAAAAAGAAGCCAACAGTGCCTGATGTTAGAGCCACCCCTGCAATTCCCAGCTGTGTCCAATAATTAACTACCTTTTATCCCTAAAACTAGTTAGAATTGAGTTTTAATCATTTGATAGCCCAAAGTCATGATTAATCAGAGGTCAGGGATGGCAAGTCAATTTCAACTCACACGCAAACCACAAGAGTTGCCAGATAAAATACAGGATTCCCAACTACATTTGACTTTCAGCTAAATAATGAATATTTTTAGTATAATAATTATATATATATATATATATATCTCCCAAATATTACATGGGATACACATATACTAAAACATTACTCATTTTTTATTTGAAATTCAAATGTAACCATGTATCCTATATTTTTATTTACTCAATAAATAGCAGTAGTGGTTGCTTGTAACACTGTGTTGAGGATTCTGAGGCCAAGTTTAGTCTCATTAGAAAAGAGTATGGTTATTGATGAATGATGTCTGCTATGTATGTGGAAGTAGAGAGAGGAAGCATGAATGCCATGTATATACCATCCCTGGTTTAGAAATGTTTAGAAATGTTTTTCTTCTGCAGAAGAAGAAAAGTATTCCCAAGTGTTTAGAAATGTTTTTCTTCTGCAGCCATAGGTAATGCAATGTATCTTAAAAATAGTGTGAATAATGGTAGCTGCCATTTATTGAGTCCCTTTAACTAAGAGCTTTATATATGTCTTATACATATAATTGAATCCTCATGACAATATTTTATCAGCTGTATTTCACAACTGAGACTCAGAGAAGTTAAAACTTTCACAGACAGCATAAATGCCAGAGCTGGTATTCAAACCTGTGTCTATATGACACTGAGGTTCATGCTTTTTCCAATTCATCATTCTGCAGGAGGCAAATATTGTCCTAACAGCATATATGAGGAAGTCATCTTAAAATGCTATTTTGCAAATTGCTATATAAACACTTATAAATCCAGTTCTTGGTCCAAAATGGTAAACTGTCCTTTCACGACAAAGAGCAGCAATTCAACAACAAATTGGAGCCTCGCATGAGACAGTGTTTTGGCAAACAGATTTCCACAGTTGACACCAGAGGACTGCCAATAGTGAAAACTGATTTCAGGCTATAAATGACTATGTAAAACCAGTGTTATGACAAGGTGGGAGGGGAGCTGTTTAATGTGGAGCAGGGAGAGCTGGAGGAGCCCCGCACAAAATTTAGAGTTGGCCGTTTGTGGGGCTAGAAGGCTTATGGTTCTCAGTTATCTGCGTGAGCTGATCTGTACAAGAGCATTTGTGATTTGGTAGATGAAGGGAGAAGACAGCGTGTGTAGTTTTTTTTTTTTTTAATTTTCATGTATTTGATGTTCAATATTTTTTAAGCTATAAGACAGGGTGACGGTAGATAGGCAACAGCATGGGTGATGGGGTAGGATGGCATCCATCCCCTATTCTATTTCTTGGGAACAGGGCATGAGAGACAAAAGCTTAAGGAAAATTGTGTGATTTGGGCACAAACAATGCTATTTCAGGTCCAGTGGAAAAAGGAGTCATGGAGCCATGGAAGGCCATGGTTTCCATGTGGGCATGCTAGCCTGCACGTCTCTGGGACCTTGAGGAACAGAGGTTTGGGCATCATTTTTTTTTTTTTTTTTTTTTTTTTTTTTGCAGTACACGGGCCTCTCACTGTTGTGGCCTCTCCCGTTGCGGAGTACAGGCTCCGGACGCGCAGGCTCAGCGGCCATGGCTCATGGGCCCAGCCACTACACGGCATGCGGGATCTTCCTGGACCGGGGCATGAACCCATGTCCCCTGCATCAGCAGGTGGACTCTCAACCACTGCGCCACCAGGGAAGCCCCTTGGACATCATTTAAAGGCAGCACTTTTGGCCTGAGCCTTTTCGTTCTTAGGAAGAGTTCAATTAACCCTTGCAATGGCGTGACTTCCTGGAGCTACTGCTTGTGCAGAGAACGCTGACAATGAGGCTGGGCATCCAGTGATGGTTGATGAGGGTGACAGACAAGTTCATAAGCACATGCCCGTGGCAAGGCTTAGACGTACCTGGAGGCCTTCTCAGGAGGGCTGGAAGCCCAAGTGAACAGATAGTCTTAAACTATTAGGGTTAATGGGATATCTTTTGTACCTACAGACCACGGAAGGCCTGGGGCACCCAGTTTACAAGCATGAAGACTATGTAGAGAAAATGGATAAGATAAATAAAAGGGAATTTTGACAAAAATAGAGGCTTAAATAACCTCAAAGAGGCAAGGGAATCTAAATGCTGGATAAAGGCAATTCCCAACCAATAAAGGAAAAGGGAAATCTAAGAAGAAAAATATAATTTTCTTTTTTCTTACCTGATCTAGGGGGGAATAGCTGTCCTCCTCTTCCTCACATGTGTTTCGAGATCCATGGACTGATCCTGGTCATGGGCTCTTCTCCCAGTGGGGTTTTGTTGTCAAGTATTAGGAGTCCCTACCCTGGGTGCCTTTCCTTTTGCTTCTTTTTATGAGATCATTGTCACCTTTAGTGTGTTCTGTTTCAAGACTGCAGAGTGTTTTCTGAGATCAAAAGATGCCATTAACATTTTTCCACCATTGCAGCTTGTCCCTGGGATTTTTATTTTATTTCTCTGAATCTTATGAATGGGATGAATACTTCACGGTGCTTGTTACACAACCATCCTTAATATATTGTTAAGCTCTAATTTCCACAAGGGCTCTACATCCCCAGATATGGCTTCGCCTTGGCACATGCTGGGCCTATGTCCTTTTAGGCCTGTTAGCTAGGCACAATAGGCATTTCCATGGAAGAAAAAAGGAGAAACTTAAATCAGCCAAGAGCTCAGTACATTCAGAGCAGCTTTGGTTTTTTGCAAGCTTAAAAGGAGTATTGGCATTTACAACAGCAGGGACAAATTAAGTGGGACGTTTCTTATGATTTAGAGCTACTTCATGAGCCAAAAAAACCAGTTTCCTCAGGATGCCTTCTGGAAACATATTACCTTTTGCAAAATTCCCCACCAGCTTTCTGCAGCTGACAGAATATTTGCAAACTCTCCGCCTGACATTTGAGGTCCTCTGGGTCACCGTTCACGCAGTTCCCCTCAACTTCCTTTCATGCCCTTCACAGTAAATAAGCCAATCTCTTCAATGTTCCCTGAACCTTCTTGTTTCTGAGACTTTTCTCGACCTTTCCTTCCAGCTGAATGACCAGTTTTCCCTACCCAGTTCATATCACTTTTTCCATTGGACCTTTATGACACGCACAGAAGGAAATTCACTGCTTTTCCCTCAGAATTTCTAGAACACAGCCTCTCAGGTGGGCCTGAATACTTGTTTTATGCTTCTATCCATGACTACTTTATCTCCCCCACTAGGTGTAATTTCCGTAAATCTAAGACCCACCTCCAAGTTTTCTTTGTGGGTCACCCGCTCCTCCCTGAACAATGCTGATGGCAGAGGGCTGGACACACCATAGGCTATAGTGACTGTTTGTGAATGAAAGTACTAGAGAACAGTCCCCATAAATCTGGGGATAGCAGAGGTCAAGTCCCTTTGGTCTCTGGAAAATCAGGTCTGGGCAACCTGCTGGTGCTGCAAGGTGAACACTCCCTCCCCTGTTGCACAGAAGATCCTTGGTGGTATGGCAGGGTGTATGAGCCCTGACCTGCTTCACTTGGTTAGAGGAGGAGCCCGAGGAGGTGCAGTGCACAGGGGCTATTTTGCAGGCTGCTCTCCCAGAGCAGAGCGGGGGTAGAGGCGACAGAACATCTGCAGCCGCATTCCTGGATCTGTGGCTCCAGCCTGATTCTCCCGCCTCTGGCTTCCCTCACTTTCCACTACCTGACCTGCCTACCAGCCCACCAGCTGCCCTCAGTTCCACACCCAGTCCAGCTCAGGGCAGCAGCGGGCAAAGAGAGAGCTGGCTGGGGTTAGGAGGACCTTCTGCATGGGTTCCAGGTCCTCTGCTCTGGATTGACCTGGGCCCTGGCTAATGTAGTTCCTGGAATCTCAGCTCGGACCTCTCAGTAATCCGTTACATAAGAGGGTGCCCAGGTCCCCTGCCTGTCTCAAGTACCTGTCCTCCTGTCCTCTTGGGGACCCCAACCCTCCTAAATGACTCATGATTCTCTTCGCTCTTTCTTTTTTTTTTTTAGTTTTTTTTTTAAATTAGTTTCTGCTTTATAACAAAGTGAATCAGTCATACATATACATCTGTTCCCACATCCCTTCCCTCTTGCTCTTCGCTCTTTCTATCCCATCCCACAGCCCTAGGCTGGGCCCTCATTTTCCCTTATCTAGAATATGCCTTCCTGATTGTTGTTTCTCCAGACTTTTTCCTCTGGATCCACCCTCCATATAGTGAACCCAGACTCTCCCCTCTCCCTCCCCTGCATAGGCCACTTGGTACTCCCCATCACTGATTGAAGGTACAGCCTCCTTACCATGGCACACAAGGCCCATCATGAACCCACCTTTCCACGCCTCCAGGCTCACTGCTCCCAATTTCCTGTATGAACTTTGAATCCAGAACACCCTGCCCCCACCACGCTGTTTCCCTGCTTCTCTGATGCCATCATCTTTGTCTCTGGATACCCTCCCATCCTTTATACTTCTTATTTGGCCAACTATATATTTTTTCTTTGATTCCACTGATTTCCTATTCACAATCCCCCAGGCCAGCTTAGATACCCCTCTTTCGCACTCCTTAGTGTATCATGATACATGCCTCTGACAGGCCAACACTTACAACCCCATCTAGAGCAGGGTACTCCTTATATCTTGATGCCAGTGTTACTGCTCAAATTCACACATGTCCTATTCAACATCGCACATTAACGTGCCTGGCATTGTGGTCATACAGTTCTTGCATCGCCAATGTAACGAAGGCAAAAATTCAACTGGGACTTTTTTCCATATCCTAATCACAAAATGACCTTATAAAATATTCTAAGATGAAAGAGTACACAGAATGTCAGTGGGTGGCAAATACCACAGATAAAGACATTCAGGATGTTAAGAGATCAGAGGTTAGAGTCATGAAAGACACCATTCAAGGGGACTGAAGGAAAAGGAACCTTCAGTTCCTGGTGGTGCTGTGATTAAGAATCCGCCTGCCAATGCAGGGGACAGGGGTTTGAGCCCTGGTCCAGGAAGATCCCACATGCCACAGTGCACCTAAGTCTGTGTGCCACAACTACTAAGCCTGTGCTCTAGACCCTGCGAGCCACAACTACTGAGCACGCGAGCCACAACTACTGAGCCTGCGTGCCACAACTATGGAAGCCCACGTGCCTAGCGCCCATGCTCCACAACAAGAGAAGGCACCGCAATGAGAAGCCCATGTACCACAATGAAGAGTAGCCCCTGCCCACCACAACTAGAGAAAGCCCGTGCGCAGAGGCGAAGACCCAACACAGCCAAAAATAAATAAATTAAATAAATAAAATTTTTTAAAAAGTGGGTGAAGTGGGTGGGATTGAGATATTCTTCTGCAGAACTATGTCCCTTAACTCCAAACCAGATGAGTCCATAACTTTAGCCAACTCCTCCACAGGTATATACATGCTTTGATTAGAAGGGAATCCAAATGAAGGGATGGCACCTTCCTAATACAAACATATTATTGTTATTGGAACCTGGTTGCCAAGGAAATGATCTGCAGAACACCTCAGAGGTATCGTTGTTCTGAGGGTCATGAAGGATAGTGGGTCAGCCTGTACCAAATACAGAATTTAAGGTTTGCTCAACCCTTGACTTCCTTTATGACCCAAGCCAACTGAAGCCCCATCCATCTAGGCCTTTTGTAATACTGTTCTAATATGAGAAATTAAATAAAGTACCCCCCCCATATTCATCACTACAGAAAATAACAGTCTATTTGGCCCAACTCAAGATTGCCTCCTTTTTAGGAAGGTTGGGAAGTCCCATCAAGTGCCTCCTTTATGATGCCTTTCTCCCTCTGGTGCTTCTCATTCCAATCGACTTATTCACCATCAGTTGGGTACTGGAGATTAAGTTAAATTAGTACTTAATGGGTTCTAAACTGCTCTACTGCGGATTAGACTACAGTGCTCATTCTTGATTTAAACAGTAAATTGGATCACCATTTGCCAGCATGGTGATTTGTGCTTTGGCAGCCTTTGCAGATCCATAAGTAAACTAGTAGATTTCCCTGACACAGTAATCGGCCTTACTGTCTAGAGTCATCACACATTTTTCTGATACGCTGAATTAAAATAGAGAAGCAGGATGGTTGATGGTTTCATTTGTCGTCCCATTAATGAAACATAAAACAGATGCGTGAAACACTGTCTTAGTAATAGAAACTGCATTACAAATTATTTAACTGCAGAAATCATGTCCTGAATGTAAGGCAGGAACAAAATGTAGTTTTTCTCTTGACAGTACTAGGTCAAACTATATTAAAAAAAAAAAAAAAAGGGCTTCCCTGGTGGCGCAGTGGTTGGGGGTCTGCCTGCCGATGCAGGGGACACGGGTTCGTGCCCCGGTCCGGGAGGATCCCACATGCTGTGGAGTGGCTGGGCCCGTGAGCCATGGCTGCTGGGCCTGCATGTCCGGAGCCTGTGCTCCGCAATGGGATAGGCCACAACAGTGAGAGGCCCACGTACCGCAAAAAACAAAACAAAACAAAAAAACCATTAAGCATAAAGTCTCCTTTAAATATAAAACATCATTAAATATAAAACACAATTTGTTCTCTTAGTTCCACATAGCATTAAAATCTTGTGAAATCAACAGTACATCAGACCCACTTGTGTGTGACTTTCACTTTCTTTTTTCCTGGTCACTTCCCAGGTAATTCACTAGAAGACGAGGAAATGAGAGAAACATATGTATTCACTTTCGTCCTCCCTGTAAAGACCAGACCAGCAATGAAGTGTTGGAGGAGGAGGTCAAGTCAGCCAGAGAAATTTGGCAGCTGACTCTGGACTGAGGGAATGAGTCCATCACCTTCATCTTCATCCTTTAATATGCAAAGGAAAGCATGGCATGCTAAACTCAAGAGGGAACATAAAACCACCTTCTAGGAAGCCTTGGCAGGACCACAAGGGAGGGATTGTAAAGTGCAATGCTTTCCTTGACTTGGATGGTTAGGAGAGCTGGAGAGATAGGGTACTCAGGTTACGTTATGTTCTTGGACACCAACACGCAGCACCAGTGCCTCCATAAGGTGGGGGGGGGGGTGGGGGGGAAGGGGAAAAGAGAGGGAGGGCTGATGTGGCTCAAGTGTGTACTGCAGAGCATACCTTCTGGTACCTTCCCTCAGTCAGTGGTCAGTCAAAGTGTTCTTGGATATTCTGGATGAAAGGGGTGCAGGGACATTTCCCAGGCAGCACTCCCAAGTCAGCTGTGCTTTCTTTCCCTGGACTCCTATTCCTAGAACTTGCCCTGACTCTGTATCTCTCTACAGTCTGGTCTCAGGCATGGTACCTAACAACCTTGACCTGTTCATCTTAAAAGCAGAGAGTCTGTGGGTTCCAGCCTCAGCCTCCACGTCCAGCTTTGACCACCCCACTGTCCAGTTTATAGCTCTGCTTGCTCTCTGCACAGTGAGCCAGGACTACTCTCCTCTGTGCAATCCTAATACATTTTACATGCATGAGGTGTAGGATTTAAGCTATTATATCATAATTTACATACATTTAAACAAGATAGTTCCTTTGGTAGACAGAGTCATTGAAAGTGGGGACTTCCAAGTGTGTGCTTATCAGCACCTCTCACAGCACCTGCCACATAATAGATGCTCATTGAAGAAGCATTGAGTGAGTGTTTGAGTGAACGATTATATTTTGGAGGGGGGCTTTTTCCCTACATAGCCATCCCCTCATAACACAAATGAGGAGAAAACGAGGTTTGCCAGGAAACCTACTTACAGGAACCTCAAAACTGGTCTATTGCCCAGAGCCTTGAATCTTGGCCTTCTGTTTACAGTGAAGGGGCCTAAATACAGAAAGGAATCACACTCAGGCACTCTGGCTCATGAGCAGCCAAAGTCAAGGGTCTTTCTCTCTGGAAACTCATAAAATTTCCCATCATAACATGATAATCTTAAAAAACAAATACTTCATTTTGGTGAATAGTTTGAGTTTTAAATAGTTTGATTTTAAATAGGAGAAGAAAATTTGTGCATGATTCATTAAAAAAATATTGTATTATATGGTGGGCACTGGAAAGACAAAATCCCTTTGTTTCAGGAGAGGAACTCATGATGCAGTTGGGAAGTAGACCTGTAAATGGGATGGGCAGGAGATCTGGCTGTGACATGTATAGAAATTGTTATGATATAATACAATACATACCCGAATAGAGAATGAACTTGATGCGTTGCTAAGGCAGCCTAGAAGAGAGAGTCCACGGGATCATAGAAAGGTGCAACAAGAGGGGGCTTGAAAAAAACAAATGCATGGTTAATGCACTTCAGCTATATTAAATAAAAAGAGGGAAGGAAGGATGAGAGGGAGGGAGGAAGAGAGAGAGAGAAAGGAGGGAAAAGGAAAGAAAGAAAGGAAGGACGGAAGAAGGAAGATAAAGAGAGGCAGAGGGAGAGAGAGAGAGTGTTAATTGTTTTAAGGATGAAATCTCTGGTAATGTTCGCCATTCACTTGTCTGCTATCATTACCCTTACTTTACAATTACGTCCACTATTAAGCAATTACACGTGAGAGTCTACAACAGCTTGTAAATAATTACTTTTTATCATGTTTTCATTCTCAGTGATAATTAATGATCCAGGCAATGACATTAGCAATACACTGCAGCTAAAGTCCTCCTCCTGCCTGGAATCTCCTGCACATTGACAAGAGCACAGGAAAAGGCAGCTGGAGAAATAACAAAGAAGGGATATTGTCAGGGAGCAGAACAGGATTTGGACTAGGTGTGAAGGCCAATGGCCGAGTGTCCAGGTGCACTGTTTCCTCTTGCTGGCTTTAAGATTGTTAGCCACTCACAGTGCATTCAAGGCTCTAAGCAAACTCCTTGAAATGTATTTGTTATAGGAATTTGAGACGTTTAAAAACGTTGACTTCCCTGGTGGCGCAGTGGTTGAGAGTCCGCCTGCCGATGCAAGGGACATGGGTTCGTACCCTGGTCCGGGAAGATCCCACATGCCGCGGAGCGGCTGGGCCCGTGAGCCATGGCTGCTGAGCCTGCGCGTCCGGAGCCTGTGTTCCGCAACGGGAGAGGCCACAACAGTGAGAGGCCCGCGTACCGCAAAAACGAAACAAAACAAAAAAACGTTTACGAGCCCTCTTAAGAAAATAAATCCTGGGCCATAAACTCTAAAATCTTTGCTTATGCATGCAGAGAAATTAGGCTCACCCAATGTCACATCCTGCTTGGGACAGCAGTGTCTGGGGACAGTGGGTCAGAGGGACAAAACCTAGGAGTGAAGGTGAGGCAGATAGTTTGATTCAGTTGGATTTCTCCTGGGGCTGAACTCTGGGCCAGTTGTACCTTTCAAGACTGGATCAGACACATTGGAAAGGCACACCTTACAGGAAGACCCAGGATGGGTGGGTCTTTCGCTGGTGGGGAGAGCACCGCTCTCATTACTAGAAGTCATTTAATGTTGAACAACTGGGAAAGGCGAAGGTTTTTTGGAGTCATTCCAGCAGAAGGGAAAGATTTGTAGTTTAGTGAACCATGAGAGATGACCTGAAATTACCTTTGCTCACCTACTGCTGGTCACTCAACCCACCAGGTAAGGAGGCGAACCCTCTCTGAATGCAAAATATTCCACAGGCAGCCAGAAGTTTTTTTTTTTTTTTTCACCTGTGTCTGTTCAACTAGAAACAAGCCTGTTGTCTGTGATCCTCCTTTCTGTAAAACGTTCTCCTAGAACTTTTCTTTTTGTTTCTTTCAGCTATAATCTTTAAGGAGATGTTTCTCCCCTCACCACTGCTTTGACAACCTAAACATCCACTGTGAATGCCCGGAGCCTCTCAGAGAGAGAATCCTCTTCTGAAGAGATGTCTGATGGGTCTAAATCTCAGCACGTAAACCGCCAGCTTCTGGTCCCCAGCCGAGGAAAATCGATCCCATTCCTCTTTGAGGAGCAGTGGTGTGAATATTAGGCAGTTTCTGTTTAATGGGGTCCCTAGAGTTTGTGGGAGGAGGGGCTAGTTTTCATTTCTCTGGTACCCAGAGTTCACCAGGAAAGGCCAACAGGGGAGAAGAGAAAGGGAAAGGAGGGGACAGCACTCTCTGCTGCAAGTTCTGGAAAAGTTGAGGATTCAGGGCATGTGGGGGAGGAGCCCCAGCTGTGAAAAACAGTTTGAAGAACTGCCAGGCTGAGGTTTGCCATCTTGCTGGCAACTCCCGGGCTGAAATTGAGGTCCCGTTCCTGCCACCACGGAGGCGGAGGATAAGCATTTCTTTTCTCTCTCTTTTTTTCTTTTTCCTGTTTTTTTTTTTTTTTTTTTTGGATTTATAATGTTGTGTTAGCTTCAGGTGTACAGCAAAGTGATTCAGTTATATATTCTTTTTCAGATTCTTTTCCATTATAGGTTATTACAAGATACTGAATATAGTTCCTTGTGCTATACAGTAGGTCCTTGTTGTTGGTCTATTCTGTTTAATTTTTAAAATTATTAAAAATTTTTTTAAAATTTTTATTGGAGTATAGTTGATTTTAAATGTTGTGTTAGTTTCTGCTGTACAGCAAAGTGAATCAGTGATACATATACATAAATCCACTGTTTTTAAAAGAATTCTTCTGCCCATATGGACAATCCCAGTCCCCCAGGGATGCTGACTTAGTGCTGGGTCATCAAATCCTGGACTTCTCATGGAGGTTCTCATGGGAGGCAGGGAGTGTCACAGATAAGGCCAGGGAGGTTGGCAGGGGACAGGTTTGGAGACCCTCTCATGCCAAGCTAAGGAATTCAACTTTATCCTCTAGAAGATGGAAAACCATTGAAGAGTATTTAGCTGAGGAGAACTGCAGTCAGGTGGGTGTTTTAGGTAGGACAACTGTGGCAGCTGAGTGAGGATGAATTTGAGGGGAACAGGACAGGTCAGTTAGGGATCTCTATTAATAATTCAGGGAAGAGCCTCAGGACTCGCATATATCCAACCACCCACTGGACACTTCCACTTCCGTTTCCCACAAGCAACGAAAACCTTATCCTGCTTCTCCTAGATTCCCTGTCTTGGTGAATAATTGCCCAGCCACCCTAGTTAGAAACATGGCAATCATCCCTGATACCCTTCATTTCCCTCTTTCCCCATATTCTATCACCATGGTCTGCTAACTCCCATCTTTCCCCCCACTCCACTCTTAAAATCATCACTCTGGTTCAGGTCTTTGCCATCTCCTCCCTGGACTTTTTCAATAGCCTCCTGAACGCGAAAGTAGCGGTCCTTAGAGGGTCTGCTCTTTCAAGAAGGGCAAAGGAATGAGAAGCGTCCACCCTGGGTTGCAGATACAAGCTCCTGAAGAGGAAGTCTCATCTGAAACCCACAGGCTAGGGTAGGTGCCCATCCCCTGCTATAATAGCATTGTTCACATTTTGTTGATGTTATCTGGTTACGTATCAGTCATTCCCTTGAGATCAGACATCAGCAAACGATGGACCAGATCTGGCCTGCCACCTCTCTTTGTAAAGAATGTTCTATTGGAAGAAACCATGTGCAATTATTTGCATATTATCTATGGCTGTGTTTTATTTGAGTCGTTGCAGCCAAGATTATGCGACCCACTGAGACTAAACTATTTGCCGCCTCGCCCTCTACAGAAAAAGTTTGCCGACCCCTACTCAAGCCTAGAAACTTGTCAAGGGTGAGGAGCTGTGTTTCTGTAATTGTTGTATCCCTGGGATCTAGCCCTTTGCTTAGAACATAAATACATGACGTGTATGTGTGTTACATGGGTGGACAACACCACGTGCACCTCGATGGTGTTGAGGAGGACCTGTCACAGTCTGACTTTTACAGGCACAGGAGCAGATGCTGAGGCTGCCTCTTTCCTTCTCAGATGGAGGCCTCCAATGTAAGTGACTCCATTGTTATTCTTTTTTTTTTTTGCGGTACGCGGGCCTCTCACTGTTGTGGCCTCTCCCGTTGCGGAGCACAGGCTCCAGACGCGCAGGCCCAGCGGCCACAGCTCACGGGCCCAGCCGCTCCACGGCATGTGGGATCTTCCCGGACCGGGGCACGAACCCGTGTCCCCTGCATCGGCAGGCGGACTCTCAACCGCTGCGCCACCAGGGAAGCCCCATTGTTATTCTTAACAGTGCAAAGCTCCATTTAATAGTAAGATCCCAAACACCTTGACTCATCCTGCCCTCTGGGTGGCACTGCCTGCAACTCTTAGACCCTAACCAACGCCACCCATCCTGCAGCCAGTGGCTACAGATCCTGGCTACTGTTAGTCCCAAATGAGGACGAAAGTTTGGAGACGCCTCTAAGGGGCTTCGTACATTTTTTAATAGTTGTACTGCTTTCAGTAGGTTTTGATGGTTGAGTCTAATTTGGGGAGATAGATAATGGATTTAGTTGTTACTTTCTAGAAGCAAAGCATTAACCTAACACGGGGGCCCCAGGCCTGTCTGGTGGTGACAGGGCACACTGCTGGGTTCTTTTCCTGCGCTGTCTCTGCTCACCAGTTTTGCTCACTGCTGTATCCTATCTCTCTAGAACTCTGCCTGATGCATGGTAGGTGCTCAACAATTATTTGTTAATGAAAGTTCATTTGAATTGTTTTATATCCTCTTTTTTTACCTCCCTGTGAGCTAGGCCTTACTATGCCCCATTTTACAGATGATTAAGCTGGGCTGGGGAGATTCTGTAACACGGCTGGTCTATGTCACGAGCACGATGTAAATTCAGATCTTTTTGTCTTGGAAGTCTGTATTCTGTATGTAACATCAAAATTCAGACTAACAGGAACTCTGTTTTAGACCGAACATCCTCATTTTCCTTTTTACAGAATCAGAAATGTATAGGAACTTCCCAGGCCACTATTTCCCAGGTTCCAGTCACCATTATGTGATTTCAGAAGCTGAGTCTTCAAGAGCCAAAGTGAATTCTTTGCCTAAAATTGGTACTATGGCCCCTGGGATTTCTCTGTTGCCTGTGCAGATTTTGGCATATTCTCTGAAATTTCTGAGTAACACCCCCTCTCCCATGCCACTGGAGAGACTCCTGTGCTCACAAAGGCTACCCCGTGTTCCATTCAAGCCCAATGAGAATCAGGCAATTGAGCTGTACACCGGCTTTTCAAAAGGCTCCAGTATAATGTGGCGATTGTGTCATGGACAACAATAATAAAGAAAAAAACTCCCAGCCAACTTTTTTCACATGACTGGAGAGAGAAAACAAGCAAACACAACACGGACTGAGCCTCCCCCATCTTTCCTCCCCAGAAGGCAGGTTCTAGAACCACTGCTTGATTCTCTATGTCACAAATCCGATGATGATTGGAAATTTCCTGCTACTTAGTGCAGCAAGGGAATCTAATTGGTGATTTTCATTCCCTTGGCTCCGAGCTCTATTTATGGCTGAGCTTTGGTGTCTCATGCATTACCAAAATATATCATTAAGTAGCAAAAACCAACTCAGCAGGTGAGATTAAAACTGATCATGTGGAAGTTTCTACTTGTGTTTCTACCCAGGCTGAAAACCAGACTTTGTGCTTTTCCTCTTCCAAAGATAATCTTCACGTTAATGGACTGAAAAAAGCAGCCTACAAGCAAAAATAAATAAATAAACATTTATTAAAGCCTCAATAAATAGTGATTCACTGAAGATAAGATTCTTCCTCCTGAGAGTCTAAATGCCTTCTAGAAATTATTTCAGAACTCTTCCTCTCTCTCATCCACACTCTTTTCCATCTTGCTTTGCATCTGGCTCTGATCTGGTTTCTCTTGCCTTCAGGACCTTGGAATGAATTCCAAGCCGTTTTCTAGGTGACTCTTGAAGATCAGGGAAGGCTCAGTTTGTAAATGCTGGAAGGGAGGCTGATGGGATAGAAATGTGTAAATTGCAAATTCTGGGTGGTCTAGATGCTTTCCCAGCCTAGTGAGTTCTCCAAAGTGCCACTCGTGCTCAGAGCTCTTCAGAATGTCCTGGTTTGGGGAAGGAAGAGAGAAGCAGGCACGGGGAAACCACCACAAGTAATGTTTCCAGTTCATATGTCTTGTACTGGAAATCCGTCAGCAACAGGAGAATGCTTCCCCCTGTTCTTAAACATAGTCCTGAGATCAAAGGACAAGAGAGTTGGAAGGAATCTTGGGGATCTTCTTGTCCCATCCCTTCATTTTACACATGCTTAAAATCTCTTCCACTTTAAATTAAAGCTCTCCCATTACTGTGTGTTGTTCTCCAGTCAGCTCTGTAGCTTTCACCTTCCCTTCATTGCCAAACATATTGAAAAGTAGCCTAGATTCCCTCTCCTCCTCCTTCATCTTTCTGCAATCCATCTTTTATGTATTTTTCCTGGAAACTGCTTGTTGCAAAGTCATCGATAACCCTCCAGTTGCCAAAACCAATGAACGCTTGCCAGTTCAATCTTGCACTGTGCCCCTTGGATGCTGCTCACAGCTTCTTTGGGAAACTCCTCCCCACCAGCTCCAGTGACCCCCTTCTGGTTCTCTCGCTTCCCTGACAACTCCTGCTCAATCTCTTGCTGGTTCTTTCACCAGGTCTGGAAACACAGCTTTCCCCCATGGCTCTGTCCTTGGCCTTCTTCTCTTTTCCTCTGTGCATTCTATTTGGCTGATCCCGTCAGGTCCTATGACATCAACCATCTCCTCTATGGCTGGCTCTCATAGGTGTGTCACTAACTCAAGACTTTTCAGCTCCAAGCAGTGTGTCTTACTACCATGGCATCTTCACCTGGCTGCCTCTTAGGCACCTCGTACATGAGTTGTCAAGGATAGAAATCAGTTGTCCTCTTTCCCCATCCAGTCTTCCCTTCAGAGTCCTTGTATCTCTATTAGTGTATTCAAGCCAGAATCTGTGGGGTGACCTAACATCTGCTTCTCCTATGCATCCCACACCTAATTTTTTCTTAGACTTTAATGAAAGCACATTCATTAGCTATTCCATTTTCTTTCTAATTTATTTTATTGAAATAGTTGATGTACAATGTTATGGTAATTTCTGCTGTACAGCAAAAGGGATTCAGTTATATGTATATATACATTCTTTTTCATATTCTTTTCCATTATGCGTTATCACAGTATATTGAATATAGTTCCGTGTTCTATACAGTAGGACCTTGTTGTTTATCCATCCTATATGTAATAGTTTGCATCCACTAATCCCCATGCCCACTCCATCCTCCCTCACACCCCTCCCCATTGGCAACCACAAGTCTCTTCTCTATGTCTGTGTCTGTTTCTGTTTTGTAGATTATTTCATTTGTGTCATACTTTAGATCTCACATAGAAGTGATATTATATCATTCCTCACCTAATTAATCACCAAGTTCTTCCAATTCTTCATTCTATGAATCTTTGGCTCCTGCCCTGCCGCGCTTTCTATACCTTCCCTGTCCTATTGCAACACCTTCCCATTGATCTCCCTGCTTCCACTTCCTGCCTCTCCAACCCATCCTCCATATGCAGGTCAGAGTTGTCTTACATACACTGATCTGATCTGGCAACTCTCCTGTTGAAAAGTCCTTGATGGTTCTTCATTGTCTGTAGGATAAAATGCAACCTCCTTAGCCAGACATAAAAGGCCCATCATTATTTAGCTCCTCTGTACTTTCTAACCTCGTTGCTGGCCACTTGTTCCCTCTTACAGTCATTCCAAGTCATGATCAGTTTCTGGCATCTCTCAGGCAATTCTCACCCCTGCACCTTTGCATATGTTCTTTTTTCTGCCCTGGAAGCTATTGACTCCTTGGTAAGTACCAGCTCGTCCTTGAAGATTGCTCAAACATCTCTTCCTCTGTACACTCTGCCTTGATCTCCCTCAGGCACAGTTAATTGCTTTGTTCTCCATATTTTTATAACATTTTGACTATGTCTTTCTTAGCATTTACCCAGCAATTTTGTAATTCTTTATTTATAAGACTGTTTCCCCAGCTAGAATGAGCTCCTTGAGGGTGAGGACCTTGCCTTTTTTATCTTTTGCATTTCTGACACCTGGTAGATCCTCTATAAATACAATTAGAAAATGAATGAGAAAAGTGAGGTTCAGAAAGATGAAGTGGATTTTGGATTTTCCCAATCATACAGCCAGTCAATGGTGATTTCTGGGCTGGAACTGTGATCCTCTGACTCTGGACTTGTGTCCCATTTACCACAAAATGGCTGACTGAAATTCAACTCCCTACTGGGGTGGGGTGAGCGTGGGTGGGTATAGGGCACCGGACAGACCCATCCACTGATATCAAAGGGAATATAATTCGGCAGACAGAACTGGCATCTGGAGGGGATCTGCAGAGACAAGAGTGACCAGTGCTCTGGGTTGTCAAAGTTGGGGGAAGGCACAGGAGGAGATAGGTGAGCCTTAACCAGGAAGCATAGAACCACTGCAGAGAAGCCAGGAGCAGACAACATTCAGAAATCCAGGAGGACAGGGACTCAGTGAGGTGGCATCAGATAAACTTATCAGAAGGACTCTGTGTTAGGGCTTTCCAGAGAAACTGAACCTATATGATGAGTGATACCTAGGTTTAGCTCTATCTATCTATCTGTATATCTATCTGTCTGTCTATCTGTATCTCTATCGCTGTCTAGAAAGAGACTTATTATAAGTTGTTGCCTCTCTCAATTATGGAAACTGACAAGTCCCACTATCTGCCATCTGTAAGCTGGAGTTCCAGGAAAGCAGGAGGTATAGTTCAAAGGCCTGAGAGCCAGAGAGCTGAATCGTACAGATTTCAGTCCGAGTCTGAAGGCCTGAGAACAAGATCACCAAAGGCAGAAGATCGCTGTCCAGATCAAGTTGTCAGGCAGAGAGTGAATTCAACTTTCCTCTGCCTTTTTGTTCTTTTCAGGCCCTCAGTGGGTTGAATGGTGCCCACCCACATTGGGGAGGAACTTATGCTCCACTCAGTTTACCAATTCAAATGCTGATCTCTTCCAGAAACACCCTCAGAGACTCACCCAGATATCTGGTCATCCTGTGGCCCATAAGATTATCCATCACAAGTTCCTATTTTAGCTGCCAGATAAAGTTAGAGTTAGAAACGAGAAGCTTAGACTGATCACCAAGAGGACTTGGGCACAGGTAACAGGACAGGTAGCCAGTTATCAGAATCAGGTTACAAAGTAGAGAAGACGGGGAGGGAGGTTGAGAATAGGGGAGGCTATCACACCCTTGCCTCTCAGCTATGTTACACTCTAAAAAGCAGGTGTTTTCAAAATAGACAATATTAAACATCTCCCAAGGACTTTCTCCCTATTTTTCCCTGGGTCCATTTCCCTTTATTTCCAGTTGCATTTCTGTTTATTAAAAACAAGCTGATACTGACTTGGGATGATTGGCCAGTGTCCCTCATTTTGGACAGAAGAAAGTATCTGCTCATGCAGTCAAGGTGTATTTAGAGCTTGGAAAGAGGGCAGCTCTGCCTGGAGGGCTTCTCAACGGTCCTTGGTAGCCTGTGTGTGAGAAGATGACCCTGGGCTGGGCTTCAGATCCACACATCTGTTTGCTTCTGACCTGGCCTCAAAAGAGGTATTAAAATGTACTCCAACTCTTTATCTTTCCCATCCTGATTAGCCAAAATGTTTAATAAGTAACAGGGGTGTTTCTAGTAATTTAGCACTTCATTAGTAATTTGTTCTATTAAAATATGTATCGCCCAAATCAACTCCATTCAGACAACCTTTTGCTGCCTTCACAAATGATAATGACTTCTAATTCCCATTACTTGAACAGCTTATAAACCTTCTAAGTGGTTTGCTATTTTTCATTAAGGTGTATCACAGACAGATTTTGGACCTTGCAAAAAAGTAAATAAAACCCATGAAAACTGAACCAGAGATAAGCAAGTAAAAGTGAAAAAACACACTTAGAAACCCCCTTAGGGATACTACATCATGATTGTGCAGGAACAGCCTTTGTGTTTTTGCATAAAACAAAGTCCACTTCTTGTTAAGTCAGGGAATTTGAATTTTGCCTTTTCAGGTACCTAAGGCAGCTGGAAACTTCATCCCTATTTCACAGAGATGAAGGCTTATAAAATCAGAGATTATTGTGAGAAGGCATCGAAGTATTTCATAATGCAGATGAGAGGAATTTTGAAGTCAACAGACTGTGTTTGGGACACAATGGTTCACATGATAGCTAGTCCGATCACTATTAATGAATAGTGAATATGGTGCATCCACGTCTCTACAAATGACTTAGAGACTGTCATACAGACTGAAGTAAGTCAGAAAGAGAAAAACAAATATCATATACTAACGCATATATGAGGAATCTAAAAAAATGGTATAGATGATCTTATTTGCAAAGCAGAAATAGAGACACAGACATAGAGAACAAACGTATGGATACCAAGGGGGGAGGGGGGTGGGATGAATTGGGAGATGGGGATTGACATATATACACTACTATGTATAAATAACTAATGAGAACCTACTGTAAAGCACAGGGAACCCTACTCAATGCTCTGCAGTGACCTAAATGGGAAGGAAATCCAAATAGGAGGGGATGTATGTATATGTATAGCTGATTCATTTTGCTGTACAGTAGAAACTAACAACATTGTAAAGCAACTATACTCCAATTAAAAAAAATAGTGAATAAGGTGGAGATCTCACCCGTGGTTCGTGGCTTGACATTGACTTTGTCTGTTTGCCTTTCTTTTTGTATCTGCTCCACAGTACCCACTACAGCACTGAGCACATGGTAGGTTATGCTCCAGATTGCTGCTACCTAGTATGAATTGAGAACACATCATGTGTCAGTCGCTGGAGAGAAATGTTCAATGTCATCTTATTTATCCAGTGATTGGAGCCTACTCTTGTAAATAGCAAAACTTTTGCTATTTTGTGTTAGCCAATTTTGACAGAAATTATTCTCTAATATAATGCATATTTCTTTGTCTTCCTCCAGAGAGAAGACAGAATATGACCCCTACATTTAAGGGTCTAGATGGAAAGCAGGACTCAAGGTATGAAGTGATAGCAAAAATTAAAGGGAGAGCAGGTCTAGAGGCACAATGGAGGTGAAAGGAGAAGTGGCCTGAAGCCATGTGTTCATTCCTTCACTCAGCAGATATTTGCTGAGCACCTACTATGCTACCACTGTGCTACGGATAGGCCAAGCAGACGTGGTCTCTGTCCTTCCGAAGCCTCCAGGCTAGTGAGAGAATCTGAGAAGTGAAAGCACCTTTCTAATGTGGTGGGATACATACTGTGATGGAGAAAAAGGCTGAGGGCATATAAAATGAGGCAGCTCAGAGGAGCAGCCTGAGGAAGGAACGAGCATGGCTGCACATTCCACTCCTCAGTATGTTAGTGAGAAACGACTAGGTTCCTGGGGTGAACAGATGTGAGGGACACTGCAGAACTGCCTTCTCCTGTTCCCCAAAGAAATGTGCAGGACAAGAGATAGGCAAACATGAAGATCACAGGGCAATGGAGATGTAGCTTTTCTTTTCCTGTGAGAGCAGTTGTCGCTTCTAACTGGATCAATGTGGTGCAGAGTGGAGGTGCTTCCCCTTTAAAGTGTGCTATGATGTGATTTAAGAAAGGTGCGGCAGGTGTCTTCATAGAGCCCTTTATCTGATGCTGACATTTTTTTTAATTGACGTATAGTTGATTTAAAGTTGTGTTAGTTTCTGGTATATAACAAAGTGATTCAGATATAAATATATTCTTTTCCATTATGGTTTATTACAGGATACTGAATATATAAATATCAAGTAGGACCTTGTCATTTATCTATTTTATGTATAGTATTTTGCATCTGCTAATCCCAAACTCCTAATTTACCCCTCCTCCACCCCCTTTCCCCTTTGGTAATCATAAGTTTGTTTTCCATGTCTGTGAGTCTGTTTCTGTTTGTAAATAAGTTTCTTTGTATCATATTTTAGATTCCACATCTAAATGATATGATATGCTATTTGTCTCTCTCTGTTTGACTTACTTCACTTAGTATGATAGTCTCTAGGTCCATCCATGTTGCTACAAATGGCATCATTTCATTAGAGTTTTCTATGGATATATGCCCAGGAGTGGGATTGCTGGATCATATGGCAACTCTATTTTTAGTTTTTAAAGGAATCTTCATACTGTCTTCCATAGTGGCTGCACCAATGTACATTCCCACCAGCAGTATAAGAGGGTTCCCTTTTCTCCACACCCACTCCAGCATTTGTCATTTGTAGACTTTTTAACGATGGCCATTCTGACTGGTGTGAGGTGATACCACATTGTAGTTTTGATCTGCATTCCTCTAATAATTAGCTATGTTGTGACTTCAACATTTTTTTTTTTTTTTTTTTTGCGGTACACGGGCCTCTCACTGTTGTGGCCTCTCCCGTTGTGGAGCACAGGCTCTGGACGCGCAGGCTCAGTGGCAATGGCTCACGGGCCTAGCCACTCCGCGGCATGTGGGATCTTCCTGGACCCGGGCACGAACCCGTGTCCCCTGCATCGGCAGGCAGACTCTCAACCACTGCACCACCAGGGAAGCCCCAACATTTTTAAAAGCAGCTAGCTATTTCTGCATTACAAACCACCCCAAAGCTCAGTTGCTTAAACCAGTAGTATTGATTCTGGCTCTTGAGCTCCAGCTGAGTGGTTCTTCTGGTCTTGGCTGGGCTTATTAATGTGCTGGGCGTCATCTATGGATCAGTTCACCAGCTCTGGTGATCTTGACTGGTCTCTGGCACGTTTGGGGGTTTGCTGGTTATTGGTTGATCTGGGATGGCCTTGGTTGGGGCAAGTGGTTGGTTCACATGTTCTCTCATCTTCCAGAAGCCAGCCTAGTTATATCCATATGTGGTGGCAGAGTTCCAAGAAAGCAAGTGGAAGCATGAAGGCCTTTTGATGCCTAGGCTCAGAACTGACATACTATCATTTCTGCCATATTCTATGGGCCAAAACAAGTCAGGTCACCCAGACTCAAGGGTGGGGAAATACCCTTCGGTTTTTCACGGGAAGAGCTAAATAGTCATGTAGCAAAGGCATAAACTAGGAAGCCACTTTTGCAGTCAATCTACAACAAGTAGCAACTTTGAAAGTGCTGGAAAACCCAGTGTTTCCCTGGGATCTTTGTCACAGCTCATGCCTCTGGTGTCCTCTGGGCCTTGTCATGATTGTGCACACCTGCTTCCGTGAAAAGGAACAGACATCAGGCCCCTACGACTTTCCTTAGCCTCTTTTGTAGGGAGTTCTGTCTTCTCACTGGCTTGCAGTGGAAGTCAGCCAAACCAAGAGTCATAAGGGCACACGCCCATTAAACAATCGCTGGTCAGTTCTACTGACCATAGTCATCATATTGATCACTGATATTGATAGATCTGCCCTGGTCAAGAGACAGATCCCTTGGGACAGAATGGTTGGCAGGTCACCACATCCAGGGAGAGTGCTGTGTGTGCTGATATACCTTTAATGAACATTTAATACAGCGCTGGGTGCTTGAATGGGCTTGGGGTCACTGCTAATAAAAGCCCGTGATCAAAAGTCTCATATATTTGGCATAAATGTGCCACCAGGCATTGAAATACCATGAGTCCCATTCTCACTTCAAGAAATGAAAATCAGTTTTTCTTAGGTGAAGATAAGAATCTTTCTTCTTTGTATCTTCTGATACAATCTTTTGTATTTTCAAACTCTGCCCCTTTCAGGGTTCATGTTTTCTTGACTTCACACTGGGAGAAAGGTTGCTTTTTCTTCCTCAGTTTCTGTTATAGAAATCGGAGGAAGGCTATTGTGAATAATGTTGCAATGAACAAGGGAGTGTAGATATCTCTTTTGAGATACTGATTTCAGTTCTGTTGGATATAAACCCAGAAGTGGGATTACTGTATTATATGGTAGTTATATTTTTAAGTTTTTGAGGAACCACCATACATTTTACATTCCTACCAACAGTGCACAAGGGTTCCAATTTCTCCACATTCTTGCCAACATTTAAAAAAAATAATAGCCATCCTAATGGGTGTGAAGTGGTATCTCATTATAGTTTTGATTTGCATTTCCCTGTTGCTTAGTGATGTTGAACATCTTTTGATGTACCTGTTGGCCATCTGTATGTCTTCTTTGGAAAAATGTCTATTCAAGATCCATTTTTTTTTTCTGTATTTGTGCTTTGGGTTAGTTTGTCTTTTTTTTTTTTAACATCTTTGTTGGAGTATAATTGCTTTACAATGGTGTGTTAGTTTCTGCTTTATAACAAAGTGAATCAGCTATACATATATATATATATATATCTCCATATCTCCTCTGTCTTGGTGTCTCCCTCCCACCTTAATAAGTGTTTTGTTATTGAGTTGTAGGAGTTCTTTGAATATTAATCCCTTATCAGATTATTCACAATAGCCAATGCAAGAAACAACCAAAACGTCCATTGATGAATGAATGGGGAAAAATGTGGTATATACATACCTGGACTATTATTCAGTCTTAAAAATAAGGAAATCCTGTCATATGCAACAACGTGGATGGACCTGGAGCACATTATGCTAAGTGAAATAAGCCAATCACATTTGTAAGGACAAATATGGCATGATTCCATTTCTATGAGGTATCTAAAACAAACTCATAGAAGCAGAGATTAGAATGTTTGTTGCCAGGGTCAAGGGTCCGGGGAAATGGGAAGTTGTTCATGGGTATACAGGTTCAGTTATGGCAGACGAGTGGGTTCTAGAGATCTGCTTTATAAAATATTGCCTTTAGTTAATACTCTATTGTGCACTTAAAAAAATTGTTCAGAGGGTAGATTTCATGTTAAGGGCCCCTACCACAAAACCAAACCAAAACAGAACCCTAAAGGGACATGAGGTAACTTTTGAAGGTGATGGATATATTTATTACCTCGACTGTGGTGATGGTTTCCCAGGTTGATGCATATGTCCAAACTCATCAAATTGTATGCATTAAGTATGCACAGTTTTTTATTTATCAATTATACCTGAATAAAGCTGTTTTTAAAAAAGGAAACCTGAGAAAGGGCTCTGATGGGACACTGGCCCTGGGTGCCTGCTATGGTCCAATCAACTGCCTCCAGGGGGTGGTACTATTGCACTAACTGGACATTACCTATGGCAACCTGTGTGTGGAGAAAGGATCAGTTCCTGGCAAGATGCAAGGGGATGAGTGTGGGTGGGGGGTGGGGATAGAGGGTGGCTGGTTGGGAGTGAGGGTAACAATGGGGCAGGGAGTAGGATCAAATAGTATTTTTCTAGTTGAGATAGTCTGATTTAGTCAGACTAGCTTGCAAGTACCATTAGACCACACAGACAAGTTTATGAACAATTAAATTATAATAAAATACTAAAACAAAAGCTATCTATGGTATTTACTATATCTTTGATCATAAATATTTGGAAACCCTCAGATTCTACAAGGAGGCAAAGATGAATCACTGATTACATCCTGAAATGTGCTTTCCTGAATGTTCCCCACGAACAGCTTTCTCATTTGTTGCTTTATATCTTTTCAATAAATTCTATGTGAAAATGGCTATTTGAGATTTTTGATTTGTTGAGTTGTGTATCGATGGCAGTTTATCCTGTGAGCAGAGTTGACCTATTGGCAGGAATCTTGACATACCACATTGCAACAGAGGCCTTTGCCAAGGGCCATGTAACTCTCCTCTGGCCCTCCCTGCTTTGATCCCCACTCACTCAGCTCCAACCATCCCATGAGCTCTCAGTCTTCACACGGCCCATCTGTCCGTTGTATGGGTGAACTCTAAGGAAAAGAGTAAGAACATTATGGACAAGCTTTATAGAGGAAAACAAGCTAATTATTGTCCCAGTGGTTAAATATTAAATTACCCATTCTGTGGATAGTGGTCCAAAGGAAGCGTACGTAATAAATGAGAGGAGCAAAGAACTGCTGCTTAGGGGCTTAAATGCTCCAACTTCAAAAGACTCTCACTGCTCGATGAAAATATCTCCAGTGCTTGACTCCGAAAGGATTCTAGAAAGTACAAGTCTCATGTACCACATTCGGAATGTAATCCCTTCCCAGCTGCCATTTTCTTGAGGCCAGCAGGTTCTCTAAAAGTCTCATTCTAATCTTTTCCTCCCATCTCCCTGTTGTCACCACTCCCTCCCAGATGTTGCTGGTTCCAGGACCCAGCTCATCGATTTGACATTGGTATTTCTTGCTGAGAGATGGCAAGTATAGGTTGATGAGTTTGGCAGCCGCAGAATTGTTCTGAGCAGAGCTGGTATATGCCTTCTTGGTAACTTCAACCCAGGGAGGTTAAAAAGCAAACAAGCAAGACAGCCAGCACTTGCTCTTTTCTCCTGCTTCTTCTTCGGTACATAGCTTTCCTGAGTAGGAGTTGGGTCTCCCATCGCCAGATCATCCAGTGAGAATTCATGCCCCTTAATATTAATAGAATAAGCATTTGCAAGTCCGATATTTTTAAGCATAAGCAAAGCACAGGATTTTCCTGATAAAAGGCTGTTCTTGGCTTACCCTGGGTTGAGATCCTTCTTGGTTGGCACAGAACTGTTTCTGCTGTCTCTTCATGTGCCTGTTACCTGTCGTGGAAAGGGTATAAATATTGACACGTAAGCTTGTAGTTCAGGCTTTTCTTATGGCACGATTTCACCTTTCCCTGGTACTAGGGAGGCCCCCTAACCCCCATGCAATTAGCATCAGTGGGCTGCTTGCTGTCATTGTTAAATGGGAAGCAGAGGAACTGCATTGGTTTCTGCTGTTGTGTTTCCTTATTTTCCCAGGTTTGTGCACAGAACATAAGACCCACTCTAACTACTGCTGTTAAACCCTGATTGCTGTGACACATTATTAAGAACAACAAAGCCCTTTTGTTCTTTGCTCTCTCTGAGGGAACAGCCAACTCAGCCCTCCCCCGTGGAAGTCAGATGCTCATGCGTATGCCATTTACACATACTTTGACTCCAAAACCATGCATTTGAGCTGAATGAAATAGTCTGGGGAAAGTTCCATTGTAGAATGTTTTGATGCACTGATTTGGTTCATCCCACTTTATTTCAACAAACATTTGTTTAAGACTTATCCTATACCTGACTTTGGGGTTGCACAGAAAACCAAGTCACCATCCCTGTCCTCAAGGGATTCACAGTCCATGGTAGAGAAAGAGAGATAAGTAAAGTAAGTTAAAGTGAGTTTGAAACAACCTACAAGAAGGAACACAGAGGTTACTATGGAAGCAAAAGGTGGGAGCACTAAGTCTACCAGGGTAAGATGGGAGATCTTTCTAGGGACAGTGATGATAGAGCCAAATTTTAAAGAGGTCAGATTCTTGAAACATTTATTCATTCACTCAACAAATATTACATTTCCCAAGGGCGAGGCACATAAGGACTCCAGTGAGTAGGTGGATAGGACCTGGGAGCAATTGTTGGTGGATGGAGAAATGTCAGGAAGAGGAAAGACCATGGAGAGAGGCATGGAGAGCTGAGAGGAGGGGCATCCAAGGAATTGCTAAAGTCTAGGAACGTAGAGGAGAGTGATGAGGCAGGGGATAGAACATAAGGGGTGAGGACTCAGTTCTAAAGAGTCTTTAGACTGAACCTTATTCTGAGGAGGAGGGGAGCTATTAAAGGATCTTAAAAGTGACATAATGAGATCGACATTTTAGCAAGACAACCCTGTCCTGTTTAAAGAACAGAGTGGAGACAAGACTCAAAGAAGGAACATTAGGAGGCTATGGTTGTAATTAATGGAGTAGAGCAATGGCTTGGGTCTGAGTAAAGGCAGTGATATTGGGTTGGACAAAAGGGCATACGTGTGAGACACATTTACGGTTTAGAAATGACAGGCGTAGCAGGTGGGGAAGGAGGTGAATGGGACGGCTTCAGGATGAGTTCCGGTTTTCAGACCTGGATGAGCAGCTAAAAGAGAAGACTTGCACTGTGTTGGAGAAGCCCGGAGGAGAAGAGGATTTAGGGAAGAAAGACAGTGATCTGTGTTTTGAACAACTTAAGCATAAAACACCTGTGAGGATGTCTTTTAGGCAGTCAGAAATGTGGGTCTTTAATTTGGGAGAAAGGCTGGGCTGGAGGTATCGTTTGATGAATCACCTCCTTAGGTGGTAATCAAAACCAAGGGCATGGATGAGAACGCATGGGAGAGCTTGTGTGGGAAGAAAATACAGGAAAGGACGAAGCACAGGGACAGAAATATTTAAGGGACAAAGGTGGTTGAAAAGAAGCCAGCAAGGAGATCAAGATGAAACAGAAATGAGAGAACCTGGAGAGACAGAAGAGATCATTCTTTCAGAAGCCAAGGGGAAAGAACATTTCAAGGAGATGGGAATGCAGAAAGAAAGGTTTAACATTTTTTTTAAAGGAGCTAGAGAGGAAGAAAGGAAGGGAGGGAGGGTGAGAGGAAGTGGCTAAGCAGGAAGAAGAATAGAAAGAAGCTCTTGGACTTGGCAATTAGGACATGACTGTTGAACTTAGACCAGTTCAGTAGAGTTTCAGAAGATACAGATATTCCTTCCTAGTTCAAAGTGGTTCATGAAGATTTTCCTTGCAAGAGGCAAAAACCAAATGAATGAAAAACCACTTTGATTTAGTTCTTAAAAACAAACAAACAAAAAGGCATACCTGCACCTGTCCAGTTTTGTTCAAGCTTTAGCAAATTACTGTGGCTCAATCTGCTGTTGGTTCATGATTCAGTGCAATTCCTCTATGACCCCCTGCCTTGCCATCTTCTACATCCTCATGTGGTGGTGGCTGGTCCTGGTAACAGACCTTCTCAGCAAGACCCTCCTCTTCTCCTAGCTGGTTGAACTTGGGACTTCAGCAGCTGATCTTATCACTTTAGAGGCAACCTTCTATCCACATGTCTCGTTACAGAATTTTCCAGCTCACAGGAAGCCCACTTCCAAGAATAATACCATGTTTCTTCATCTTTCTGTTTTGTTTGTTTTCTCCATGTGTAAGAGTAAGTTTTAGGGCTCTTGGTCAGAGGTATTTTATAAAGTAAATTGGGAATGCACAACATAGAGTACATGGGGAAATTTGTCAATAGGAGAAGGAAGGAATAGAGAGGCAAAGACACTGCAAATAAAGAGCCACAGATTACGTGGTGCTATGGAGAAAGTGGAAAATAAATAAGAAGGAGGGGGAAAGGATGGCACAGAGAAATATGAAAGTGAAGGTAAAATATTATTAGGGACACATAGTAGGTGCTTCTAAAGTATTTGTTGACTAAATGAATAAAAACAACGCAGGAGGAAACATGGGGCTGTTGTAAACCTTGTTTCTGCTGTGCTTACACTTTGTTGTCCTCTGCTGATGGGGACCCTATGCCCTCTGCAGTTTTCAATCCAGAGGAGGCCCCAAGCTGTGGGGTAAACCCTGCCCATCCCAGAAGGTGGGATGACGTGTGTTCTGAGCAGTGTGGCTGCCACCCAAGCCTCCTGTATTGCAGTGATGCTCTCCTTTTCATGCTTATTGGCATATCACCAATTCAGATGTGCTGGACCCCAGAGGGTTTCTAGGTAGTAAATAAATGACCCCTCTGAGTTTGTACTTGGCAAAGACATGACCAGGTTGGTTATCTTTGGAGGCCAGTGAATGAGATGCCCCAGGAGTACAGCAGAGCTATCGACTCAGAAACCTTCTTTTCATTGTTCAAAGAAAAATATCTGCACACAGATAATGTGCTGATCCTAGGTTCATCCAGTTGCTAGAATGGACCCTGCATAGCTCACCCCACATCCAATGGGCATGTGAGGAAAAGTATTCAGCAAGGGTTACTGACTGACACACAAAAAATATACTGGGAGAGGAAAGGGGAAACTGGCCTGAGGCACCGCTGGACCCAGGAACTCACATTCCATCACTAACCTCTTGACTAGTTTCCCTAATTATTGGCACCTTCTCTGAAATGACATCTCCATGAGGAGGTGGCCAGTGGCTGACAGGCCCCTGTTAAGATCCATACAGTATCATAACCAGCCAGAGAGGCAGCTCTTCACCTAATCTTCAGCTAGACAATCCCTCAAGAAGGATCATGACAAGCTTAGCTTGGATTATATGCCCACCCACAGACCAGTCACTTTGGCCAGGGAGGTGAAGTTCTGTGATTATCTCATGTTGGGCTAGGTATCCACATCTTAATCCATCATTAGCCAGAGAAGTTCAATCTTATAAGAAGATGTCAGCCACCAGCCATTCCCAAAGGCTGTTCACAGGAAGAGAAGTATCCTTGCTCTTAAAGTGCCACCTGAAGAAACTCTTTCTCTTCTGGGTATTGGTTATATGTTTGTGAGGAATGAATCTGTCAAAGCCACTTTGCAACCATGAGGGGTGTCATCCAATCCTAGAAGGGGGCACATCTGAGGACATGGCAGAGACAGGGAGCTAGAGTCTCTGGACGGATCCAACCCAGACGCTTGCCCTTCCTTGGCCCTTTGAGTCATTAGCATTCCTTGTTCTTTAGACCAGTTCAAATTTGGTTTTTTGTTTCTTGTTTTTGGTAACTTGCAGCCCCAAATTCCCTAACTGTATGGGGGTGACTGAAGAGTGGTTCTAGAAAAAAACTAAGAGCTGCTGAGCAGCCAAAAAAAGTCCACAAAAGTGAGGATGAGGAGAGTGTTGCCCGGAGGACATCTACAGCCATGCTTAAGTCTGAAGGAAGAGCCTTGGATTTTTGCTGATGTTCCATGGAAGATGTGGGCAGGGGAGCAGGGCGAGGCCTCCTCATAGCTACTGATCGTCACGGCAACTCCTGACTACCATCCACTGTCAACTCTCAGAGCAGGACCCTGGAGCTGAGGGCAAGAAGTCCTGGCTGCATTTCATGCTAACTGTTGGTCCTCGGGGCCAGGAAGACCAGGGTTTTCCTTCTGGACAGTGACCTTTGGGGAGGTGAGGCTGGTACCTCAGGGTGGGGGGGGCCCATGCCTTCTATCCCAACGCCCTTTCTCTGCTTCTGTAGGTTAGCATCCTGCTTGCTGTAGGATAGGTTAGGGTTAGTGTCACATGGAAAGAGGGTTTTGTGAAGTGAGGGCTCCAGAGAAAGCGCTCTCCGGGGATGGAGGGCAGCAGGGCGAGCCTCACATCAGTTGGAAGACTCTAGCTTGGCCAGTTGCTTGGGAGATTCTTCTTCCCCAGGTGCCAGCTTCTCTCCAGACCTTGTGGCCTAGAGAGCCGTCTCACCTCTCTCCCTCTCACCCAAGCCTCAGGAAAGCCCAGACCCAGGGGACAATGCTGTCTTGTTCCTGGGCTGTGATTTCTGAGTGGCCTCTTGTTTAGGGGCCCAGGGAGCAAGAAGAATGGCTGGGAAACAAGGAAAGAACTGCTCTGGGAGCTGGGCTGCAGTTTCTTGGTGTTCCCTGCCACGTGCCCCTCTAATCTAGGACAGAGGCCTGCTCCCAGCTGGGCGTTGGAAGGGGCCCTGGCCTTTGGGCTCCTGGGAAGTGGGACTAGAGTAAGGAAGAGCAGGAACCTCACAGGTCCTTCAGGGCAGCTGAGGGTATCTGAGTGTGAGGATTGTTCAGTCTGACCTGACTGGTTCATGTGTCGTCGTATGTGTCCGTGGGTGTGAATGTGGATGACTCTATGAAAGTATATATTTGCTCTCTCTGTGACTCCTTGATTATGGGTGAATAGAATTAGAACCCCAAATTTGGTAGGTCTTGTTTGTCAGAAATAGACCTAAGCTTATCCAAGCCCAGATGGAATTAGACTACCCGTCTTTGGCCTTAGGGCTTTGTCCTACGGTGGCATTATCATGAATCGACTCAGTGTTGTACGCAGGCTCCTTGGGCTTGATGGATAAGGCCTGGTGTATGTGTGCTGTTTGTGTTGCTTGTGTGTATGCACTTAACAGTCTGTGTGCACTTGCCATGGTTTGTGCATGATCTGTTGTAGGCATGCTGGGCAGAGCTTAGCAGAGACCCAGTCACATATTAATATAATAAAATGTGTGGACTCTTCCTTAGATGATGGGCTAGCCTCCTATCCAAGCCTCCTATCTTCAATCCTTTCATACTTTCTTTCAGGGCTCCCTGCACTTTTCCACCAAAATACCCCACATATGGTGGTTCTCAATCCTGACAGCCCATTAGAGCCTTTAAAAGACACTGCTTCCCGGGCCCCATTCTCAGAAGTTTGAACTTAAACAAAGGTAGTGCCTGAGACTTGGCGACTCTTGAAAATTCCTCAGATGACCCTGATGTACAGCCAGGGTTGAGAACCACAGGCTAAAGGAAGGGGACTGCGAACCCCTCTCCTCTGGGCCTGGCCCATAGCTGCTCACAGCCAGGGTGAGATTTCTTGGACTTTCCTTGTTTTTTATTAAACATTCCTGTGATTTTTGCTAAATAAATATAACACATTCACACTATAACCACACTATCTTAAATTACTTACCAATGAGTTAAATTTCCACTCCAAAAAGAAGCACCACATTTTGCCATGCCTCTCATGCCAGCTCACAATCCCATGCTCCCGGGTCTACATGTACCCCAGGAATGCAGACCAGGGCTGATTTACCTGCACCTCCCACAAAGCCTTTCACCTATAAATCTTTGGGATGTGTTTGCCAATATTTACCAAGGTAAGAGGTCAGTTTTCCTAAAAGTTCCCTTTGATCTTGTCTTGTTCAAAATGTATGATGGCTCTCCATTGCCTGGGACACTGATTCTGAAATAGAGTAAAGATGCCCAGGTGGTACAGGTACATTGAGGGTTCATTAACAAAATTTTTTAAAAAGTAGTTATGTATATATTTTATGCATATTGGATAAATACAAATAGGACATAAAATTGTGATTATTATATTATTATTTCTTAGAACAAGGCTAAGTTTAAAAAAAGGGGGGGTCATAGTTGTAAATTTGATTTTAAAAAAACTACTATGTTAATAGTAGTGCTTGAATGTATGTGTCCAAGTGAGAAGTAAATGACTAAATGATGGCATTCACGGCCCATCTAGTCTGACCCTGACCAGTGCTTCCAGCCTTATTTTTAATTCCTTACCCAAAAGGGCTGTCTACTTTGTCAAAAAGGCTTACAAATAGTCTCATATATAGAGGTCCCATAAAAACAGGAGCTCTGGTATAGAATTACAAACTTGTGGTTACCAAAGGGGAGAGGGAAGGGTGAAGGGGCATGGGATTAACAGATACAAACTATTATGTATAAAATAGATAAGCAATAAGGATACGTTGTAGAGCACAAGGAATTTTATCCATTAGCTTGTAATAATTTGTAATGGAGTACAATCTGCAAAAATACTGAATCACTATGTTGTACACTTGAAACTAATATAATGTTAGAAATCAACTATCCTTCAATAAAAAATAATAATAAAATGCAAAAAACCCCAAAAACAAAAACATAAACTCTAGAACTATTCTACCTGGTTAAACCAATGGTTCATCCAAGTCCAAGAGGAGGAGGCACATACTCCACTTCTTTTTTTAAAAATAAATTTGTTTATTTATTTATTTATTTTGGGGTCTTCGTTGCTGTGCATGGGCTTTCTCTAGTTGCGGCAAGCGGGGGCTACTCTTCATTGCGGTGCACAGACTTCTCATTGCAGTGGCTTCTCTAGAAGCTCTAGGTATGTGGGTTTCAGTAGTATGGCACACGGGCTCAGTAGTTGTGGCTCACAGGCTCAGCAGTTGTGGTGCACGGGCTCAGTTGCTCTGCAGCATGTGGGATCTTCCCAAACCAGGGCTCGAACCCGTGTCCCCTGCATTGGCAGGTGGATTCTTAACCACTGCACCACCAGGGAAGCCCCAGACTCCACTTCTTGACAGGGGATGTATGTGGCAAGGTTCTGAAAGATTATACAAGATGGATAAGATTGTCATGGCCATTTTTGGGAAATGTAATCTGCCACAATCCATTTCATGGATTTCATACACACTTCATGATCTTATATGCACACGTAGGTGAGGTTTAGGATAAACAGGTAAGAAGCACTCTTCTATCCCTCCCCTCATTCATATCCAGCTTGACAGAAAGCCCTCAATTCAGGGAACCAATTGGGCCATATGTGGACAGGGCTTTGACCTCTTCCTTCAGACCTGTGGAAAATGCTAGGGACGCAGACAGTCTGAGCAGAAGCAGATGAAGGCACACACAGTGATCTTGCCTGCACTGCCCTGCACACTAGTCCTCCAACCCTCTTCCCCTTGCCATTGCACTTTGGCTCCTGGAGTAAGTTCCCCCGGTCCTCCACATCTCTCCTTTTGCCCCATGCCTCTAGGGGGAACCCACCAAAGCTGAGGGAAGAGGGCGGCCACCACAGGACCCCTGGGGAGTTAGTACAACACAGTGATTAAGAGTGAGGGTCCGGGATTCAGATGGACTTGGGTTTGAATTCCAACTCTGCCAATGCTGTGGTTGTGGAAAAATTCTTCCGTTCTCTAAGACCCAGTGCACCATCCGTTAAGTGCAGGTAATGGTAAGAGCGTTTCTCTCAAGAGTAGTTGTGAGGATTAGATGAACTGATGGAGATAACACTACTCATCAGTGAGAGTTTGTGGGAAGAAGAGGGAGACTCTTAGAACTGGAAGCGTCTTTGGTATCATCCAATAATAATAATTCCACTTATTGAAATGTTTGCTGTATGCAAGCACTTCACGTACATTGACTAATTTAATCTCTAAAAATTTCAAGAAATGGGTATTTTAATCTCCATTTTAAAGATGGAGAAAGGGTCCAGAGAGTTTCAGTATGTTGCCCAAGATGGGATAGGTCGGATTTGAACCCAGGTTTTTCTGACTCTGGCCTCAGAATGGTTCTCACCTTGGACAGGGCTTCTTAACAGCGAGAGTGTGCCTGGGGCCCCCATGGTCGCTCTGAGTGACAGTGAGGCTGTCAGGTGGTCAAGGCTGAGTTTGCTCTTTCACAGTTCACTGCAGATGGTACCAGGGAGTCATTGGCCATTAACCTTGAGGTCACGGAGAAACATAGCTGCTGTTGTTCCAGGATGCAAATGTGCTTTTTGGCACAGTGGTCTTTAACCCTCCCATAATATATCCTGTGCTCTCTCAGCTCAGGGCCTTTGCACATGCTATTCATTTATCCATTCAGTAAACATTTTTGAGCCCCTCTTGTATGCTAATCACAATAATATGTGCTGGAGTAAGACCACTGGACAGGATGAACAAGTTGGGTTCCC